>NC_045430.1:259183180-259844846 GCF_902635505.1 Sarcophilus harrisii | reverse complement strand
TCCTATCCAATGATTTTCAAAGCTGGTAGAGCTCAGAATATTAAATATTAGAGATGTATCTTTTGCCTTGGGAGAGGCAATAAGGAATGACTAGATCCTAGCAAGAAGGAATATGAGTAGGAGCTCATGGGCATCTTGTATGGTAATAGGTGGGACTTCAAAAACCAGGTCTTCTAGAGCATTCTGAACATTGTTCTCTTCTCTGCTGGTCAGCCAGAACAGAAGTAGTTTTTTGTTTGTGTTTTGTCCTTGTATTATTCTTTTATCCAATTGAGAAAGACAGAAACTTGTCCCTGTTCTAACTTGCTCTTTTTTTGTCTTCTTAGGTTGATTCAGAAATAGGACCTCTTTTCCCATCCTCCCTCCCTTGCCACTTACAGGACAGAACAACAGGCAAGCCCAGTAGCTCCTCGGTCTCTCTATGGGCAGAGGTAGATAGAAAGCTATTTTCTTCTTGGGCAGAAGAGTGACTGTTAACCTTTTTCTGCCTTTGTCTTTCTTCTCCCTCTGTTAGGAGTTGGGAAGGCCACATGATTTTAAGTAAAAGCAGGCCCTTTTGGGTTTAGGACAGATGTTAAGTATTTTTTCTATTGTCATACTCTTTCCAGGATTGGCTGTCTTATAATTTAAAGAATATTGTTAAAGAGTTTGTTTTCATTATGTCATTTTTTCCAAGTCCATGTAAAAATTTTTCAGCATTTTTTTTTTGAGTTCCAAATTCTCTCCCTTCCTTTCACTTTGAGAAGATAAGAAATATGTTATGTATGTTTAGCCATGCAAAACATTTCCATATTAGTCATATTGTGAAAGAAAATAAATAAAAAATCTCAAGGAAAAACAGTGTGTTTTGATCTTCATTCAGACATCATCAGTTCTTTCTCTGGAGACATTTTTCATCACGAGACTCTCAGAACTGTCTTAATTGTATTTCCAATAATAGCTAAGTCATTTTCAGTTTATCATTGTACAATTTTACTATTCCAATGTTTTCCTGGTTAACTTAATTTGCATTAATTTTGCTCACTTCATTTTGCATTAATTCATGTAAGTCTTCTAGACTTTTCTGAAGACATCCTGCTCATTATTTCTTATGGTATAATAGTATTCCAACATACTCATAAACCATAACTTGTTTTAGCTATTCCCCAATTGATGGATATTTTCTCAATACTTAATTCTTTGCCACCACAGAAAGAGCTGTTATAATTATTTTTGTACATATAGGTCTTTCTCTTACTCCTTTTAAAAAATCTTTTTGAGATACAGATTCAATAATGGCATTGCTGGGTCAAAGGATATGCACAATTTGATAATCCTTTAGGCATAGTTCCAAATTGCTCTCCAGATAAGTCCTATAAGGTTATTCTGATAGATTTGCAGGTTTGTGCTGTTAGAAATTTCTTCTATAAGTAGAATCATAAAATCAGAAACTTTCATCTAGAAGGAACCTATAGAATGCCATATAATTCAATCCCATAATTTTAGATGCTCAGGGGAGTTAAGCACCTTATCCAATATCACACAGCTAGTAAGCATCGCAGGTGAGACTGGAGCCAGGGCTCTTTTTATTGTATCGTCATAGTCCTCATAACTTGACAGATCTCAACTTCTACTGTATTCGTGTATTTGTTATCAAGCACCAAATACATCTTTCAAGAAGAGTTATCTCTTTTTTTAAATGAGGAATTTGAAGAGTAACAAATTTGTCCAAAGTCACAGAAATAGTCAGCTTTTGACTGGCTGTGCAAGCCTAAGTCTTGTTCTTATCCAATCATTTGAGACTGCATATATGATTAAGCATTGACTAGATACTGTTTGATGATGATAAAGTATATAATAATATGGAAGTTAAATACATATTTAGCTCTGCTAACATTTTCTCCCTTCCCCAGCTTTCAGGGCTCTGTTCGCTATCTGAGGGTCAGCATGAAAAATCCTTTTTCCTCTCCATAGATGGATTTTTAACTCTGGTACCAAATCAAAGATCAAAAAAAGATGCTTTACATTTAAATTTTCTTTCTTTTTTTTTTTTTTTTGTCTCTAAGTGCTGCAGAAATATATTTGGTTTATCTGATTTCATTTTCTTGTTATAAAACCCCATTTACTTTAATTCAATACCCGGGAAATGGACAAAATTGACTTTTTTGATGATAAGCAATTACATTTTAAAATTTGATTCACAGGCTATTTTGTCTCCCTCCATTTATTTCTATAACTGAGTCCCAAGGAGGTTAAATGACTTACTTAGCATCAGAAAGCTAGTAACATTGGAGATGGGATTTGACCCTGAGACCTGACTCTAAAGTCACTGTTTTTTTTTTTTTTTTTTTTTTTCTTGGAGATTTCTGCCTTGGATAGTATAAGACACAGAAATTACAGATACTTACAATTTCTAGGGACCCACTTTCTCAATAATATGAATTAACCTGCCTTTCTTTCTAGGAAATCTTACTATCTTACATGAGTGTATGGAATGACACATTGATTGGATGATGATTTTGGATAATTCTTTAGTGCTCAAGGCTCATTAGATTCTATAGCAAATCGATCAATACTCTACTACACTCTTCAGTTTTTCCAATTTAAAAACAATCTTTAATTCTTTATTAGCTCTGCTTACAAGTTTAATTTTTAATTCATAATTGATTTTTTTTGGGTAAACATTAAAGGAAGAAATACAAGATTTTAGACGGCTCCGTCTTTTGAACATTTTCTGTTGGGCTCCCTTCCACTTAATGAAGAGGAGACATTTCCTCCTCTTATGTTTATTACTAATGATTATTTAATGATTCACTGATAATGTAATGATTATTTCAGCATTTTTCAAGTATCTGCTTAGCATGTTGTCGAGTATTTTTTGACCATTTCCTGTTGATAACTTAGAACTCTGATTTTTACTAGAGTGGGAGCAGCTATAGTGTAATGGAAAAAACAAGCAACACTGGGCTTTGACATTAGAAGAGCTGGATGTGGGTTCAAGTTTTGCCTTCTCATATTGTGACCCTGGACAAATTAGATTCATCTATAAAATGAAAGTATTCAAACATGCATTGCCTATATTTCTGACTTGTTATGAGAATGAAAAACATCCCTATAACGCAGTTGTATAAATCATGAAACATCAGCTGTTATATTTTATCATGATCCTGTGACTGTGGTCTACCTGAAGTGCAATGGAGAGATGTATGGTAAATATGATTAGCTAGCAATATATTATAATTAAATACAAAAAGTAGCAGGAAAAAGCATCATCAAAGAAATTTATGATGGGAAAGGAGGTTAGGGTTAATGTTAGGGATTGTTAGGGATGTTATGAGTGTTAGGGATAATCAATGGACAGATTGTAATGCTGTATTGGTATCCAGGAAAGGATAAGAAATCAGAGGAAAGCTTCCAGTCTATTGAATGGATTTCCTTTTTGGATCATTTACTGAAGCAGAAGGACAAGTATCACATGTATTAGAAGGTATGGATGGGTTGCTATCCACACTTTTAAAAATGGCATCCACATTGATGTGAGCCCATATTGCTCAAAGTCCTGAAGATTAAAGTTCATGACTCCTCTATATTTGGAGTTTACTTTTACTTAAATTCACATTAATATTAAGGAGTCATCTTTGTTTCTGCAACAATATAACCAACTGAAAATCAGATTGTTAGGAAATTAAAATGATCAAGAAATGAATTGCTATCTTTACTTTGGGAAGCGAAAGGACCTTGGGAATATGGAAATAAACCACACACATTGTGAAAGTCAATATTCTCATCAACTACTATTCTTTCTTCTCAAAAGCCACTCAGTTAACAACTCTGGACTTCATACTCATTACTTTTGAGTTGGTTGCTGATTTTTGCCAAGCCTTTTAACTAACCTTCCAATTTCTGTTCCATGTCATCAAAAAAATCAGTATTTAAATGAAAACTCCCAGGTGTTCAAAACTTCTATATTTTCTGAAAAGAGGTCAACATTACTTTCAGAGTAGGAGTTTCAGAGAGAAGCAATCATCACGGTTGGAGGATACTTTTTGGAGGGATAATCAGCGGTTTTCATTGATTGCAAAATTGTTATTGCTTCTAGGTATGAAAGGATGGTCCTGGAAACTTATCAGTTTCTAATCAGGTTTCTATCATATTGTGGGATGTGCTTTGTTATTATTTACATACTATTGTCAGTAGTCAGTGTTGCAAATGGATCTAATTCTTTAAGTCAGTTTAATCTTGTTTTAGGAGAATAAGAAAAGGGAACATTCCTGTGATTTTAGTAGAATGGAAACTTAGAGAATGAAACTCTTTCTAACAATGCAGGGCAGCAACTTCTCTGAAACTCAGAGTTTTAGTGAATTGCTGTGAGCAAAGATAGGTGACTTGTCCAGGGTTACACAATTAGCATGTGTTAGAGGCAAGATTTGACCAGATCCTCCTGGATTTCTTTCCTACTTTCTCCCCTTTCTCCCTCCCTCCCTTCTTCCCTTTCTCTATTCCTATTTTCCTCCCTCTCCTCCTCTGCCTTCCTCCTGAAAGCTTATCTACTCTTGGAATTCACATGATAGCAATGCCTTTAATCCGTATGGTCTTTTCCCTTGAATGGATGGTACTCCATAAAATCTCCATTTACTCAGACCAACCAGACTTTAATTCTTCTGTAGTCTGTATCTCTGAATCTCCTGGACATTCTCTACTTTTCTCCCCCTTTTCCCCTTTCAGCTATTAGATGACATCTTCCTTTCAGTTGTGCTCTCCCTCAACAAACTTGCCTTTGTCTCTGCTGATATTTGCATTCACAGATCTTTAGCATAGTACAAAGTAAACCTTAATAAATAAATTCTCATTAACTTCACTTGATGAGACTTTCTGCTCTCTATACCTCTCTACAGAAAATGAAATATTGAATTTTTAACAAATATATTATAACTTTATATATCCAAATATATAAAATTATCTTCTTCAAGGTAGTAGCCTTGGGAGACGATGGGGTCATTCCAATGATCCAAAAAGTCCCTGTGTGAAGCCATAATTTTAGAATACATTTCAAAAAAGAGTTTCAGTGTTGGCAAATGTCTCTTGTTTGGCAGGGCCAAATGTGATAGAGAAAGGGGCTGGTTCTCCAGTTGAAAAACATCTTTTTTTTGGTTTTAAAAAATAACAACCAGTGTTTGTAAGTATGAAATTATCAAAGAAATATAGTTCAGAAGAGACAGCGTCATAAAGTCAAAGCAAGGGCCGGCAGTTGGCCAAGTTAAAGCACTGGTCCTGGTGTGAATACCCAGCGAGGAAGGTTTCATCGTAGGAGACTAGATGGAGAGCTACAAGAGACCTTTAAAGTCATCTAGTCCAGGCCACTTTTATTTTGGTTTAAGTTTGAGGAAATGAGGAACCAGGGAACTTCAGTGATTTTCCCCAAAGTCACAGAACTAATGGCAACTCTAGGATTTGAACCTAGATCCTCCAACTTCAAATCCAACACTTTTTTCTTCTGCAGGTTCTAGAGTATGAGACATTTCCTTCTGGAAGGATATGTTGTTCGGTTATTTCGGTCACGTCTGACGCTTTGTGACCCCATTTGGGGTTTTCTTGGCAAAGATATTGGAAGGGCTTACCATTTCCTTCAACTCATTTTACAGATATGGAAATGGAGACAAACAGGGTAAAGTGATTTGCCCAAGATCACCCAACTAGTTTAGTGTTTAAGGCCAGGTTTGAACTTATGAAGAGGAATCCTCCTGACTCTTGATTTGGTACTCTAACCACATCAGGAAGGATATTTGGGAATATAGTTAGGAACATCCCAGGATAAGAATGCAGGCGTGAGTTTTGATTGACACGAATGAAGGTGAGATTATAAATTTGTCAAAAAAAAATTAAACTGTAATTGGAGTATTAGATAGAATATTAGATATAGAGGCAGAAGAAATCTGAGTTCAGATCCAGCCCTGAACTAGCTGAGTGACCTAGTTCTGAGCTGCAGTTGCCTTATCTGTAAAATGGTTATAGTAATACATGAGATAATGTATGTAAAGAATTTCACAAGCCTTAAAAAACTAGGAAGTCATCATTAATTATTCATTTTTTTGGCTCATAAAAATGTCCCAAACACTAATGCATTGTTGGTGGAGTTGTGAACTGATCCAACCATTCTGGAGAGCAATTTGGAACTACACACAAAGGTCTATGAAACTGTCCATACCCCTTGATCTAGTAATGTCTCTACTGGGTCTGTATCCCAGAAATCATAAAAAGGGAAAGGGACTCACATGTGCAAGAATATTTGTGGCAACCCTTTCCGTAGTGGCAAGAGACTGGAAACTGAGTGGCTTCCCATCAGTTGGAGAGTGGCTTAATAAGTTGTGTATGAATGCTATGGAATATTATTGTTCGGTAAGGAATGATCAGCAGGAGGATTTCAGAGAGATCTGGAAAGACTTACAGGAACCGATGCTGAGTGAAATGAGCAGAACCAAGAGATCCTTGTACATGGCAACAACAAGATTATGTGATGATCAATTCTGATGGATGTGGCTCTCTTCAACAATGAGAGGATTCGAACCAGTTCCAATTGTTCAGTGATAAAGAGAGCCATCTACACCCAGAGAAAGAACCATGGGAACTGAGTGTAGAACACAATGTAGCATTCTCACTCTTTTGTTGTTTGCTTGCATTTTATTTTCTCTCATTTTTTCCTTTTTGATTTGATTTTTCTTGAGCAGCAAGATAATTGTATGAATATGTATGCATATATTGGATTTAACATATATATATATATTTTTACCATGTTTAACATATATTGGATTACTTACCATTTAGGGGAGGGAGTGGGGAGAAAGGAGGGAAAATTGGAATACAAGGTTTTGCAAAGATTAATATTGAAAAATGATCCTTGCATATGGTTTGAAAATAAAAAGCTTTAATAAAAAATAAATTAATTTTGCAAAAGCCCCAAATATATACTCAAAGAGAGGCTAATATAAAGAGGAATTAATATAAAAAATATTTTAAGCAAGGAAGAGCAGCATCTTTGCAATACTTTCATAAAATATGCAGAATACCATAATTTGAAGGGACTTTTGAGGCGATCAAATTCAATCTCTTTTTATAGATGAAGAAAATAAAATTCAGAGAGTTTGAGACTCAACCAGGAAATGTCTCAGTTGAAATTAGAAGCCCAGTATCTTGATTTGGTGCTCTTTAATTTGGATTCTACCATCCTAGATTTCTGGAGAGGACCTTAGTGATCACCTTGACTAGTTCCCTCATTTGACATGGTTCCCAAGGAGGTAGCACTGGAAGTGGGATTTGGATGTAGGACTGCTGATTGTAGAGCAGCTGTTCTTTTATGTACAGCTTGTAGAATCAGATGCATTTCTTTGTGGTTGCACTAAATGCATCATTTCCCAAATGGACTATTTTGAAAGGCATTTATCTGGATACAATTTGTTCCAATAATCTAATAATTAGAATTGCTTCTGTGCCCAGGGGAGACCCGGGGGACTTATCCACTCCCCCTCTACTAAAGGTCCCATATGCTCTGGACCCACATATGTGACCAGAGACCATATATGCAGAAGTGGCAGCTAGATTTCCAAGCTTAAGCTCACCCAGCTGAGCTCTCAAGATTTCCACATGGGAGCAGTTGCCAAGCTGCCAGTGTGAAGACTGGTCATGTGTAATGGAAAGTCTCAGAGTTAGGCGATGCTATCCCTGGTGGGTTAAAGGAAGAGGGAAGGAGAGACAGATGTGGGTGGGTCACTCCCCTTTAAAGACCCTCTGAGTCTACTGAATTCTTGCTCGATGGCTAACAAAAGGATTGCTTCTTCATCTCCCAAATCTGAGTTCTTCAGCACTAATCACACATGGCAAGCTGGAAGCAGCCAAGGTCTTTATCATCTCCCAAACTCTGAGTTAGCACACGTGGTTGGCCAGAGGCAGGCAAGCATTTCTGGACATTCCCTGCTACATTAAAAAGCATAGAAAAATTAGCCATATCACTTTCTTGTCAAAAACCATATATACTTTTAAAAGGAGTGTCAGTTATTTTAAATTGTGTCTGACATTTTCTGATCTCACTTGAGATTTTCTTGGCAGAAATACTGGAGTGGTTTGTCGTTTCCTTCTCAAAAACTGAGGCAAATGGGTTAGTTGATTTGCCCAGGATCACATAGCTAGTAAGTGTCTGAGGTCAGATTTGAACTCAGGAAGGTGGTTTTCCTTACTGGCTCTCTACCCACTATGGCACCACCTAGCTGCCCCTTTTCTTTTTATTTGTAAAAATTTATTTATTTAATATCCTTCCTTAGTTACATTTAAAACATTAAAAAAATTTAATTTAGTAATTAAATTAATTTATTATTATATATATTTTATTTTTATATAATAATACATAATTTATATAATAACATAATTATTATTACTAATTATTAAATAATTAATTTAATTCCAGTTCCAGATTCTTTCTGTTATTCCCTACCCAAATCCTTATTAAGAAACTACCTGTGGAGTTACACAAAATCTTTTCCATAAAAGTTATGTTGTAAAAGAAAACATAGATCTCTCATCCTAGGGGAAAAAGCCCTCAAGAAAAATAAAGTGAGAGAGAAGCAGAGGGGAGAGAGAGAGAAAGAGACAGAGAGAGAGAGAAAGATAGAGACAGAGACACTGAGAGAGGCACAGAGAGACAGTGAGAGACAGAGACAGAGAGGCAGAGAGACAGAGAAAGATACAGTGAAAGAGAGAGAAGAAAGAAAGAAAGAAAGAAAGAAAGAAAGAAAGAAAGAAAAAAAGAAAGAAAGAAAGAAAGAAGAGGAAGAAGGAGAGAGGGAGGGAGGGAGGGAGTGAGGGAGAGAGAGAGAGAGAGAATATGCTTCCATCTGTATTCAAACAAAATCAGAGTTCCTTCTCTAGGGCTGGATAGGTTTTTCATATTAAGTGCTTCAGAGTAGCCATAGATTATTGTATAGCAAAGAAAGACATTTACAGCTGATCATCCCAGAATATTGATATTACTTTGTACATAGCACATTTCACTTTGCTTGGGTTCATGGAGGACTTCCCAGGTTTTTCTGAGAGCATCCTGCTCATCATTTCCCATAGAAAATAACATTCCATCATTATTATATGTCACAATTTATTTAGTCATTCCCTGATTGTAGGTTTCCCTTCAATTTCATTTTTTTTTGCCCTAAGAAGAGTGTTGCTATAAATATTTTTTGGTACATTTAGGATCTCTCTCTCTCTCTCTCTCTTTTTGCTGAGGCAGTTTGGGTTAAGTGACTTGCCCAGGGTCACACAGTTAGGAAGTATTAACTGTCTGAATTCAGATTTGAACTCTGGTCCTCCTGACTTCAGGCTGGTGCTCTGTCCACTGTCCACATTGCTGCCTCTAGGATCTATTTTTTTTTTTTTTTAATAATAACAACAGTTTGCCTATTTATGGGGAAATAAAGTTCACAAAGCATTTCCTTATATTGTCTTTCTTGAACCTTATAACTGTTGGTAAAGTCACACAGCCAGTTAATATCTTAGTTCGAGGCTAAGTCTGCCCTGATTCTGGGTCCAGGGTTCTCTCTGCCACATTGTGCTGTTCCTCCAAGGCACCGGATCAAGGTTGCATTAATGCAAACTGAGGCATGGATCCCCGCCTTGGTGACTGTGCTGGCGGAAGGCTGAACATTTCCTAGCAATCTTTCTCTTCCTCTTGCCTCTCGGAGCTGAGGGTGTCAGTGAAACGGGATGTAATTTGTTTGCCAAACAGATCCATTTTCTTTAATGAACTTGTAATTCCTTAAAGGCGCCTGGCCTGCAACAACATTGCTTTCAGAAACGTAGACAATCGATGCTTAATGCTATTTAGTATAGCAATCAGTGCTGTTGCCTCGGCAACCGGGGTGCATCCTCCTCCTGCTTCAGTGAATTTCACATCCGGCATTTTGACAAGAGGAAGGTTTTTGGAGTGAGATGTGTATGCCAAAGGGAACCAGGAGAGTTAATGAAATTTTTAGGAAATCAATGATCTCATTGGTGTTCTGAGTACACATGTTGTTATCAATGAAATAGTGTCATAAGGCACAGAAGTGGGACCAAAAGGAGAAATCCAATTAATAACAATAATAGTTAGTGTCTACATAGTGCTATGTATCAGGCTCTGTGCTAAGCACTTTATAATTTTATTTTATTTAATCCTCATGACAAAAATGGGAGGTGGGTACTAATATTATTCCCATTTTACAGTTAAGGAAACTGAGACCAAAAGATATTAAGTGATTTACACAATTAGTAAGTGTCTGAAACTGGCTTCCGACTCTGGTCTTCTTGACTCTGAGGCTGACGATGCTCTATCTACTGGGCTAACTTGCTGCCCGTAACTGAATTTTAAAAGGTGGATGGAAAATCAATGACAAAAAATGAAATACCCATTTTCTACAAGGAAGCTAGTCCCTCTATAAAGAAGAAACAAAATAGTTGCTAGTTTCAAGAACATTTCTCATGGAAACAGAGAAATATGAGTTAATTTGTGAAGGGAGAGAAGAACAAGAGATGCTTCAGAGAAGAGCCTTAATGGTAAAAAAAAAAAAAAAAAATAGATTCTGAGAAGTGGAGTTGAGAAAGGAGTCCAAAATAAGTCTGAAAAGTTAGAAAGTTAGGTAGGAACTAGATAACTTTCTGTAACAGAAAGTCTCAGAAGCTAAGAGAAGGACTTTATGCTATTTCTTAGAGGCCATGAGTGGAGTCTGAGCAATAAGTAATGTGTTCAGACTTAAGTTTTATTAAGAATTATTTGGGGAATTGTGTAGAGGATGGATTGGATAGAGAAGAGATTGGCTACAGTGAGACCAGTCGTTATTGGCAGATGACATTAAATAGAAGATTTCACATGAGAGGAAGAAATCACTCTCAAAGGTTAGAAGCGGAGAGGATTAAAGACTTGAGAGGATTTAGTCTAGGCAAAGAGATGGGCCATCCCAGTCTGGAGAGGAGTAAAAGGGAGAGGAAAAGTGAAATGGGGGAGTTTTGAAATGAAAGTAAGGGAGATAAGGATTTAGTGGATGGCCTTGGCTTTTCTCAATAAGGGAGGAGATGTGGGCATTTGCTAGGGAGTGGATGTAGTTGATTTGGTATTGAGGCTTTTGGAAAAAAGAGAAAGTTTGGAACAGTCTCTGAAGGTATATTCTCAATATAGAGAAGCGATTAAGGAATAATAAAAAGAGGTGCTATGTAGCAGTGAGAGCCCTCATTTGCGTGACCCTTAATCTGGTTGGACTCAAGTTCCTTATCTGCAAAATGAGCTGGAGAAGGACGCGGCAAACCACTTCAGTGTCTCTGCCAAGAAAGCCCCAAATGGGGTCATGAAGAGTTGGGCACAATTGAAAATGGCTCAGCAACACCACTATTTGATCAAGTTAGGTGATTTCTTTCAATGGTATTTGTCACTTCATAGGAGCAGGAGCAGCAAAGGAAGATGTGAGAGGAAATCCAGAGGGAGGCTTGTCAGAAGGGAGAACAAGTGGCAGAAGGGATCAGCCATGAGGTCAAGACTGGGAAGATAGGAAAGTGAGGCTAGAGCAGGGGAACCAATTGTGACAGATCAATTGTGATCAATCGTGAAGGAAGAAGGGTTTAAAAGTTGTGGCAAAAGAGTTTGGGTAATAAGACCTAAACAAAAATTGGTTATGAAGAAATCATGTATACATATAGACACATATTAAGAGAGAGAGAGAGACAGAGACAATGTCAGAGAGAGAAAGAGATGTACAGAGAGACAGAGGTAGAGACAAAAAAGACAGAGACAGAGAGACAGAGAGGAGAGAGAAACACCCAGAGAGACATACAAAGAAGAGACAGAGAGACAGAGATAAAGAAAGAGATAGAAATAGAGAAACAAGAGACATAGATCAAGGTAGAGAAAGAGATAGAGAAACAAAGAGAGAAGGTGATAGAGAAAGACAATTGATATACGTTATTAGTCTTGATTAATGTAGAAATTTATTTTGCTAAACTATGCATATTTTTGATGAAAATTTTCATTCTTATTTTTCCTTTTTTTCTTCATCTGAGAGTGCAGAAGACAGATTCCAAATGTATGTATATAAAATAAATGAATATATTTATTTAAAAATGAATTTGTACAGTGCTCTGTAAAAACAAAATAAAAAATGCCCAATAAATGTATTACTCATCATTTTAAAAAAGTTTTCGCTGTCTCCTCCTTAAAAAATAATATTAAGTGACTTTTCAATGAAAACATCTTAGAACCATCAGGCTGAGTTGTACCAATTTTTTGGCAGATGATATATATATATAGGACAGCAAGGTGGCACAAGTACCAGGCCAAGTTCAAATCTGACCCTCAGACACCCACTAGCTGTGTGATCCTGGGCATGCCATTTAGCCTTGTTGGTCTCAGTTTCCCCATCTGTAAAATGGGCTGGAGAAGGAAATGGCACACCATTTTAATATCTAATTGCCAAGAAAATTCCAAATGGGAACATGAAGAGTTGAACACGACTGAAGTGACTGAAGAGCAACATCTAAGATAACCCCAGAAGATTCCTGATACGAGGAAAAGCAGCATGGTGTTGTGGGAGGAGTGAAAGCTGAGGACTTGGATTCAAATTTTGTCTCTGCTATTTCTTAGCTAGATCCAGTCAGCGAAGTCCCTTAACCTTTTTTCGTCTCAATTTCTACAATTCTAGAAGGAAAGGCTTGACTTGGGTGACCCCTGAAGCTCCTTCCAGCTCTGATTTGCAATTTGATGCTGCTGCTGGCTGGATTTGCCAAACTTCCAGGGAACTGGTTGTCTCTGGTTCATCATTTTAGAAGAAAATTGAGTCAATTTAGATTTTCATGTGGTTTTGGATCACAAATCCTGAGACTTGTGGCTTGGACTGTTTCTCTCTGCATAATAGTTTGGATGGATGTAGGAAGGGAAAAGGGGGGAAAAAATCAGAAAATATCTGTTCCTTGTTTCTGCAAACCAAATTCTTAAACTTTGCATTCACACAGTGGGTCACACACATATATAATGTGCCACAAAATACTAAGACCACATTGACCTTTCATGTGTTTCCCTTCTTGAAAAAAAAAATATTGTTTTCTCCTTTGCAAGGAGAAGTATTGCAGAATAGTGGATAGAGTGCTGGCTCCTAAGCCAGGAACACAAGGATTTTAGACCTGATTCTGACACATGGTTGCTGTATGATGTTAGGCAAGTCACTTGATTTCTTCAAGCACTAAGTAGCTCTCTGAGACTAGATATGGCAGAGAAGGTGCCAACTTGTGCTGATGGAAGAAATTTCCTTCCCTGGACAGTTTATTATATCAATGAATAAATAGTTTTTATTTTTCATGGGTAAAGGAACTCTTCTGTACTGTATAGGTTAGAACTTCTTAAAATTTTGGTCTTAGCATCTCTTTATACTTAAAAATTATTGGGCACTGCAAAGAGCTTTTGCTTATGTGGGATATTTCTATCAGTATTTACCACATTAGAAATTAAAACATTTTCTTATCATTATGAAAATAATTTTTACTTTGAAGATTTCTAGGAATCCCCAGACTACACTTTGAAAAATGCTGCTATAGGGGATACAAAGATGTCTAAGGTACGATTCTAATCCTTAATGGGAGAAACTGAGGGGGCAAGAAAATGTAAGGGAGAGAGCACTTGACTTGGAATCAGGAAGATTGTCTTATGCAGTTAAACTACCTGTGTGACTCTGGGCAAGTTATTTAATCTCCTCTGACCTCAGTTTCTTCATTTGGAAAATGAAGGTTTGAGATCAATGATACTGAATGACCCAGCTAATGGTCTGGGATGCTATGAACCTCTAAAGAGTTTGTAGTTTAGAATGGAAAATGCTTTGTGCACAATAGCTACAACACAAAACATGGCTGGCAAATGAAAGGTCAAGAGGAACTTGGAGGAGGATGGAATGACTTTTGGTTAAAATGATCAGGGTATTTCTGACAGAGCAAACGATGTGTGGAGGAAGTGAAGAATTTCAGAAGCAGAAACGAAGGTGGGGAAAGTATTTTAGGAGTAAAAGACAACATTACTGGGAAAACGCCAATTCTGGTGGGTAGAATTTGTTTGGTGGTTTAGTCAACATAAAATTGAGAAAAAATATAAATCCAAGCTAGATGGAGGGTCTTGAATGCAAATTAAAAAATTTGAAATTTATGCTGTGAGGAAATATAGCTGTGGAACGTTTTTTGAACAGAATGATCAGTAGGAAAAAGCTCCACCCAGTCATGGTGTGTAAAGTAGGTTGCAGTAGAGAAGAACTAGAGGCCAGAAAACTGGTTAGAAGACTGCCGTACCAATTTAAAACTAGCTGTTCAATGGACTAAGCAAAGTGAAGAAATTGTTTTTTGTATTTTTCCCTTTCAACCCATTATAAAAAAAATTACAAATCCTCCAGAATAGAACTCAGCCTCACTAGGAAAAAATCATTGGGCAACCTTGTCTTGTTTTCCAAATTCATTGTCTCAAGTTTGAATTTGCTGCAGATTTCTTATAAAGAGGTTTTTTTTTTTTTTTTTTTTGACAGAAAACAGCTTCAATACTTAAGCCAAATAATGTAGAAAATCAAATGGGTCTGTGATACCCTCATTTGGTAATTCCTAGTGTGGGAATTTTATTCCCTAATACAGGTGATGATAAAGATCAGACCTCATCTGTGTTTTTGTAGGTAAGTCCTGGTGATTTTCGTGATTGATCATCAACAAGCTTTTATTGAATGCTGCTATTCAAACATTAAACAGTTCTTAACCTCAAGAAAATTAGGGCTTAACTGACTGGCCCAGGATCACAGAGCTAGGAAGTATATGAAACTTTGAATCTAGAGCTTCCTAACCCCAAGCTGGGCACTCTCTCCACTCAATATCCAATCCAATCCAATCCAATCAAGAATTTTTAAAGAAGAGTAAAACTTAAAGTAGAA
The DNA here is from genome assembly GCF_902635505.1 of Sarcophilus harrisii. NCBI lineage: Eukaryota > Metazoa > Chordata > Mammalia > Dasyuromorphia > Dasyuridae > Sarcophilus > Sarcophilus harrisii. The sequence continues at coordinate 259,829,913 of NC_045430.1, read as the reverse complement.
ATGGAAAGAAGAAAGGATAATATTCCCATTGGCTTCTGGAGATTTGTGTTTTTCAAAAGACTTGTCAAAATGCTTATTTCTGGAAGGGTTAGATAAAAGAGTGAAAAAGATTTATGCGAGGTATCCCCAGTTGCCCTGCCTACATCGCTCACCACTGGAGATGCCTGGGGAGAGGACTGCCAGTGTCTTTGTGTCCTTGTGAAATGACTGTGCTTTTCAGTGATGTGTGAATTTACACACAGTTCTTTTACAAGCAAATTTCTTTAGTGAAGTCACTGACTTTGCAGCTGTGTCTGGCAGCCTTCTATTTATTGCTGTGATAATGTTTTCTCACTTCCCACTGACTTGATTTAGATTCCTTTTTAAGACCAAGTCTAAACTGCCTTCAAGATGCACTAGGTTTTCTTTATTCTTCCCTAATTTAACAAATTCAGGCTTGGGAAAGAGTCTCTGCTATTCTGTTTCTGTTTCATGTCTTCTGCTTGTAAAGGAAGAGGAGCGATAGGTTCCTAGGATCTCAAAACTTCACAGAAATGGAGATTGAAATGGACAATTTTTGATCTTGTGAATATGTGTCACAGTGCTTAAATATAGATTTAACTTCATCTATTGGTTAAAGTTCATGCCTGATTATTAGACTGTTAATTAGATTCAGTATATTAGTTTGAAAGTTCCCCCATTCGATTATAAACGCCTTGAGGGCATGGACTCATTCCGTGAGTCTCACTTATTTTTGAATGGCCAGTGCTTCGCAGTATAAATGGCATAAAATAGATGCTTATTCATTTAACTTGACTGTTAACCTTTTGATCAGTAATCAACCTTGATCAAAAGGTTAACAGTCAAGTTAGATGAATTAAAACACAAGAAAAAATTTTCCTTAGTCTCAATTTCCTCCTCTTACCCTAACATTCCCAACAAAGATGAGCAGTCTAACCTATAAAGTTAAACACTACAGACATAATCATGAAATCAAAGATACAATCACTTCTGAATTAGGTCCTTTTATAGTGTTTTAGTCAACTTTGGTTCCCACTGGCTCTTGGTCTTCATTTAAGAAAAACAAAAAAACAAATTTCTTTTTTATTGGACTTAGGATTTCATTGGTTTCAAGACCTCTCAAGGAAAAAAATATTATCAGTATGGCTATAGGTCTGATCTATAACTTAGAGTCTTAATGTATTCACTTCCTCAGATTAACACTGGAAATTAATTGTTATATTACCCTAAGATTCTTTTCACTCAGGTAATTTTTAAAACCTTTTATCGATTCTTTTGTTTTTACATTATAGTCAGTTCTAAACATATATGTCCCCTTACCAGTGACCTGTCTGTAGTAATAAATTTTTAAAAAGATTAAAAGATTACCAGTTCACATATAGACAATATGTAAGAAGACATACAGTAATCTATAGCATCATCCTCCATTTTTCCATCTAAGGGTGATGGGGTGGGGGGGAAAGGGGGAAAGATGCATTTCCTCTTCTCTGTGAAAGAGTATGGGTGATTTAGCTACACTCCCATCAGTTCCACTTTCATACTCTTTTTGTTCCAAGTTGTCATTATGTATATATAATTTTCCTTTTTTTTTTAGTTTATTCTGCAGCAATACATACAAATCTTCCCACTTTCTCTGAATTCCTCCCAGTCCTCTTTTCTTATAGTGCAATGATATTCTGTTGCATTCAATGCAGCATAGAGGAAAGAACACTGGATTTGGGCTCAGAGGAGCATTGCTTAATTTCTTTTTCTGCATCTTACTATTTGGGTGACTTTGAGCCAATCCCTTATCCTCTCTACCCTTATCTGTAAAATGAGAAGATTGAACTAGATGACCATCACGTGCTTTTTAGCCCTCACTCCATGAGATTATGTATCACAATTTATTAAGTATTTTATTTCCAGGCTTTTTGTTTGTCTGTTTGGGTTTCCCCCCCTTTATCATAATATTAGTCCAAGGCCAAACACGTCTCATTCCTGTGGTGCCTAAAGTTGGCAAAGTACTTTTCATATAATTACTCTAAGTGGTTGTATATTAATTCATCCCTAATTTACAGATGAGGAAACCGAGGCCAGAGAATTAATTTCTTATAATTGAATAAGTATAGATATTTGGGGAGGGATCTAAGCCTTGATCTCCTGTTTTCAAGTTTGGCACTCCAGACATAAGGTTATATACTCTCCCGCCTCTTCTGGGTGAATACTATCAATAGGACATGCTACATAACTGAATGACTGATCTAAAATCTGTGCTCTTTTGATTAGGAAATTGGGCTGCAGTTCAGTACCTTTGTTCAGTAAAATTCTCCCTTCCCCTAGACAAATCTGATTAATTATGTAACAGGATTTTAAGGGGAATGTTTGAAATGCTTATGAGAACAAACTGCTGGAATACTTTGGGAGCATTTATTTACATATAAGTGATTTTTCTAATTACAAGTCATTCTACTCTTTATTGAGTATCTACAATTTGTAGGGTATTGTGCAAAGTCCTGGGGGCAGATCCATAACTTACAGTTACATAGTGCTTTATAGTCTTCTATGCAACCCAATAAATATTTGTTAAATGTCTACTTTGGGTCTAACCAGCAGCTATGTGGTGCAGTGGATAGAGTGCTGGGTTTTCAGCAGGAAGACATCTTCCTAAGTTGAATTTCATTCTCAAACACTTATAAGCTATGTGATCCTGAGCAAATCATTTCATCCTGTCTGCCTCAGTTCCTCATCTGTAAAATGAGCTGGAAAAAGAAATGGCAAATCACTCCAATATCTTAGCCAAGAAAACCCCAAAAGGATTTTCACACAAATCCACAAAGAACTGAAAATGACTGAACAACAAAAAGGGTCACTATAAATGCAAAAACATATAATGCCAGCTTTGGCTGATATTACAACAAAAGACATCAAAAACACACACAAAAAAAGTACCCTATGTTAGGGGCCAAATCAGTGGTAAAGACACTATTTCCCAGAAATGTTCAGATTTGAAGAAGTTCCCACACCAAGTAAGTCACAATTCCTAGACATTTTGATGTATATTGAATATATACGAATGTACATAGGCACAAAACCAACTGCATCTCCTTAAAATATTCTACAATTTTAACTTTTCCTAATTTAGATGAGCCTGAGCTAAATCATTGAGAAATTCTTATCTTTTTTCATTCTATGATAAATTCTTGTATTAGTTTGACCCTCACTTTTCCCCTTTCATTTCCAAACACATCTTGTTTCTAAGTTGTTATTTATTGCAATTTATATGCCAGTCCATCATTTTGCTATAACCTTGTAAATTCTTAATTCCTTAATAGGCTTCTATCTAGACCTGATTTGGAATATTGCCTAAGGGCTCAGACACTTTCCAGCTCATTCCATCGTTCAAAGAAGCTCTTAACACACACACATATACAAAAATGGCTTAATCTGAATTATTATTATAATCCTTTTCAACCTCAAAGAGTAGGGTACCAACATATGCTTCTGTGGAAGCTCACTTCCCATCCAAATTTGGGGACCTAAGTTTTCCCTAAGTTTTCTACCTATAGTATTAAAATTTGAGCCAATCTTTTGATATTTCTCATATTCCTTACTGTATGACTTTACTAGTATTATCAAAACTATCCATTGGAGGACACTAGAACACAACAAATCGATGATAACGTAACATTCCACAAGACACTTAAAATACAATCCTCTTGGCCCCCCAATATAATTTAACACTTTACTATCTATGAGCAAATCTAACTACTATCCAATTAGAGTAAATATGGCTGCATGTCAATGACTTCTTCAAAAAAAAATTATTCACTGATGTCTGAGGTTTGAAAGTCATCACTACTCAGACCATTTATTTAGGAATTTATTTGGAATTGCAGGTTCATATATCCTGACCCTTTGTCAAATCTTTATTAGCAGACAAATTGAATTCCTTGCAGTATATTGACTTGGAGTTTGTCAGCTAATCCCCTTTGAATACCTAGTGCTTTTGTGGCAACTGATAAAAGAACCCCTGAAACTTCTCTCCCCCCCCCCCTCCACTTCTCCTTACCCGGTAGATCATTCCCCTCTGAAGTAGTAGATGTTTGGGAAGAACCAAAGGCCTTAGCTCTGACACTGTCAGAGAGAGCTAGAAACCTGGCATTTTGGGTTGAAAATTTTCCTATGAATTGAAGTGACAGATAATTTTCATTCCATTTTACTCTAAAAATATATTTTTAAAGTCAAAAATTAACATTTCACTATTTAGCTTTTTGGTCATTCCAAGTAGAGAATAAAATATGACCAAACTGTGGATTTGAGGTACATCTCCTCCTTACATCTGATTGGTAGAAGCTTCTTTCATAAGATAGTTTAACTTAATGATCTTTAAAGTCCTTTCTAGCTCTAAAATTTTATGAATTTTTGGTTTTCTAAGACATAAGAAGGTCCTTATATTATAATCATTTACCGTATCTGTTTATGCAAGTTCTTCTTTTCTACTGAGGACAGAGATGATTTCATGTTTATTTTTAGATAGGTAGGTGGTACCTACCACTGTGCCCAGCACATAGGTGCTTGACAAATGCTTGTTGGTTGATTGACTGATTTAAAGAATTTTCCTATGACATTTTATTCTAATCAAAGGGAGGGGAAAGAAATATGCAAGAATCTGAGGAAAGGTCTAACTGTGGCCATTAGCTTTCCTTAACTTTCATGAAGTTGTTTTCTCCATTTAGTAAAGCTTAATAACTCACTAAAAATCACCTAGAAATTAGTGGCAAAATCAGTTAATTCCCCACACTTCTCTCCTCCCAGTCAAGCGCTGTTAGCTAGATGATTCTAAATATAATCCTGCAACTGGTGGATGTTTTTTAAACCCCTGGCAGATAGAGATGTTTGGTTTTTTCAAAACAGAAAAAATTAAGGCAGGAAATTATATAGTGAACTCAGAAATTAAGAGAGGAAATTATGTAGAGGAAATATCTCACCCTGTTTATTTCTCATCTAAAAGGGAGAAAAGGAAAGAATAAAAAATGGGAAAAATATGCGACTGAAAGTTTTAAAATTTGATTTCATTAATTAGTCATTCAACAAAAAAGTTCAATGCAAGCTTCAGGTAGGAGGACTCTGAGGAATGGCATTAATTTTTTTGACCTTGAAATTTTAATTTGCCCATGAATTGAAGGTTCATATGCTTTTGGCTTATTAAAGATCTCTGGATTCTGATGTGAGGCCATTTGCTTTGGAAAGAATTCTTTGAAAACCCCTGTCAGATTAATCTTGATAAAATGCTTTATTATTTATTTCCCCTCTTCAAAAACACCATTGCATTCTCTCCCATTCTTTAAAGGATCAAATCCAAATTCTTGAGCTTGCAACTTGTGATACTCCACCATCTAAGCAAGACTTAGATTTCTAGGACTATCTCCCTTTGTTCTCCTCTACTGCGTTATCTTTTTGGGGAATCACTGAGGCTTAATTGAAAGATAGCTCAGAAGCCATCTAATTTAAACTGTACCTGCACAAGAATCCCATCTACAATGTCAGTGACAAGTGTTCAGCCAGCCTCTGTTTGTTGATCTTTAACAAGAGGGACTCTACTGTCTCCCGAGCAGTCCATTATACTTTTGGGTTTTTATTGCAATCAGTCAATACAAATTTACTATGTATCCTATTATAGGATAAACTGTTCGAGGTGATAGAGATTCCAAGAGCAATAAAGTCCCTGCATCTAAGAAGCTTCTGTTATAATGGGAGTGACATGTATATATTTAGCCAGAATGTGGCCTGCAAAAGCTAGAAGTATTGCACACAGGTGCGGCATCTGGCACAATACTTTTATCTCCTTTTTCTCTTGGATGAATCATTCATCTTCAATTTACCCTCATACTGGCGGGTCATTTTCTCAGGCTGAACATGGGCATAAAGCATCAAGCCTTCTACAGTGATGCAATTCAATTCTAAGAGTCTGAGCAGTAATTTTGGTATAAAGGGATACACTTCTACTACTTGCCATTTGTTTTTGACCCCCCAACCAATGTCCTTTCCATTTATACAAAGCAATCACAATGCTACTCTCATTAATTAATAAGTTGTAAAATATTTATTAAAAGAGAAAGCAAAAATTCTTCAATCATCACAGAATTGTATTTGCTCAATAGGAAGCAAAAGCTTAACAACCGAATAACCGAAGTCTCACAATCCATCCATATATCTAAATCACAATTTCTTACCAATGTAAGGAGTAATTGTGAAGGAGAATAGACACAGCTTCATAGAAACCTGGAAGAAAGATTCACAATTAAGGAAACCTGTGTATTTGGGATAAACTACAATACTGAATTGTAGACTTTAATATTCTTAGTTTCTTTAGGGAACAGTTCACTCCCTTTCTGGTTCTCCCAACTGTCCAGGCAAACAGCAGCCGTACTCCTAGAGTTTTCCAGTTTGCCCATTTAGCTGTGTGTTCAAGCAGTGTAAAATTATTTCAGTGATAAGAAGTTCCCTTTAGCAACTGTGTTATTCTGGTCAAGTCACTTACCTCTTTCAAACTCAGTTTCTTCAGTTGTAAAATGGGAATATTAATAGCATCTACCTCACAGGGTGTTGAGAGGATCAAAATGAGATAGGCTATATAAAGCACCTTTCAAATATTAAAATACAATGTAAATGCTAGGCTTGTACTTCATATTAGGCCTGAAAACTACACGGTTCCTCAGTTTCCATTTATACAAAGCAATCACAATGATACTAGAATTAATTAATATATTATAAAATATTTATATATATATAATATAACATATTTATATTATATATGCAAATTATATAATATATAATAATATATATTAATTATAATAATATATATGATATAATAAAAATAATATAATATAGCATATTTATTAAAAGAGAAAGCAAAAGAGTTTTTCTTATTTACACACATACTTTGAAGTATAATAATATAAGGTTTTTGAAGAGTTTTCTCCCTCTCAAGCAAGAAAGGGGGAAGCAGTGAAAGGGATTTCACCTTTCACAGGGGATAGATGGAAGCTTTTTGGTAAAGAGGGTTCTGAGCTTTCCAATCCTGACATCCTCCCTTGAGGGCATCCCAAAGCAGCTGCCATCATCCTATATTTCTATCTGTTTAATACAAACAGCAGGGGACAGTAGACACCCTCAGCTCAGCCAAGGGACTGTTATGTCTTCATGTTCTTCCGATCTCTGGCTTCTCATCTTTTAACTTCATCTGGCTTCTAATGCTTCCATTCAGGACCTCCCTGTGAATAGTTACACAACTCTAATTCAGGGTAATTTAAAACAAACAAACAAAGGAATAAAAATCAGCGACCAACCAACCAAACAAATAAACAAATAAATCCTGAGCTCTATCTGGTTGGTACAAATGACAAGCACATTTTCCCATATAAGCAGCTTCGTGATTTATAATTTTCCTGCTCTAGCCTTCAAAACCATGAAAACAGTCCTATGTAAACAAGCTGACAGACAATAGTGCCTTGCAGCCATCTCCACCTCCAGGGCTCTGAGCCAAACTGTTCTTTCTCTGGTTCTCTTGGAGCAGCCTATACCTCCCCTCAGAGGATTTTTATCAAAGGGAGGGGGTTGTTTTTCCTCAAGCTGATTTTATGTTCCCCATAGAAAGTTTATTTTTCTGTTCCTTTTAGCAATCAAAATGTCCACATAACAAAAGGCCCCGTTCACTACATTCTCTTCCCAGTGAATATTTGCATACCTGAAATCAAGATGGCAGAGCCTGTGTAAAGCATATGACAACAAGAAGTCAAATATTTTGACAAAGTCAATACATTTTATATTAAATCTTCACCTTTTGTGTGTGTGTGTGTGTGAGGGGGACTCCCTTAGTAGAATGAAGTAGATGAAGCCAATGGATCCCATTTCAGAATCATGTTTTAATCAAATACGTAGGATCACAAAGGAACCAATTATAGTTATCCTCTTAACAAAATAATGACAACAAAAGTTCATGGACTTCTGGTTAAAAATCCTTCAATTGGGGAGTTTGAGTTATTAATGCATCCAATCTACCAGAAATTAGAGTTCTTGGATCCACCTCAGGCAAACTTTATCTTGATAAAGAACTTGCCATGTTCCCTGAGGTCTAATCATGTGACTTTGGCAAAATGGTGTTGACTTTACTCCAAATCAGTTGAATGTGCTTACCTGCATATTGGCCTTTCATTCTTGGCTTAGAGAATATTGAAACAAATAAACAACATACAATACCAACAAAAAAAAATGCAATCAAACATTTATTGAGTTCTTTTCCATTTTCCTCCTGGATAGCATATTGTTCTCACAGCATCCTACAGTTTAGCTTCTTGTGGGCCATTTGGTGTCCCAGGATGGACTCTTTGGGCTTCCTGCTAGAGTCTATTGACCTTTTTCTGAATAAATATCTTTAAATGCAAAAAAAAAAATCAAATATAAGAATTACAAAGGAAACCAATTATACTGAAATTTCATGGATTTTAGGTAAAGAACCCTTCCATTAGATTATTTATATATATATATATATATATATATATATATATAATATATATTTGTTTTGATTCAATTAACATTTATGAAGCATATATTACTGACACTGTGCTAAGCAATGGGGGTACAAATAAGAAAAAAAAGACACTTTTTACTCTCAAGGGGCTTACAATGTTTTTTAAAAATTATTTATTTTTTATTAAAGCTTTTTATTTACAAAACTTATGCATGGTAATTTTTCAGCATTGACTCTTGCAAAGCTTTCTATTCCAAATTGTCCCCTTCTTCCCCCCATCCCCTCTCTTTGATGACAGGTAGTCCAATACATGTTAAATTAATTAAAATATATATTAAATCCAATACATGTATACATATTTATACAGTTATCTTGTTGCACAAGAAAAGTCATATCAATAAGGAAAAAAAACTGGGAAAGAAACAAAATGCAAGCATACAAGAGAGAAAGTGAGAATGCTCTGTTGTGTTCCACACTCAGCTCCCACAGTTCTCTCTTTGGATGTAGATGGCTCACTTCATCACTGAACAATTGGAATTGGTTTGAATTTCATCATTGAAGAGAGCCACGTCCATCAGAATTGATCATCGTATAGTCTTATTGTCGCTGTGCATAATGATCTCCTGGTTCTGCCCATTTCACTTAGCATCAGTTCATGTAAGTCTAGGGATTTACAATCTTTTTTTTTTTTTTTTTTAATTATAGCTTTTTATTGACAGAATATATGCATGGGTAATTTTTCAACATTGTTGCTTGCACTCACTTTTGTTCCAACTTTTCCCTTCCCTACTTCCACCTCCTCCCCTAGATGGCAGGCAGTCTCATACATGTTAAACATGTTAAAGTATATCTTACATACAATATATGTGTACGAATCCATACAGTTCTCTTGTTGCACAAGAAAAAATGGATTCAGAAGGTCAAAATAACCTGGGAAGAAAAACAAAAATGCAAGCAGTCCACATTCATTTCCCAGTGTTCCTTCTCTGGGTGTAGCTGCTTTGGTCCATCACTGATCAATTGGAACTGAATTAGGTCTTCTCTTTGTCGAAGAAATCCACTTCCATCAGAATACATCTTTATACAGTATTGTTGTTGAAGTATATAATGATCTCCTGGTTCTGGTCATTTCACTCAGCATCAATTCATGTAAGTCTTTCCAAGCCTCTTGGTATTCATCCTGTTGGTCATTTCTTTCAGAACAATAATATTCCATAACATTCATATACCACAATTTACCCGACCATCTCCAGTTGATGGGCATCCATTCATTTTCCAGTTTCTGGCCACTACAAAGAGGGCTGCCACAAACATTCGTGCACATACAGGTCCCTTTCCCTTCTTTAGTATCTCTTTGGGGTATAAGCCCTGTAGTAGCACTGCTGGGCCAAAGGGTATGCACAGTTTGATAACTTTTTGATCATAGTTCCAAATTGCTCTCCAGAATGGTTGGATTCGTTCACAACTCCACCAACAATGCATCAGTGTCCCAGTTTTCCCACATCCCCTCCAACATTAGTCACTATCTTTTCCTGTCATCTTAGCCAATCTGACAGGTGTGTAGTGGTATCTCAGAGTTGTCTTAAGTTGCATTTCTCTGATTAATAATGATTTGGAACACCTTTTCATGTGACTGCAAATAGTTTCAATTTCATCATATGAAAATTCTGTGTTCATATCCTTTGACCATTTATTAATTAGAGAATGGCTTGATTTCTTATACATTAGAGTTAATTCTCTATATATTTTGGAAATGAGGCCTTTATCAGAACCTTTAACTGTAAAAATGTTTTCCTAGTTTATTGCTTCCCTTCTAATCTTGTTTGCATTAGTTTTGTTTGTATAAAAGTTTTTTTTTTAACTTAATATAATCAAAATTTTCTATTTTGTGATCAATAATGATCTCTAGTTCTTCTTTGGTCACAAATTCCTTCCTCTTCCACAAGTCTGAGAGATAAACTATCATATGTTCCTCTAATTTATTTATAATCTCGTTCTTTATGCCTAAATCATGAACCCATTTTGATCTTATCTTGGTGTACAGTGTTAAGTGTGGTCCATGCCTAATTTCTGCCGTACTAATTTCCAGTTTTCCCAGCAATTTTTGTCAAATAGTGAATTCTTATCCCAAAAGTTGGGATCTTTGGGTTTGTCAAACACTAGATTGCTATAGTTATTGACTATTTTGCAGGAGCTTACAGTCATTATAATGGAGGAAGACAACACACAAAAGGAAGCTGGAAAGGGAAGTTAGGGGGACAATGGAAGGGGCCATCATTTTTCATGGAGTTCAAAACAAGTAAAGCTAAGGATAGAAAGTGGAGAGTTAGTTGGAAAGCCCAGATATATACACATCTGATGTGAAAAGGAAACATTCTTATTCATAAAAATCTCTCTCTTTGTATAATGGCAAATGTAAACATTCTTATCCATGATCAGTGTAGGTACAGAATGTAACACATAAACAATCAAATGTATAACTTGCATAAAGTAATCCCATATGTGCAAATTCAGTATAATATGGTATATATATACATGCATGCACACACATATATACATATTATATCACATATATATACATATCTATATGTATACATATCTATATCTATATGTGTCACATAGATATACATAAATATCACCATTTGATAAACAGCAAAACCACACATATTTCAACAGCTACAATAAATGGAAAAAAAACAGAATTAAATGTATTTACACATAATTTACATCTTTTTGAATTAAATCTAGTCATATGAATTACTACCTCTCCTGTTTTACCTAGCGCATTGCCATATAAGTCTAATCACTGACTCAATAGTTCTGACACTCCAAGTTTCTAAATTTCTAGATTGTTAATTGTTAGTAGATTTTAAAGGTAACTCTAAGATCTTATACGATTTAGGCTGGCTATTATAGTCTCCCTACTGACAGTAGGGAGTCAGACCCTACTGATACTCTTCAAATGATCTGCCTGTGCCCTCACTATCCCGATCACATCTTCTGGACGTGCTCTTGCTTGTCTATATTCTGCCACCAAATGCGACCCCTTTGACTCAACCAAATATGATCTGATCTGGCTAGATTGGTGTGGAACCATTTTGGAAACTATTCCTTGTATAGCCTGAGGCAGTAACAGCTTTTAGTACATAGTGCAACTTGCTGATGGAATCCTGATTTATACTAAACCAGAAGTTTATGCTAATTTCCAGTCTTTCTAGCAACACTTGGTAAGTAAAAAAATCTCTGTTCCATTGACCCACCTTTCTATTTCTTAGGCAGAACCAGATAGTTGATCTAACCATTTAGGAGAGCAATCTGAAATTATGTTCAAAAGAGTTATTAAACTGTCTATATGATTTACCAAATATTAGAACTAGTGGAGGAAAAAAAAAGAACAGACATGTTCTAAAATGTTTATAGCAGCTCTCTTTGAAGTAGCAAAGAACTATTAATTGAAGGGATGCCCATCAACTGAACAAGTTATGACATACAGTTGTGTTGGAATGACTACTATGCTATAAGAAATAATGAGCTTAGTGATCTTAGAAAAATATGGAAAAACAGTGCAAGAAATAATGAAGAGCAAAATGAGCACAATCCAGAGAACATTGTTTACAGTAAAAGCAATATTGTTTTAAGAATAACTTTGAGCAAATAAGTCATTTTGTCTGTCATAAATTAACTATTAAAGATATATGAAGAAAGATGGTATCTATATCCAGAGAAGGAACTGATAAATAGAAGTATATTTAGAATAAGTTTACATATCTATACCTATTTGTGTCTAATGGTATCTATCTCTGAGAGTGAATAGGGAAGGAAAAAAAAAGGAAAAAAATGATAAATTTATTGTGCAATTAAAAAGAATAACAAATTGTATATAGTAGATTTGCAATTTCATTAGCAATTGTCTCTGAAACAATACTGTTATAGAAATGCTTGTTTTATTCCATAAATTAAAATGATAAGGAATATAAAAGGAATTCCTTTTCCAATAATAATAATGATCAGGATAGATTGTATTCATGATTTCATTCATATAAAGACTTCCCATGTGAGGAAACTCCTTCCACCAATGCAGGTTGGCACCTGTTCTGCCACTTTTCATCTCAGAGTGTTGCCTTGGGCTCTGAGAACTTCAGTGATTTGCTCAGTGACACACAGCCAAGATGAATCAAAAGTAACACCTGAACCACCCATCTGTTGCTCTATAGGTAACATCAGTTAATGACACAACAAACATCAATGATATGAATTGTTATTTATATGGCAGTTTGTCTTATAAAGTCCTTTCCATGCTTCATTTCATTTAGTCATCACAACAAACCCAGGAGGTGCATGTGAGAAACTGAGGCTTGGCAAAGAAGAAATGACTTTTCCATAGTCACCCGGCTAGTAAATGTTGGAGTGGGATTTGAACTCAGTTTCTCTTGACTTCAAGTCTAGCACTTCCCCCCATTTTCTCAAACCCCAGGTGGTTTATAGGGCTTTCTTTTCCATTCAAATTTGTTGATTTACTTTTCATGTTTTGTCCAGTGGTAGATAAATTTGATAATTATTGTTTTGACATAGAATTTGAGATTTGACAGCCTCAAGCCTCTTCATTACTTTTTCATTATTCTCTTGGTATTTTTAATTCTTGGTTTCCTCCAAATGGATTTTGGGAGGCTTTTGTCTAGTTCTATAATGTTCCATTTGGTGACTTAATTGGCCCATTACTAGACCTGTAATGTTCATTTGCGTATTATCATCATTTTCACACTTCCAAGTCATATTGCTTCCCCTCCTTGTCCCCCTCTCATTAGAAACTGGTTTCTGTTTCCTGGGACTCTAGAATCTGATAGACAACGATTTGCTTTATTTTGATAATAAAAACAGTAAAAATAACTAAGTTTTATATAGTGTTTTAGGATTTAAAAAGCACTTTATCAACATTAATCTAATTTTTCTTAAGAATTTTCTTTTATAGATAAAGAAACAGGCAGGTAGGGCTTAAGTGAATTGCGTAGAAATACATAGCCAGTTTGTGGTTGGATTTGCACTGAGGTCTTCCTAATTCCAAGTCGGATACTCAATCTACTGTTATGTGTACTGTCACATAGGTACTATTTATCTCTCCAAGAAATAGCTACCCTGCCACTTTCTGGTCATTTCTAAACCATGCATCCACAGATATACTCTCCTCTTTTGCCATTTTCCCTTTAATAGGTTTTCTTTCCCTATTAGAATGTAAGCATCTTGAGAGATGGCACTGTCTTCATTGCTTGTGTTTGATTGTCCAGAGCTTATTACAATACCTTATATATATATAATAAATGCTTTTTTCATTCAATGATTTGTTCATTCTTTTTACTATGTAGATGCTGCTTAGCCATGGATACTGAACATCCCTCTGAAACCCGTTCTTTAATTAAAAAAAAAAAAATTCCCAGCTACATGAAAAAGCCACATTTTTTTTAGTTATACAAATACAGTCATTTTAAAAACATATTTCCTTATGAATCATATTGGGAGAGAAAATCTGAAGAAAGGGAAAAATCATGAGTGAAAAAAATGAAAGAAAAAGAAAAAAAAGTGAATTTAGCATGTGTTGATTTACATTCAGTCTCCTCAGTTCTCCCTTCATGTGGATTTTCAGGAATGATTATATGTCATATTTTGGGCATTACTTTTAAGGATTTTAATTCTGCTACATAGGAGTCATTTTCGATAGATATTCATATGTACAGCTTGGCGTTGTCCATGAAATAGCATTTGAGTAATTTGGGGATTCTTCTTCTATGTGCTTTAGTGTTCAGTAATTAGACTTGAAGAGGGGTGGCTCCTAACAGATCAGGAGTGCATAAAAGTGTTTCTCCCCACCACCCCCTTTTTTTTAATCATAAAATCATAGATTTTAAGATTTAGGTCTAGAAAGGACCTTAGAGATTATTTAATCCAAATGCCTCATTTTACTGATGATTGAACAGCAACAACATTTAAGACTGGATGGGTTTTCATAAAATAGACTCTCATCTTGGCCAGGTAAAAGGTGCCACTTGATAAGCAGCTTATGTCTACACAGTTCGTCCTTCTAGAAGAAATCTTGAGTATTGCCTCTGACTTATCCTATTCCTGCCTTCCTCCTTCTGATCCTGATCTGGCTTCTTGAGTACTTACTTCTCTGTGTATTTCTTCATCCCCTTTCCACCTCTGTCCAAACTGGTTTCACTCCATAAACTACTAATCCCAGTAAGTCATAAGCAGGCTCATTTACATGGCAGAACAATGATTCTTAACGCAGAAGACAAGAGGACCTGGGTGCAAATAGGGATGCTTACTATCTCTGCAAGCAAGAGCAACTCCCTTATTCTCTCTGAGTCTCAGTTATCTTCTCACTAAAGAGGATATAATAAAATCTTCAGCACCTAACATGTAAGGTTACTCTGAGACTCAAAAAAACTAATGCGTGTAAAATGCTTTCTAGATTTATAATATTTTATAGGATATTCAGCTTTAGCAGCTTCAAAAACTTAACAGTGCACTAAGACTTATGGGACATCTATTTTGGTGGACTAATAGAATTCAAGCAGCAGTCTCCCAAGTTCGTCTTTCTCCTCTGGGCACTGGATGTCTGCAAATCCTTCCTTAGCTTAGCTTATTTGTACTTGATGCTCCTCATTTAGGATCTGTTCAGTTTCCTGCTCTATCTGGGTTACTGAGCACTCTAATGAATGTCTCTCCTGAATCCTCATCTGGAACATCCACTGGCTGGGATATTGCTTGTCCAATCCCAGTTTGGGGAAATCGTGGGTCTTGCCTGTGTAATAAGTCTCTGTGTAATCGTTATTTCTCTCTTGGGCAATTAGTCAGCCATTTAATATTGGATGACTCTCTTGAAAACAAAGCAAGGAGATGTGAAAATGCAAATATTAAGACTATAGCCATGACATAGATCATTATACAATTTAAAGTGTGAATGACATTGTGGTCAAATGTAAATTTTTTTTTTTCCTATGTAGAAGAACACCATGTGCAGCCCTGCTTCTCCCAGATGGAGCTAAACCCTCTTTTAGTGAATGGCCAGCTCCTCATTGGAACGAACTACCTTTTCTCCCTCATAGAAACATGATTAATGGAGAACATCTGTAAAGCTTTGGGAACCATTTCCCCCAAGCAGGACAATTTAAGCTTACAATAGCTATTAGATGTTTTCTCATGAACTTTTTGGCACAGGAGAAATATGAGTTATGGATATGTTTTTAAAACCAGTCTATCAACACTCTACTCTTATTTCTTTTGAGTAGGCTGGAACCCAGAGGGGCTAGAAGGGAAATATGCTACAACTCCTGGCCTCAAGTAGATTGTATTTAATTATAATTAAATATCTTCAAAATATTATTGATAATAAGATTGTATTTAATTATAATTAAATATCTTCAAAATATTATTGATAATAAACAGTAATATACTTTATATGATTATCCAGCCAAAACAAGTACAAATTATCATGGATAGGAATTATGAACCATTATTACGAATGCCAGACAACCTATAGTGCTTTAAGCTTTATAATTTTATATATATTATCTTTTTCAATCCTTACCACAATCGTGTGAGGTAGATAACTCTCGACCACAGTTTTCGTTTCTCAGAGGAGAAAATTGAGGCTTAGAAAGGTGAAAGTACAAGACTAACATTCAGAAAATAACACCAGTAACTGGCATTCACATCACCCTTAGGGCTTATGTGTGCTTTGCAGCTGTCATCTTAGACAATAGGAAAAAACCAAGGCTCCCGGTAGGCTCCAAGTCATGAATGGGAAGCTGACTTTGGCTCTGGCAGAGAATCGGGTTGGAATCCCGGCTCCAAACACTTATTAGTTTTGTGTCCATAGGTAAGTTATTTAAATATTTGGATCTTCCAGTCAACAAACATTTAAGTGCCTCTGATGTACCAGGTACTGTGCTGAACCCTGGAGATACAAAGGAAGGCAAAAGAATTTTGACCTTACATGCAAAGAACAATGTGCAGACAAAATGAACCTGTATCTATGCTTGCAGTTGTATCTATCTACACCTAGGGCTGTGTCTGTGTCTCTATCTATCCTTATCTATATCTGTATTTGTAGATATCTATGTCTATGAATGTATCCCTGGTCTATATATTGCATGTATATATACATATCTGTACCTATATTTGTCTCCGGTCAGTCATTTTGCAGTTCTCTGCTTCTCTGTGACAACATTTGGAGTTTTCTTGATAAAGATACTAGAGTAGTTTTGTCATTTCCTTCTCCAGAACATTTTTATACATAAGGAATTTAAGTGAATAGCACTGGGACTTGCTCAGGGTCACAAAGCCAATAAGTGTCTGAGGCTAGCTTTGAATTCATAATGAGTTTTCTTGATATTACGATGCTACATAGCTGCCTCTGTCTCTGTTTCTTTTCTATCTCTGTATCTCTATGTCTACAACTATACCTGTATCTGTATCTATTTCTATCTTTCTGTCTCTGTCTTTATCTCTGTCTCTGTGTTGTATAGCCACAAATCTATGTGTGTATGTGTCTGTATGTATCCACACACTTACCACACATGATAAAATGGAGATAATCCACAGAGGTAAGACACTAACATGATCTGTAAAATAGCCCAACGCAACACCTTTTTCACAGGCGTACTGTGAGTCTCAATGACCCGATGAATGTTTTTTGCAAAATTTAATGCTTTGTGTAAATATCAACTATAATTAACAATCCTGTCTCATCCTCACAACAATTCTGACAATAAATTAAGGACTATAAGTATTCTCCCTTTTATTTTACAGATAAGGAAAATGGGGTTCAAATAAGGTAAGGATCACAGGGCAAGATTTGAACTGAGTTTTTACTGTCCATATACAACTCTAAGACTGATTAACTCAGGTTCTAGGGGTAGATTATTTCAAATAATTAATTGAGAAGCATTTATTAAGTACCTACTGTGTGTCAGGCACTGAGAATACACAGAAAAAAGTGAAAGTATCTGCCCTCAAGTAGGTTATATTCTAACAGAGATAATAATAGTGCAAATATAGACATATACAGAATCAATAGGAAGCAGTTTTGATAGGCAGAGCATCAGCAGCTGAGGGAATCAGAAAAAGCTTCATGTAAAAGGATGAGTCTAAGCTGAGTTTTGAAGGACCTGAAAACCAGTGATGGGCTTAGAATTGATGGGACTGTCAAATCTTAAAACAGGACAGGGTCAGCTAAAGAGAATTTTAGGTAGATTCATCTAGCTTCCCACTAAATCCTTAGGTATTCAGGTGACCCTGGAGTCTCAAGGATTATGTCAAGCAGAGTGAAATCTTTGGCAGCTTCTCCTAAGCTGTCAAGGTTTCAAGGAGTGACCCCAGTAACTGAATTGTACGACTGTTATTTGGCGACTGGTCTAACTATGGACAGAGATGCTCATCACTAGACCACTCACAGCATGATGTCTTTTTTGAAAATAGAAACTCTTGAAGAACATCTACTAAAATATAAAGGGCCGCTGGATAGAACACAGTATACTCGTGGAATCATGCATCCTTGAAATAGTCTGATAAGAAAGCGCTTGATGTATTGAGTAAAGGAAGAAGCGTCGGCCAGGAAGCTGTTGTAACAAAGATTCTCAGAATATTCCTTAAAAGCCAAGCAGTATAGTGAATATAATGTAAATTTAGAGCTTGGCCAGTCACCCCTCTTTCTGCCTCGACTTTCTTATCTATCAAATGAGATGACATAGACAAGCTGACCTCAAGGTCTCTTCCAGTTCCAAAATCTATGATCTTATTATATAGTATATGTTCCTTTCTTAAATGGACATTTTATTTGATAAAAGAAGCAGAAAAGGACTTTTTGCAAGAAATACGGGGAAAAGCAGGTCAAGGAAAAGTACAGGCTGTGCTGGGAGAGCCTGAGTGAGAAACAGTCCCTCAGATAAAAGTTCTGAGACAGAACATCTCCTCAGAGGAAAGGTATTGATAGAGATGGCTATAATGAATTCTCCCCAGCAACTCATCTGAATATGACTGCTTTTAAGTCTTTGGAGTTTATTACTAGGAAATTATATCAAGAAACTGTTTTGGGAAAATGAGACTATTGTGTTTATCATATTGGTGTTATATCTAAAAGAAGCATGGATTTGGGATTTCTCAGTCTAAATTAAAGAAGGGTCACTATTCGAGAGCAAGCCCTGATTGGAGGCTTCAGGAACAAGGTTAGAAGTCCAGATCTAGAGTTAGTGACTGAAGAAGCTGAGGGCAGGGAAGAGAGATTTTAAAAAGTGAATGAGAGAAGCTGTTTCCAGAAATCAAGATTCTGGAAGTCAGAAAGAAGGATGCAAAAAACTGTGGAGCTCAGGTTCTTCCAGAGCTGAAAAACTGATAGGAACTGAACTGATTGGAGACAAGGAGAGCCTGTGGATGAAGAGCTGACTAGAGGAAGATTCTTCTGCTCTGTAGTGCCATCAGTAAGTTGAGAGAGGAGAAACACCTAAAGGACTTGCCTTCATTGGCTTTTTACTGTGATCTCTATCTCAATGGGAGAAAAATCCTTCAAAACTTTAGAAAAGCAAAACCTAAATAGATTTGCACATTCTAGTACTAAAGGGGCTCCTTTGATCTTTTCTGTTTCTCGGAAAGAGTGCCTTGCTGCCCTAGTTTCTAAACAAGGGAGCAGATCTGGGAAACCTATGTTTAAGGCAGCTTTTAGCTAAAAAAGTCTAACCGATTGCTCTTTGTCCAGTGAAGCGAGGAAAGCTGCAGAAGAGGAGACTGTTCTCTTAATGAGACCACAAGCACTTAAGCCAGGAATGAAGAGTTACGAGTTTTCTCAGACATATAGGTTCCCTTACTTATGGACCTAATTTCTATGTTTTTCTAAGGTTGTACCCACTCTTCCCAATGGATACTTTATGCACCAGGGGAACAATGTGACCCAGAATTAAAGGTTGATTATTATGTTTTGATTATCCTGCTTTTGTCTTCTATTTAGGAACTGTTACATATTTATCCCTTTTCTGTCATCCCCCCTCCCTCTTGCTTTTGCATTCTTATTAGCAAATGTTGCATTTTTAAGAGTTAATTCTATCTTTGGGGCACCTAGTAGCGTAGTGGGTCCTGGAATCAGGAAGACCTGAGTGCAAATTCAGACTCAGATACTTACCAACTGTATGACCCTGGGCAAGTCATCTAATCTTGTTTGCCTCAGTTTCCTCATCTGTGGAATGCACTAGAGAAAGAAATGATAAACCATTCTAGTATCTTTGCAAGAAAACCCCAAATGGGATTAAAAAGAGTCAGATGTGACCAAAATGACTGAAAACAACAACAATGGTGTCTTTGTGGTATATATAAATGGGGAGCACAGTGGTGAATCTTAGGGATTATGGTTGTGAGTAGTAAACATGTAATTCCCTTTTCCACTAGAGTTCCTCCTGAGACCTTGAGAATGAATTGTCATTAGGTGGTAGTTATAATTCTCCCCTCTTCTCCACTTCAGAAAACCTATCCACTTACCCATATTCTGCATGTGTATGCATGTTGTGGTAACTCATCCTAGAAAGAAATAAAGGGGATTTGCAGATGTCACATTGCATGTAATACGCCCTACTTATGCCACAATATGATCCCAGGAGATTTGGATTTGAATCCTCCCAGTTGCCTGCTGTCTATCTGTGACTCTGGGGAAAAGTACTTAACCTTTTTGTGGTTTGGACTTTCCTCATTTGAAAAATAGAATTGGCCTAATAGAATTGATGTGAGGATCAAATGATTATATATGTAAACAATGGATTTTCACTTTGCAAAATAGAAAACACAATTTAAATGTGAGCTATTATTATCAACTACTAAGTGCCTTGATTAGAATCGAATAGAATTAGCGTAGAAACTCATCTCATTTATGTTTTCAACAAACTAAACTGAACATCTATTGTATAAATAACAGTGCTAAAGAAGGGGTCTTTCCTTTATGGTAATATATCCAATTGGAGATTTCCTCCAAGCAGAGCTGTGGCCTGATTGGGGCATCTGGGGAGCATTGCCTCCATGCATGGTGGCTAACTAGAAATGTTTATTCCTTTCCCTTGTCCCTAGCTTCTTCAAGGTGACTTTTTTTTTTTTTTTTTTTTGCATTCCCAAAGCATTTCTATGGTCCTATTAATATAATCTTATTGCAAAGAATTCAAGCAGTAAGCAGGGAAGAAATATATATAGATGGAGAGTAGGGAGAACTGAGGGATAAAGAATTGTGTCAGCTTGAATTGAAAATGTGTCAGTTTCATTATTAGCCTCCATTAACAAAGATTTCTTAATTAGTCCATCAATATTGTCAATAATAAAGTTCAATTTAACATAGGAAAGGGGAGATGTAGAAACCCTTTTCCTCCTCTAATTTGTTAATTTGCTTGTCTGACTGAGCTATGGATTCTTGGATCTCTCAGGAGACAGAAGTCCATTTTCCCCCTTTATTATTGTCAAAGTGGATTATGTATTGGCAGAAGTAACTTAGTTATGTGTCCCACAGAGTTCAGTTGTCTGGGTAACCAAAATGCAGTGAGGATCATTGAGAATGTGTAGCTGGTTGTGTGACTTTTCCTTTTCCAATAGGCATCTATCCAGCAGTATTTATTAGACATCATCTACTACTACTACCTACCAAGATATCTTGTGATTTGGGGAGTAGATTTTTTTTTCTTCCCTATTTATTTATTCTATCATTCCCCCCCCCCCCAAAAAACAAAAACAAAAACAAAAACAAAAACAAAAACTGGGACACAACTCTTTTATCTCATGATTTCTTGAAATATAGCTCTGGTAAACCAGGCTTGATAAAGCTCATTGGGATGCAAATGGAGCTACTTGACTATGCTTTTAAACCCAAATCACTCTCAATTAAAAGTCCCTCTTTAAACCTTTCTTGTTCATTATTTGGGTTTTGATGGCTCAGAGTGAGTGTAAATAGCAATTGCTTCTATGCTGGTTAGAAACTTGGAGTGTTTTCTCAAATTAGGTTATCTTTTGTCTCAGTTCTTTAGTCACTGAGTGGGTATTGCCTTTGAAAATATTATGGAAAACTCACACAGGGCAAGAGTTCACAAGATGATCAGAAAAAGCAACACAGACACTCAGGTTCTTTCTTCAGCACATTAGAATCAATTGTATAACATGAGAGACACTGGCAGGGGACCATCCAGTTTGGAGTTCCCTTATCAGAGAAGATGCTGTGCTCTATGAGCAAAGCAGGGAATGGAATTAACTCAGAAGAAATGCAAGATGTGCAAAGTTAGAGAAGCCCCCCAAATGTTTGTAGGGACCATTTGTGTCTGACCCGTGGCTGAGCATTCTGGGCTCGTATTGGTCTGATAGTTGGACCCACTGTAACTCAACTCTAACATAATGATGTCATTTTGGTCCTCTGAGAACAAAGGAAAACAACCAACCAGGGACTTCCTCAGACAAAGTGAGCCCAAGGAAAGCCCTTACCCTAAAAAGATGCAAGTCTCCTACTACATTGGGGTCATTGCCAGTCATCTTGACCTATGTCTTGCTGCTGGACTGCAATGATTTTGGAGGAGAGAATAGGCTGGTCTCTTTGCACAGCTCTGCCTCTCTTAAAGCCAACTAACTTGTCAGTCAAGATCTCATCCTCCTGATGTTCTCGATGGGTCACAATTAGAATACAGTATCAAAACAGGAAGTAGAATGATATCATTGAGAGAGTGAAGTTAAACCTGGATTCAAATCCTACATTTATGACTTACTGGGTCTGTGTCCCCTCTCTCTCTCTCTCTATAGGTCTAATAAAAATTAACAGTAAGGCCAGGACCAAACCTTTGTGCTTGTGGAACTGATTAAAGTCCATCTAAGCATTTTCAGTGCTTTGCTTTGGGTTAAGCTACACAAACAATAAATAAAAATTTGATAAAATTTAAGTTTGTACACTATATATATATTGTATTTGCTGATAATAATTAATTTTTATATAATATTTAAGGTTTGCAAAGTGTTTTACAAATATCAACTTTGACACTCACAACCCTAAAATAGATATTATTATCCCAATTTTACAAAAGAATAAACTGAATAAATATATCATCCAGGTCACAAAGCTATGATTGTCTGAGCCTGAATTTACATCCAGATCTTCCTGACTTCAAATGTAATGCTCTATTTCATCATCTAGCTGACTCACTGATCATGAGAAGGAAACAAACCTTTTGGACAAATAAGCCTTTTCTTCTATTCAATTGACCACTGGAAATAAGCCATCAAATCTTTTGTAAATTCTTACATTCTCCTTAAGTTCCTTTTAGGCTCACTTGAGGTGATATCCCCTTCTACAGCTTTCCTGGATTTCCTCCAACTCATCTTACCCCACTTGGAAGAGCCTCTCCTCCTTTGCCTAAACACGTAGAGTCTTGGTGACTGTTGTCACCTGTTGTCAGAAATATGTGATGGGGGGAACTTTTTCCCTCCTTGTTTTTAGATCATGCAAAGATGTCCTTGTTTTCTGTCTGCTCAGTGACAAGAAATATTTTAGCTGGCTACTGAGATAGAACTGTATACTCATGAAAACATGAAATCTCTCCCTTTGTAA
Source organism: Sarcophilus harrisii (assembly GCF_902635505.1). Classification (NCBI taxonomy): domain Eukaryota; kingdom Metazoa; phylum Chordata; class Mammalia; order Dasyuromorphia; family Dasyuridae; genus Sarcophilus; species Sarcophilus harrisii. The sequence goes on along the minus strand of NC_045430.1, from coordinate 259,806,799 downwards.
TCAAGGAAAAACTGGTCTCAAGTTCTGGATGGAGGGAATGGTAGCAGTTGCAGAAGCAGCATCCTTTAGCACCAGAAGAATCTTGCAGGAGGATACCTCCCCTCTCTCTACCTAGTGACTATGTGGCCACGAACCCAAGGGACCTTTATTTCTATCTCTGTTATGTTTATCCTTTTCTGATCTTAGATGAATGTACAAACACTACCTTGGGGTCACCTCTAGAACCTTGAGCAGAGATGCAACCAGCTGGACCCATTCTATTGATGGAATGAGAGTGAGCCCAGAACCTATGTACTCTCTTTGCATCCATAGCACTATCACAGGATCTTATACACAATAGTCACTTAATGTGTGTCAGTGAATAAATGCATTTTACCCCTGATTTTGGCCTGAATACTAATGTTCAGTGATTACTTCTCTCATCTTTTGACTCGTTTTTCTTTAAAATGATTTTGGGTGGTAATATGGTAGAATAGACAGAGAACTGCTCTTTCAGTCACAGGATTTGATTTCAAATATCAACTCTGTTCCTTATGACCTTTGTAACCTTGGACAAAACAGTTTCTTTGTGACTCAGTTTCCTCATTCTTTTTTTTTGACCTTTGTAACCTTGGACAAAACAGTTTCTTTGTGACTCAGTTTCCTCATTCTTTTTTTTTTTTGCTGAGGCAATTGAGATTAAGTGACTTGCCTTGAGTCACACAGCTAGGAAGAGTTTCCTCATTGTTAAAAGGTAGAGTCACACTAGATATTCTCTAAAGTCTCTTTATAAGAGTATATTTATGCTTCTATGAACATTGTTGGACTTCTGCTCCTTTCTTCTATGAAATGAGAGAGTTAGATTAGATATTCTCAAAGGTCCCTTCCATCACCCACTCTACAAAATTATGATTTTTTTTTCCTTTTAACTTTCCCTATTATCTTGCACAATATTTAGTCCCCTCCATTTGTGAGTCTTAAGTCTTGTCTCACTGTTGGATCATTCAGTTTTATTTTGTGCCTCAGTCATTTCCTTGTCAATCTGGTCTCCTCTCCTTATTCCCCGTCTTCTTTCTTTCTCCCTCTCTGGCCACCTTATTTTTGGGAAAGCAATTTGAGGTTCTATAAGCATCCTCCTTTACATTATCTTTCACTGTGATACACCAGAACCTGAGGCAATGATGTTACTGCATCACAGAAGAGAAAAAACAAACAAACCAGCCCAACTCTAGTGCACTTGAGACTTCACATCTTCTTGACAAGATCCTTTTCCTGTTCCGGGGACTTATTTGAATCATTATCACAGTCACTTTCTGCGTGCATGCAAAAATTCATAAATATATTATATTTTCCCCTATCATACTTTTTAAAGTTACTTTTCCCCTTTCATCAAGAAGCATGGGTGACATTCAGTTATCAATATTAATCTTGCTCCAGAACTCGGTTTAATTATCTGGGCACATATTTACCTTTGATCTAGATACGTCACTCCCAGGGATGCTTGCGGCACTGCTGTGTGTTGATGGAAGACAAATTAATGCTATAAAATCTCACCTGCTGTTACAGCTGCCACGATTATGATTTAGGATATGTGCCACATGTTTTATGTAGAGCTTTATCACAATGTGTCCATTTCTGACACCTCTGGGCACATGTACAAAGTACTACTTATAAAAACAACAGATTGACAAGAGTCAAATCCAGCACTAACCCCGTCACTCTTCCTCAGGCAGAAACTCAAGTAAAGACATGAAAATACCCTCATGTTTGCCCTAAAGGCCTGCAGAGTTTGACTTTTTAATGAACTAACTGAGAAGGCACATGTTTGACTGAAGGACCCGCTAAGTCCTAAATCCTTGTCACTCACATTCAAAGATAGAGACTTGGAATTATTGGAACCGACTCATAAAGTCATATGATTTAGAGCTGAAAAGGATCTTTGAGATCATATAGCCCAATGGCTATGAGATTTTTTTTTTTTTTTTTTTGTGTGTGTATGGTACAATACTATTCTTTGTCATAAGGAATCCTGGTATAACATGGGAAACTCAGGTGGCTCCCACATGCGGGTGTAGCGTATATTCCACATAGTTCTCTACCTACTTGGATTCAAGGAGACATACACATTGTGAATGATTGATTCTGTCCAACTACTTCATTTCAGAGAGTCAGGGCAGAGAAGCGATTTGCTCACCATTCCTAGGTTATAAACAGGGATGTGCTGGAATTAGTTTGAAATGGCTCCTGAGAGTCAGATGTTAAATTTGCATCGTGAGCATTTATACCTCGGAAACCAGTGATTTCTGCAAAGCAGCACTTTATTTATTTATTTTGTTGATTAATAAGTCAATAAAAAAACAAATTAATGGTAAATAAAATTTGTTGACTTAAGCAAAAAGGAAATATGAAAAATTCAGATTAAACTTAAAAGGTTATCCTATGTACATTTTCCTCACTTCTGGAGAGCTGGTTGTTCAATACTTATCTACATATCGGTGGTTTTAAGTGTTAGAACTGGAATTCTACCTAATAGATTTAAGCCAAAGGCGAATAACCTCTATTTGAATGTTATTGTGGGAATTGTTTTGTGTTGGACTAGAAGGATACTGAAGAGGGCACCTTTAACTCTGAAATTTGGTGATTGGATGATCATCTGACTCCAAACTCAGTGCTTTTTCCTGTGATATCTCTGTAATCTATGATGTCAGACAGAAGACAAATGTGGCTCTCCCAATGACATGTTTTTATGTTAAAATAAAATTACAACAATCAATTTCACCCGACCTAGGTCTAGAAGGAAAGGAGAACAAGGGCAACGTACATAGCGACAAGGATGAAGTGTTTTCCTTCCTTAGGTAACTTTGCTGAGTCAGCCAACTCCAATAATATACTGCTCTTGAGTAAACTGGAAGGAGATTTAGATCCCCTGGCAGCCATCTGATAATGGAGTCTGCAGATGAAGCAAATGATTGGCTGTCAAGGGTCAAGTTTACCTAATAGTTGTGCAGACTTGCTGCCTGAGTACACCCTCCCTGGATGGCTGCCCATCTGTTAACTTCTGTCTTTGAAGATTAAGAGAGAGATATTATAACAGAGATTGTGATTAGCCTTCTCTATCTTCTCCAAGGACAAACAATAAAGAGTGAACTTATACATACCACATCAGGGATCGAGTTTGGTCATCAAATAGAACTACAAATAAGGTTCTTTTTAAGTAGGAGTGGGCTGGCAAATGTTTAACAACTAGCTTTCTGGAAAAAAAATATGACACACTATTAGGTCCAATCTGAGTCCTTGACATTTTCCCTATCACTTTTTAACTGTAGAAAATTATTCTTTTTTCTTTTTTTTAAATTAAAACTTTTTATTTTTAAGACATATGCATAGATAATTTTTGAACATTGACCCTTGCCAAATCTTGTGTTCCATTTTTTCCCTTTTTCCTTCCACCTCCTTCCCTAGATGGCAAGTAATCCAAAATATGTTAAACATTTTAAAATATATGTTAAATCCAATATATGCGTACATATTTATCCAGTTATCTTGCTGCATAAGAAAAATCAGATCAAAAAGGAAAAAAAAGTGAGAAAGAAAACAAAATGCAAGCAAACAACAACAAAAAGAGTGAGAACTCTTATGTTGTGAGCCACATTCAGTTCCCACAGTCCTCTCTCTGGGTGTAGATGGCTCTCTCTTCATCACAAGATCATTGAAATTGTAAAAAATTAACAAAACACCAAATCAAACCCTGATTTGTAGCATATGCCAATCTGTAGAGTGTAACAGTGTGTACTGGAAATTTAACAATTGACTATCCTGAATTAGTAGGAGCTGGCTCCAGTATACCCCTGGTTTGTGTATTAAAATGGTTTAGGAAGAGGTTATGGAGTCATTCCATCTACAAGTCTAAAAGCAACAAATAGTCCTGGAAAAGGAAGGGAGATAGATTATTTAGTAAATCCTTAGTCCCTAGTCACCCCTAGTATCATAGGGTGTTACTCATGTCATTGTTGTTCAGTCATTTCAGTTGTGCCCTACTCTTTATAACCTCATTTGAGGTTTTCTTGGCAAAGATACCAAAGTGCTATTTCCATTGTCCGTAGTAGCTGCTTAATGAATGTTGCTTGTTGAATTGCATTTTTGAGGGAAAATGTGCATTGTCTAGCAACGCGTGGGCTAACCAAATCTTTTATATTCTTTTAGGTAAGGTAAGGGATTAAAAAACCTTCAGAAATTGTCTTGTGACCTTGTTTTGTCAGCCAATGTTCCTGCAGTCTTTCTAGCTTGTTTTCATTCCTGCCACTTTTTGAAACTTTTTTGGAAACAATGGTGGAAAGCCCTTGGACTGAAGATGAATGGACGTGGAAACAAAAGTGATTTTTGTCAGAATAAGCCACAGACCACCTGGACAGAAGGAGGAGTTGGGTAATACCACAAACTTGATCCAGAGACCATGACTATAATGATGAGGACGGACTCCAAGTCCAGTGCTCTATCCACAAGGTCATGCTACTTCAGGGCTTTGTTGCAAGACAGCGACTTGGGAGTAGGGGCTAGTGTTTGATTTGGTTTAGTTTTGTTTTTGGTGAGGATGTAGGAAAGTGTGCTTCTTCCCTTGTGACCATCATCTTCCTTTAAAACTACCTACTGGCCACCACACATTTCCCAGAATCCTGTAACTAAGTAGCCTTACCACAATCTGAACAGCATGGAGGAGAGGAGAGGGTTGAATTATTTCCTTCACCAAAATAGCTACCCCATGGTTGAATTGTCCTTTTAAAAACTTCCTTTGGCTGCCACCCTTTCACCCATGTACACTCAGCTGTTTTTGTCCCATGTGGTTGGACTGGATGTGATATTCTGGGCCCCAGTGACAGGGTGACCACCTTCTAACGAGGGAAAGCATTCTTGTGCTTAAATTATTCAGTTGGATTTGTGTTTACATTAGCTAGGAGCTTGAGACTTTCAGTTGCCCCTAAATACTTATGAAAATGCAATGTGCTTACAAGCTAGTATACATATTTTGAAAGAAAATAAATTTTACTTTTTCCCTAAGGTCTGTAATTTTATGCAGAGAGAATGCCATAGATTCTTGCTGTACAAATAAAGATTCGGTCCCTCATTTGTTGAACTTTCCATATTGTTTCCTTCTGTGCATTACATTCAACTTTAGGCGAACACATTTCTTTTATGAAATCAATCAACTTTTATTAGTGGAAAATCGTATCAGATGTGCCCAGAGGCTTTTTCTATTTTTCCAGAAATGAATCCTGACAAGAGCTTTAAAAACCACTTTTGAGGCCAGTCATCACAGGAGACCATGTTTTATTGCATGAAATGGTATTTGGGTTAATTATTTGGAGAGAATTTTATTTATGTTTTAGTTTGGGGTCATTGAACTGATGAACTAACTGATATTCTTTCCCAGAATGGAACTCCTCTCTCTCTCCCATACTTTTTTCTTTCTCCCTTCCTCCCTCAGCAGGACTCTCTGTACCTTTGAATAGCAATCAGTAAGAACTTATTAAATGCCTACTTTGGGATAGGCGGTATGCTGATAGCGTGTGCACACGTGGGTATATGTATCTGTATATGTGTGTGTACATATGTCTGTACATCATGCTATTTACCATTTTGCTCCTACTTCTCGCAGTTGCAAAACTGTTGTAATGGGGTAACATTTCCAGACTTGTCTGTGGGATTTGCATCTCTGTTGCCAAGGTCTGTTCTTCAGATGTTCTGTTGGTTGGTTGAACTGGTTTAGTTTTTGGGAAAGTGAGCCAGGGACACCTGACAATTTCTGGCATTGCATGGGATCATTGTTTCAGTTAATTATAGCCATTGGTTCCATGTTTAGAGGCAATGGCTTGTGTTGACAATTGGGTTCCCCTTGGAAGATATGTTCAACCCTACTTGTGACCACAGAAATGAGACAACATAGGGGTCATAGGATTTAGAACTAGGTGGTCTCTGAGAGACTATTTAATCACAGAATCTCCAAGTTAGAAGGGACTTTCAAAGAAACTTCCTGGTCCAACCCGTATGTGAACAAAAACTCTGAGCATACCCAGCAAAGAATCAAATAACGTTTACTTGAAGACCTCCACAGAGAGGGAATGTAACAAACCTCAGAGAAATCTATTCCACTTTCAGATAGAAAGTTCAGAAGATTTTCTTACGTCAAAACTATATTTGATTCTTTGTAACTTCTACACATTGCTACCAATTCAGTCCTCTGGGGTCACACAGAATACATTGATCCCTTTTTTCCCATATGACTGATTTCAAATTCTTGAGCACAGTTATCCTGTCCCTACTCAACCATCCTCTGCTAACTAACCATTCCCATCTTCTTCAACCAGTCTTTGTACGACCACTCTCTTGGTTGCTCTCCTTTGGATGCTACCCATTTTCCTAATGTTTTTCAAATGAGTTGATATTTGTAAAGTATTAGCACAGTGTCTAGAACATCATAAGCAATTAATAAATGCTTGCTTCCTTGTTCCCTTTTTATTAAAAATTTGCTGTCCAGGATATCACACAATAATTGAGATTTACTCCAGTCAGGACAGAGTAGAGTGGGACCATCACTTCTCGAATTGTGGATACTATGCCTTTCAAAATGGACCCTAAGACTCAATTACTTTTGGGTAACCATATTATATTGTTAACTTATATGGTGCTTACAGACCACTAAAGTTTTATATCTTTTATCCCACCACTAAATAAAATTCAGTCCTGCCTTAGGAGTAGACTGTACGTAAAATTCTTGATTGAGAATCAGGAGACCTGACCTCTGGAGTGAGCTTTGAAGCTATCTAGCTTTCTAAAATTGGATACAACACTTCATCTTCTTTATCTTTAGTTTCCTCATTTGTAAAATAGAGATTGAGCTAGATGTCCTTCTTGTTCTAAATTTATGAATTCGATTATATTACTGGATGATAAATACTTTCTCACTCTAAAATACTAATACCTTCTACAGTTGGAGAAGGGGTACATTTGTGTATGATTTGAGAGGAACTGTGTAAAATTTCTTGCCCTAGAATATCCCAACCATGACAGGCTCATATTTTCTGAAATTCTGCCATTAAAGGTTCTTTCTCTTGGCTTTGAAAACTTTCAGATACTCAAGAGTAAAGCACCTTAGGAAGATAACACTTTGAGGGATTATGGCTGTTGAGAGTAGAGCCTCACAGAAATGTAACATAGAATAAGAGTTTTATGGTGACAAAATGGTCAGGAATAGGGAAAACGGGGATAAAAGGAGCTGCCTAAGACATTTATTGCCAGTTTCACCATTTGCTTTTGCACAACTGGATTTGGAAAACTTAAGCAGATCTGGTTTCTTCAATATGCCAGGTGAGTAATTATGTGCCAGAGTAAATGATGTCTTCTTGAACTACCCTAGAACAATCACTGCTCTGGCCAAGTGACTTAAATGAAGTCTCAAGGATGAAGGGAATATTTTGTAATCCAAACTAGGTAGGGTTTTAAGCCTAGTACTTGTGAAAAAGGGAACAGATCCATAAATATCTTAAAACTGTCACTTATTATGACTTTGTCAGTCATCGTCTACCTGTGGTCAAGCATCAGAATCTATTAAGTATGAAAATTTTAGCCAAAGATATTAAAAATACTTTGGGAAAATTTAATTCACTGACAAATATGAGCAATCCAAATGGTTCACATTTGCTAAACTTCATAGTGATTTTTCAAGACATATAGGTACAAATATATTTCCTAGAAGAAGTGATAATGATGATCTGAAGAGCATAGATTGGGAGGGCCTTTAGAAATCATTTTATTTTTACATTTTATTTTATATTTTAAAAAAATTGAGATCCCGGGAGCTTAAGGGATGTTCAAAGTCCCATAAATAACGAGTGGCAAAGCTAATATTTGAATCCAAATTCTCTGAATCCAAATCCAAATATCTTTTTATGGTCCCATTCTGCCTACCTCATTATATTAATCACTGATTTTTAAAAAGCACTTGAGAGTTAACAAAGCACTTTATGTAAATTATCTCATATGAGACTCATAACAACTCTATGAGGTAAGTACTCCAGCTATAATTCTATTTTTAGAGATAAGGAAATTGAGTCTCAGAAAGGGTGAGTTGTCACATAGGTGCTCAGAGATGGGATCTGGATCTGTTTTTTTTCTTTATTGACTTTGTTTATCATGCTTAAAATGCACAATAATACCAGAGGGTTAATTCTCTAACAGGAAAGACAAAATGGAACCTTGCCCAGGAAAGTACGCTCACACATGGGGCCACCCATGATGCTGGGCTCTGAGTCGTGATGCTGGTCTCACCTCAGGCAAGAGAACTCCCTGAGTGAGTTGTACCCTGCTCTGAAATGAATTGTCATTTGCCATAAGGTCCCGTTTAACAGCCTAGAGAGAAATGATTCATTTCTTTTAACTTCTCTTGAGTCTAGAAACTGGGATTCAATGTGACAAAGGAATTTACTTAAAAAGACATTAGTGTATTATGTAACCCTGGGACATTACTTCATTTTTCCTATTCAAAATGTAGCTTTCTTTGAGAGCCCTGAGTCATTATCCTACCTATTGAGTCCAGGTTTTTTCTTATTCTTTTTGTCCCTAGTTTGTGTCATTGCTTCTTGCCCTTTTGTCCCATGGCTTGGCTTTCTCCCTTCCTCCTTCCTCTTTCTATTTATGCACTCAGATTTAGGGTTGGGAATTGAGTGGGAATAAATGTTTAAGGTCACAACTCTAATCTAATAAGACATGTTATTTGTAAAAGATCAGCTTGTAAGCAGAGCGAAATTAAGTTTGTGTTTAGCTATGGGCCAAGAAACAGAAGGATAATGGACAGGAGTTTGAATAGAAGTTTGTTTTTTATAAGAAACAAATTGGCAATTTTAAAAGATGATGGCGCAGCAGCATTTCTCTTATGCCAATAGTTCTCTTTGTTTCTTTCCATATACTCATGTGGAGAAGCACTGAGAAGAACAGCCTCAGAGTCGGGAAGACCTGGGGGCAGCTCCCGCAGCTGACACAGATTGTCTGTGTGACCACAGGCCAGTCAGTGAATTCTGCAGACTCTGTTAGAGATGAGTTGCATCAGTTAAGAATAATACCATCTCCTCTTCTCTCCTCCCATCTCCTCTCCTTTCCTGTTCTCTCCTCTGCCTCTCTTTTTCCTTATTTTTATGCTCTCCAATTTATAAATATAAATGTAGAGTCCGAGAATGACACTAAACACCAACTCTCCTCAGAAAACTCTCTGTTTTCTGCATTGGAGCTGCCTCCTACCACTAGACCCACTCCAGCATGGAGCGGTATTCCCATTCATCCATGGGTCAAAATTTCTCATCATCTCAGGAACTATAAGTGTTCCTGCTACTCTCCTTTGTAAGCCCTGAGTCCCCATAAATGGGCTTCTCACTTATATTAAACCAATTACAGTGACACCTTTAACTCACAGAGAACATCTACTAAATACTAAGGCAAAACCACAACCATTCATAGCACTGCCAAATAGAAAGCACAGTCCCGCTTTAAATAGTGATAGGGCCATTCAGTATTTTCCTTGCTGTCTCATCAAATATTAGATTATTCAAGTTGATCTAGTCAGATCTCAATAAAGCCATACATGGCTCTTATCTAGTTGGCAGGGCTCACAGCAAAGTATATGTAAAGTTTAGCTTTGCCCATTTGTTTCTTCCTCCCAAATAATAGAGGATAGTAAAGGGTAATGAAGGCAAAAAGGTAGCAAACTCTTATGCTAAACTGTTGATGAGAGGATACTAGTGTTTTTCTCCAACCAATCAGCTCTCATCAAAGCAATGCCTTGCTTCCAATCAGTATGTCTCCCAAAGTCACAAAGTTTGTCAGTCAGTCAACTCAAGTTCTGTCGGCTTCCACAGTCTGTTTTCTCTAAACAGCTGCTCCCATTACCTTCATCTGAGGGTCTCTTTTTCCTAAAGCTCATTTTATTGATGTTCCATGGGCACTGGTCCCCCTTTTTTAGTCTCTTTCAGCAAACTGAATGTCCACTTAACATATACGTTAAAAACAAATGAGCCCTAGCTACATGTAACTGATGCTTAATTTTAGGGAGTCATAAACTTTTTTGAGTTTGAGTGAGACTTATTTTTAACTGTCCAAAAATTCTGTTTGGATCTCAATAATCTGAAAGTTAATCTTTCAAACATGCTTCTCAAATAATCAGATTCTGAAGAAAACTGGATATGCTCAGGAAGAAAGTGAAATTTTAATTTCTACTCAAATCTGGGTGTTCCATACTCTCGGTCAGTGGGTCAAGTGCTCTGGACCATTGATTTCTAGGGTTCTGCAGAGTTATTGCAAGGGCCTGACAATCCATTAACCAAAATTGTTTTTATACAGGGATGACTTGATCAAGATGCCCTTCATTAATTGATTTTTCCATCCTATCAACAATCTCAGTTGATAAAATCATACAAAATAGGGAACAGACAATAGAAATGAAGAAGCACTGAGGTCTTAAAGTGCTAAAAATTGATTTCTATTTCCTTACACCTTTACAACAAATATGATTTACCAGCTCTTGCCACTTATAACTTTGCATCTTCTGATAGAGAAAATCTTCACCCTTCTTTCCACACAGCTGATCCCTAAAAATTCATTGAACTCACTAGTTCAGGCCCTCAACACCAGTTACCTAGATTGTTGTGACAGCCTCCCGAATGGTCCTCCACACTTCAAGTTTCTGCTCATTCAAGCCAGTTCTGCATACCACTATCAAAGTACTTGTCCTTAAGTGGAGATCTGACTGTGTCTCCCTTACTCAATCAACTCCAATGCTTCATTACTGGCTCCAGAATCAAATAGCAACTTCTCTTTAGCTTTTAAAGGCCTTTACAATCTGACTCTAATTTATCTTTTCAGCCTCTGATACCCAGAAAAACTAATCTTTTACTTCTCACAGTTGACATTCTATCGCATATCTGTACCTCAGAACTGGCCATTTTACAAGCACAGAATGGACTTCTTCCTTTCCTCTGCCTGAGAGACTACTTTTCTTTCTTTAAGATAGCTTAATTACCATCATTTGTGTGATATCTTGTTGATTTTGCACATGTACACACATATGCTATATACATACACACACAAACACTTTTTGCCTCACCTATTAGAATTTAAGTTTCTTGCAACTAGAGATTGCTTAAATTTTTTTTTTACTTGTATACCTAGTGCCTAGCAAGGTAATTGGTACATAGTAGGTCTTTAGTAAACACTTGAGGATTGATGAAGAAGGTTTTCATAAAAACTGATGGAATTATGGACAGATTATCACTGGATGGCAAAAGATAGGCTATGTTCCTGGTAAATTTTTAAGAAATGAGACATTCTGTTAGGAATAAAGAACAAAAGCAAGATAAGAATGGTTCTTAGGAGTGACCTCTGGCAGCACAGAAAAGAGCCTATTCTGGAAGAATTTGGTTTTTAAGAAAAATTATTCCATATGTCTTCTGTGGAAAGGGTATCTCTCTCCTTTTTCCCCATCTGCCATGGAGTTCTGGTGTTTTGTAGAAGGATTATTCACCCAAGAGAAGACAATAAGAACAGGCTAGTCAAGAGTTGAAGTGAGAGAGCTTTGAGTGGAGGAGAGAGCCAGCTTTAGACAGTAGAGTGGAGCTGCAGGGAGCATTAGTCCCATGGATCCCAGCTGAGTCACATGCCTAGCAGAGATGCTACACCTTGGGGAGAAGGAAAAGGAAATGAGGGTCTTAAGTCCTGAACTTGTGAGTTGCCTAACCCATGTGTATTTCCCTTTTTGGTTGTTGCTTATTTTTTATTTTTTAAAAATTAAAAATTTCCCCCATGTGTATTTCCCATGTGCCGTTCCCTGTTACTGTACCCTTTGTGTCAGTTTACTTTTCTACTGATGCTGTGCGTAATTGTGAAAAGAGTAGCTTCCCAGCTTTATGGGGAGAGTATTTCATTACTTTTTGATTATTCTTATAATGCCATCTCTGTGAAGGACTTTGCTTTTAGCTACTTGTGCCTATGGGTTGGCATTAAAGATAAATACACTGGTGATGACTCATGACCTCTAGTGTTAGGAGTGAAGAGTCATACTCTGAAATACAGAACCTTGAAAAAAAGGGGTAGTTTCTCCCCTAGGAATTCAACCTGCAAGTGCAAATTGGTGGGGGTGGAGGGATGCCACATATACAAATATACTTCATGTAGACTGAACAATTGATATTTTAATATTATCACTGCTTCCCAGACATATTATGTAAATGTTACTAATGTATCAGAAATTCATTTAAAAGGGTTGTTGATTTTATAAAATTTTTTGTTATATAGTTTCTTAATCAACAGTGATAATGGGGAAGGAAATAAATATTTATGGACCTACTATAACTAGACACTGTGCTAGGTGCTTTTTATAAATATCACCTCATTTGATCTTTACATCAAACCTGCAAGGTAGGTGCTATTAATATGCCCTTTAACTATTATTAATAATAGTTAAGGAAATTGAGGTAGATAGTGCTTAAATGACTTGCTGTCTGAAGTCAGATTTGAACTCAGGATTTCATGATGTCAGGATTTATATACCGTGCCACCAACTTCCCCTAGCTTTTCACATTTTATAGCTTAAATATATTCTACCAACATTATCTTTGTTGAGCCTCATATTAACCCTGTGAGGGGAGGTCTTATCTCCATTTTACATAAGATTAAACTGAAATCTATAAAAGTTAAGTAAGGGTCACCCATTAGATGATAGGATTTGAACCCAAGTCTAGCACTCCATCCTCTATGGCACACACTTACTCTTTTAGACCAGGCCCAAGTCTAGATATCCAAGAATGAAAATTTTGAATCCTTCCAAGTTTGGCTGGAAGCTTATTGCTCTAAACAATCCTTGGTTTCCATCTGGTCTGACCCATGACCTAGGATACCTTGTTGTCTTTTCATGTGTCATTATTTCTACTTGATTTTTATTTTTTGGTGATTTACATGATCTAAGTATGAAGAACATGTAATATCAGGTTTACCTGAAGATCATTCTGAAATAATGTTGGGTGGACCTATTGGCTACACATGCTTCTCACCCATCATCAATGGAATGAAAAGTGATAACTCTTCAAAGACTCAGATTAAGAACCTGCCAAAATGTTTGTAATTGGCAATCGAGAATATTTAGATAACTGAAACTGGAGAGAGGGAAAGGGAGGTGTTTGAGTGTTTGAATTGCAGTGATTTGGATTTTGATCCTGGGATTAACATTTCTTTTTTATTATTCTTTTTGAAATCATCTAGGTTTTTTATGATCACAAATGAAGATGAAATCTGATAATAGCACCTATGATAAGAGTTAGGGAAGATACTATTTTTTAAAAAAAGAATTTAGTTTGAATGGAAATATCCACAGTTGTCTTTTCCTTCTACTATTGCTAGACCATGCAAGCTCAAGACAAAGCAAGAGATACTGATGAACTGCAGGATGGTACTGGAAAAAGCTTAACTTACTGTTCTCAATGAAGAAAGAGTTTTAGTTAATCCATAAATGTTTATTAAGCATCTACTGTGCAGTAGGCACTGAGCAATATGTTGAATGTATTACTGTGCTAAATGTCTCGATCAGATCCTGGCTCAAGATCCTTGCTGTGGGATTTTGAAATCCAGCCTTAGTGTATTATTAGTTTTATTGAAAGAACATAGGTTGTATAAACACATCAGTTAGGCGGTCAGATGGGAAACATTAGACATAAGGTTTGATGGGTCTAGCAGAGACAACATAGAAAATATAATTTATCTGACGGGACTTGGTTGGAAAAGGGGGGACAGAAAAAAGATATAGTAGGAAGGTTCGGTATTATTGGAAGAAATCATCAGCATTTCAAAATAGATGTCACAACATCTATGGACCTCAATTTACTTATTTGTCAAGGGAGGAAGTTAGACTAGACGTCTTCAAGGTCCATTCCATCTCAATTTCTCTATGTCAATGATCTGAAGGGAGAGGCTTAGTAAAGCTTAAAAGGAAAAAAAAAAATATCATAAGCAGCTTAGGAACAAAGAAAATAAAAGCAGGGGTGTGTGATAATAAAAATAATGGAAAACAGTGTGGCTGGAAGAAAATGGGAGGGAGGAGATATTGCAGTGTCAAACTGTGTGCGTTTTAATTTAAAATGGCAAATAAAGTCAATTTGTCACAAATTTAAGCTATTCTGAGTAGAGGTTAATGTCCCAAATCCCAACCCTGTGGCATTTAAACTATGAATAATATCACCTCAACTAAAAATTCTATATACACTGTGGTTAGTTAAAAGGAAGTTTTAGTTTTAAATTCCCAAACTCTGTAAGTCAAACTAGTTTAATATAATTTTCCTGGAATTCAGTGCATTTGAAACTAAGTGTGACAGAGCCATCAGATAAAATCATAGCTCCTCAGTGATGGGGAATTTGTATATAAATTTCTTACAGCTATTATTTCCATACCATGGGCCATGAATAAGGCCATTTGTTTCCATTGCGTATTCATCGTTTCCTGGATAAAATGGCAACATGTCCTGGGTTCATCTGCATAGATCATCTTTGAAAAGTTAAGGACTTCTGATCCTCTAACATTTATCTCAATTTCCTTAGTTATTATAGATTTGCTGTGGACACAATATCCAGGTTATATCATATGGTGGTTATTCCCAAACAACTTGGGAGATACGGGGCATGTACAATGAGTTTAAAAGTATATAATGTATGGATTGATTATACTACATGTCATTTCAAGACTATAAGAGTGTCTGAACTGGCTTCCTAATTGTTGGCTTCTTGGCTCTATTACGAAACTTCAAGTCTCGCCATAATTTATTGGCTTAGAACAGTTCCCTTATCAATTGCAAGGATAGTCACAGAAAGGAAGAAATGATAGATTGAGATAAAAACTTTATTTGGATCCAGGACCCCAAATTATAGTCAATAGATTAAAGAGCTGGTTACTCTTTTACCTCAGTTTCAGTATTCTTAATGGATTAAAATTTATTTTGTTGATATCTTTTGCCTTTCATCATTTTTTATTCAGAATATTTCTCTTTCATCTGTTCTCAGTAAGTTGTCACATGTAATAAAAACTAAAGAGGAAAATAAAAGCAGGTCAGCACAATTAAACCATCCATTAAACCACATCTGATGGCATAGTCAATGTTCCCAAGCCATAGTTCCTCAATTATGAGGAGAGGGATGTATTTTCTTAACTTTACTTTGGAATCAAGGATCTATTTGCGCATGCATATATGTTCATAAGGCATATATGTACACATATATTTAGATATAATTCTATGTATGATATTCTATGATAGACATATATATGATAAAAATAAAAATATGCGTAAGAAGAAATACAAAGTCATTCAACACAAGACAATTTGGGAGAGAGGACACTTGTAGTCAAGGGGATCAGGAAAGGTGCCATTGAGAAGGTATTGGTTGAATTTGTATATTGAAGAAAGGAAAGGATTCCATCAGGAGGGAATCCATTCCAGGTTTGGAGGGGATTATGTGCAAAGGCAAGGGGAGGGCAGATTTAGTGTCCTGAATGAAGAATAGAGAAAGTCCAATTTGGCTGGATTATAGCATGCAAAATGAGGAATAAAGACCAAAGAGGATGGAAAGATTGGTTGGAGCTGGAGATTTAAAAGAAATTATATTTAATTCTAAAAGTAATAAGAAGTCACAGAAATGATTAAGTCCTAGAGTCAGAGCAGAGCTTAAAGAAAATTACTTTGATAATAATGTGTTGGAGGACTGAACTGATGGTATACTTGAGACATGGTGGCCAAATTTAAGAGGCTGTCAAATGAATCTAAGAGAGAGATGATGAAGGCTGAAATTAAAGTATCTGTGTAGGTGTAGAAGGAGTGTAAAATGTTGTAGGAGTAGCAAAATGTGGCAACTGATTAATTATAGTGGGCAAGGGTGAATGAGGAATTAAGGATAATGCAGGATTATGAACATGGGAGACTAGAATAATGGTGGTGCCTTCAACAGAAATGGGGAAGTTTGGAAAAGGGAAGGTCCAAGGGGGAAAGAGAATGAGGTCTATTTAAATTATGTTGAATTTCAGATGTCTCCTGGATATTCTGTTTGAAATGTCTATTAAAATTCAGGAGAGAGACTGGGGCTGGATATATATATATATATATATATATATATATATATATATATAATATGAAAGTAATTGCAAAGAAATGATAATAGAACTCATGAGAAATGATGATGAGAGAGAAGAGACAGAGATAGACAGACAGAGAGACACACAGAGGACAGAGAGAAAGAGAAAGAGAGAGAGAGAGAGAGAGAGAGAGAGAGAGAGAGAGAGAGAGAGAGGAGTCTAGGAAAGAGCCTTGGGGGAGAACCTCCAGGTAGGGGCTATGGAATCTGGTTGGTGAACCAGCAAAAGAAGCCTGAGAAATAATCAGTCAGAAGACAAGAACATCAGCAAAGAGTAATGTCGTCAAAGTTCAGAGAGAAGAGAGTGCCCAGCAAGAGAAGATGGTCTATAGTGCAGATACAGCAGAAAGGTTGAGAAAGACCACCAGTTGTGACAATAAGAGATCATTCATAAATTTGGAGAGAAGAGACTCAGTGAGTTAGGGGGATCAGAACCCAGACTTTTATGCCTAATGAAACTGGTATAAAAAGTAATCAAAATTATAATTAATGGGGTCAGTCAAGTCATCATAATTAGCAAATAATTTAAAAATATAATAAAATAATTATATAAATATAATAAAAATTGAAATATAATTATTTCATCAGCACTTTAGAAGAAACTGGAATCCTGGCTTAGGGAAAAAATTTGTATGTGGCATTTGTCTGTATGTTCAGTTTATTTAGAATGAGCTATATCTGATTCCATAATTCTCCTGCATGTCCAATGGGCGATATTGTTGCGGCATACTAAATGATCCTGTAACGACCTTAAAGGAGAGCTAATATTATCATTCATTCAACAAGCATTTCTTAAGTGCTTACTCTGTGCCAGTTGCTGTGGTAGATGATTGAGATATGATAAAAAAAATGAGACAACTATTGCCCTCAAGGTGTTTATATCAGTGATGTCAAACTCAGAAACAGGACCACTAATACATGTAGAAAGATCTCTGCAGATTTAGGCTGACACAGTCTTACAATGTAACATTATCTACATTTCATTGTATTTTTATTAAATATTTTTCCAATTACATTTTAATTTGATTGGGGCTCCACTTGGGAGTATTACTGCCCTGGTTCATAGGCAATGCATTTGACACTTTTGGTTTACATTTTATTAGTGGGAAAAGTTTAAACCTTTGTCCAAGGGTATGACGTAGGAAAGGGAGAAAATAGGCTCCTCTGGTTTACATTTTGGTATTGAAAATAATGAATGATCAGGCCAGTGAAGTAGTGCAATGGATAGAGCACCAGTCCTGAAGTCAGGAGGACCTGAATTCAAATCTGATCTCAGGCACTTAACACTTCCTGGTTGTGTGACCCTGGGCAAATCACTTAACCCCAGTTGCCTCAGCAAAAAGAAAAGAAAAGAAAAGAATGGAGGTTCATAAATGTATACAAACTCTGAGATTTCCCTCTTCCTGAATGATCTCTGAAAACAAAGGATAACCACCACCATCACCAATAGATGGACCAAAAGTCTCAGTTCAGTTTTATGCTTAATACTGGGCCATCACTACATGGGACATGAGATACTTGCACACATACATACAAGTGTAAAATACACACACATGCACTTGCAATATACACAAAGAGCACAGTTTATACAGTTATAGATGAGCCCACACATGTACACACAAACTTATACACATGTGTATATATGTTATAAGGGACTTTGCATAGTTGAAAGTTTTTAGTTATATAAATTAATGAGCTGAATCCCGGAGAGGTTAGTGAGCTATGACTTGCCCAGAATCACACAAGTAGACATGGTGGAGCCTAAATTTATTTATTTATTTATATTATTATAGTTTTTTATTTACAAGATATATGCATGGATAATTTTTCAGCACTGACAATTGCAAATCCTTTTGTTCCAACTTTTCCCCTCCTTCCCCCCATCCCTTCCCCCAGATGGCAAGTTGACCAATACATGTTAAATATGTTAAAGTAGAAGTTAAATACAATATATATATGTATATATATATATATCTATATATATACATGTCCTAACAGTTATTTTGCTGTACAAAAAGGGTCAGACTTTGAAATAGTGTACAATTAGCCTATGAAGTGTAATGGGCTAAGGCTTGAGTTGATGCACTGAGGTCCCAAGCACTTGAGGCTAAATAGTAATTGGACTATATACTCTATTAATATATATGCTTGGAGAAGGAATGGCCCCCACCCACTCTCTGTGCAAGTCCTGATGTGTTGTATAGGAAATGATGATTTTGGTGGGTGGAGGCAGAGGGGCAGGAAGAGAGGGAGAGAGAGATTGCTGGCGGGGTTCGGTTCTGGTGGCTGCTGGTCTCATGGCTTCTGGTCTGGCTAGCTTCTTGACTCAGCTGTACACATTGCTATTGCCAATTCCCTTCTACCTCTGATCTTTCTTCTTCTCTACTGAGAATAAAAGATTGATGATTTTCCCTAACCTGAATTCCTGGCTCTGGCTGAAGTAAAATACGTGGTCTTCACAGTGAAGGAAATCAAAAATGCAGGCGGACAAACATATAGGGATTGGGAATTCTATGTAATGGTTCATAATCATCTCCCAGAGTTCTTTCCCTGGGTGTAGCTGGTTCAGTTCATTACTGCTCCATTGGAACTCGTTTGGTTCATCTCATTGCTGAAGAGAGCCACATCCATTAGAATTGATCATCATATAGTATTATTGTTGAAGTATATAATGATCTCCTGGTCCTGTTCATTTCACTCAGTATCAGTTCGTGTAAGTCTCTCCAGGCCTTTCTGAAATCATCCTGTTGGTCATTTCTTACCAAACAATAATATTCCATAATATTCATATACCACAATTTATTCAGCCATTCTCCAATTGATGGGCATCTACTCAGTTTCCAGTTTCTAGCCACTACAAACAGGGCTGCCACAAACATTCTTGCACATACAGGTCCCTTTCCCTTCTTTAAAATCTCTTTGGGATATAAGCCCAGTAGTAACACTGCTGGGTCAAAGGGTATGCACAGTTTGATAGTAGAGCCTAAATTTAAAGTCAGGTCTTCTGGCTTTAAGACCCATGCCTTGCTCCCATGTCACCTTGCCTCCAGTGGCTAGATGTCAAAGTCAGTGAGTTACCCTCCATTCACCTGAAGCCTTTGTCTGAATGGGATGTGGTGGACTCATTCTATGATAATTTCTCCTAAAGCAATATGCCCAGTATGATCTCCCACGTTTACAGTCACACAAGCAGAATATAAAGAACTGATCTAAAGTTCCCAGAAGATGTAGAGACATCCCCAGTGCTGTACTCAAACCCTAGCTCTTGACTCACGTCTCAGTGATGAATTGGAGCCAAATTAGGTCCCAGTGCTGGTCATCATTCACTGTCAAGACTTACGACGTAGAACAACAAAAATGAATAAATCTTATTATGGGGATTGGGAAGATGATGCTGACTTCCAACCAGGCCTTCCCTGAAGAGAGGAACCATCTTGTCTATGTTCCTTCCTGGATGGGCCAGAGGAAGAGCTAAGACATTGCTATTTGTATGCTTTTTTAGGAGGGGATCATTGAGAAAGCTGCTTGGCTTTAAAAATATTGATTACTAAAAAAATCCAATGATTAAGGGGTCATGCTACTGTTTAGTCTTTCTGACCATATTTGAGGTTTTCTTGGCAAAGATACTGGAATGTTTATTTTCTTCTCCAACTCATTTTATAGATGAGGAAACTGAGGCAGAGTTAAGTGACTTGTCCAGGGTCACACAGCTAGTAAATGTCTGAGGCTGGAGTTGAACTCAGAAAGATGAGTGTTCCTTACTATTGCCAAACAAAATCAATAAATCTACTCCCTTTTTCCATGTGACAGCGCTATAATACTTGAAGACAGCTCTCATGTCCTTGTTAAGTCTTCATGATGTGCAATACTGCTTCTGAATAGATAGCTTGTTCAGCAGGATGTGCTATATTGTAGCTGAAGAGATAATGTTGTTCAACAAGACCTGGATTCAAACCCTGTCTCAGACAATACCCACATGGACTTGGCCAAGTCACTTAGTTTCTCAGGGAGTTGGATAATATGGCCCTAAAAATCCTTTCAGCTCTAAATCTCAGAACCCATGATGCATTTCCAAAGGGGCTGATGGAGAGATTGGTTTCAAAATTGGAATCCATTTTTACTTTTTTCCTTCCTCTTCTGTCCTTTCCTTTTTCCTTTAGTGTGAGAGGGCTGGCCTTTTCCTTTGTCATCTTCAGTTGCCAATAGGAAGAGGTAAAAGGCCGGACCCCTTTGTCCTTACCTGTCTTAGCTTTATTGACAACACGGCCAACTAACAATTCAGGTGATATAACAATCATCACTAGAAAGACAAATGTTGGAAACATTTTAAAATCTCAGCCTTTTACATAAATAAAATGATCTAGATTAGTTTCTTGGCCCAAGCAAGGTTTGGAAAAACTCCCCAGCATACTCATTTAACTATTCAGTATTCAACTTAATGGAAAGCTAGGTAGCACAGGAGATAGAATGTCTGGCCTGTAATCAAGATGACCTGAGTTCAAATCTGGCCTTAGACACTTACTAACTGCGTGACCCTGTGCAAGTCATTTAATTTGGTTTGCCTCAGTTCCCTCATCTGTAAAATGAGCTAGAGAAGAAAATGCCAAACCATTCCAGTATCTTTCCTAAGAACACCCCCAAATAGGGTCATGAAGAGCCACATGTGACTGAATAATAATGACAACAAAATCCAATTTAATGAAGCTCTCAAGTTTTGACGGGAAGATAATGGATTTATTGGGGGATGCTGGATTTGGAGTCAGGAAGGCTAGAATTTGAATCCTGTCTCAGATACTTCTTAGCTATCTCCTTAATCATTCAGCTGCTGCTTGGAGCCACCCCATAAAGAGGGGCTGCTCCTTTCCCCCAAGGCAGCCAATTCCATTTTGAAACAGTTTTAACTAGTAGAGAGTTTTTCCTGACATGAAGCACAAATTTGTTCCTTTGAATCTTGCACTTGTTTCTCCTTGCTCTGTCCTCTGGAGCCAAGCAAAATGAATAAATCTAATCCCTTTTCCAGGTGACAGCCCTTCAAATACTTGAAGACAGCTCTCATGTCCTTGTTAAGTTTTCATGATGTGCTATACTGTGGCTGAATAGATACCCTTGTTCAACATTAGTTTTGATGTTGGTTGTTTGTTTTTACATAATCATTTATTTATGCTATGAGTTAATTCATATTGGTTTTGTCTCCAATGCATTATAAGCCTCTTGAGGGTAAATGTTAAAGTTTCTGATTTAAAAAAACAACTCCTCAGAAAACATGACATGCCTCATGAATACTGAACAAAACAAAACAGAACCATAACTCCAAGGTACATCCAGAGTACTTCAAGATGGAGAACAACATTTGATAATTTGTAAAACACAAAAAAAGAATTGCTAAATTACATTTTTTAAAAATTCTTTTTTTTGGGGGAATAGAAACTTAGTTTAATAATTGATTTAAGATATTTAGAGAAAATTGTTCCACTCTTATACTTTTGATTTAATATACCAGTGGGAGTGAGAAGACTGTCAATCAACTGATACACATTCATTAAATGCATGGTATATATCAAGCACTATAATAGGTGCTGGGGAGACAAAGAAAACAACGAAATAGTCCTTGCCCTCAAGGAGCTTACATTCTAATGGGAAGAGGGCTTGGACACCTAGATAAGGTAATCTTAGGAAGGAACCAATTTGTAGGAGTGGTGCTGGAGAAGAGTCTTAATGGAAACCAGCCATAGCAGGAGAGGGAAAAATGAGAAAGGACAACTTCCCAGGCAAAAGGGACAGCCAAGCAAAGGAATGGTGATGGGTAATGGAAGATGGGAGGTGAGATGTAATGTGTCAGGAACAGCAAGGAGCTATGTGGATGATCTTGAGTGAATCACTGAGTCTCATTTTTAATTTCCTCATCCTAAAATGGGTGTGAGACAATGATTGAATTAGATTATCTAATCTTTTCCCCAAGCTACCTTTGAGTTGATAAATTTTGGTTTTCCTATTACTTCTCTTTCCTGATGGTATGGCCTGGTATGACCTGTTCTAAGGGCATTTTGAAATACACACTACTCCACTTTTATACAAGCGATTTCCTTTGCTTCTAGGTCCTGTTATCAGAAAGGTAGAAGATAGATCACTTCATTTCCTGATGCTTAGGAATATAATTCTGCATGAGATCTACACTGTCTTTTTGGCCTCCCCTTCCAATTGTGATTGTGAGAATTCCTAGAAGAAATCAGAATGGCCAGCTCTGTGGTACACTGTGTGCTCTTGGACATCCTGTGGGTGGAAAAGAAACATTGTGCATCTCCCGAGGAAAACTGAAGGGCATATAACAGCTGTCCTCAATCACAGATACTGGTAAACAAAATCCACTCCACATGGTCCAGAGCAGGCCACAATCTGCTCCAGCTGTTTGAAGAGTTGGCCAACCTCAGGCTGGCTTTATGCTATGTTCCAGAGGAGCTTCTGGGCAGGTTTGGATTCCTCAGTAGAGTAGTTTGACAAAAGCTCAGAATGTGTGGGTTTGTTTGTGTCTGTGTGTTTGTTGTGTGAGAAATAGGAAAACCAATGAGAATTCAAGGGAGATTGAATAGAACTGGTAGGCTCTCCTGAATTAAGGGAAAAAAAGTATTTATCAATTCCTATGTGCCAAGTATTGAGTTCAGACCTGGGGATGTAAATATCAAGGTAAGAGAGTCAATCCTCACGAAATCTCTTTCCTAATCAGAGGAGACTACATGTGGGAAGATGGATGTTTTGGTTTAGGACGTCTCAGGCTTGTTGAGTGGAAACACAGGAGAGGAGATTGATATATGATTTCTAGTAGCCACTGGCAGTATTGATTTGATTATGGTTTCTGGGTTGGGCGTACGAGGACAGATGCAGAGTAGGTGGAAAGGCCCAGTGGGGTAGAAGGGGCAGTGGCAGGGAGGATGGAAAGTACCAAAATGGTCAGGGGAGAACATGCAGCATGGCTAGAGATGGCACAAGCATGGCCTTGTGCCTTCTTATACATCAATATTTTAAATATCTGTAAGAATTAGCATTCTACTGATGCTGATGTGAATGTGCCTAGGACTTGGAGAAAGATTGAATAAGGTCTTGGTTGGAGAAAATCAACTCCCTTCAGACAACCTGAAGAAGAGCTTTTTATACTTAGTCTTGCTGTTTCTCAGATCAGAGACACGTCCTTAAGCACTGGACTCTTTTTTTTTTTTTTTTTATTTAATAGCCTTTTATTCACAGGCTATATGTATGGGTTTTTCACATTGAAATTCAAACCTCTTGTTCCAATTTTTCCCCTTTTCCCCACCCTTCCCCTAGATGGCAAAATGACAGTAGATGTTAAATATATTAAATACAAATTAGATAAAATAAGTATAATGACTAAACCATTATTTTGTGTAAAAAGAATCAGACTTGAAATATTGTACAATTAGTTGGAAAAATCAAAATGCAGGTGGGATAAAATAGGATTGGGAATTAATGTAATTTCTTAGTCTCTTAGAGTTCGTGGGTGTAGCTGGTTAGTTCATTACTGCTCCATTGGAAATGATTTGTGATCAATTGCTGAGGATGGCCAAGTCCACAAATTTCAATATATTTTGTTGGAAATGTAATGATCTCCTGGCCCTGCTTGTTTCACCCGCATCAGTTCAGTAAATTTCCAGGCCTTTTGAAATCTTCCTGTTGGTCGTTTCATAGAACAATAATATTCCATAATATTCAATTCCACAATTTATTCAACCATTCTCCAATGATGGGCATCCACTAGTTTCCGGTTTCTGGCCACTAAACAGGGCACCAAAACATTTGTCCCAAAGGTCCCTTTCCTTCTTTAAGATCTCTTTGGGATATGCCCAGTAGTAACACTCATCAAAGGGATGCAGGTTTGATAACTTTGAGATAGCTCCAAACTGTTCCAGAATGGCTGGATGTATCACAATTCCACCAAAATGTATCAGTGTCCTGTTTTCCCACATCCCTTCCAACATTCCTATCTTTCCCCTGTCATTTTAGCCAATCTGAAGGTGTGTAGTGGTATATCAGAGTTGTCTTAATTGCATGACTTTTAGAACTGGGAATGGTTTGGAGAAGAGAAGATTTAGTGTTACTTATTTTATACTTTTTCATACAGATACATTGTCTACTCAGATAGGATGTATCTCCATGATATTGGCAACTATGCTGTTTTTTGGGATCCCGATTAGAGAGACACTTAATAACTGAATACGTTTGTGAAGTGATTCTTTAGATGACTACAGAGAGAAAAATGAAATAGTGCCCCCCCCTTTTAGGAGCTTATATATGCCTCCAAAAGTTTGAAGAGTTATTATATGGAAGAGAGATGAGACTTGGTATTAGAGGGCAGCTCAATGGACAGTAGATGCTGTCTTTTGAAGGTGAACTGAGGATCATGGTAATGAAAAATAACTAACCAACCAATCAACCAAAGAATCAAACAAAAAGGCCGCCAAGTGCTGTGCGCCTTGAGGAAGAAAGAATATTGGGAGTAGACCAGAGGCTATTATCACTATCTCCATTCTAGAAAACCAGGGCGTTTCTACCTCCATGTAGTTATGGTCACTGGGGGGCAGGGCCATGCAGTCAGAAAGAATCCTAATTTTGTAGTAAGGATTTGAGTTAGAATCCAGGCCCTGCCATTTACACGTGGAATACCATGGACATGTGGCTTCATCTCTGGATCTGGTCCCCGTCTGTGAAATGAGGGAGATGGATGCGATGTTCCCAAGTTCTCCCACCTCTAATTGATGTTTCTCTGTATACAAGAATGATATAATAGAGGTAACTGAGGTTTTGAAGAATGGGCCAAAAGTACAAGGCTTTTTAAGGAAGATATTAAACATTTTAGAACTTTCTATCTGGAAAGAAAAAGGCAAAGGGGGCATGTTGGAAGGTAATAATAAGAGCTGACATTTATGGTATCAGCTTTAGGATTTTATGACACAACTTTGAAGTTTGGGATACAAATTTATGCTTTATGATGATTATCTCATTAGATCTCAGTTCCTCTGTGAGAAAGACCAAGTAAATCTTATTATCCCCATTTTATAAATGTGAAAACTCAGATAGGAAAAAAAAATTGCCTGAAAACATGTGGCTAAATAAATGGGAGGATCTCTATTTGCACCCTAAGTCTTTCACTCTAAATCAGTGCTTCTTTCATTCCAGTACCAGCTGCTTTATATGACTGAAGACTAAATAAACAAGGACATAAATAGGGTGAAATGTGAACTCAATCACCAAATGGAACCTTTGAAGCCTGGCAGGTTTAGAACAGATAGAGGGACTGCTACTTTCATGAGAGCTGCTAACAACTGAATCTCTGGGGGGAGAGGGGGAGTATACACAACACACATTTAAATTTAATTTGCATTATTAATATTTTTCCATCATTTTCTTAAGTCTCGATAATCAACAAAGTGATAAATCAAGCACTGATTTGTATACAATGTTTGATTTCTTAGGTGTAAATGCTCACATCGAAAATTTAACAATTTGTTCCCAGGAGCCTGTACAAGCTGGCTGACTCTTTATGAAAATATATCATGAAAATGTTGTCTCCAACAGGTGGTAGATAAGGAATGACAAACAACCAATGAGTTGGACACTGTCAAGGTCAAATGGGGGTAGCTTTGGCTGAGGGGCAAGGTCAGAAGTTGTATATATCTAGAGGTTGAGAAATAATTGGGAGGAAGTGAAGTGAAGTTTCTAAGTGTAGAAGGTTGGGTGATTGGTTTGTTTCTAGGAAATGGGCTGTGAACAAAAGAGAGAGCAAGAATCCTAACTGCTGATATCCTCCAAGGTTCTGTCCTTATCTTTTATCTCTGTGCTCCCTTTTACTCAGTGAGCTTTTCAGCTCCTCTGGATTCAGTTAATCATTGCTATGTAGATGACATTCCCAACTTCATGACCCCAATCTCTCTCCTGGACACTAATACTTTATCCCTCTCCTCACCTCTTGTATCAGTTGCCAAAATTTAGGTAATCCACCTCAACTATATTTCCTACAACCACCCTCTCCCTAATTCAGGCCTTCATCCTCCATCTTTTATACTATTGTCTCCTAATTAGAAACACAGTAAACACGAGCTATATTTAAGTTTTCTGTTAAAAGCTTTCCTGCATTAATTCAGATGGTGACAATGAACCAAAGAAAAAGATATTGACTCACAGGAATCAAGACCCCAAATCCTTGTTTGCCCAGAATCTTTAGGGGTAACATTTACACAAGTTACATTTACAAAATATTTACTGTCTCCAGTTTTTTCCAATTCATCCTTCTTTCAGCTGCCAAATGGCTATTTCCAAAGCACAGATCTGACCACATCCTGCTCTGCTCGAGAGGCTCCTATGGCTCCCAAAGCTCTCCATTCTAGGATGAGATCCAAACTCTTCCCTGACATTTAAAGCCTTTCACTGACTGGCTCCAGTCTATCTTTCTAGGCTTATCATCACACAATCAACTTAACAGCCAAAATATCCATCTTCAGGCACAACATTGCATTTCCTATCTTTTTGATTTTGTACCGGTTGTTCCCCATTCTTGAATTGTCCTCCTCACTTCCATCTAGAGTCCTTTAAGGTTCAGCTCAAATGTCACTTCCTTCCCAAGGTCTATTTTGATTCCTCTCAGTTCTAAATCATTGATTTCTTCCAACTCCTTCAAATCACTGCATTTATTTTGTAAATGTAACTTGTGTAAATCTAATTCCATAGGACTTTGGATTCACCCATTATGAATCTCATTCTCGAGACTTCACCCGATGAACTAAGATGTCTTTTACCTTTAGCTGGATTAATCCAGAATAGTATACAAGATAAAATTTAGGCACAGGTTGTGTCCAAATTGTCTCCAAACATGGGTGGCAGAATGTTCAAATCTTGTATTAGGTATCCAATGTAAAATAGAGTTATTAAATGTGAGATAGCATTTATTTACCCCACAGAAAATGGCCAAGATGATAAGTATTTATCAAAACCCATGATGATACACAGGAGTAGAAAAATTCAAACCATTAGCTCCCCTTTAAGAAGAGAACTGACCTTGGGCTTGTTATTGAGACAATACTATGTCATTTTGGTGGGTCTCTTCCTCCTAGAATCCCATACAGTTACTCCAAGACATAAAACACTACCTTGTAGTTCCACCAATGCAAGCATGCTTAGAACTCTTCTGGATAAACAGTTTCTTTGGATTTCCACTGAATCACTAATTGGCTTTATGTTCTAAGTAGGATGTGGGCCTGGATTTGTGCTAAAGTCAGCTCACACTGGTTCCTGAAAGCCATTTCCTAAATTTTAATGTAAGTATCTCCACCTTGGAAATAGAGAAAGACTTGATTTATTGTTTTTTTTTTTTTTTTTTTTTTTTTTTTTTTTGCTGTCTAGGATTAAGAAAGTGATGGAGATAATATCAATAATACTCATTAAACTTAAAAGTGTGTGGTGGATACATTTTCAAATTTTATTTTCAGAGAGTTAGTTGTTAGGTATTTCCCAGCAATCCCTTGAATGTGCTACATGAATCATGTAGAAAATCTTTTTCCTTCTCCAAAGAACATTTTACAAAAGGGAATCTTTGGTATCTAGAAATTTTAGTACTCAAATTTTTCAAATTCTTGAACTTTTCACCTTGGAGATACCAAGAAGGAAACTGTCCAAATTGGTGCTGCCCATTTTCTGCTAGATCATGCTGCCTAAAGAATTCAAGATCCACTCTCTTTACATGAGAGGTTGGGGATTAGGAAGTGTCCTTGAACCTTCCTTTTGGACTATGTGAATGCACATGTGTCTCATCACCATGAGCTGCTGTTCAAGCTGCCCTTGATGCTCCTTGTTGTGGTGGTATAGGAGAGAAATTCTCTCTCTTTGCTTTTTCAGTCTCATATAACAAATTTAAATACCTGGAATATACTTAACCTTCTGTTGTTCATTACTGGGGGCAGGAGTGTGAAGTATAGCCAATTTCATGGTCATTGATTTAAGAGTTGGAGGAGACCTGAGATATCTATTCACTCCATTCATTTTACAATTAAAGAAATTGAGGCCCAGAGAGAGTAAATAATTTTTTTTATGGTCATACAGATTTTAAGTAAGAGAGATAAGATTCTGACCCAAGTGTTCTGATTCTAAATCCTCTGGTTTTCCCATGCCACCATGCTGTTCTTTCATTAGCCTATGGGAAGTCTCCAACTTAATGAATGTCTTCCTATAGTTCATGGAGATTTTTCAGGTTCAACTAATTTGGACTGAGTAAATAGAGAACTGCAGAAGGCAAGTATTAGAAAAAAATAACAAAATTTCCAAGAGATTTCAGACTAAGTTATCCATCCCAAAATTCTTTCTCTATCACTGGTAATGAGAAACTTTTTTGGGGATCTTGGAGTATACCACCTGATCAAAGACCCACCCAGGAAGGGAGTTGACCAAGGAGTAGCCTATCTGCTTTGTTGAGAAAGAAAGCAAGGAGATTCCACTTTGCTTCTATTGATGGACTGACCATTCTTCACTTTTAGATTCATAGCCTACTCCTTTCTGTTTCTCAAGATCAAACTTATTTCTTCTTAAATCTTTGCCTTTGAATCATTTATTTATACTGAGTAATAAATGATCACAACTTACAGTATTAGGTCCTTAGGGCTGTTTTCATTTTAAAGGTGATCAATAATCTCCCCCTCTGAGAGAATGGAATCTAACCATTATTTCAAGTCCTGGCCAGTGGATGAAAAAGAATTCTTTTAAGTTCAACTCATCTACAAATATAGTATAGTAACTGAAAAGGTCTAAAGGATTAAGGCACTTGATACAATAGAATGAACATTAGATCTATAATCTGGAGGACCTATGTTCAAATCCCATTTCTGATATCACTGCTTATGTAATTTGGGCAAGTTACTAGTAGATTGTGAGTTCCAAGGGGGAGGATTCTGGAAAGATGGCAGAGTAGGTCAGAAAACTCCAAGCTCTCCAGATTTCTCCCACAAACAGAACAAAATTGCACCTCAGGGTAAATATAGATCTGTGAAAAACAAATAAGAAGGGGATCCTCTTGGGACAACCCCAGAAGCCTGGAAGAAAGACCTCAGGATTGGCTTTTAACCCTGTTAAGTATAAATACCTCAAGGCTAACTCCACAGAAATAGCAAATGGGAAACCCTGGGCCTAGCTGGCTTCAGAAGGATCCTCAACCCCCAACCACAGGAACATTCACCTCCTGAATAGTACAGGCAAATAGGGCTCTAAGTCTGAAAAGACTGGGGGAATCTCTGTTGATTAGGAACATCAGGCCAGATATGATCTGGGCAAGAAAGAACCAGCACATCCAATGAGTGCAGAAGCCATGGCGCAAAGACACTGCTGACTGTGGGCACTTGCAGGATGGTGGAGTTTTTAGTTTGGAGTTCCAGATCAGAGGGGAGAGCTGAAGTGAAGCTAGAGGCACCATCTCTCTTCCTCCTACCCCCAAGATTAGAGGTACTTACACTAATATTTATTTATTTTTTAAAAAAATGAACAAAGAAGAAAGAACTTAATCATAGACACTTACTATGGGAATAGGGAAGACCAGGGTTCATCTTCAGAGGAGGACACTGGAAAAAAGAACCCTCTTCTGTTCCAAAGAGTAGTATTAAATGATTATTTGCCTAGAAAGAATTTGTAAAAAAAAAAAACAAAACCGAAAAACAAAAAACCTCATCAATGACTTCAAAAGTCAAATGAGAGAGACTGAGAAAAAACAGAAAAAAAATAAGAACCATCCAAGAAAAACAAGATTATATAAAAAAAAATTAACTAGGAAAAAAAATAGTGTTTTTTTTTTTTTTTTTTTTAGTTTTTTTTGTTTTGTTTTGTTTTGTTATTTTCTGAGGCAATTGGGGTTAAGTGACTTGCCCCCAGGATCACACAGCTAGGAAGTATTAAGTGTCTGAGTCTAGATTTGAACTCAAGTCCTCCTGACTTCAGGGCTAGTGCCCTATCCACTGCACCAATTAGCTGCTCCTAAAGATACAAAGTCTTAAAGAAAATAATTCTTTGAAAATTAGAATTGGGCAAGGGAAAGTCCGTGAAGCTGTTAAGAGACAAAGAAATAAAACAAAACATAAAGAATGAAAAAATAGAATAGAAAGTGATTCTGAGTTCCTTTCTTTGTATCCATACTATTTAGTACAAGATAGCAGGGTGCCAGTAGAGATGAGCAAAGATACATCATGATGGAGAAGAGATAACTGCCAATGTTCTAGAGAACATGGGAAAGAATGGGATCTAGAATACTTATAGAAAGATCAATCTCAGCAAGGAGCAATTGATAACTCTTCCTCAAATAATGAATGCCCAAAGTTCCAAATGGAATTTGGGATGCTAGTGTTTGGGACTGGCCATGGATGGCATTTTATTCCCTTGTATCCCAAGAATTTATCCATAAAGGAAGCAACTGGCCAAGAACATCAATACAGCTGATGTCATGGATATACATGACTCAGTTTCATTCAATCAAGTATTCATTGATTTACAATCACAGGCTTTTGTTTTATACCTCAATAAACTACAAAGTCTGCCCACCAGTCAGCTAATGGGTTAATAAGTTATTTTCTTAAGTGTCTATGATGTGCCAGGTAGAAGTTTTATAAGACTATAAGGAGTAGGAAGCAGAGCTAAAAGAGCTGGGAGAGAGTGAGCAAGTAGAACACTTGTGCTCTCTAAGATCCCTTATTGGAGGATGAAATTCCTTGACTAGCCTTTAAAACTCAGTTGAAAAACCATCTCCTCTGGGTTGTTCTTTCTGAAACTTCCCCAAGTTAGGACTGATCTCTATTCCTTCTGAAATAACAAAGTATTTTGGAAATTTCATAGATTACTCTTATTATAAACTTGTTTTATTTTACATGGGGTTTAGTTTCTAAAACCCTGCAGAAATAATGCATATTCAAGTGAACCCTCTCTCTTGAATTACCTACAAGGTGTGTATTTCTATTTTGCCCTTGGCTGATTGAGTGTGAGTTGGGTTTAGAACCCTGGATCCAAAGTGGTGAATGGAGGTGAAGCATTCACTATAGTTAATCCACTGAGGTTGGAGAAGCCAAATGAAAAAAATGTTCCTCCCTTTGTGAAAGGAAGAGCCATAGGTTTACCTTGATAGAGGAGTCTTTGCAACTGTTGTGGTATCAATCATATACCTTTAAAAAGTTCAGGGGAGGATCTTTAAATCATAAGGAAACAGCAGAATCATGTCTCTCTACTTACTGGGAACCTACACCCATTGAGCAGAATGTCAGATAGGATCGCCTTCACTTTAAATGGAAGACAGTCTGACATGATGGTCAAGAATACCTGGGCTCAATTCCTTTCTCTCATATGTGTCCCTCTGTGACTCTGGGCAAAACAGAGCTTCAGAACTTACAGCTTAGAAGCTTAGAGCTTCAGAACATTCTGAGTTCCAGAGAAGATGTTGATCTGTGATGTTCCCTATGTCCTGAAATTGCAGATCTAATCCTTATGCTATTTAAATGATTATCTTCCGCTCTCTTTTTTTCCTTCTGCGTGAATATAATTGAGTTCCTATAAATTAAATTGTGTATGATGTCTTTACTTTATACTCATATCATACTTCATAACTCATACAATATTAGGCCTGGAAGGGACCTCAGAGATTATTTAGCCCAACTGAGTTAGAGATTAAAAACCAAAACAAATACAACCAAGATATGGAAAACTGAAGTAATTTTGTGAAAATTACATAGTAAGTGGCAGAGAAGGGAATTCAACTGAACTCTCTTTTGTCTTTTCCTATAAGCAGCTGGGGAAAGGGGGACAGAAAATGTTTCACTAATAAGTTCTTGTATTCCCAGCATTTAGTATTGTGCCCAATAAGTCGTAGGTGATTAGTGTATATTTATAAATTGAGTCTAGGGCAGCTAGGTGGTGCTGCAGTGGATATAGTGCTCTGGCCTAAGCTAGTATGGCCCTATGCAAATCACTTCACCCTATTTGCCTCAGTTTCCTCATCTTTAAAATGAGCTGAAGGAGGAATTAGCAAACTACTCCAAAATCTTTGCCAAGAAGACCTCAAAACAGGGTCACAAAGAGTTAGATGTGACTGAAATGTCTGAAGAGCAACAAAATACAATTGAGTCTTCCCTCTAGGTGCTCTATTTTATGAACCTACTCCATTTCACTGTAAGGTCCAGAACTAGTTTCCTATATCTCTAGTTTCCCAAGCATAGGCTAATAGCTTGAACATGGTGTATACTCAATAAATATTTCTTAATTGTTCAGGGTATAAAATGTTCTCTCAAATGGCGTTTGCAATGCACCTGGATGTCTTTGGTTCCAAGCCTATTAAGCTGGGAACTTTGGAACAATTAACATCCTGTCTAGAATTCAAATTTCAAGCTGCAATGCAGAAAGGTCCAGTTTTCCATTGCCTATCATAGTTGTATTGTATCATGCAAAGAGTCCTGGGGTTTGTGGTCCCACCTTTGTAGAAGGGAGGAGAGGCTGCATGTTGAAGAGTCCAAGAATATAGATCCAGAACCATAGGATAAGATGTCAGTCCTTTTGCAGTCAGGTCGCTGAATCGTCTTTCCTATCTAAATGATGACTTTCCTTTCCATGATTTAATGGCACTTGTAAATATTCTGGAAATGTGAAATGCAGTCATTTTGACATGGGGTCATTCGAATGGTCTTAGAAACAAAAACACATATATTGCATTTCAAAAGATCAGTCAATTACATTTAGGCACTTTTATTTACTTAGAGGGAAATTAAATCTGAGTCCAAATTGACTGTACCACACTTTCAATAAGCAGGTTTTTAACCTAGCAGCTGTAATAGCAGTCTGGTAATTAAAAGTCCCCGAGCATCATTGTCTGCATACTTATCAGTCAGTAATAAGAGCAAGACTCAGAAATGTTCAGATTGAGAATCAGTTTTATGAAATCTTCAGGTCACAATTTTAATAGTAACATTTGGACTGATTGTTTATTGAATGTCAAAAACCGTTTTTCCAGAGGTAAGGTTGGAGCTTCAGTTCACAGAAGTTAAGACATTTTGTTAAAGCTTTCTGAGTCTCTTTGGATTGGGGAGGTGACCTTTCCTTATTGATCAGGGATATAAAGAATAGAAAGGACAAATCTTCAGGATTTCAGTAATAAGTCTTTAATTCAAAATATGATGGATGGTTTTCTCTTGCTCTAATTTCTCTTTGGGTTGGTCTTGGGCATAGGTGGCTTGAAAGATGAATAAATCAAAACCTCTGAGTTTCAAGTGGTTGGTTATAATATATGTGTTAGAAAGAAACATAATCAGGAAGAAAATGACTTCTCCCATGTCAGAATACTATAAAACTCTTAATCTATGGCAACAAAAACTTTTCTGTTGTCTGAGAGGTCGCTGTGCCCTTGTGAGCCAACTCGTTCCTCATCAGTCAGGCACAAGAGTATTCTGGCCTTATTTTCATGGTAGCTAGATGAGGTGCTGAATAGGATGCAATGCTGGACTTGCAGTCAAACAGTTCTGAGTTCTAATCATGCCTCAGATACTTTATTATCTTTGTTCCACTGGGCAAATCACTTACTCTCAGCTTCAGTTTTTTATCTGGAAAATGGGGATAATAATACCTACTTTACAGAGTTGTTTGGAGAGTCGGATGATGTGTGTGTAAACCACTATATAAACATGAGCAATTATTACATTAGGATCATTCTTCCCCTTGGAATGAAAATAAAATCTCTAAAAAAGCATGGCTAAAACACAAATTTGTTTGAAAAAAGATCTGGGGGTTTTAGTCGACTAGAAACTCCACATTAGTCACTTGTGTGATCCTTTAGTCAAGTAGTGCCTAGTACAAGTAATTGTTAATGAACGTTCTTTCAAAAAAAGCTAAAAGTAATCTTAAGCTGCAATTAAAAAAAATGTCCAGGAATAAGGAAGTGATAATCTCACATCTCTGGCTCTGATTAGACAACATTTAGAGGACTATGTTCTATTCTGGATGCTTCACTTTAGGAAGGGATGACAAGCTAGTTAGTTTCCAAAGGAGGATGACAGAGATGGTGAAGATTCTCATATTCACATATAAAGGATTCCTTGAAGGAGCTTCATATGTTCAGCCTGGAGAAGAGAGACTTCTTTAAAACATTTTTTATTAAAACTTTTTATTTTCAAGACACATGCATGGATAATTTTCAACATTCACCTTTTCTTCTTCTTTTTATTATTATTATTTTAGCTTTTTATTTACAAAACATTTGCATGGGTAATTTTTCACCATTGACCCTTGTAAAACCTTCTGTTCCAAATTTTTCCCTCCTTCCCCCATCCCTTCTCCTAGATGGCAGGTAGTCCCATACATGTTAAATATGTTAAAGTATATGTTAAATCCAATATATATATCCAGTTATCTTGCTGCACAAGAAAAATCAGATCTAGAAAAAGAGAAAAAATTCTGAGAAGGAAAACGAGAATGTAAGCAAACAATAACAGAAAGAGTGGAAATGCTATCAACATTCACCTTTGTGAAACTTCATGTTTTTTCTCTCCATGCCCCCCATCCCCTCCCTTAGATGGCAAGTAATCCAATATATGTCAAACATAGACAATTCTTCTATATA
Source organism: Sarcophilus harrisii (assembly GCF_902635505.1). NCBI lineage: Eukaryota > Metazoa > Chordata > Mammalia > Dasyuromorphia > Dasyuridae > Sarcophilus > Sarcophilus harrisii. The sequence goes on along the minus strand of NC_045430.1, from coordinate 259,771,986 downwards.
TTTTTCTACAATTATCATGCCACCCAAGAAAAAAATCAGAACAAAAAGGGAAAAAATAAGAAAGAAAACAAAATGCAAGCAAACAACAACGATAACAAAGAGTGAGAACACTATGTTGTGATCCACACTCAGTTCCCACAGTCCTCTCTCTGGGTGCAGATGGCTCGAAGAGAAGACTTCTTGAGGGAAAGGGAATGGGTCATGATAGCTGCCTCCCAGTGTTTAAAGGGCTTGATTGTCATAGAAAAGAAAGATTAGGCATTGTATTTGGGAGAGGGTATCGTGAAGAGCAATGGGTGAAAATTTCAAAGGGATGGATTTAGGGATGATGTAAAAGAAGAGACAATCCCGCAAGTAAAGTTGGGCAGAGATGAACAAGGCTTCCTCAGAAGGGCGTGGGTTCCCCCTTCTTACTTTAACCCAAGCAGAGGACTGGGTAACCATCTGGGGAAGAGTGTAGAGGCAATTCTTTTGGCTGTGGGGTGGACTAGATAGTGTTTGAGATTCTGCAACTCTGGAATTCTGTGATGTTTTTTTCCTGGTTTCCTTTTTCCTAAGGTGCTTAAAAATACTGATCAGAGGAGAAAAGAGGCAATGAATTAGAAGATTTCTTTTTTTTCCCCTGATTTCGTGGGTTTTTCATCTGAAAACTTTTTACAGCTGTGTTCCTCAGCAGGCTAGTAAGAGCAAAATGTGTTCTTGGAGCAACTCCTCCCTTCCATTTCTCAGCTGCAGTGACCTCCCTGCTGATTTTGTTGTTCATGTGCTTGGAGTAGCTCCTTCCCAACCTTAGTCTATCTTCCAATAATTAAGGTCTTTTTCTGCTGAAGGGCTTTTCTACTGAAGAGGATTCCTAGTGGGGGAGAAGCCTCTCCATGTGAGGTGAATTTCTCTGCTCCATACGTCTCGTCTCTTCCATCACAGGACCCAGCATCCACCAAGGATCAGAAGCCCCATTTCAGGCAGCTTCAACCCGAGATTGTCAGAGTCTCCAGCAGGAGTCTGGACCATCCTACGATGCCCTAGAGGGCACTTGGTGCTGATAGCACATCCATCTGATCTTGGTAGGAATTGGGATGTTGAGAAAGATCTGGGAGGGAAAAATGAAGCAAAACTGTGAAAGATTTAAGGGTGTTTCTAGCAGAGGTCAAAAAGTTCCTCCAGAAAAGGAGAGAAATGAAAGAGAAAATATACAAGCAATTGTTGAAAAGACTCGGGCCTCTTCTTTTTGTCAGTAGCCAAAGCCAAATCATGAGGCACCCCTGTTCATATGTGAAGTCCAAGACCATCCCAACACATGGGTTTTTGGGTTTGAGCAAAGTCAAGGTCAGGGTCAAGATCAGGGGGGTATTCTAGCCTTAGACTCTGCTCTGAGTCAATCATACTGTTTTATTCAACCACTCCACCTTCTACCTTCCTCTCTTTTCTGGTTCCTTTTCTCCATCCCCATTGAATTTTTAATTGATTTAAGGGAAGCCTGGACACCTGGACTAAACATCTTAGAGTATCTCTTGAAGGGATTGAAACTCATGGAGTAGGTAGGGGGGAACAATAGTTAGAGCACCAGCCCAGGAGTCAGGAGAATCTGAATTCAAATGTGACCTCAGACCCTTGACACTAGTTGTGTGACTTGGGGGTAGTCACTTAACCCCAATTGGCTTGTCAAAAAAGATAGCCCCCCAATAAAAAAATACTCATGAGTGAGCCTTGAATTTAGAACTACTGTGGGAGGCAATGTGGTCTAGAAACCCTACCTCTGTTACTTTTTGCCCATGTGACTTTGAGCAAATTACTTTCCCTCTCTGGGCCTCAGTTTCTCCATTTATGTAAAATGAGGGGGCCTATGATCTCTAAGGTCCCCTTCTAAGCTAAGTTTACCGTCTAGGGAAATGTCAGCTGTCTTCTGCAGTAGAGTCTGGGTTGATGAACAAACTCCCCATTTTTGTTGCAGCAAATATCTCAGCAAGAAATGGAAGAGGGGGTGAGTCAGGGAGACAGGTTTCCTCTCTGCAGTATTACCTGCTGGAGTAGCTCATTTACAGCTTAAGCAGGATTTAGTTGTCTTGGAAAGGACTCATATATCCTTCTTGCCTAATACCTGAGAAAACTCTCCAGATGAAAGCCAGCCAGTGCTCCTCCTATGCCAAGAAAGTTCAATGTCATGTGTGTGTGTGTGTATGTGTGTGTGAGTGTGAGAGAGAGAAAATATACTTTGCAAATGAATAAAGCAACATGCCCCTCTTTGGACTAATATTACAAAAAAAATTTGCTAATGATGGCTACTATTTACTGGTTAGGTTTGCAAAGCAGTTTATGAATATTCCATATGATCCTCTCAACAACCTGGAAATGTAGGTGGTATAATTATCCACATTTTAAAGATGGGGAAACTGAGGCATGCAGAGCTCAATGACTTGTTCAAAGTCACATAGCTAGTAAATACCTGAGCCAATATTCAAATTCTGGTCTTCCTGACACCAGAACTCCAACCACTGGAACATTAGTTGCCTATATTTTGTTTGGTCTCTGAAAAAAAAAAAAAAGCAGTTAATGATATTTCACTGTGGAGAGTGTGGTGAATTTGGAGGCAGAGACCCTGGTTGAAATCCTGCCTCTGACACTTAGCAGCTGGCTGGCCCTCCGTAGGTCCCTGAATGCTGTGCTTCAGTAAATTAATTAGCTGTAAATGAGTGGTCAGGTTGTATCTTCTGAAACTAAAGTAAAAATAGTTTTTAAAACTATGAGCTATATTTATCTGAAAAACTGTTTCATAAACTCTTTAGAATTAAACTCAGAAAGCTGAATAGCTATTGATATGGAAAACGTACATCAATGATGTGCAATTTGTGATCTGTAGAGTTGGTATAGAAACTCTGAGACTGCTGATAACGGACTTTTGGGATGGGACTGCGTACCAAGCCAGGCTCCTTCATGCCCTTGGCTGTGTTGGAGAATCCACTCTCCTGCTTCAGAACCAAGGGGACCAGAACCCGAGTCCATCCAACACTGCCAGAGCTGCCAGGGGACCCGTAATTGGGGAGCCTTAATAGGGAAGGACTTTCTGCAGACTCATCCTACATATTTTATCATACACAGAGGCTTCCTCGCAAGACATTTTCCTTTATTTTGACTAAAGATGGGGGTTTTCATTAAACATTTACATATATGTATGTATATATGTATGTAAGTTTGTATACATCTATACACATATATAGATACATAGAGACAGAGACAGAAACTAAGACTGAGTCAGAGAGACAGACAGACGCAGAGACAGAGAGATATAGATAGAAATTGTCAGAGAGACATAGAGACTGAGTCAGAGACACAGACATAGAGATTAAGAGATTGAGATTGAGAGAGACAGACAGACACATACACATACAGAGAGAGACACACAGACAGAGACAGAGACTATGTCAGAGAGACATGGACAGAGACTGAATCAGAGACAGAGACTGAAAGACTGAGATTGAGAGAAAGTGAGAAGCTCTTAAGACTGTATTAAGTTCTTCCTTGTATAAATCTGTGGGATTGTTTTATTTTACTGTCATATGCAATAATGCATAGAAGGTAGAGAACCAGCCTTGGAGAAAGTAAGACATGGATTCAAATCTTGCCTTTCTCTGACACTTTCTCTGATCCTGGGCAATCATTTAACTTCTCTGGTCTCAATATTCTCACTTATAAAGGGAAGGGTTTGGACTCAATGGTGTCTAAGGTCTAACTAGCTTGAAATCTATGATACTGCAAAGTGAAATTCATGACTGGGTAAATTATCTCAGGTCAGAAGCCTGGTGGGAGGGAAAGAGAGGAAAGCTTTCTGACATTTTGAAGGGTCTTTGCAGTGGGAGGTAAAGGAAAACCAGGCTGAGAAACAGCTCGTGGGAAGGAAACACCTTTTCTTATTGCCAGAGGTTATGATGATTCTGGGAAAGGGACACAATGTGTGGAGATAGGAGGGTGGCCAAAGGGGAAGAGAGGAAATGGCATATCCCAGGATATCATAAGGTTTCCATGTTGCTAAAGGGACAAGAGTAAGAGAGAGTCTAGTCATAGGATCAGCCCTGGAAAGTTCTTTTCGCACCCTTTAAATTTCCCACCCAGGTATAAAACTCTGAGGGCCATACTCTAGTTACATTTTTGCAAGCTAAAAATCATCAGGTTGCCTAAGGAGGAAGCTAAGCTTGGGGAAGGTCATCACTGGTTTGGCTTATAGGGTGATGAATTCTTGGCCATAGCAGTGTTCCAAGGCCATTTATTAAGAGGGATCATAGATGATCTCCAAAGTCATCCAATCAACGCCTCATTTTACAAAGGAGGAGACCAAGGATTAGGAAATAGGCTTGACCTGCCTGAGGTCATATGGGTGATCTGCAAAAGTGAAGGAACTACCTATGGTGAGAAAATCACTGATCTCTGATTAATTGCAGTACATAAGTTTGATGGCATAATGAAAATATGAAAGGTCTTTTTGCTATTAAAAACACTAATGGCTACTAAATGAGTAATTTGAATTTTTGATGCCTTTTAGCACACAGGAAACATATTTCCTCTATAATGAGTTTGGCTGATGCTAATAATGTGTGGCCATTTTTATCTTGGGATATCAGCACAGAAATCTCATCACTAGTTTAATCCACACTTTCATAGTAAAGTAGGGAGGTCTTCAAGATTATCGTTCTACAGACCAAAGGACCATGACCATATTTTAATTATTAAATAAACAATAAATATTACCTCTTACAAATTGAATGAGTGAATTGAATGAATGCATCTCTCCTTTTATCACTTGTCTTTCCAAAGACATGACACATTGCAAATAATACAAACTAAAATCAGTATTTTTTAAGGAAAAAAAAAAGTTTATAGCACACGTGCAAGGTTTGGACCCCACTTTAAAAATTGTAACATCCTCTTGAGCGGAAACATATGAATTGCTCTTAATTGAGGAAAAATGTTTCCTGAACATTTGCTTCTGTTAAAAAAGAGCTATCAGTGACTGAAAATTGTTACATTTTGTATATAAAACATATGAAGCACACATCAATTAGATTCATCCTAATTACATGGAATTATAGATTTTTTTCAGGCTGGAAGGCAATGTGGGACAAATCCAGATCAACCCATTCATTTTACAGGACAGTCCTAAAGCAGCAAAACTTCTGGTCTAGAAGTCAGGAGATTTGAGTTCTAGTCATGATTTCTCCAACTAGATCTGTGACATTGGTCAAATCTTTTTACTATCATGGGCTTAGTTTCTTTATATGTTAAAATGAGATGTTTGGATTAGTTGAGAAAGGGGAGAAGAAGAAGTAAAATGATGAGAGAGTATCTCATTTAAAATTTTTATATTAGACTAGAGGTTAACTTTCTTCCAATCTCTAAATTTAAGAAAACTTAAGTTCAGTCCTGGAGGACACTAACTCCTAAAAGTAGAAGGGATCGGGCTTTTTCTCCCACTCTCTCCCTCATTATTCCTCCATCTGAGAATCTTGGCTCATGTTGATGATTTGAGTAGAAAAGTCATTTTATGTATAAAGTAGTAGATATCAGTTATGGGACAGCTATTTATTTTTTTCACTACAAAAGAAATATTTAAAACTAAAAGACCCATAAGTGGGCATTAATAAAGACTTAAAACATAATGACTACAACTCATCACCTTGATATTATCCTTAGGGATATTCCAGGGAGAACTTTGGAATTGCTTAACAACTTTCATTTTCCTCTCTGTCAGCCCTATCAGTTAAGAGTTAAGGTCCAAATTTTCTGGCCCAAGGCATGGTTCTTCTTTCCAGTGATAGTCTTCTCCAATAGTCATAGGAACAACTAGCACATTGTCCCAGGACTCTGGACCACCTGGACTCACAAAATGACAGCCAAGGCTTTGAGCATCCATCTCTCTCAGAATTGCTCTTTGGTGATTTGTGCTCAGAAATAGAAACAAAAAGGAGGCGGCGGCCAGGGATTTGAGATCCAGACTCAGGTTGATTTAGATAAGCACGTGTTCTCTCATTGGTATGGAATTGCCATAGTGGCTACTGGGGAGAAACAGGAGCATCTAACTGGAAATACAAGGTATAGTTGTCATGGTCCCAGCAAAGTGACCACTTCCAAAAAGAGAGACCAGAAGTCAACTCTCTCTCTTCTTGTAGAGTATATAAATCTTTCTGGCTTATTTGTCAATCTTTGGAACATTCCCTCTTCCCCACTGCTCACCCCTTATCACACGGACCAAGGGACTAATAAAGAGCCTCAGTTTATCAGCAAAGGACTAGAACACAAGATGCTTCAAATGGAATTGTAAAGCATGAATTTCTGGCTTCATGGAAAATGCTCTGCCCCGGTTTTTCTTCCTTCCATCTCCCAAATATGCATTTAAATGGAACAAAATTTGGGCCCTGGCTCTAAAAAACCTGTCTACGCTACCAGGACAGACATTGTGTCTTTTTTGTACCAGGATAGGGAAACTTGTGACTTAGGTAGGAACAGCTCATTCATTAACCTAGTTGTTGTAAGGCTCACTTCAATTACTACTTTTTGAACCAAATTAGATGACCCGATTTTAGTGCTCTTCCCTTTTTTGAGGATTTGTTTTGGCCTGTGATTTAGTATATGTCTCATTAAGTTCTATGTTGATGTAAATTGGCAACTTTTTTTTTAATACATGATCTTAGAGAGCTATCTAGATGGATACAATGAGACCAACCCATGATCCCACAGTCACCCTATAGCAGAGGCTGAATTTGACTTACTGACTCCAAGACTGGTCTTTTATAGATAGTCTGCCAAATATTCTATACTGTGTATTTTCTTTTACTTTCATCTCTATGTTGCTCCTCTCCCTTGACTGTAAGCCACTTCAAAGACAGGGATTTGTTTTATTTTGGCCTTTGGATCCCAAGAGTCTAATACAATATCAGACAGAGTAAGTACTTAATATGTGCTTTTTTGAATGGTTGAGAATGGATTGGAATTGAATTAGTCAAAAGTACAAAGATAATCAAAGTTACTATATGACACATACAGTCCTATCTGGGTGAGCTGTGGTTGCCACTTGCTCTACAATGTGGAGCTATACTGAAGTCCATTTTCTTCTTGGAAATTTGTGGTCCTATTGGGGTAATTTGCATTCTCCATAGATAGCATTTATGGACTTCTAGGTGGCTTGGTGGATACAGTACTAGACTTGGATTCAGGAAAACTCATCTTCATGAGTTCAAATCCAGCCTCACATTTGCTAGTTTGTAATCCTTAACTTTGCTCGCCTTAGTTTTCATCTGTAAAATGAGCAGGAGAAGGAAATGGCAGACCAGTCTCTTTGCCAAGAAAACTCCAAACTGGGTCATGAACGGCTGAAACAATTGAATAACAACAAAAGAGACTGACAGGGTTTAGGGTTGCAAATCCTTAATGTTGGCTAAGGTTAAAGCTAAGGCTTTTTTAATGATTCCCGGTGATAATGATTAAATCCTCTGGCTAGTCTCTTCAAAGAGTAGAGACTACTACATTAATTACCATGTGGTTATTTTTAATTGACCAGCAGGTGACTTTCCTAAGTTGGTCTGGGCCATTTGCCAAGCCCTTCACCGTTGTCATCATCTATCCTTAGTTTGTGTTAGTGACTTGAGGACTTGGGGATTTCAGAGTTCTACTTTATGGAACTGGTTTCTATTTCATCTTGCATTATAGAGATTTCTACAAACAACTTCCCTCCCCCTTCTTGTTACAAACACCTAAATGAAAAGAATTATTTTCAGCCACCAGACTGTGAAAAGAGGGGGGACAGAAGGAAGCCGGAGAAGGTGTTGAGTTTGACCTTGCCTTGTTGAGAAAGAGCAGTAGGCGTCAGGATAACACCTTACTAATCTATTGGGGGAGCATCGCCAGGTCTCAGGTCCTAAAGCTGTCAATGACAATCATGATGAACACACAGAGAAAGGAAATAAGCCAAACTTGTGTTTAGGATTTACAGTGTTTCTTCTTTAGAATTTATGATGTCTCTTTTAATGCATATAGAAGATGAGAATGTTGACTTACAAATTCAAAGCCTGTGAATGGAACTATATGGGATTTTTTGGGGAGAATTTTGCATTTTTAGTAAAGGAAATCATTCATCAGGCACTCTCTATACTCACGGATCAGGTCTTGTATTTTAAATAAAAACAACCATAACAACAATATCCACATAGCTCTTTGTTATAGTGGGACTAAAGCTGCAAACATTGAATCATACAGTCTTGGAGATGCAAAAGACCTCCAACATCATTTGATCTAACCTAATTTTACAAGTGAGAAAATGGAACACCAGAGCAGGAAATTTTCTAGTCCATTTCCCAATATGCTCTTGGCAACACTATGCGTATAGAACCATTATTTCTAGATGATCTCATGTTTCATTCTATGAGGGCTCCGCTCTGGTGTTCTTACCTTCTCCATTTGGAGAATGCTGTTTTCTATTCTATAATCTTTCACTTTCTGGGTAGCCTTGAGGAAGAAGATAAATTTGCTAACTTGAATCACTTACCTAGTGATTTAATGCCTCTGAGATTACCTTCAATTTATCTTGCATATATCTTGTTTATACACAGTTATTTGCATGTTCTCTTCCCATTAGATTGGGAAATCTTTGAAGTCAAGGACTCTTTTTGCTTTTGCTTTTTCTCTCAGTGTATAACACAATGGCTGGAATGCAGTAAGTCCTTAATAACTCCTTATTGTCTTGATTAGTCTAAGGTAGCATGGCTAATTTGTGGTTATGCTCAGTCTCCTAACTGAACATCTATTATTTTCTCCCTTAGATTATACTACCTGTAAAGAAGAAGAAAATGAAATACTGGGTTATCTTTCAACTAGGAATACAGTATTATAGAATCTTTGCTTTTAAAGAAAGTTAAGTTAAAGTAAAATTATCTAAATTCCCTGGGACAAAGATGAGTGCCTGGAGGATTGTATGAAATAAGAGTGGAAAATTAGGTTGAAAATACTATGGAGTTCCTTTGAAAAGCACCTGTTTTTGTCTGTGGCTCATAGCCCATAGAGAATCAGAGCTGCAGAATAACATGGAGATAGAGAGTTTAATTCTGCATCTTGGGAAGCCTGTTACCCACAAGGATAACATGACAAAGTAGAAGAAAACAAGCTATTTAGTGCCCAAGAGTCTATTTTTCTGAACATTTCTGCAAAATCTTCTTTGGCTCCATCCAGTTTTCCAATAGAAACAGGGTTCTTTCAGGTTGAACTTTGTAAATATTTCTTTCTCTTTTATTATAACCTTACTTAGTTCATAGACCACCATAAAATTATTGTAATAGGTTATTATTATTAGTTTTTGCACATGAATATCATCCCATGATTTCTCTTGGAGTGAGATGCTTGGAAGGGAGCTGGATAGGTCTGTGCAGTATTTTCATTGTTGAGCTCTTTATGAAAAAAATTTCTGGATTGTTGGACAGACAATCCCCTGGTTAGACTTCCTGATCACCCAGTGATTGAATCATTGATCAGAGACATCCAGCTGACCTAGTGCCTTTCTTCCCAGAACAGCAGTAGTATCAGTTGATGCAGACTGCACCCCCCAATTCTTTCTCTCCAACCTTTTCCTATTTTTTCTTCATTCTAATGAGCTATGGATTTGGAGGCCCATTGTAAATAATACTTAGAAAGCTAGAAGAGACTTTCAATGTAATTCAGTCCAAATCATTACTGAATTAAAGCACCCTCTACAATACATCTGAAAATTGGTCATCTAATCATATGACTTTCTCATTACTTCTCAAGGGAGTCTAACTCCACTTTTGGATATCTATAGTTATTAAGATTTTTCTCTCATATCAAGCCTCTAAATGTCCTTTAAAACCATGGTTTACTCTTAATTTTCACTCCCATATTAAACAGTATTCTAAAATTACTCAGCTTAATGAAAGACACTAGTTTTCCAAAATTTTCTGCACATCCCATGATGGCTCCCTCTTGTCCTATCACTTCACTTTAGCTGCTAATTTTGCAGTTCATTGTGTAAAATATCCTTCATTTCAAGCATAACCATATTACTCTCTGGAATTCAAATTCCCCTTTTCTATATTTTTAGTTTCTGATTATCCTCAAGGTTCGCTATAAAATTAAGAACCAAATGATGTATTTTAGTCACCATTGCTTACTTTGATCTGTTTGGCTTATTCTTTTTTTTAATATTTATTTTATTTTTAATTTATGGAATGAAACAAGCATTTCTAAAACATCATTAATTAAAAATGTTTACACACAAAACTGCAAATTTATTATTACAACTTGCTGTTCTTTTTACATATAAAAATATCATATAAATTGTATTCTCTGTAATCTGAGATCATCACTAAACCCATTCTGTTTTTTTATTTTCCCTGCCTCCCACCCCCCTTTTTTTTTTTGCTGAGGCAATTGGGGTTAAGTGACTTGCCCAGGGTCATACAGCTAGCAAGTGTTAAGTGTGTCTGGGGTCAGATTTGACTTCAGGTCCTCCTAACTTCAAGACTGGTACTTTATCCACTGTACCACCAAGCTGCCCCAACTAAATCCATTCTGAACTGAAAACTCAGTAAACTATGACATCATCTACAATGCTCGATGTTCTCTCCCTTTCTCCTCTCTTTATTTCTCCCAAAGAGCAATAGTTTTCAAGTTGGGAGACCTAGGTTCAAATCTCATTTCTGTCACTTATTCCTTATGTGATCTTGGCACAATCTTGTAACATCTCAGGACCTCAGTTTCTTCATCTGTAAAACGGGAGGATGTACTAGATGATCTTTACATTGCTGCTTCCAGTTCTAATGAATGATTTCCCTTTTTCTCAGTCTTTTTCCTCTGTCTTTTCATCCAGCTCCTCTCTTTCTCCTCTTGCTTCCTTTCCCCTTCAAGGGATCTCAAATCCTCCATGGATCCAAGATAAAAATTTGGAGGTCCTTTTCTAAAATTATGACCCCTCCCAAGTCAATGCTTCTTCATAATTTATGTTTACTTGTTCTCCCATCTCCCTGTCCTGATGTTAATCATTGCATCTCCACACTTACATAGCTCCCACCTTGTAGCTCCAGGATGACAGCTCTCACACATCATTCAGACCTCTCAACAACAACTAACAACTCTGCCATGGCCACCCAGGGTCCAGCTCATCGTTTCTACCTCCCCACTCACAGCCAGGGGTGGCTTATCACTAACAGCAAATACATGTTTGCCAGTTACATTCCTCCCTCTCCCTCAAGCCATCTGTCTCTGTTTCTCTCTATTTCCACAGTTAACAAAATGCTCAGGAGAGAATAGGTTGCAATGTCTTTACTGTCGACTTTAACTGCTTGCATGTCTCCATCAAATAACTATTGGTTAAATTCAATTATGGGTATGTCATCATTTATTTTAATGACATTTGGAAAAAAAATCCCAGCAAATACTTCCAAACTTGACTTGGACACTGACAAATGACATTCAGAGAATTAGTATATTTCTATCCCAGAAGAACTGACAGGTACAAACAAGATGAAAACAAAAAGAAGTATTCGATTCCAAGGTCCATTACCATGTCCTTGCTAGGCAATCTGGCAGAAGTCACTTAACTCCCTCTGTCTCAGTTGCCTAATCTTACAAAATTAAGATGGGGAGAGCCCATTCGTCAAAATGAGCGTGAGTCTTGTAACTATACAGACTATCGTTCAAGTCCTCTGACTGCAGAGTTCACCCTCTATTTTCAGGGTCAAAAAGATTTTCCATTATCCCATGTTGGACATTTAAGAGTGAGTGGTTTGGAAAAGGGGATACAAAACATGCTAATACTTTCTTTTGGCCTAAATAATCAAACCAGTTGTTAGTGCAATGGGTGCTCATAATAGTAAAAAGAACCACTGCTGATTTGAAATAAGGGAACAAAACCAGGGAGAATTGTAAGGAAGTCTTAACATCACAAGTCATTGGATAAAGAAGGATTCTAGCATTTTTATCTCAGCATTTGGATGTGTGTGTGTGTGTGTGTGTGTGTGAAAGAGAGAGAGAGAAAAAAATGAGGGAGGGAGAAGGAGTTTTCTAACACTGGTCCTTTTTCACTCATCTGTTTAGTCTGATATGTCTTCCTGGAATAATCATTATTTATTCCAATAGGGCAGATGGTATCCTTACTCTTACCCTTCCCAAACTCCATATTTGCCCTGTTTCTACCTTCTTCAAGACTAACTCAGGTGGTTTTGTCATCTTTAGGTTTCTTTTTTTCGTGCCCACATGCAGTCAAGTTGAAGGTTGAAGGTTACCAGGTGTCTACAATCATTAAAAACAAAGGCAGATTCACAGTATGGGGGGAGCAGACCTCAGGTTTGCTTCTGCTTCTGCCCTTTGGATTTTGAGTATGAAACATACAAGCTAAAAAGTCTGCTTAAATATGTATATAGGTGTTATCTTTGACTATCCAATCAGAAAAGAGATCCTCACTTATTTAGGAAATAGAAAACATTCAGAGAGCTGTATCCTCTTCCCAGCCTCTTCTTTAGCTTGTTCTTCCTCTCAACACACTCACATGGCATTTATGGTCAAACTCAGGCAAATGATGAACAATAATTTTTTAATTATTTATTTATTATTTTATTCTCACAAATCAGCATTAATGAAAAACATTAATACTTGGGGGAAAATCCATGTAAAAAACTCCAGGGTGGGCAAAAATTTGCGCTGGTTCCCCTATCTGCTTATAATATATGGCTGCTTTCCATGTCTCTGAAACTCTCCCTTCCTCAAGATCTCATCCTTTCTGGATTGAACCTCACAGAATTGTAATCCACAATTCTCTCCCCAAGGAGCGAGGACATTTGTCCCTTTCAGTTTATGATGGGGTTCCAACTTCAAGTCAGAAGGGACCTGAGACACTTTGTAATCCAGTCTCCCTCCATTGCTCCCCACCTCCAATTTTACAGATAAGGAAACTGAGCTGAAGTGTTAAGGTATCTTTTCAATGTCAGAGTCAGAGCAAAGCAAGGATTCCGCTCATGTGACTCCAAATCTAGGACTCTTTACACAGAAGCCTGAAGGAAGAAATATTTACAAATGCAAGTCACTAGCAGTGTTTATTTTGTTCAAGGAGAAATAGAAAATCGAGTGAACTCTCAGGATATTCAAGTATGGTTAAAAAAAAATGAGTCAAACCAAAGTTTAGTTTCATAGTTATAATTGGACTTAACCCAAACTTTTCTCAATTTTGACTTTCTTTTCGGTGTTTGGACACACGGTGTCTATTAGGATGCACATTAACATAGAGAATCCCTTTTCAGCTTTCTTCAAGATATTCAGCCTGGACCTTTTGCCACTCATTTTCCTCTCCTATTTTCTCCCTAAAGCATCTCATGGGACCACTAGGAAAAGGGTTGAACACAATGAATAAAAACATAAACTTTTGGAACATCTCTGGAGATGTTGAAGTTCTCCTGGGAAGGTCACCATTGACAGCTACTTATAATTCAAGAGTGTAAAGAGACTCATTCAAAAGTGCCTTGAAAGCTCCTGGACTGTGTGATGGGAGCCATGTGTCTGGCACTCATCCCCTTTCTGATTGTGACTTAAAGAATTATTTGGAGAGCAGTTAAGTAGGTCATGTTTCTTATTGGTTTATTGCATTGCTTTAACATCCTGTAGAATCTAAGGGGCATTACTAGTAACTCAGCTGGATTGCTATGGGAATGACAGCTATACAGTCACCACCAATGTTGCTAGGATTCTCCTAATTGGATCTGAGTAACTTCCCTTGTCTGTAAAGTGCAGCCTTTTCAGGAGATGTCTAATTGGACAACGACAAATGATTTTTTGGAGTGCTTTTCAACATGGTTTATTAAGCCCTATAAGCAACAGGATCCTCTGCTGATCCATTTCTTCCTAACTTCCCCATTACTGTTCTGTGACTTCTCCTCAAAAGGATCACAAGTTCCCTGCTATTCATAACTTCTCACGCTCTTTTATGTCCCCTCACCCTAGATCCAAACAGTTGCTAAGTACTGTTGTTTCTCTTCACAACATCCCTAAGATTCAGTCTTACTTCTCTGCTGCTACTTTCTTGCAGATTCTCACCTCATTCTGACTACAGCAATAGCCTGCTGACTGATCTCCTTGGTTCAAGTCTTAAACCAATTCGTGAACAAGTCATTACTCCATGATATTATAGGTCCTCTTCTAAAATGAAAGCTGAACAACAACTCTCTATACTCCAGCCCATTCCTATTCTTCTGCCATGCTAGTATTTTTTAAGTGCAGGTTTTAATATTTCACTCCTTTAATAAGAGCTAGTCAATAAAATATAGGGGTTCTCGGTTAATCTGCTGCTCAGTTTTTTAAAGCCCTTTCTGGTCTTCTTTCTTATCCTCCTCCCAGTGATTTTGACCTCCCTGCTTTTCCTCAAATATAACACTCCATTTTCTAGCTTCCAATATTTTCACTCTCTGTCCCCCATTCTTGGAATTCTCTTGATCCTCAATTCCACCTCCTGCCTGGCTCCCTTTAAGGCTCAGGTAAAATTCTACTTTCTGCAAAACACCGTTCCTACTCTGCTTTAATTTTAGTGTCTTCTTGTAGGATTGCCTCCTGTGTGTCTTATTTGTACATAGTTGTTAACATGTCTCCAGCCCTCCCTCTACCCCATTAGACTATTGAACACTATTGAACACCAAGAAAGAGAGGACCTATTTTTGCTTTCTTTGTACCTATGTCCAGTTCTCAGCTCACTGACTGGAACATAGTAGGCACTTAATAAATGTTGATTTGATTTGATTAGGAAAAGGACAAATAAAAGGAATAAAGGAAGATGATCTTGTGAAATCAATGATTTTCTTTCCCAGTTACATGTAAATCCATAAAGAATTCAGCAAAGATAAAATAGGCAGTAGAACTTCACTTTCTAATTTGTTGGAACTTTTGTGCAGAGTAATTCTTCTAAACTCCCTCTCCTCAAGATTGGAATTCCTGTATATTAGAATGACAAAAGAATGTTGTTTCCCCTTAGGGGTTATTCCAATTTATGTGACTTTCCTGGATCTGATTCTAATCATCCTTGCTTTCTATATCCTAATTGTTTCACAGATCAAGGAGCTTCCTAGTAATAATCAAGGGCTTTTTAAAGAAAATGACTGGTAGGGGGAAAAAAAGTGTATTTTATCCAGAGCCATTCAGACCACTCAATAATTAGGTAATTTCAGCCTCCAGCTGGGAACAGTTGATTGTCCTAATTTCTTACCTTCTTTCCATGGCCTGAGTAGGGACATGAAAAAACCATCCCTTATTCTATTGGTTTACACTTGGCACTTTAAAAACTGCTTATTCTTCCACCAATCTTTATCACAATGGAGCAAATCCACATTTTAAATCAGTTTTACTGGAAACATCATTCAGCTTTCCCTGTTTCTCAAGTGGGAGAGGTCCTTTGCCAAGAAAAAGAGTTACTGAGGTGCCAAATCATTTAAAAAAGAACAAGATGAGATGACACACATCTCCATCACATGTTGACTAACCAATCAGCTCTGAGCTGAAAGGCAAACTCGGGGGCCAGCTGATAAAAGCATTTATTTACAATCTTTGACCTTTGGGAACAAGCCCACTTATAGTTACTAGCAGCTCATTAAACCAGGCAACGAATCGAGACAAAGAAATCCTCAGCCCCATGACACTGTCTTTGAATTTTGGGTTCAAGGTTGCCAAAAAATATTTTGGACTTAAAAGATAAAACTGATACATATAAAACAAGTTACATTTAATTGCAGAAATCCATATACCCAGAATCAATTTGGCAGCATCCTAACCTGGGAACAGTTAAACTCAAAGGCCTGAAGCCAAGATCTTATGTCCTAGAAAAGAGAATTTAGTCAAGATGAAACAAGATCATTCTATGTCAAGTGAATACAATCACACTGAAGATTTAGTTTACCAGGAGTTACAATATTACAAACTAGATGAAATTTCTTGACTTTGAAACTGGACCTTCTAAGGTGAAAATCCAATCTTGACTGTCTCAAATAACCTGCAGAGTCAGCTAATATGGAACAGTTGGTGGGTGAATATACCTCTTAGCTTGATAATGCACTTAAAGGCCAATCAATAAACCTGACTTTGAGAAATATAACTCTTTCCCCCCATCTTCAGCCAAATAAATAAATAAGTAAAATAAAAATTGTGCCCTTGGCAAACTAACTGAAAAATATTTTTTATATTTCATTAGTGAATTTAGAAAGATAGGAAAGTGAAGATTGTAGCATCGTATTCTTAAGAATTGTTGATCTGCTGGGGAAACCGGAGGCTAGGTGAAACTGCTATAGGAATAAAATTGATTGGTGTGACCACCAAGTTCAGTGTAACTATTGGGAGTCTCTGAAAAAGAAGGGCCACCAAGGAGAGATGGACTAACTGTCCCAAGCTAGAAAAGGAGCAGGTCAAAACTTATCTGTTATTTAGTGGTCAAACTCATAGGGAGATGTTACATTTTGAGCCTAGGGGAGAGAAGGACAAAGTTAAGGTTAGTTAAACCCTTGTTATTAGATATGGCAGAGAGAGGGTCAGTTAACCCACATTGAACTCAAATAGACAAGCATTTATTAAGTGCTTACTATGTAAGGGACAATTGGGTAGCAAAATGAATACAGCACTGGATTTGGAATCAGAAAGATTGCTCTTCATGAGTTCAAAAGTGTACTCAGATACTAGCGGTGTGACTCTGGGCAAGTCACTTAACTCTGTTTGCCTCAGTTTCCTCACCTGTAAAATGAGATGGAAAAGAAATGGCAAAATCACTCTAGCATCTCTACCTAGAAAACCCCAAATGGGATCATGGAGAATTAGACATGATACAACAACAAGAACAACAAATGCATCAACTAAGGTCAGGGAGGGCAAATGCAAGTAGAAGGGAAGACAGTGTGTTTAGGGGTTTAGGTTCTTTTTTTTTTTCATATTTAATTTTTTTTATTATAGCTTTTGATTTACAAGTTATATGCATGGGTAATTTTTCAGCAATGACAATTGCAAAACCTTTTGTTCCAATTTTTCCCCTCCTTCCCCCGACCCCTTCCCCCAGATGGCAGGTTGACCAATACATATTAAATATGTTAAAGTACAAGTTAAATACAATCTATGTGTACATGTCCAAATAGTTATTTTGCTGTATAAAGAGTCAGACTTTGAAATAGCGTACAATTAACCTGTGAAGGAAATAAAAAATATTGGCAGACAAAAATAGAGGTATTGGAAATTCTATGAAGTGGTTCATGGAGTTTAGGTTCTTAACACTTAAAAGGAAGAGGGAAGAGGGGATTGGGGGTGGGAAGTGAAGGAACTTAGCCTAGGGGCATTGTAAACAAAGTCCTAGGAGAGTTAGGAGTGCAGCCTAGAGAGGAATGAGGATGACCCAGAAAGTCCATGTATGCTCCATAAAATAAAAGTTCTGGAAGAAACCAAGCAATCAGCAGGGCAGCAAGGCAAAGGGTACTTCCCATTTGGGAAATCTAAGTGTCTTCTGGAGAAAATCACTAAGGTATGTGAGATCTGCTCACAATTTCTAGACACTACATAGCTGTCAAAGGCAAAGGCAATTATGCTGCTTTGTAAATTGTTTCTAAGTATAAAGTAACATTTTATAGGAGAAATAAAGTGTAAGCTCATCATCATCATCAATATGCATTAATTAATTACTGTGTACCAGTTCGATTGTGTCCAATTCTTTGGTGCCTTGTTTGGAGTTTTCTTGGCAGAGATACTGGATTGGTTTGTGCCATTTTCTTCTCCATCTCATTTTATAGGAGAGGAAAATGAGGCAAATAGGGTTAAATGACCTGCCCAGGACACATAGATAATAAAGTGTCTGAGGTCAGATTTGAACTCAGGAAGATGAATTCTTCTGACTTCAGTTCCTGTACTCTCTCCACTGTGTCAACTAGCTGTCCCTGCTGTGTACCAGATACTGTGCTAAATGCTGAGGATAAAACAGAAGGCAAACATGGCCCTTCTCCTATGCCCCTAGGGTTATATATCTGCTATGTGGAAAAAATACATCAATCAATCAAACAAACACAAAAAAAATCAACCCAAATAATCCCCAACCTTGTACAAATTCTGAGTTAAAGAGACATTGGTCATTGTATGGTTTTATTGGACCGAGATGATTACTTAGCATTAAACTTTGGGCACAAAGCACATGAATATTATTATGGAAAGGGATCCAGTCATTTCTGTTTTTGGAGGAAAGTCTCATTGCCATTGAAATGACTGGCTTTTCAACACTATTCTATCTTTTAGAAAGAAGGAGAGTTCTCTGATGGCTTTCTCTTATCCTCCTTCATCCTTATCCTTGCATCCTTTATTTCCCATTCCCATTGGTGAGTTTTCTAGGTGCCAGGCATTTTATCTGTCTGTCTCCCATGCTTGGAACTTTCTTCTTCCTCTGCTTCAGCTATTGACATCCCTGACTTCCTTTTAAGTCCAGTTCCATAGGAAGTCTTCCCCAACACTTCCTTCTGTTAATTATTTCCTGTTTATCTTGTTTGTAGCTCATTTTGTTTATATTTATTTGCATGTTGTCTCCCTGATTAGATTAAGAACTCTTTGAGAGAAGGACTGTGTTTCTCTAGCACTTTGAACTGTTCATGGCACATAGCACACCCTCAATATATGTTTATTGATTGAATAGCTCTTCCCAGAATCTCCATTCTGAAGAGAGGTCTTAGGCTAGTCATACTCATTCTCCACAGTCTCCATCCCCAACCACTCTCTAACTCCCTTACAGGTCTTATGGAAGTTCCTTAAAGGCAGAGACTATCTTTCTGTTTGCGTTATTTGTATCCTTAGCTCAGTACAGTTCCTGGCACTAAGTAAGTCCTCAACAAATGTTGGTTGACTTGACTTGAAGGTTTGAAAGACAAAGATAATTGTGAATGGATAGTAATTGTGAACTGAGAGTTGACAGGAAGGGCATTGGCTTTAAGGTATTGGACCTCTGAGGTTCATGTGCTCTCCTTGGAAAATGTCTTTCCCTGATCCATATAGGAAACAGCTTTAAACATTTTTTTCTTGACTTTAATTTCAATTTGAAACTTTTCCTAAAGCAGGAAAAGCAAGAAAAACAATCTTGAAGCTGAACAAAATTAGCAATGCTGAACAAAAGCCTCTTGGAAGATTTTTCTTGAGCAGTTCACTCTGTAAGCGGGAAACAATAGTTGGGGAATGGGCAGGAGGCCAGTTCTCCTGGAGATCAATGGGATATTCAGAGCCAGGGCTGAAACTGTACACACACAAAAAAAAACATGTTAGTTCTTGTAGCTTCTAAATGAGGGACCCTATTTCATATAGTTGGATTTGCTCAAACTCTATTTTTTTTTTAATAAGTATATATATTGGAACTGATGGGGGTAAGAGAGTCAAACCTCTTTTTATTTCCTGGAACTCAAGAGCTTCTGGAAGAAAGAAGAGATAAAAATGGATTTCACTGATTACCTTGTGTGCTTTCTTAATTTATAATTGAAAACGTTATCTCCTTAGGACATTACTTACTTCCTATTTGGGATCGTATGGTTTTGATGGTGTTCTTAAAAAAAAAAAAAAGGTCAGTATGTTTTTATTGATTTTGTTAAATAATTCCCAATTACATAAGTTTTTTTTAAACATTCATTACTAAAAATTCTGAATTCCAAATTCTCTCCCCCCCCCACCTTTCTTCCCTCCTTGAGAAAGTAATTTGATATTGACTATACACATAGTCACACAAAGCATGTTTCCCTGTTAGTCTTCTTGCAGAAGAAAATACAGACCCTCAAAAATCCTAGAAAAAAAAAAAGGAAAAAAAGAGGGAGAGGTATAGCTAGCACATGAAGTCAGGAAGACATCTTCCTAAATTCAAATCTGGCCTTAGATGCTTCCTAACTGTATGATCCTGGGAAAATTAGTTTGCCTCAGTTTCTTCAATTGTAAAATGACCTAGAGAAGACAAATCATTGCAGTATCTTTATTAAGAAAACTCTAAGTAGGGTCCTGAAGGGTTAAATATGACTAGAAATGAGTGAACAAGAACCACAAAAAGTATGCTTTGATTGGCATTCATAATTATTCAGTTCTTGGGTTCAGGTGATTAACATTTTTCATCATGGGACTTTTGGAACTGTCCTAGATTATTGTCATGATCAGAGTAACTAAACCTATCACAACTGATCATCCAAGCAATGTTGCCGTTATTGTGTATAAGTTTCTTCTGGTTCTGCTCACTCCACTTTGAATGAATTCATGTAAATCTTCACAGGTTTTTCTGAAATCATCCTGCTCATTATTTCTTAAAGCACATACATTACAATAATTTACTCCAATTTGTTCAATCATTTCAGCCTTGATTGATTGAGACATCCCCTCAATTTCCAATTCTTTGCCACTACAAAAAGAGCTGCTATAAATAATTTTGTATAAATGGGTTCTTTCCCCTTTCTTTGATCTCTTTGAAATTGAAACGTAAACCTGTTATTAGAATTGATGGGCCAAAAGTTATCCACAGTTTGGTAGTCTTTTGGGCATGTTTCAAATTGTTTTCCAGAATGGTTGAAGCAGGTCACATGTCCACTAATAATAATGTATTAGTGTCCCTCCTTATTCCACATTTCTTGCAGCATTTGTCATTTCCCTTTTCTGTCATGTTAGCCAATTTGATAGATATGAGGTGTTTTAATACACATTTTTCTAATCAACGTTGTTTTAGGACATTTAAAAAAATGTAACTATTGAATAGTTTTTATTTCTTCGGAAAATTGCTTGTTTATATCCTTTGACCATTTATCAATTGGGGATGCCTCTTATTTTTATAAATTTGACTCAGTTCATGCCCAAAAGATTATAAATCATGCATATCCTTTGACCTAACAATACCACTACTTGGCATGAATCCTCAAAGAGATTTTTTTTAAAAGGAAAATGACCTATAGATACAAAAATATTTATAGCAGCTTCTTCTCAAGGCAAAAAAATTGGAAATTCAGGGGATGTTCATCAATTGGGCAATGACTGAATAAGTTGTGGTATGTGCTTATGATGGAATATTATTGCTTAATGAGAAATGATAAACAGGATGCTCTCAGAAAGACCTGTAAATTGTCCATGAGCTCAAAGTGAAGTGTACTATGTACAAAGTAATAGCAATATTTTGGGATGACTTTACTATTCTTAGCAAAAAAAAAAAAATGATTCATGAGAACTCTGAAGGACTTTAAAGATGAAAAACCATATCCATACAGAAAGAAAGAACTGATTGTCTGAATACAAATGGAAGGATACTCTTTTTTTCTTGCAAAATTAAAAAACAACAACAACAGTTTTTTGGGGGGACAGGGGAGATCTATGGTTTTTTCCCTTATAACATGACTTTTCTGGAAATGTTTTGCATAACTTCACATGTGTTTTCCTAATGGGGGCCATGGATGGGATAAGGGAGAGAATCTAGAACTTAACGTTTTAAAAACAAATATAAAAAATTATCTTAAATGTAACCGTGGAAAAAATAAAAATATTAAATTAATTAATTAAATATTTGACTCTGCTTTATATTTGAAAACTGAAATCTTTTTCAGAGAAACTTGATTTAATTTCACCTTTCCCAGTTTCCCGATTTCCTTTTAACTATGACTGCATTAATTCTGTTTGTATAAAAGGTTTTTAATTTCATGTAATCAAAATTATCCATTTTACTCCCTGTGAGAGTTCTATTTTTTGTTTGGTAATAAACTCTTATGTATTGTTCTGACATACATGTTCCCATGCTCCCATAATTTACTTATAATATCACTCATTATATCTAAATCGTTTTTCCATTTTGACCTTATCAAGGTATATGATGTAAGATACTGGTCTATGACTAGTTTTGCCCCAAATACTTTCTACTTATTCCAGCAATTTTGGTCAAATGGTGAATTTTTAACCTCAAAAGCTTGGGCCTTTGGGTTTGTCATTTACTACTGTGTATCAGACCTGAAGGTGTACTTAAGGTTACTCCTAATGAGTCTGAAGTGTCTGGTGTTGTTAATGCAGTAGTGGTGGGAATGTAAAAGAATGAAAAATGTCTGGTGAGACTGGATTTCTCCTCCATTTTAGAACTATCCAGTCATTTAGCTGCTGAGAAAATTAGAAGGCAAAGCAGATAGAATATTGAATTTTCATCCGCCTCTCATTTGCCCTCTGCAGTCTTCATTTTTAATTCTTCAAGGGAAGGTTTTATTTTCCATCTTGTTGCCATGTAACAACCCTGGTAGAATGTTGGTATTACAAAGACAGTCTTTATTTCAGTGACAAATCTGGGGTCAAAATGTGCATTTTCCCAAAGATAATCTTGCTCATCCTCCTGTTCTTGTTCACCTCTGAGTTCAGGTTGCTCTTCCTGGATTATTTATCCCAGACAGATGGACATCCCAGATATTGATGGACAAAGCCTCTTGGTTTTCCAGGACCAATAACCTTGCATAACCAATAACAATAACTAGCATTTATTTATAGTTTTCTAAGATTTGCAAAATAGTTCATACATATTGTGTCACTGGATTCTCGCTATGTCATTCTACAGAGGAGCATGTAGAGGACCTTACCATCCCTGGGGAAATCCTCTGTACATTTAGACTCTGTGCTGAATTATAATTAACCAACATTTATTAAGCATCTACTGTTTGCCAATCAGAATTCTAAGTACTGGGGATACAAAGGAAAAAGAAGCAGCTAGACAGTGCAATAGATAAAAGTACTCATTTGAAATCAAGAGAACATGAGTTCAAATCTAGCATCAAATACTTAACATTTACAAGCTGTGTGACCCTGAGTAAGTCACCTAATCCCAATTGCCTCATCTAAAAAAAATAATAAAAAATAAAATAAAAAATTTACATGCTTTATCATAGTAGAGAGCACATTTCTAACATAGACGTCTCCCTTGCTTAGTAGGAAAGATCAGAATATTGTTTTGTTGTTATAGCTTTTAAGCAATCTTGAATAATTTTGTTGTATAGCTTGGGAAAAGGAGCTTTTAAAGAAGCATTTAACTGCTGCGGCCTTTTTCTGGATTTCCCCATTAGGATTTAATGTGGTGCATTTTCTAGATTTGTTTAAAGGATTTTCTCAAGGGCAACTTGAATGTATTGTTTCCTGATACCCCATGATCCTGGCTCCCTGCAATTTACTCTTTGTGTGATTATGGGCAAGCCATTTAATTTCTCTGGAACTCAGTTTCTTCATCTGTGAAATGAGACATATGATATTCAAAGTCAATTTTAATTATGAATCTGATTCTATGATCTTCCCATACACCAAAAACTTTGAACTCAACCACATCTTTTCTACATGAAAATCATTACAATCTGATAACTTTAGGATACCACAACCATATTTTGTGATTCTAAAATAGTTATAAGGGGGTTTTTCTTTTTATAACCATGGGGTAAGAGAAGATGAAATGATTAATATCAATTCCCAATCGCTTTCTTTTTGATTTTATTTGCAATTAATTATAGAGAAAAAGAAGTCTGGAAAAGAAAAAAAAGTATTTCTAATTTTTATATCTTTTGGAAATCTTACCACTAATCAAGGAAAATAGAAGCAATTTTTTGGAGATTGATTCTTCTAGGATTATACTTTAGCCACTGAACTAGCTCTGTTCCCTAGAAAAATTTATATCTTTATTTTCCTGAGCCCCTAATTGTTAGTATGCTCTTCTTCCTCTAATTCAATTGTACTTTTTTGGGGTGAAAATGTTATATCCTCCATCACCTCTATAATCTCACCATTATTAATGTAAGCTCCTCTCAAAAAACTCAGAGTTTTTTATTTTGTCGTTTTATGATCTCTCTCTATTCTTCCCTCTCTCTATGAATCATCTGAAACACACAAAATGAAGCACACATATATGTATGTCTACATGCATATATGTATATATATATATATATATATATATATATATATATATATACATATACATGTATTTTTTTGGTCTGGACCTATAGTTATAATGGCATAGGCAGCTCTATGTGAGAAAACTCCTTTATCCAATGCAGATGGATAGCTATTCTGCAAATTATAATCTTAGAGATTTGCCTGGAGATACTGAGAGATTTGAATGACTTGCTCATTTTCACAAGGTTAATAAGACTTCAGTCCAGATTTCCTATAAAGCCAGATCTCCAGCCTCTACATTTCACTACCCAGGACCTATGGTTTTGAAAATATTGAATGACTTACTGACCAATGAATGAATTTCTGAATGAATGCTATTTATACCAATTTTATTCATCAGTCTCTTCTGTCTAGAACATGTAATTCATGGTTTACTTCTTTTATGATTGTTTCAAAGAGCTCAGTATGTGAAACAACAGCTAAATCTTTAGAACACAAGGCTAAGTCACTTCTTGGGCAATGCTAGATTTTAGGCTGTTTTGCTTTTTATCTCAACATTCAAGAATTTTCAGAAAATTACAATTTCGTTCAAACATATAGGATCTTGATTCAGCTGAAAGAAAAAAAATATGAAATACATTGTTTTCATATAGTATAAAGTTTCCATGCTACCGGATTTGGTCCAGCTGTTAGTTCTGTAAATGATGTCATGGAGAGCCATTCAAAATGGCCCTTGAAAAGGAGAAACAAGCTTTTCACATCTAGGTCACTGGTTCAGGTCTAGCCCCAAATCAGCTGTGTTTCAAGGTTATTACCTTCTGACAGCTGCACAGCAATCTTATTTGAAATAGATTTACGGTTCAAATGAGTTCCTTATGAGCCTTGAAAAGACCCCAGAGGCCTCTCTGTTATCTTGTGTTAAAGGCTAATCTTTTGTTTGGGAAAAAAGCTGCTACATTGCACGGAGATCCCCACTACTGATACTCAATCCTCTTTTTTTTTTTTTTAGTATATATTTCTAATCTATTTATTGCCAGCAATGATACTGAATCTGCCCTATGGACCCATAATCTGAAAGAAAAAGCAAAGTAAACATTCAAATGATCCTCTGTTGCTGATAATATAATCCTTGAATGTAGGGATGATGCTATTTGTGACCTTAGAATTCTCCATCAAACTTTTAATTTTAAGTTTAGGGATCTCTATGACTACAATTCTTGATCATGTTAGTGCAAAGGAAGGGGAGAGATGTTCAGAAGAGGAGCAACAGTTTGTGGATCATTTTCAGGAAATATCACTCTGTAGTAGGAAGAACATGGAGTAGAAACTAGGATGATCTGGACTCAAATCCTAACTCAGGTATTATGTGAACCTGAAGAAATCATTTATGTCCTGCTCATCTGTAAATGAAGATAATAGTACCTACCTCACAAGATTGTTGGGTGGATCCCTAGAAATAAGAAAGATTAGTCTGGCAGTGGCTAGAAAGATGGATTTAAGAGTGGAGAGAGAGAATGGGAAGTAGGAAGACCTTTAAATCCAGGTTGTTTGCAATGAGCTCCTGTCCTAGGGTGATAACAGTGAGAATACAAAGGAGAGGATGCTGGAGATACTGCAAATGCCCAACTGATAGAACCCAAGAGATGATTGGATAGGAGAAGTGAAGCAGAGGAGAAGAGTCAAAGGACTGAATGGCTAAATTTTAAAGCATGACAAGTTTCTCATTATAGATGAAAGGCAGAAGGATTTGAAAGTAGAAAAAGCCTTTGAAATATATAAATTTGCTTTTCTTGGGAAAACTTTTTCTGTTGGTGAAGATTTTGTATGAATTTGATCATATTTATAAAGCACCAAAGGCTCATGGGTCTAGAGCTGGAAAAGACTCCAAGCTATCTAGCCCAGTTCCTTCATTTTACAAATAAGGAACCAGAGGCTGAAGAAGGTTATGTTGGTTTGGAAGATGAATCCAGGTCTTTTTTTGATCACTGAATCAGTGTGCCTTTCCCTGTCCTGAACTGTCTTACATCTTCAAGTCATGTTTTATGTGAATATCCATGCCATGAGTAATAATAGAAATACAATTTTATGTCATCTGAAATTTAATTTGATTAAGTGAGTGAGGTACATTCAATGTTGGCCCATTAAGGCTATTTTAAAGTGATTTTTGTCCTAAATTAATTGGAAAAATGGTAAAAGCAAGATTAAAAAAAACCCAACAGTCCAGCTTTCTTTGAGGCAAGAGGGAGTCTAATGGGAATTACTGAGCATTATATGGGAAATTGATCATGCTGAAGGAAAGCTTTGGAGACTGGGAATCAGAGGTACTTTGCCAAATGATTCTTTCTTAATTACAGAAATGAGAATTATATAAGCAGCAGTTTAACAGAGTCAACACTTGTCTTTCTTCACAATTGAGGAAACAGTGGAAAAACTCAATCCCGTCTATTCTTATCAATCTCAGAACGGGTTGAGGCTAATTTTCATGGGGATATTCAAAGGAATTGGATAGACATTTATTAAGCAATACGTGCAAAATAAAATAGTACTTTCCTTCAAGGAACTTGTATTTTTTTTGGGAGGCACCTACATACAATTGGGTTTAAGAGAAATTGAGGAGAGGGTGACAACAGTCAACTACTGAGGAGCATTTGGGATCAGGGGAGGCTCCATAGAGTGGATGATGGCTGCGTTGAACCCTAAAGCAAGATAAGGGTTTGGGTGTAGTTGTAGATAAGGGGAACAGTTTGTGTATACTGGTGGGAAATGGACTAATGTGTTTAGAAAATGGCTAGTAGTACAATTAGTCTAGACTAAAAAGTAGGCAAGGGAGTAGCATGAAATAAGGTTGGAAAGGGTGGAGTGCAGCCACATCATGGGAATCCCTAAATGCCAGTGTCCTAATCTGAAATCATTTTAATGAGATGATTTTTATAAAGTGTTTAACGTAATAATTGATACATAGTAGGTGCTTAATAAATGCATATTCTCTTACCTCATTCCTTATAGGATCATAAGTGTAGACCTGGAAAAGGACTCAGGGACCATCAGGGATACCTTTTTCATTTTACAGAGGAAGAAAATGAGATAAGGAAGCTAACTTGCCCAGAATATGCACCCAAGTCCTTTTGCCTCCAAGATCACTAAATCCCTATGCATTCCTCAAAGGGAAATTGAATTGGATTTTTAATATATCTTCTATAATGTGATGACCAGTCTTGAAGATAATAATCTAGATATGGTGCTCACAGAACACAATGGAAGAATTATTTCCCTTAATCAGAATACTATTCTATTATTCAGAACCCAGATCTGACTGTTAATTCAAGTGTTCTTTTCTTTTTTTTTCACTTTGACATGAGTTCCCTTGTAAAGGATTCATTAATTGAAATTGTCAGAAGATAGATATTGAGCTTTAAAAGATATTATAAAAGGGATTTTGTCTTTGGATAGGAAGTAGTTGAATAAGGTGACCTCTAAAATAACCCATAATTTGAGATTCTCTGTTACTAGCCTTACTTCTTGAATATTCCTGCCTCTCCTCATAGTTTTGAATAAGGGGGTCTGATGTTTGAAGAAATGAAAAATAATTTCCTAGTAGTTATATCAGTTTGGAAAAAAATGGAACAAAAGCAAAAAATATAAGTTTCTTAATGGAGCTCATAATCTGAGAGGGAAAGGGAAAGTGGGAGAAAAAAGACAGAGGGAAAGGGAGAGGGAGAGAGAGAGAAATATGAATGAGAGAGAGAATGAGAATAACAGGAGAGTGGTGACCAGGGAAGAGGCATTTGAGTGGAAAGTTATCAGAATGGTGAGTAGACCATAGGGTGTTGATTGGATTTGTACTTTCTAGTAATAATAGTAATCTGTCTGTCTATCTCTCCATCCATCCATCCATCCATCCACCCACCCATCCATGCATCCAAAGCAATATGGCTGTATGCTTCCTTAACATGAAGGTCCTGGGAAGAACTCACCAATCAAGGGAAGAGCTGGAAAGGTGGAAGGATCTTACAGGGTTAGAAAGTGGAGAAAAGTCATCTTCTATGGTAATAAACCTGATAGAAGTTGGTGGAGAAAGGAGTTTGGAGAAAGGAATTGGGAGAAAAATGAAAGCATAAGTTTGGTTGGTCTGGTGCTTCCTTAAAGAGATTTTTATTATGGTTCTAGAAGTGGATGGGATGTATAGGGATGGCAGAGAATGGAGGCTGTCTATGTGAGAAGTATAATAAAAATATCCAGAGCATGATGGGAACCACTTTAGATATTGTGGGTCACATGTGGGATTTGAATGCTCAAATACAAACAGATCCTTTGGGGTTAGAGATTATGTAAATCCATGTGGCATTTAGGAACGGGATACCTTCCCATTTTCAGCAACATTGTGACTCTGGGGAGCAAGTCTGAGATACAAAGATGAGTTTCCAGCATTTCATTGAGGATACCCCAGACCTCTCCAGTGATACAGCTTTACATGTTAATTTCAGTTTATAGGGAAATACTATTAAAAAGACTGAATTATGAACCTAATACCCCCCAAGTAATTGCTTTTTAATAATATTTTTAAAATTAGGATAAGCATGAAAATGCGAGTGAGCATATATAGGTATGTTTATACTAATAAATGCATTCATAGATAAGACAACCATGGTTTTTTCCCGTGGGAAACTAATTTGGAGAAAATAGGAATCTATTAAATAAGACTTAGCAGAAATGATGGGGATTCCAATAAATACTGTTAGGTGATAACGAACAAAGCAACAAAGCAAGGTGATAACGAACAAAGCGAACAGAGCTGAGCTGAATTCAAATCCTGCCTTGGATATTTATTAATATGACCCTAGAGAAATCACTTCATTTCTCTGGGACTCAGTTTCTTTATCTGTAAAATATGGAAATTTTACCTAATGACCCGAAAGGTCCCTTCTAGCTCTCAATATCATCCTTTGTTCTTATAAAATAGGTGGAAAGTTTTTTCTTTCCTTATGATTGAGGTCAGGAACACCTGAGTTCAAATGCAATCTCAGACACTTATTAACTATGTGATTGTGGGCATATCATTTAACATTTTGCCTCAAGTCTCCTCATCTGTGAAATGGAAATACTAAGAGTACCTATCTCTTGGAGTTGTTATAAGGCTCTAATAAGATATGAAACACTCTGCTTTGTTAATGCTAACTATTTTATTGTTATCATTGTTATTATTACTTGACAGAAGATAATGTCTCTTCTTTCAGTCTAGAGTAAGAGTATTTAACTTTTTCTGTGTCATAGACTCTCTTGTTAGTCTTGACTCCTTCTAAGAATATCTTTTGAATGCATGAAATAAAGTACACAAGATTACAAAAGAAATCTGGTTAACTGGTCTAGAAAAAAGGAATTTTTTTGAGTTAGAATGAAGAACCTCAAATTCAAAGGCCATGTGAAAGTATTGAGATCTTGGCAAAAAGTACAAAAATTAAATTTTACTTAGTTCTGATCTTGCAATTTACTTTTAGGAGTGATAGTTTGCACTGATTTTAATATATTTTTTACCCAGAGCAGGTACAAAAAGAAGATATCTTTCCTTGCAGTCACTATGTTTTTATGAGACGAATGAAATGATTATTGGTTGAATGACCCTGATCTTGACTCTTAGTAACAGCTTTAATATTCTTTGACTTCTCTCTTCTAACCTCAAAATAAAATGACACAGGCTTTGCAGAATTCTATCTTGTATCAGAATGGTTTGACTAATTGCTACCCATGAGTGAGTTTGGTCGCTTTATAGATCTCTCAAAGGATTTGGGTTTTCATAACATACATTATATGACTTTACAACATGATGCACAAATAGATGCTACTAAAGCTAAAGCTCCAGGGAAATGACAATTGAGTAAGTCTGTAAAGAACTCTTCAGATACTTATAAAGTCTGTAAAATTTCCCCAAATTCTAAGTTATGTTATTATTTATTTTAACATAAAATATGCAAAATTAAATCCTTGATAGTTTTTTAAAAATAAACCATGATACCATTTTCTATCAAAAGAGGAATGAATTTTCCAATGATATAATTGTATTAGCCTCTTGGAATCAATTTTCAAATTAACAGAATTTTTAATAAAATGATTTCCCCCAAAATCATGATACAATAAAAACTCAAAGCCTAACAATAATGCAAACACTGTTATGGATTTAAAAAAATATACCACAAAAGATTTTGCAAGTCAAATAAAATTAATTCAGTTGAATGTATTCTGAATTATTTTATGAAGTAAATCACTTTTTCCATCTATCAGTCTGGTATTTTATACTAATCACATTCAAAAGACCAGGATAGAGCAATTACATTTTTAATTCTTATTCATGCATTTTCTAAACATATCACTTTAATGCCAAATATCAAGGATATTTCCTTTAAGTTATGATCTATCTATATAGGGTCAAAAATCACAATTATCTTCATAAAAGAACCCACCTTACTTTAAGTGAGACCACATTATAATTTAGTTTTAGGACAAATGCAGTCAAATCAAATCTGAATTTACAATCACAAATGGTAGCACAGATTTTTGTCAAGGACCTGCTGCTAACATTTGACATTATAGAAGCTGCTGCTTTTAGTTAATCCAATTCCAAAGATTTACAATGGCAGCCTCACACTCTCATTCTTCTTAAAATATTTCAGCATTTATAAGAATTTTCAAACCATAGTTTGGAAATTTAAGGCAAAGCTATTGCATTTCAGTGACAAATTTAGTCTTCAATTGGTTTATGACGCTATAAATTTCTACAAGCCAAGAAAAATGTTTTCCTTTCTTTGCTTATCTGATTTTGTTTCCGTAACCCTAACTTGTCTAGGGCTGAAATGACAAAAAAAAAAAAAAAAAATACTTTTTTCCCTTCCTAAAACTTTATCTCCTAATGAGAGTCTAAAGTGGCAGTAGGTTCCTGTTTATTAAGATAGTAGGTTCCTACTTGTTGGAGTGGAGAGTCTAGAATAAGATTATAGAAAGCAGGAAGAGCTATTTTAAATTACGCAACTTCATTAATCTTCTCCTGCATTCTTAAATCTGGATGCAGATTTTATCCCCCAACAGTTTTTTATGACTGGCTGCATTTTTCCCTTAGAAATTTTCCAGGGTAGCAGAATATATACATAACACTAGACAAAAGACACAAATTTTCCTGAGTAGCTCATAGAGAGGGTTGTAAAAAAAAGAATTCCCTGCTCTTGGAGTATGAGCATTCAGCCGGTGAATGGCTTACCCCTGGACAACAGTTCACTTTTACTAATGATCTTTCTTAAGTAATTTGGGGTTGTTCTAAGTGAACAAATATATAGGACTGATGTTAGATGACTGGTTCATCAGCGGTTGCTCAAACTTTATAGAAGATTCCTTCCTGGAAGATCATGTGGTTCAATTTACAATCCTTGTATTTGCTGTCACCATTATATAGTTATAGATAGTTATTGTTATAGATTTTCTGACTTATTTTCTAATAATCACAAGAGGATAAGAGAAGGATGGAGGGAGAAAGAAGGAAGATAGAATAGAGAAAGATTTGGAGGACTGGCTGAACTACCAGATGGTGGAACTGCCATCCCCAAAGTCTTGGTTGCTTAATCAAAGAGGATTACTCATTTGCCCATAAAGTTGATTAAGGTGGTTCTAATCCTCTCTGAATAATTCCTTAAGTCAAGATGGTACCCCACACCTTAGCTTTCTGGTCATCCAAGATTTCAGTCTTAAGACATAGTTTGAGTCTAGAAGTGACTTGATTGCATTCTACTTGAAACCACCAAAATTTGCTTTATTATTAATACTCTACATTTCCATATAGATATCTAAGACCATGAGTTTTATTATTGCCCTCATTTGGATATTGAATCATTTGAATTATTGGTCTCTCCACTGATATTTTTCTTTTGTTTTTGCTACTACTCTCTATGGTATTTGGATCATTGGATATATGTACTGTATCCTCCCTCTAAATTGTTGTTAAAACCTAGTTTTCACTGTACAGAGTGACCTCATATAGGGTCAAATCCCACCTGTTGAGTCAACCATCAAAGGCCCTGTTTCTGACACCAATTTTTTTCAACTGAGAACAAGAGATTCCTAAACTGAAATAATTTGGCAAAAAGTTTATTAAGTTGTCTAGTAGAGGGAAGGACCAGGTTTCCATAAGTTATACTTTATGAAGAATTTATAAAAGGATCGAGGAAACATTGATTTATTGACCAGCATGGAGGCAGTTTTCTAAATAAGATACATGGATTGCTTGAGATATGTAGACAGAGAAAACTCCTTGCACTAATCTTCAGATCTGTTTTTCTGATAAATATAACCTAGGTCCTCAGTTAAACATTAAAGGAACCTGGACTCTAAGAAACAGGTCTAATTTCCCATTCACACAGGACTAAACTTGAATAATACAATAAAGTTTTCCCATGGGGTCAATTGTGGAAGAGGGATTTTTCATCTTTTAGTTTAGAAAAGACAGTGAGTTTCTAGTAAATAATGTGAGTTTTTCAGACATTCATTGGGTGTCAATTTTTTGCAAAGTACAATAAAATTTTGCAATTTCTACTGTTGCTTAATCGTATCTCTTTGTAGTTTTAGGCCATGAAATAGAATTTATACATCCTCTGGAGTCTGAACTCATTACTCTTCTCCAGAGCTAGTATATTTCTTAATTATAATTTCTAAGATGTGCATACTTCTTCCTTCATTTCCTATCTTTTACATGTCAGCAGCCAGTTCTTTCTGCTTTAATCAATTGTTTAATTAATCATTTGTAGTCAATTCAATTCATTAAACAGGAATAATTTATTGAGTAAGTATTATATGTCAGGCACTATGTTTGTGCTGGGGATAAAAAGGAAAAGCAAAATTAATTTTTGCCCTCATGAAGTTTACATTTAAGTCCAGAATAGTAATTACTCTTTTTCCTTCTTTCCCACCTCATTAAAATCACCTTGCCACTAGTCAAGGTGAAAATGTATCAGCTTTTTTGCTTTTAGAAGAGAGAGAAAAAGTTCCATTAGATATCTTCATGTGCAGAGATCCCCAGTGCTACCATATATTGTCTTATATTGTCATATATTGTGATTAATTTCTAAAACTCATCATCCAATTCCTTCTTCTGGATAGTTAGTCTGTAGTATACTTCAGCTACAACATTACCCCACTCAAATGCTCTCCTACATTTTCTGCAGCTCCAGTTCATTCTGTCTTCAAACAAACATAATTTCCTGACATACAATGCTACTCTACCATCCTCTTCTTCTAATTTGTTACCTTGGAATAAAGTAAACTTCTTCTCTTGACATATTTTAGTTGTAAGTCAAATCTAAGTAAAATTCAGTGAAATTGAATTTATGTCTTTAAGGTTTTTTAATTTGCTTTATTGTTAATACTCTACTTTCCATATAGATATCTAAGATCACGAGTTTTATTATTGACCTTATTTGGATATTGAATCATATGAATTATTGGGTCTCTCCACTGAAATTTTTCTTTTGTTTTTGCTTCTACTCTCTGTGGTGTTTGGAACAGTGGATATTTGTACTACATCCTCCCTCTAAATTGCTGTTAAATCATTCATTCATTCATTTTATAAATATATTTTAAGCACATAAAGCATAAGGATTATAATGCTAAGCCTTAAGAGAAATAAATTATTTAGCTAAAACACTATTCCCTGCCCTTATGAAGCTTTTCATCAGATTAATAAGACTTCAGGCATTTTTTTTTTACTGACTCTTGTTAAATATACTCTCCTTCTTTCCTCCATTCCACATCTGTTTTAAAAAACAAATCCTTATTGGATATACTATAAAGGGGATTCTTGTTCAGTGACAGATTAGATAGAATTACCTATAGGACCTATCCAGCTCCAAGTTTCTTTGTTTTTATGCCCATCCTTCAAATCCCACACATATGATTATTCTAGGATTACTGTTTCATTCCATCTGAAAATCTGGTGTTAATTCTTCATTGTTTTTTCTTCAGGGTAGAGTAGCCTTTGGAGTTCCAGGACCTCAAGAAAAGAAGGGCAGCTGAGCTGGGGAAGTGGCAAGGGAACAGTTGTAGGCAATAACTCTGAGGGATGTTTTAGGCTGTCTTCCAAATGAAGGCTCTCAGAAATAACTGCCTAAAAGTTTGATTTTTTACCTCTGGTATGGATGGAAATAGGACCTTTCAGTATTAGAGGTGGGATGGAAGGGGCAGGTGGACCTCCATCCTCATCAAGCATCATATTTATAGGCTACAGCGGGGAGTTTGGGTCTCTCTGGGTGGGTTTGTGTATGCATGGATGTGTTTGCTTCCTTTCCACATATTATTCTTGGCGGGTTTGATGCTAGACAGTATGGCAGAACTTCCCAAAGTCTCAGGGACAGAGAAAACACCAGGATTTTGGTGGTGATTATCGGACACAACAGTGTTCATTGACAACATCTCGTAGGTCAGTTTCTCCTTTCTTAGGGCACACCACTGTCAATGATCATATGAAATTGTCTTCATGAACTCTGCAAATATTTTATAAAAATAAATCGATAGGAGGAATGGTGTGAAGGGATGTGAAAAAAACAAACAGACAAAAAACAAACCTTTGTTTTGATAGTACAGAGCCGACAATCTGCAACATCCTGGTCAAATCTTATTTTTAAATATGCATCCACATTTTCTAATCATAGATTCTATTTGCAGGCTGTCCCAACTGGGGACGGTTGGGAATGAAGAATTTCAAAGATATATGTGCAGAGTTGAAAGCCCAACTGTATCTACCTTTCTTAAAAGACATTGAGACACTGAACTAAAAATAAGTGACATAGTTGAATGATTTTGTTCTTACCGATTCCTTTACAAACAAGGTTTCCAATATGCAGTGTCAGTTTAAATCAAGATGTTGGGATGGGTAGGCAATCTTTAAACTCCACTGGGACCATGTTCTTTTACAGAAAGATTTGCAGAATTGTTCCTTCTCTGCACTTAAATACATTTTGCAGTATCTTCTAAACATTAAAAAGAATACTTTTGATTATAAACATTACTACATGTCAGAAAGAGGATGGCCAGGTGACCCTGATTTGCCAAACATTCTTCTCCTTTTCCTTGTTAAGTTTCACAGGGGAAAAAGTCAACAAATAAAACTGATTGGAAAATTATATTAAAAAAAAATTTGGAGTCTGTTGACCAGAGAGAATTTACATTTGTTTCCTACTTTGATCTGAATAGATAGCTCATAGTGTCCTTAACTAGAGCTTTTCTTTGCAAGGAAAAACAAATTAGATAAAGCTGGACTAAGAAAAGGTTAGGACTAGAATGGAATTAGGGTACAAAGAAAAGTTATAATTGACAGTCTTTTCATCAGCTTTCTGCCTATTTTCTCACATGTGAGGGAGGTTGTGGATAGCACAGATAATCTATTCTGTTTCTTGGCATTTCTGAAAGCTGCTTCTAACCACTGGGCTAAATTTTTGTCCCCTATAGTACTTTTCTTTCCTTCTGGATTTGTGGCAGTGTGTCTCCCATGTTCTTGACATGACTGGTTCCATGGTTTTGTTCTGACCGTTCCCAATGGCCGCTGTTCTTTCTTCACTGGTTAAATTCCAGTAGATCCTCAGGGTCCAACTCACATGTTTCCTCCTCCATGAGGGTCTCATTTAGTCTGTTTCTTGGTGATGATTTTTTTCCTCTTGAATCTTACATGATATCTTGTTTTTATAATATCTCTCCTATTATCTATTATAGTTATCCATTTTTATTTGCAACCCTCCTCCCCCACAAAAAAGAGAAAAGATTATGCTGATTTACATTTGTATAATATTTTATTTGCTAAGTACCTCTTTCAATGCTTGAAAAATGCTATTATTCTGTTTTTACAAATGAAGAAACTAACACTCGGAGAGATCTAATGACTTCTTCAGGCTTTAACAAGCTAATAAGTATCTGAGATAGGAGTCTTATAGGTTCTTCTGACTAAGTTTAGTGAGATCAGGTACTAGGTCCTTTCTAATCAAGAAAGAGTAAAAAGTTTTCTTTCTGCCTCAGACAATTATTAGTTGTGTAATGCTGGGCAAAGCATTTAACCTCAGCATTCAGTATTCTCATCTGAAAAATGGTTATAACTCTAGTACCTGCCTTACAAAATGGTAAGTATCCCATGATATAACACATGTACAGTTTATAAATCTTATTGTGCCATATAAATGCCAGCTATTATTTTTGTGAATTATATTATTTATAATCATTAAATTTTAAACTTCTTGAAGACAGGGACTATGTTTTACCTCTTTTGTAGCCTTAGCATTTAGCACTGTGCCTAGCACACAGTAAACATTTAATAAATGTTTATTTTTTGCTTTGTTATAATAATTAGTAATCTTTGTAACAAGAATACCAAATTTGGAATAGTAAATGCTGGCTTTAAACTCCAGTTCTGATCATATTTAATTTTGGACAAGTTATTTAATTTCTCTGGGCCTCAGTTTTTATTTTTTATTTTTTTAATTTAAGAGCATTGGACCAGACGACTGTTTAGGTCCCTTTTGGTGGTAATAAGTGGGTAACAAATCTTTGGGGTTGTTTAATGCCATCACTCTGTATGGTACCTATTTCTCCCACTAAAAAGTGCTGTTATTTGTCAGTGAGCTCACATGGAATCGAAAAGAAGAGATTTTTGACATATTGGGCTCATTCTTAGCTTGGAAACATTCTACATTCATGCCATACTTTCATTATCTTGGGAATCTCTTTAGAAAACAATGGATTTTTTCTATTGCTGATATTTAAACAATGGATTTTTTCTATTGCTGATATTTATTTCATATTTATTTTAAGGGGAAAATAAGAGCAGAAATTGAATTTAACATTTTTTTTTCTTTTAACTTTTTTGTTGTTACTTAGTAATTTCAATTTTGTCCTACCCTTTATAACTTCACTGGGGATTTTCTTGGAAAAAATACTGGAATGTTTTGCTATTTCCTTCTCCAGTTTATTTTATAGATGAAAAAACTGGGACAGATAGGGTTAAGTGACTTGCTCAGGGTCACACAGCTAGACAGTATCTCAGGCCAGATTTAAACTCAGGAAGATGAGTCTTCCTGACATCAAGGCCTAGAATTCTATCCACTATGCCATCTTGCTGCCCCTCTTAACTTAGTGTCCTATACCAAAACCATGAGCACTATGTTCCTGGTCTTTAGTTATCTTCCTTTGAATAATCAGTCACCAAATACCTTCACTTTTCTGCAGACACATATAATATCTTTCTATCATTTAGCATCTTCTGCTAAAACTTTATTTTTAAATAACATAAGCAATGTCTATGGATTCATTTTTCATCTCTATATAAATAGCCCCAATATTTATATACCTAAACCTAGTGTCATTTTTGAGGGCCAGGATTATATAAACAACTGCCTGTTAGATATTTCCAGCCTCAAATTGTCCAAAACAGATTTTATGTTGCCTTCCTGTTGTCCAAGTCCCAAGTTACTGTGTTTCCGGTTCTCCCAGTTCATATCCCAGGAGCTGTCCTTTGCTCTTCAATCTCCTCAACTTCTTGTATCCAACCATTACTAGGTCCTTGCCTGGCCCACAATATTTAATCCAAAGCTTTGTCCACTTTAATCTAAATCTTATTAAATTTACTTCCACAACATGGGCCATCTGCTTTGCTCCATCATACCTGGATTGTGACAGTACTAAACGAATCGTTTCATCACATGTCTCTCCTTTTTGCAATTCATCTCTACAGGCTACCAAAGTGATCATCTCAAAGCACTTACTCTGTCATTTTGCCCTGTTTGGAAAACATAGTGCCTCTAGGATAATATTCAGTCTCTGCTCTTTGGAATTCAAGTGCATTCCAACTGAGTTCTTACCTCTCTTTCCAAGCTAATTTCACTCACTTGATAGATACTTCAATATTCTGGCCAAACTGGACCGCTTAGTAATTTTTATTTACAGTTTCCCTCTTCTGCCTCCATCCTTTAGCATATAGCTCACCTTTGCCTGGAATCTCTCCTTTTCCTCTACTTCTTAGAATCCCTAACTTCCTCCAAAACTCAGCTCTACTGCTTCTTTCCACATGGAGCTCTTAGTGATGATCCCTCTAAGTAGCTAGAGCCTCCTCTCCTGAATTTATCTTGTATTGATTTTGTATGTATTTTCTATTTGCATATATATGTATATATGTGTATGTATATATATATATATATATATATATATATATATATATATATATATATTCACCTCCAATAGAGGCAAGGGCTGTTTTGTTTTTCTGTTATTATATCCCTAAGATTGCAAAAACAAAGACAAAGACTTGTTGGGGTAGAGCACGACTTAAATGTTTTATCCAATACTGTATCCTATATATATGTTAGACTCATAGGGGAATCCTTTACAAATGTAAAAGCAGAAATAACTGTCTAATTTTTAAGAGAAGTAACAAAAGTGACATTTGTGTTTGCCAAACACACTACTGTCATGGTAGATGTCCAGTGAGGAGTCTAAATGGAAGAAAGATCCTCTATAGGTGGTGAAGTTCTGGAAATACTGAGATCCATAATAATTTGAATAACTTTGACCTGAAAATTTATACAAGAGAAGTCAAATGATTGAAGAATGCCTCTTTTTCAAGTTATATTTACTGGATGGACAATCCATGACATTTATTCATTGTTATATATATTTTGGACATATGATAAAATAAAGAATAAATTGGGCAAAGGATTGTACATAATAGGGGCTATTGGGTTGGATTGTCTTTTGAAAACTAGAATGATTTTAGCTGCTCTGAGCTTCTTTGTGTGACAAAGGTCATTCTTTTTTTTTTTTTTTTTAATACCAATGTTCTTGTGGTATTTATATGACTGTGAATCATGGGACTGAATGATTTCCAATGAATTGAAATTGAATGTCACTCCAAGGGGAATGAAGAGATTCGTGGTGGGAGGGAATAGACTGAAATGCAATCTAAATGAGGACGAATGCAAGAAAAGCCATATGTAAAGGAGACTACCAGAAAACCGTATTACTAGACTGAATGTCAAGTTGACTAAACTGCATGTGAAAGACTTGCAATTGAAACGTGCAAGTGTCAAGCATTATCTTTGTTCCATACTAGCTTTGTGACCACGCTAAATAATTTAGAGTGGCTGTGAATTCTATGGCAGGGCAGAAAAGACTCATTTGTTTATAAGTGTCCAATGTCACTTCTTGAGAGCAGTGAGAAGGCAAGTCAAGAATTCCCTCAAGGAGATTGAAAAGATAGGAGCAGGTCTGCACACTGACTTCCCTACAGAATTCCCCCAATGGTCTCTAAGTACTTGAAATTCTTAGACTCTTCCTGGATCTTTTTTTCTGGTTTAGTTGATTTATGACTATTCCTGGACCATTTACTACATTCTGTGCTACTACCCTGACTCTTTTGTAGCATTTAAATTGATCTATTACTTGCTTGTCTCTTTAATTTATTCTCTGAAGGCCAAGGTTCTGCCTCTTTCTGGATCAGTGTCCATTGGCTGGTCATCAACCCACAGAATTTTAATCTGGAAGGTCTTTGGTCAATTATTGTAGAGTCTGACTCCTGGTCCTTATTCTAGTTGAAACAAAGGACTGCATATCTTGGGAGTAACTGAGGACTTCTTACACAGGGTCATTTAAGTAGCTCACCTTCTCTTGTAAAAGCGGCAATTTGATAGTGAGAAGACCCGACATAAAGTGCTCTCCTATGCTGATTATAAAGAGCCTGGGCTGTAGACAGACTGCTGGAAAGTTATTGCTGAATATTGTGTCCAAATGATAATGCCCTAGTCAATCTCAGACTTGAATGTCTTCTATTATGGCTTCATCCCTCTAGCATTTCCATCCTTCTTCTCTGTTCTATAATTCTACATGTTTACTGTTTGGGGAGTGTCATTTTATGCTTTGGTTTAGAGAAGAGAGATCATTATCCTCTCCTTCCCCCCAAGAGAATGACTTTCCTTTGTAATTTCTCCTTGTAGATATGTTTGTGATGGGGTTGAGATAGAAGGGAGAATCAAAGATTCAGAGGTACATCCTGAGCTTGTTATCAAACGTCGGAGACCACTATTCAAATTTGCTCTTTGCTAGAGTATAAACTTCACATGTGGGACTGTGAGGTTGAAAACTTTCAACTTTATTTAGGGAGCAATTAGACAGTATGATGTAAGGGAATAAAACTCAGCTGTTGGAGTCAGGAGACTTAAAATTAAATCCTTATTCTTCCACCTATATGATTTTGGGCAAATCATTATCACTTCACCTTTTCTCAAAAAAACATTTTCCTTATCTGGAAAATGAGATTGATTTTTCAGCTTCCTTCCTCTCTTAATCTGTGATGCTGTGAGGATGGAGGATGTTTGGGCTTTTGTTGCCTCATCAGCCAAATGAGGATAATAAAATCTAATTTAGAGTGCTGGACCATCCAGATAGTTTCTTGAAATCTTCTGTTCATGACGTGACAAGATGTGACAAGACTAACACTGCTTTTTCCTAAGAAACTCAGTACAAAAGGATTGATGACTAGGCAGGCTTTCAAAGAAGCGGTCCCATCCCTTTGGTAATGCCTCATTTCCACTTTATGTTCCAGAGTCCCACTGTCAAGAAAGTGCTTTCACATTGGTGCCAAATGGAAAAGCAATGTTCTTGAAAGATTCTCCTTCTTGAAATTTCCATTTGATAATGCACTTTAAATCTGGATCCCGTCCCTGCCCTTCTTCTGGCTCATTAGAACTTTAGACATCAACATTTCCCCAGCTTTGAGCCGGGTCTCCAAACTGAGATGATTCAACCTTGCCTGATTTATGTTGAGCCAGCCATATCTCTCTTTTTTATCTTCTTCCCTTTTGCTTAATTCAGGACTGTATTTGTCTTTTCCCAGAATATAAATCTGTCCTCAATTACCTTGAAAATGACTGGGCTGAGCTTGTCTTTAGAGGACATTCTTGTCTCCTTCTAACAAGTTTCCTCTTTGGAGTTTTGAACTTTTTGGAGGAAGTGAGAGGGATATGGCTCATACCTACCTAATTACGGGTGCCAAATTTGGGACACAGGTAATTCATTTTAACTTAGCATTGTGAATGGGGAGAGCAGATTTAGAGACACCGGTCATTAGCCTTCACAGTGCTTCATGACTCAGTTTCCTTTGAAATAATGATTATTACTTTTTAATGAATTCATTAAAAATCACAGTAACACTTTGATTTTCTCCTGGGCATAGGATCAATAAATCAACATAAAAAACATTAATGCAAATGGAAAATGGATTAAGGCTAAATAAAAATTGATGATAAAGAGGTGAGATGGTATAATGGAAAGAACACTAGCTGGGAAGTTAGGAAATAGAGATTCTACCTCTTGTATGATCTTGGGTGAATTTACTTGCATCTTTTGGTCTCAATTCTTTGTAAAATAGGAAGTTGGACTAATTATTCACTAAGGTCATTTCAGGTGTAATATTCTCTAATAGAGTCTCCCCAACCATGGCCAAGCTTCTGGTGATGAGTCTATTCTGGTCTAGCCAGGCTAGTCCTCAGAAGACATAGATTTAGCCCAACACTGGGCTGGTGCCCAGAAACTTTTCCAGCACTTGCTTTGCTGGCCTAGCTTTCAAGAATCCAGGGTTACCTCCAAACCTGA
Source organism: Sarcophilus harrisii (assembly GCF_902635505.1). Taxonomy (NCBI): domain Eukaryota; kingdom Metazoa; phylum Chordata; class Mammalia; order Dasyuromorphia; family Dasyuridae; genus Sarcophilus; species Sarcophilus harrisii. Next base: position 259,730,439 of record NC_045430.1, on the reverse strand, counting down.
ACAAAATACCAGAGAGGAATTTTATTTATAAAATATATTATCTTCAAGGAGCTCAAATTTTTTTGTTTTGTTCTTAATACGGATAATCTTCTTTGTCACAGGAGGGATGGCTCAGAAATGAAAGTGAGCTAATCAAATAAAGCAGAAACAAACATTCTAAGTCCAATGGGATGTATGCCAGAAACAATGCAAAAAACTATGATGATTATTTTGTGGTACCTTTCTGAGTTTAGTTTTGCAAGACCATCCTTTAGAGACCTCCAGTCACTTCTCATGGTGAATGTGTAATGAACTGTAATTAAACTGGGCTCTCAATTCAAGTAGATGCTATCTGGAGTTTTGTCTGGCTTTGGGGAATGAGCCAATGGGTGAGGGTGCCTAAGGGTTCTCAGTGGATAACTGAGTCTTATCCATGCTGCCGCAAAATAACGTTTCACCGAAATAATCAGTGGGCATCTCAACAACGTGATAATATTTCACTGTTTTAAAACAGTGGGTATTTTCTCCACTTGGAGAGATCACAACTCTTCTCTAATTGATGAGATTAGAAGCAGTGTATGATAGTGGGGAAAGTCTGTTTGCAGGCAGAAGAGCTGGATTCAAGTCCTGCTTTTGGTATATTCTGTCTACGTGACCGTAGACAAGGCAGTTTCCTCATCTGAGAGGGTATTGACTTAATGGCCCCTGTGATTTTTTTCCACTCTGAATCTTTATTTTGTCATAGTTTCAAACCTCACCACCCTTGTAGCTACCCTGCCTAGGGATGAGTTTTTCTGAATTTAGCAATTGTATATTTAGCAAAATACCAAACAAACAAAAAGCCCAAACCCAAATCCAAAACAAACCAAAACAAAAAAAAAAACATAGTCTTTCGTTGTGTCTATCCTTAAAGCATGTTAGAATGTGCTTTCTGTTAGTGAAATCTTTAGAAATTCAGGTTAATTTCCTTATTTCATTGGGCACCAAACTCTAATTACCTAGTCATAGTTGATTAATTATAAATAGGATAAATAATTTATGGCGAGATTTTGGGAAATGCAAATGCCTAATTCTAAATCATCCTCTTGATTAAACGGTTACTTATCATTGCTTAATCCAGCTCTAATATTTCCACAGGGCTAATATGGACTTTTACCTAAATCAGCATCTACTAGTGAACAGCTTTCTGAGGGCTATGGATGTTGTTTCCTTTGTAGCTTGTTTTTCACAGAAACTGCCTTTACCTTCAAGTCACTTTTTCTAAAGAGAAATTGACATGTACTTAGGGATGTAACTAGGATGCAATGATTAGGACTTTACTTCAGGATGTCCGATTTTGAGGGCACTGACGACAATTTTAAGTCCTTCTCTATTTAAAAAAACAATGTTAATTGAGCATCTAGTTAGCAAGAATAAATAATTTGAAAAACGAATCTCTGAAATTGCAAGCTGAGGGGTGAATTCTTCCTTCTTACCCCATGATTTCCTTTCTGATTTCTACCCTCCCCTTCATCTTAAGGATGAACATTTCATAGCAATTGCCGAGTACAAAATATTAGCTATGAATTTCATACTTATAATATTCAAGTCCCTCTTGACAATATTTTTCCATTTCAAAGAAAATAGTTTTCTTTCACTGGACTCCACCCTCCTCCCTTTAGTATTTGCATGGTACCTTATAACCCATTTGAATTAAACTGTTTTAAAATAGAGACTTGCAGAGGACTCTTCAAAATTGCAATTATGACCCTTGATTCTCAGGAGTTTAATCCTTCTGGTGAGCAGCATGGATCTCAATTACAGACTGTTGATTTTCACATGCTTAGTGTGTCATAATTTTAAAACTGGTTAAATTTGTAATCACTTTAATGAAGACTAATATGTTTGGAACATATCTGTCTGGAAAAGTTCAGAGAGTCAGCAGGAATAAAATAAATTGATAAATTTAGTAGTTAACCCAGGGTCATTGGAATAAGTGAAGTCTGTGAAGTTTTTAAGTTTCTTGGCAGGAAAACTTTTCTTTGAAATGTCTAATGCTATCCAGAACATTTTTATTAAACTGCTATGTGTTATTAAGATATCATGTGTTTATTAAGTGTTATATATTATACACAAGTTTGAGTGGGTCTCTAGAAAATTTCCTCATAGTTTTGGGAGACCATGAAGGGCTATGAGGTATTGTTTCTTCATGAGCCCCCATTGGTGTTCTTTTCCCATAATTGTCAGTCAAGATTTCAATTAGATAAGATTAAATTAACTTTTATAAAAGAGTATTATGACTACAAACAGTTGAAACAATACATTTTCCAGTAGTCTGTGCCCCACTTGCTTAATATTCAATAGTGTCAAAGGGAAGGTGGTCTCAAGCTTAGAACATATGTGATAAAGAGATAGAAATAATTTTCTTCCTTCCAGGAGTCCTTATAAAATTCCTTCGGATAATAGATCTTTGATGGGCTCTGAAAGTTGGGACCCTTACCATGTTTTGAAGCTATATTTCCTTAGTGTGTCGAATTTATCCTCTGACCACTGCTGTTCTTGGGAAATTTGGAAATTCCCATCGCCAATGGAAGTCGAAATCTTCTGACCATTCAGAAATGTTTCTCTGGTCGTAGGTTAAAAAGATAGAGAGAAAATGAAGATCTTTCCCCCCTTTTCCCTAAATGATTCCCTCTCAGTGTCTTTCTTGCCAGGGAATTCTCTCTCCTTTCTTGTCATTCACTGCCCAGATACTGGAATACTTTGGTTCTGAGTTGATTTTTCTATTATCCAGAAAGATCCAGAGGGCACTATTTAGTTTCCTCACCTATATACTTTCTATTTAGGGTTGCTCAGTTTTATCCAATGGCTTCCAAGAACTTCTTGCATCTAATGGAGTGGGGTAATTGATTCAACTGATACCCACCCCATCCCTTACAAAAGACCTGTGCTAGACATTACAAACACAAGATAAAAAAATTATTGATCTTGAAGTCATACTTTATGAAGGAGATATATAATACAAGTAGATAAGCACATTATGATAATTTAAATTAAGAAGCAGAGAACCCCAAGATAGAAAATGATAAGGAGATTTCCTGTAGGAAGTGGCATGTGAATAGGATGCTGAAAGAAAATGCTGATTTTGAGAGGAGGAAGTAAGGAAGGAGTACCTTTTAATCATGAGGAAGAGCTTGTGCAAAGATATGAGAAGAAAGATGGGCTGCCAATTGCAAGAAGCCCAGGTTATCTAGAACATAGACTGTGTGAAGGGCTCTGACGTGCAGTGGCCCTGGAAATATGTCATGGAGACTCTCTCTCTGAAGGGCATTAAAGTCAAGCTGAGGAATTTGTATTTTGTCAAAGATGGTAGGAGTTTTGAGTGAGGGAATAATATAAGCTTTAAAAAGGATGGATTGGAGAGAGGAGAAGCTGGGGAAAAGATTTTCTTAGAGAAGTGATAGGTTTCTATGTGATTTCCAGTATTTTCAATCCTTGGATTGCTTTACCTTTGTCTGATCCAGTGATCTCTACTTCTTTCCCCATGAGATGCTATTTGAAATATCTTTATTCTTTATTAGTGTATTATTCTGCCTTATCTTTTGCCTCCCCCATTTGTCATTTCGAGGAGGAAAAAAAAAACCTATATTTGGTTTTCTGCATGATTTCTTCCCTCTAGACTGAAAGTTAAAGGAAGAAGTCTTGATGATTATTCATACTTGATTAATTGCTTTGAGATGTAAGTGGTTCCACCAGGAGAACTTTTTGTCTCTGATCAGTATCCTCAGTCTTTTGTTTTAGGGAAATTTATCTGTGTAATTTCCAGCCCACCCCTTCTACTCTAGCCCTATTGTGTTAGAAAACAAATATCCTTGAATTCCAAGTATGAATTCTGCATTGCTTTACTTTACCCTGATCACACTTTGTCTTGTTTTTAAAAAAAATCATGAGAAATTTTAACTTTGAAAATGATTTACAAATGCTTAATTTTACTCTCATAACAATCTTGGGAAGGTATTTCTATTCCCTTATGAAGAATTTGCAGAAAAGGAAAACTGAGGCATGTAGTACTTAAATAGTTTGCCTAGGGTTACATGACTAATAAATGTTTGAAGCAAGATTTGAACTAAAATCTTTCTGGTTTCAGGATCAAGGCTCTTTCCACTGTTCTTATTTACCTACCTCATATATTTTTCATCTATTCTCTCCTCTTCCTCCCCCATTAAAGCATCATTTCCTTGAAGGTAGAGTTTTTGTCTTACTGATTTTTTTGGTATGCCTAGACCTACCTAACACATTGCCTTATACATAGAGACCACTTAATAAAGGTTTGTTTGGAATTTAATTAATTGAAATTGAAATGTCAGCACAAGGAGGTGTTCAGTAAGGTCATATTCTTGGTCTTTTCTATTCACCATCTTCATCAGTCGTGCTTATCCAATATGTCAAATGACACTGAGAAAGATAGCTGCTGTATCAGATGACAGAATCGGGCTTGAAAAAGATTTGTATGGGTTACATAGCAATGGGAAGAAGGTAAGAAGATAAAATTTAATAGATCAAATGGATGGTATTTCATTTGAGTTAGAAATATTAGTGGCAAAATTTCAGGATGGTGCAGGTCTGTCTTAGCAGTTCAGACAATAAAGATTTAGGGATGTTGGGAGTAAATGGGAGTAAATTGAATGGAAAGAAAAAGAAGGAATGACTATGTTTGGAATTTTGGGAATACAAATAGAGAAATACTCAATGCCCACCCTCAAGAAGTTCATATTCTAACGGGGGAAACAACACATAAAAAAAACACATAAAAAACCCACAAAAATAAAATCTGACATAAGTCAGATGGAAGATCCCAGTGATTCTTAGGGTATAGCGGTAAAACATCTTTAATGTAATTTCCATGGATAAACCCATATTATTTACTGATCTTGAGCTCTTTGATAGGGGCAAGAAATTTGATCAGAAGAATATTTGTTCATAGACAAAGGGCTGAGATGGTGAACAAAGTGATATGGCCACCCAAAAAGCTAAGTAGTTTTTAAAAAAATTAGAACCTATGATTTAATCACTTTATGGAGTTCCTTAAAGAATCCATTAGCTGAAACTTACAGAATTAGAGGACTGATTGGGAGCATTGAATATTGCATGAAATCCATATTCTTATATCTAGTATTGGTCAAAGGCAGGACCTCAACCCCAGTCTTTCTGACTCTGAAGTCAGCTCTCTATCTACTATGCTCTGCTTCATCTCATTATGATCTTAGATTGTTGCTGAAGAAGCTTTGTGTCTTGATCTATTTGTACTGATTACAAGTATGTGTGCTTCATTGGGGCAATGAATTATGAGGCACAGTGACAATGCATAGGACATGGGATTTACATGAGGAATTGACTCAAAATCATGGTATATGCAGATTGGTTATAAGGGGACTTATAGACTTGAGAAGACAAAATTTAGTGGTATTATGGTGACCACCTTCAAAAAACTGAAGTGTTGTGATACAGAAGAGTAAATTGGCTTGTTTTCTGTAAGTTTTATGTAATAGAGCTGGTACCAATGGGTTTTTAATGAGAGGGAGGTTAATTTTGATGGATCACAAGGCAGAAATTTATAAGAATTCCAACAATGCAATGGGCTACTTACCTTGTATGGAAATGAATTCTCCATTAATGAAATTATTCAAGTTGAGATAAACTAATGATTACATATAAGGCTATAGAAAGGTTTTGATTCCTGTGTATTCTAGTGTCTTGGATTTTTAAAATGTATTTAAATTTGTTATTGAAAGAAATGCAAGGATTCCTCTTCATATCCCTCAAACATGGATCATTGATATCTGTGGACTGCATGCTCTCTGAGATTCACCGATCTAATGGCATCCTGTTATCTGTAGCTATAACTATTTTTACTATAAGGATGAACTATAGAAAATGAAATTTTGATTGAGTAGTGAAGAAATTGATGGAATTAGAACAGCAAGTGGTGGTGAGAACTGAGGGAACACCATCTTGTGACTAGATTTGAGAGCTCGCTCAGTTTCCTTTCTATTCAATTATGGGTCTATTCTACTTTCTCTTTTGGGAATATGTTATTCAAGGGAAGGAATTGTGAGAGAATTTTGTTGTATTGTTTGAACCTATCCCTGCCTAACTGGGAGGTTTACTTGACTAATGACCTAAGGCTTGCTGATCAGAAACCTGGATGGATACATACACACACACTCACACACACACACACACACACACACACACACACAGATTGATTATCTATCTATCTATCTACAAGGAAATAATTTCTTTTAAGTAGTTGATCTTATTTGATTAATTGTTTTTAAAGCATAAAAATCTATCTGCCCCTGATGTTTTGGGTTCAGAGGAAGACTACTGGTCCCAATTTGTTGGATGATTGACATGCTCTGCTCAATAAATCCTTATGTTTGAATGCTTCCATCTTTCATCCTCTGCAGGAGGATACTAGTCATGTACTTGCCTGATTATGTTTTTTTTTTATATGATCCTTAATTGGGAATTCTTGCACTGCTGTCCTAGAATCCAACGACCTATGTCTGTAGGTGTAATTAGTAACAGATCAGTAGGAATTCAAGACCAGGGCCCATATAAGCTGAGAAGCTTCACCATGATGTTGTGGGACTGAATTTTTATAGCTCTTCTAGAGGTCACAGCAACATCCGAAAAATCCTTAGAGAAGTTGTGGTAAATCCATTTGTTGACACAGTTCAACCTGATCTTATTAAGAATGCTCCTTCGGGTATTGCTTGTCTGTAGTCAGTTAACTGGCTTGTTTAATTAGTTTTGGTTGGTGACAAATGCCTGGGTGGAATGGCCACGCTAGTTAAATTGAATATTTGAAAGTTTCAAACCCTGTAGCAATAGACACTATTTTAAATGTAATATTTTATTTTCCCCCCATTAAATTAAAAGTAACTTTAACATTTATTTTTTTAAAACTGAGTCCCAAATTTTCTCCCTTCTATATCAAAGCAATTTGATCTTGGTTATATATGTGCAATCATAGCAATAAAATTTATACAATATTGGTGAATTATATAGCAAACTTAGTTGACAAATTCAACCACTGCAGATGGGGAGTTGGAATAAATGTTATTTAAGATTCTTCCTATTAACAAATATTCTCTAATTTTGCAAATTTAATGTTGGTGTTAAGTATCTCTCTAATGTTATCATCCTGTAGTCATCCATAGACTAAAAAGTTCGGTTCTTGGCAGTTTAAGAGGAAAAAGTTTCAGTTGATGTTTAAATTTCCTGAATATTAACAAGGCTAAGACAACAACTCTGTCCTTCTGAAAGCATCCTTTAGTCCACAAAATTCTTTCCGCAGTAATTAAGCATCCCAAATCAATTTATTTTGTGAAACAGTTTTCTGTTTTTGTAATTAAGTTTCAAACTGACAGCCTTTAACTTAACCATCCTCACTGTGAAGAACTTAATTCCCATTCCAGGGCTTTATCATGAGCCAAAATGTCATCTCTACAAATAAAACAACTTGACCACAGTAAGCCACACACAAAATATTTTTCCATTAACCTTTTAAAACTCACTTCCACATTGCTCCTTAGAAATGTCTAAGGCTGATTTTTTATTTGCATCTAAGTACTCCTTTTTTCATTTTTCATAGCATGAAGATCAGGTTTTATAATGCTAGGGTTCTAGAAAATTAACTCCTGGTTTCTAGTTCTAATTTTCTTAATGGGATGGGTGCATGTTATGTGGCAGAGTCGAACTGATCTATTTTTGCTCAGCGAATTCTGGTGGTTTTCTATTATAAGTGGGATCAAATACAAACTCCTCTTATAATATTTAAAACCCTTCATAATGTGGCTTCACCTTATCCTTCCAGCATTTTGATTAGCTCCTACTACTTTTTTAACGCATGGTAATATCCAACAAAATTGTCTGTCTTGTTGATTTTATATACTGTTTCCCTTGTCTGGAATGAATGCTCTTTTCACTCCCCCTCTAAAAATTTAAATTACCTTCTATATGAGGTACCTGATTCTTTCCCTCTTATTTGTGTCTCTTTCTCAGCAAATGCTTCATATTTATTCTATGTATCTTGCCAGCTAGCTTGGAATCATGTATTCTGGTGGTAGACTGGTCTACTTATGATGCAATTTTAGCCAAGCTTTTGAAAGAGAGTTACCTAAGCGAAGAAGAAGATGATCTCACTTCTCCAATCAGAGAAGGATTTCATGAAGTCAGAAAATTTTGGACTTCTCATGATTGTCATAGCATCATCCTCCAAATGGTGGTGGCTGATGATATCTGCATTGAGAACCAAGGGTGAAGAAGATACACTAAAAAAGACATCTTTAGGACTCTCTAAGGAGTCCACCAGAAAATTACTGTATGCTTCAGCTGGCCAGAAGTACTAGTTAAAGTAGAAAGTTGGCAAACATTGGCTTGGGTAAGCTCTTTCCTGATTCTATTCTGTTCCCTTTCCAATCCACGTGTCAGTGATAATCCCAGAGGCACAATGCCAGCATCCTCAGATCTAAGTTTCCATCTTCCTCCCATGAGTCAATGACCAGTACCTCTCCAACTGAGGGAACTCCTTTTGAGCTTGTTTGAAGTAATTTGTGCTCTATATCCCATGGATAAAAATTTCTAGCTATGGCTCTAATTTTGGGGAAATGCTAAGATCCAATTTAAGAGTCTCAGACTTTATTTTTGAGATGATTATTTTAAACAGAGAGCATTATCATATCATAATATCCCCAAGTGGTTAGATTTATTAAGCTAAACATCCCTTTACATCAGATGAGCCTGAAGTCTTGGATGTAGGTTTTTTGGTACCTTCACAGTATAAGACGGAGGAAGCATGAATAGATAGCAATTGTTCTGAAAAAGACGTGGGTGGTTTTGTGGGATGCACTGTTTAATATGAGTCAGCAGTGATATGGCAACCAAAAAGCTGATGTTATCTTGGACTTCAGTAAGAAAGTCATCACTCATAGTAATATTATTTCCTAGTGTCGTGCCTTCATCAAAGCTGATTTTTTGAGTTCTGTTATCAACACCAAAGTTTAAGAAGGGCATTGATATAGTGGAGCATGACTAGGGAAGGACATTTGAGGAGTGATTCAAACAAATTTGACATGATGAACATGCAGAAAAGAATACTCATGCAAGATATAAAAACTGTTTCTAAGTATTTGAAGAGGGGCTTTCTTGGGGAAGAGGGAATATCTTTGTTCTGATTGGTCTCTAAGGATCACAAAACCAGGAATAGTGAGTAGAAGTTGGAGTCATATTTAGCTTCCAAAAATAATTAAAACTATCCAAAATGGAATGGGCTACCTGGAGAGATAATAGCTTAAGCATCCATGGAAGACCTCCTGCAAAGGCTAGATGACCAATTGGTAGCTGATTTATAGTGGGAAATACTTTTGTGCAGAGGTTGAGTAAGATGATTGTTGAGGTCCTCTTCAGCTCTCATTTGTGCAGTGGGTAGAGTACTGTACCTGGAGTCTGGATGATTTATTTTTCTGTGTTCAAATCTACCCTCAGACACTCACTAGCTAGTTGACCCTGGGCAAGTCCCTTAACCCTATTTACCTCAGTTTACTCATCTGTAAAATGAGCTGGAGAAGGTGACAAACGACTCCAGTAGCTCTATGAAGAGAACCCTAAATGAGGTAACAAAAAGTCAGAAATGTCTGAACAACTTTCCTTGTTTAGTCTTATGACTATTTAGGTCATTCTGGTGAAGTCCACATTCTCTCTCCTTCCTTGTTACTAGTAGCTTGGCAAACAATGCTTTCCATCCTAATAAATCAATGTAACCTTTTATAAGATTGGCTGCTGCAGGCTCGGGTCCTCCTGGAGTCCCCCTTCTTCCCACTGAGCCCGCTCTCTCAGTGTGAGACCTTAAGTCCACCTTCTGGATTGGAAATCAAATATAGTCCAAATCACTCTGGAGACTGAGAGGGAATACTTGTTTGTCTGCCCTACAAATCCCATGATTCCAAGCAGTTTCCAATCTCACACCACATTAGGATGCCTCATTTGTGGTTGATATTGTTCAACTGAATTTTTTTTTTTCCTGTACAAAGAGGCTTCAGTCATATATACTTTTTAGAGAGAAGCTTGGTGACAGTGCAATTCTAACATGAAAAAATTGTCATAAATATTCAGTCACAGAAGGGAGGGTTCTCCCTCTGTTCTGGTTAAAATATCTGGAAGACTCTGGAGCAAAGAGCCACTTAGCAGGAAAGCACTTCATGATAACTCGTCTGTCAGTATGTTTATTTATCTGTTTCTCTTTTTATCTCGCTCATCAAAGTTTAAGTCATTCACACTTGAATGTTTTGACCTTTCTTTTCCCCCAACTTTTTTTCTTTGCTTATTTTAAAAGGATTTGGCAAATGCTCGTGTCCAAAGTATTTTCTCCTAGTAGCTCCCTCTCTGACATGCATGAAGTCATTTTCTGGACGAAGGCTGTTTTTCCCTTGGTCCCAGGAAGAAGGCTCCATTGATCCTGCTGACTTTTTCTGCACATTTTAAAAGGAGTAAATAACACATTTTAATTCATTTCTCATTTGTTTCCTTTTCCTCCTGTGCATATGACATCACCTGGCAAATGGATCATTGCCACCTTGTCCCCTTTGCTCTGCATAGAATCATAGAGATTACAAAATGTTCATGCTGAAAGGGACCAGGGAAATGACCACAGGATGTCATTAACCAATTAAAGTGAGAGGTCTCTGAGACAGAACTCGGTAACTCATTGTTGAGAGTAGTTTTTAAAGATAATAAGAATGCTAATCATTCATGTTTATGGAGACCGTTAAGGTTGATGATGCATTGAGAAAATGTGGGCCTATATTTGGCCTCCTCACTGGCTCAGAGCTGGTTTTTAGCAGAGCTATGGCTAAAACCTAGGATTTTCTCTCTATATAGAGAAAAAAATAAGTTATTGTATCGGCCATTAAAGAGAAAAATTCCTTCTAGCCTTTATCTTGCTTTGGGTTTTTATTCTTGATATCAAGGGGGATTAGAGAGGGATTTAAAGAAGAAAAAGAGAGGAAAACAGTTAAAATGTTTTACAATAATAACAGGAGGCATTTTAGTCCCCCCTCTTCTCTTCTTTCCTCTTTTTCTTTTGCTTTCTCTCTCCCCTTTGTCTTCTTCTTCTTTTTCCCTCCCCCTTTCCTTTTTTTCCCTCTCCTTTTTCTCTTCTCCCTTTCCCTTCCCCTCATCCTCTTTACTCTTCTTTTGTTCTTCTCCTCTTTCTCTTCTCTCTTTTCATTTCCCCTTTTTCTCCTTCTCCTTCCTCTTTCTCTTCTTTCTCTCTCCTCCTACTTTTCTCCCCTCCTCTACTTTCCCCTTTCTCCTCCTCTTTTTCTCCCCTGTGACTTTGGCTAAGCTTCTTCACTTCTTAAGGCCTCAGTTTTCTTACTTGTAAAAAGAGTTTGTCTGAAATGATCTCTCATCCTTTATGAATCTAGAAATTTGGATGAATATGGTCCATCCTCAAAAGAGAATAGGGAACAATCCTCCTCTTGGCTTCCTGCCATTTTATGCTACAGGCCTGAGGTTTTAAAAATAGATTATTTTATGACTGGATTTTTCAATATCTATTCTCTTTACATGGGGAAGCTTTGCTAGGGAAAATGTGAACAAAATTTGAGGGGAATGAATAAATGCCAAATGAATCATTCAATAAGTTTCCCTAATTCTGAATGGTTAATCAACTCTCTCCAAATGATAATTACAAAAGAAATGTTTTTGCTAATCCTTTCTATTAAAGAGTGAAATTCGACCTGATAAAAACATACCTATTCGCTACTTTCTCCTCTGTATGCCCATGTGCCCAGGATAGCAAAAGATCCCAGTTTTCTACTTATCAGAGATAAGAAGAACCATTTTTTTTAAACCAATGAAATGCCCACGTTGCTAGTAAAAGAAAAGGTTAATGGCTAAGCTTGCTCCAGTATTTTAGTTGAGATGATTTACAGCATCTTGTCAGTAAAAGTGTCTTCCAATTACATCATGATTTCCTCTGGAATTTATAGCTCAGATTTCCTAATGATGATTAGCTATTACTCTGAATATTTGAGGAAGAATTGAAACAGAATAAGACTTGTGCTTCAGAGGCTGGGATCTGGAGCCCATTCCTGAGCCACACCTATAGTTTGTGTTTCCAGTGACCTCTTCTGCTCTCAATAGCTTTTCTTTTAAAAAAGTTTACAATCAGATCTATTAATTATTACTCTATATATTTGTTGGAGATGACAGCATAGTGGAGAAAGGACTTAAGAAAACAAAGATTTATAAACAAGTTAAGTCTAGTCATAGGAAAATTGTTTACCTTTTCTTAGCTTCTGCTCCTTAACATCCACACTCCCTTGGGAATCAGGCTGAATCACTTTTTACATCTTGATTCACTTCTCCTGACCCCAGCTGTCCCTCCTTTCCTCCACAATTACTTGTGTGTATTAATATTATAACAGAATAGTAATACTTCTGAGAGTGAGAATTATTTTATCTTTGACTTCATATTCCTAGTGCTTAGGATAGTACCTGATAGACAGTAGGCACTTAATAAATGCTTCCTAACTGTTTGACCTATAAAATGGAAATAATAAAAATTCTTATCATTTATTTCAAAGGATCTTGATCTCACATGATACAGAAAACTTTTGACAAATCTTTAGGAAAAGAAAATGACACTAATTATCATCTTATCGGGAAGCTGTAAAATCAAGCTACTCTGTTTTGCCCAGTCATTTGTCCTTAGAATATTATTAACTAATGTCACTAAATGATATTCTATTTGGAGTACTCTTATGGGCAACTTTCCAACTATCTCTGGTCATTAGTAATATATGAGGAGCTTGAGGGGAACATGAATGGAAAGTTGCAATACAGGAAATCTTCATTTTTACCTTTTCCCTTAACATTTATAAATAGCTACCACGGAAAATTGTTGGTAAAGAGACACAAGTTGATTATTTTTGAAATTGTGAAATAGGGCAGATATACCCTCTTCCTTAGATACTTATTGGGAATGACTATGATGGCAGCAGGAAGTGAGACAGCAATTCTACTTAATAAGGCACTAGGGGTATAAGAACATAGAAAGTACAGAGACAAATGGCAAAAGGGACACAGAGGTGTAGGGATAAGGGATGGAATGATGAGAACAGCCAGCGATGGGGAAGAGGATGGAGGGGGAGAGACAAAGATAATCCTACAGGTGATCATGGTTATTGGAGATGAGACACTTGGTAGCATGGACCCAAAGGAGACGGAAGTTTGAGATCTCATTTTTGTAGATTTTTTGGTGGGGAACAGACTCTTTTTTGTGCTACCTGGAGTTAGTTCATTAACATACCCAAGTCATCTCAAAATTGTCAGGAAATCTTCAAAGTTAGCATGTTCACATTATCTCAAAATTATCAGCACCATTTGGCAGTCTCTTGTTCATATCGACAACGTCTGGAATTTGTCATAGGACCAGCCTATAAATAGGCCTTAGCAGCAAAATCTAGAGGGCTCCTACTGACTTAGCACAGGTTACCATGGGTATGTTTTTTGGTTAATATGTGACAAAATTTGTAAATGATGCTCCATTGATTTTTGGGATAGTTTGTATATGACTTCTAGGTTCTCCTTAGCAATCTTATTTCCTGCTATTACCATTGTATATTGATCACTTATCAATTTACTATATTGATTAGAAAGGAGGTAGTGATCAGAAGAATTAGAACAAGATAAAATTTTAATATGAGCATACATTTATACACTGATATGTTTATAGCATATATTTTCAATAATTTACTGAATTGGAATAACCTTGATGATGAAAAAATGAGAAATTATCTTAGCATTTTGTTTAAATTAGGAGAAAGTCTTTTTTGAATTGTGACTAAATACTTGGTTGGTTTAATCAGTTAAGATCCCCTAAATCATGAATTCAGTGGGAAAAAATCACACTAACTTTATTTATAAGCATAACAGATAATTGAATTTTTCACAAGTTTTTCATCTTTGTATGTAACTATAGGAAGGTAGAATTAGTAGATGGGTTTTTTCATCCTTTCTATTTTATCCTTTTTGATGAGGATATTCCTCCTGTTCTTTGATAGATAAGTCTGAGTTAATCTTTCCCAATCTGCACGTAGATCTCTTCAGGGGTGGGATGGGAATGGAAAGGGGAATGTGGCTTAAGATATGGTATTTTCTTCATCAACCTTCCTTTTTCCTATCCCCCCCTTTTCTAGCAATTTAATAAAAAGTATTCTATTATAGCAGTTAATTGGGTTTTTAGCTTTTGGGGAAAATGACAGTTCTCAGGTCTGCTTTGTTAGATGCAATGTGCCCCTTTTGTTCTAGGTTCATGATTCCATTTTTAGGTAACTATCTTTTGATTCTTGAAGAGAGTGGCTGAAACAAATTACAGGAATTTTCATCCCTTTTGTTTGAAAAGAAAACCTTTGGTGGCTATTACCTGACGATGCTGACAATGATTTTCAATTGTACCGTTGATAGCCACTATGTGAATTCAATCAGAATGGACCTCTGTGCAGATGGTGACGTGGGGAAAACGTTAACATCTTTAAATAGCAAAATTGCTATTTAGTTGATGTCAGTGCTGAACTAATTGTGTGCCATTAACCATTCTCCTTCTATGCCAAGGTCATCAATTAAATAACTAGGATGGAAAGATGGAAAGATCATTAAAATTTTTTTTAAGACTGGAAAACTTTCTAATGGAATGAAAACTTAACTGTTGAGTTCCTGCTACGGACTCCCTCACCATTCCCAATGTTCAGGCTGCAATCAGACACGGAGGGGATTTTTTTGCCTCCTTACCCAACCACTAACCATCCAGTGCTTACAATGAATGATTAAACTTCTTATAACGGAGCTTTCTCCTGGATTCCATTAAATCTGTTAAACAGTTTACAACTTTTCCATGTAATTTTCATTACGATATTTTCCAGCAGTGAAATTTGTCTCTCCTTGCTGATGGAACTTGTGGGTATCTTATCTTGACCTTGAGAGCTGTTACTAACTTATGCTGTGCCCTTACCACATGCCTGTGTGAGCAGGCCGACTCCCATGGCTTTTTATTTTTTACCTGAAAATGAATTCATTCCCACTTTGCTTTGCTTTGATTGAGTTAGCATGGCTGAAGTGCCCACAGGCAGTCCAGCATGAAGGAAAATCTACCTTAATAAACATAAGGTATTTTAAGAGGTATAGAATCTGCATGAAATGATTTTTATTCAATATTTTTGTTACTGGAGGGGATCCAATATATATATATATATATATATTTTCATATGTATATGTTGGAAAAACATTTTGGCAACTGAGTGACTATCTCAGTAGCCCAGATGAAACATTCCTGCTGAGTGCATCCTTCAGCTACAGTCATGCAGATCATGCCACCAATATTTCTATGAATTCAAGATGATTCTGCAGCCATTGTGATTTTCTGCTAAAACAGAGACAAGAAAGAAGAATCTAGCTCATGTGGTGAAGATGGCACCATTAGGGCAATCCAGCATGACTAATGAGCTAGACAGAAGTGTCAGCAATTGTCCTTTACAGACAACACAAGGGGGATATAGATCTGAGTGTTTTTGACTTCACTCCATCCTGCACGGCCTGGGGAAACATGACCTGAAACTGTCATGTTGCCAAACAGTCCACAAAATGGATTTTTTGGACTAGTTTCCCCCCCTTGAGATTGAGGACAATTCAAACAAGCTTTAGAAGAGAAAATTTCACGTTGCAAAATGCTGCTTCTGAACAGGGAATAATGAAATAGTAAATGATGAGAAAAAGAGGATCTTGTTCTGGGGATATAGGCAAGTTGGTTCTGAATAGCTTTAAAAACTAATGTCCCCTTGAACCCTTTCTTTCCTCCCAGAAGGCCCATAGAACTTTGCATTTTGTTATGGATGTTGTCATTATTTTTGATGATCTTTTTTTTCAAAATCTATTTCACTCTTTCTACTTTTTAGAAAATTAATTTTGCCTTCATTTATATCTATTATTTAAGTATTTAATATTTCAGTGGAAATAGGAAAGAACACATGAAAAAGAATATGAAATTTTGGTAGAGACTCAAGATTCATAAGATAAAAATACTTTGTAATTTGGATGTCTATATTTCAATGGATCATCCATGATTAAGGACATGTTTCTGTCATACCTCGTGCTGTCTTTGTGTTGTCAACCAAGCTTTTCAGTCTTCTGAGATCATAGAAGCAAAATCTAGAAGAAATCTGAGAAATCCCATTATTTTATGGAAGAGGAAACTGAAACCCAAAGAAATTGAAAAACTTGACTATGATAACTCATGTGTTACTTAGAAGTCAGGACTTGAATCCAGGGCCTTTGATTCTAAATTTAATATAATAATTTTGCATAGTCACACAAGCCCCATTCTCTGGATACCTGTGTTTTTATCTCTATTCTACCCCCATGCCTCGAACTCTCTTCTTAAAATAGCCTAGCAAGAATTCTCAAAAAATGTCTGACTCAGAGAGATAGTATGAGGCAGATTTTGAGTAATAGCCTCTCATCACTTCCCTTTGGGAGAAGTGTCTGTGTGGGGAAAGGCCGTGGAACCCACTTATCTACCCATAGTTCCATTTAGATTAAGGTTCAGTCAATAACCAAGGTTCACCTCATTTGCTCTAGCACTCATAGTCTCATTTTCACTCCTTCTAATCAATCAATCAATCAAATCACAAACATTTATTAATCACTCACTCTGGGCCAAGCACTGTGCTAAGCTCTCTCTCTATGTTACATGCTGGTTCATTTCTGTATAATCCCTGCATTTGTTTTCCAGCTCTATATCCAACTCAAAGACTCTCCAGAACCCAACACAAATGTCAGCTCTCCCTCCATCCCCCGCTCTTTTCTGCACCCTGGCCAGTTTCCAATTCCCAAATAACCAATACCAGCCCCCGGGCTACTTCCTAGTGCCCTTAAATAACGCAGGGAAATAACCCTGGCAAGGCCCACCCCTAGAGCCTTAGGCGTTTAGCTGTTCCTTCTTTTGGGATATTGCATAATATCCTGTACTTCTCTACCTCCTACCCCTTCTCCATTATACATACTGTGCTCTTTCATCTGTGACCTTGTTCCTTTTGTTTGGAATGCCCTTCCCCTCCCACCTCTGCCTGTCAGATCCCCAACTCTCTCTGTGGCTTATCTCGAATTCCATCCACTCCATGAAGTCTTCTCCAGTCGATGGATCATATACCATCTATTTGCCCTTCCTTTTAGCCTGTTTCCTAAGATTCCTTCTCCAGTGGCTAACCTTTGTAAAGGTCATCCTATGAATGAAATGTTCTCCCTTGTCTTCCCATCCCTTGCAATCCATTCCGGGCTCCTCTGGAAGTTTTTCCCGATTCCACCAGTAAACAGGGCGTTGCCCCCAAAGCTTTTATTTATCTGGTATCCATTTTGTATGTACTTTTCAGAAGACACATTACCTGCCTGAGGGCAGGAGCCTCCAAGGGAGGCTTTGTACCTTCTAGCCTCATCCAAAATCTGACATGGAATGCATGTTGTATGGCTGTTGAATTGAAATGGATGCTCAGGAAATACTGAAGGGATGAAAATACCCTGTCTGGTTTTATCCAGTAGGGGAATCCAATTAGATTGGTCTATATAACAGACCCCCGTTCTCTCCCCAAATTTTTTGAATAAAAGGAAAGAAATGAGGACTCTGGTAATTGAGGCGATCTAAGTATTGTTGAGGCAGCTAGATGGCACAGTGGAGAGAGCTCTGGGCCTGGACACAGGGAGACTCATCTTCCTGAGTTCAAATCCGGCTTCAGACATGTGCTGGTTATATGACCTGGACAAGTCACTTCACCCTATTTACCTCAGTTTCTTCATCTGTAAAATGAACTGGAGAAGGAAATGGCTAATCACTCCAGTATCTCTTCCAAAAAACTCCAAATGGGATTATGGAGAGTTGGAAATGACTGAAAAGACTGAACAGTAAATATTGTCATAAAATTAAATGTCTTGACCATATTAGACAGCTTGTATTTAGACTCTGTGTGTGTGTGTGTGTGTGTGTGTGTGTGTAAATGTGTGACACGGGGTGGTTTGGGATGATTTATTTTATTTTATTCCAAGGCTTTTTGTCATCTGGCCCAGTCTTTTGTGCTCATTGCCAATGTGCCTAGTAACTGAACTGGACAGCTGCAGCTTTTTTCTCTATGGGCAGCTTTTTGTAGAAGGGATTCCTAACTGTGTACATCTGAAGCTTGGTTTAAGTGCTTAATATTAAAGTAATTCAATAAAGCTTAAGTACCTATTCTGTTCCAGAAAAAGTGTCAGGTGTCAGGGAGAAAAATAAGAAAAACACAGAAATGAATGTAGCCCTCGAGAAATTTATATTTTACTGGAGGGAAGCAACATGAAGGATCAGTTGAGAGCATGAGGGATCTCAGGAAAGGTTTCCTGTAGAAAGTAGTGTCTAAACTAAGTCTTTGGGAATTTGCGTCTCATCCTTGCTTGGGGTCCATGCTAACCTTCTCTGTGTCATTCCAATTTTAGAATAGATGTTGCTGAAGAAAGTACTAAATTAAGTCCTAAAGGAGGATTAGTCTGTTAGTCAGTCAACAAGCAGTTATTAAATGCTTATTGTGTTCCAGGCACTGGACTACCACTCAATAGAGGGAATACCAGTATAAGTAGAAAGAAAGCCAGCCGGAACTCTCAAGAATCCTCCATATGAATGAGGGGAGGCCTTTTATTTTTCTTTTTTTATCATTTTTATCATTCTATTATTATTATTATTATTATTATTATTAGTAGTAGTAGTAGTAGTAGTAGTAGTAGTTGTTGTAGTAGTAGTGTAGCTTTTTATTGACAAAACATACACATGGGTAATTTTTCAACATTGACCCTTGCAAACACTTCTGTTCCAACTTTTCCCCTCCTTCCCTCCACCCTCTCCCCAGATGGCAGGCAGAAGACTATGATTCTAAGAGAAATGGATGAGCAAGAAACATATTTCTAACTTGGCTGGCACAGTTTGTGCTAAGTCACAGAGGGAATATGTTGAAAATCAAGTTAAAGGATAAATGGCATTGAGTGTGTGATTTTTTTATTACTATGAAATTAAATTTGAAAGAAGGATTGGAGTCAGATTTTGTAGGGTTTCAAATGTCAGACTGCAAAGTTTTTATTTTCTTCTAGAGACAATGGGGAGCCATTGGAGATTATTGAGTAAGAGAAGGCCATCGTTGGTCTATGTCTTAGAATATTTGTTTTGACAGTTGTGTGGAGGATGGAGAAGGGGGTGAGGTACCAGAAAAGGAAAGAGAGCCTATTCTAGGCAAATAGTGATAAAAGACTGAAATAGATCAATGGATGTGGGAGTGAAGTGAAGGAGATGGATGTCAGAAATGTTGTCAAAGTAGGATTGATAAGACTTGACACCTGATTGGATATAGGAGATGGCAGAGAGCACAGGTTAATTCTGAATTTTAAAAGCTGGATCTATAAAGATGGTAGTATTTTAATAACAATGAGAATAAAGGAAGTTGGGGAAAGGGGGAAGGTAATGAATTCTGTTTTGGATATGTGTTAAGGAAGCTCAGAGATCATCTAGGGGTAGGTGACCAGTAGACAGTGGATGATGTTCTGGGGTTCAGGAGAGATATTAGGGCTGGATACTAAGGTCTGGGGATCATCTGCATAGAAATACTTGGGAATGTGGAAATGAATGAGATTACTGGAAGTAAAGAGAGAGAAGAAGGTCTTAGATACACGAATGCTTAGGGATTAGGAGTTGATAATGATTCATTAAAGAACACATACACTAGTAATCAGAGATATATTAAAGATCATAGAAGCCAAGGAAAGAGGGAGACCAGGAGAAATAGATGATAAATTATGCTAAAGGGAGTCAAAGAAAGAGAATGAGTATTAAAAAAGTTTTTTGGATTTATCAGGGCAGAAGTCCTCAAACTCCATTTCATGGCATTCTCAGTCAATCAGTCAGTAAGCATTTTATTAAAGGGCCATTATGTGCCAGGTACTGTGCTTAGTGCTGAGGATACAAAAAAGAGACAAAAGACCCCTTCCTTTAAGAAGCTTACAATCTAATGGGGAGAAACAGGCAAACAAGTATGTGCTAACAAGCTACATGCAGGATAAATAGGACATAATTAAGAGAGGGCAAGCAGTAGAATTAAGAGGGACTGGGTTCCTGAAGAAGTAGGATTTTTGGGATTTAAAGGAAGCCAGAGAATCCAATTGGTGAAGATGAAGGAGAACACAACAGTCATGGAGGATAGCTAGAGAAAATGCTTGGAGATGAGAATGAAAGTGTCTTCTTTGTGGAATAACCAGGAAGCTAGGTCAAAGACTAGCATCAAGGAGTGAGGTCTAAGAAGATAGAAAAGGTAGAAGGGAGCCAAGCTATGAAGGGCATTGAATGCCAAATAGAGGATTGTGCACTTGCTCCTGGAGGTCATATGGAGCCTCTGGAGTTTATGGGAGAGTTTATAGTCAGTCCTGTGCTTTAGGAAAATCACTCTGATGGCTGAATGGAGAATGGACTGAAATAGAGAGAGCCTTGAAGCTTAGTGTCTCAGTAATTATCTCCATGGCACCCCTAGACCAAGAGCAAGCACTAGCAGTTTTGTCTATTGAGAAGTTAGCTCCAAACTATATAACAAGTTCTTATGTCTTAAAAACTTTTTAGCCATTTAAAAATTAATTTCATTCATAAAAATATCACTACTATTGCTCACTAATGTTATATGTATGTTGGAAAAAATCAAGCCATTCTCCAATTGAAAAATGGTCAAAGGATATGAACAGACAATTCTCAGATGAAGAAATTGAAACTATTTCTAGTCATATGAAAAGATGCTCCAAGTCATTATTAATCAGAGAAATGCAAATTAAGACAACTCTAAGATACCACTACACACCTGTCAGATTGGCTAAGATGACAGGAAAAAATAATGATGATTGTTGGAGGGGATGCGGGAAAACTGGGACATTGATGCATTGTTGGTGGAGTGGTGAATGAATCCAACCATTTTGGAGAGTAGTTTGGAACTATGCTCAAAAAGTTATCAAACTGTGCATACCCTTTGATCCAGCAGTGTTACTACTGGGATTATATCCCAAAGAGATTATAAAGAAGGGAAAGGGACCTGTATGTGCACGAATGTTTGTGGCAGCCCTTTTTGTAGTGACTAGAAACTGGAAACTGAATGGATGTCCATCAGTTGGAGAATGGCTGAATAAATTGTGGTATATGAAAATTATGGAATATTACTGTTCTGTAAGAAATGACCAACAGGATGATTTCAGAAAGGCCTGGAGAGACTTACACGAACTGATGCTGAGTGAAATGAGCAGGACCAGGAGATCATTATATACTTCAACAACAATACTAGATGATGACCAGTTCTGATGGATCAGGCCATCCTCAGCAACGAGATCAACCAAATCATTTCTAATGGAGCAGTAATGAACTGAACTAGCTATACCCAGAAAAAGAACTCTGGGAGATGACTAAAAACCATTACATTGAATTCCCAATCCCTACATTTTTGCCCACCTGCATTTTTTATTTCCTTCACAGGCTAATTGTACAATATTTCAGAGTCTGATTCTTTTTGTACAGCAAAATAATGTTTTGGTCATGTATACTTATTGTGTATCTAAGTTATATTTTAATATATTTAACATCTACTGGTCATCCTGCCATTTAGGGGAGGGGGTGGAGGGGTAAGAGGTGAAAAATTGGAACAAGAGGTTTGACAATTGTTAATGCTGTAAAGTTACCCATGTATATATCCTGTAAATAAAAGGCTATTAAATAAAAAAAAAGAAAAAAAAAGAAAATAAAATGTCCCTTTCACAGAAAAAAAATAAATAAATAAATGGTAGTTATGATGATGATAAACAAAAAAAAATGTTATATGTATGTTGGGTATTGCACAACTTCTCAAACTTTGGAGTAATATGGAAAATTGCCACTTATTTCTGGTCCCATGTTGATTTTTTGTATTTGCTTTCTAGGACCATAGTTCATAGAGAATTGAGTCTGGCATGAGGAAGACTCATTTTTCTTGAGTTCAAATCTCACCTCAGATTCTTACTAGTCAGGTGACCTTGGGAAAGTCACTTAACCTCAGTGTACCTCAGTTTCCTCATCCATAAAAATGAACTGAAGAAGGAAATGACACACTCTAGGATCTTTGCCAAGAAAACTCCACATGGGGTCATAAAGAGTCTGACACAATTGAAAAACATCTGAATAATAATGATAACTTATTATTACACATCAGCCAGAACCCACAAAGGTATGATGTCAAAAATGGTAAAATTCAAGGAATTATTGATGGAGCAAAAGTACAAGTAACAAACAAACATAAAACCTCATAAATCTGAGAATGCCATCAAAAGGAATGAACTTCAAAATGTTGAAACTATCACCTACTTCAAGCTAGTATTTTGTGTAATTTCCAATAGATGCTGAGTATATGGGTTTTTCTCCAAAATTTAGTATTTCTCATGGTGCTCCTCTAAGTTCACTGTGGTATACAGTTTGGGAACTGCAAAGTTAGGATATAGCTGGAAACCTTGCAGAAAGGAACACGAACATGGATTGAACTTTGGGGTCAGCAGTCAGATTGTCAAGGGGATCAAGAAGGTAGTAGATAAGGTAGTGGAAGCAGCTTGAAAAGAGAGAGATACAGAAAGGATGAGTTAGGTCTGGCAGAAGGGAAGCATCAGTAGACAGAGAGAAGGGAAGAAAAAAGAGAGGGAGAGAGAGAGACAAAAAGACATATAGAGACAGGGAAATACATAGAGACACAAAGAGATAGGCAGAGGAGGGAGACTCAGAGGAACAGAGACAGAGAGAGACAGAGAAGCACAGAGAGAGCCAGAAAGATAGAGAGACAGACACAGAGATACCTAGAGAGAATTATAGGAGTGATAAACCTTAGGAGACTTAGTTGTATGGCATCTGACTAGTCTGACTGACTGGAAAGCTTAAATCTTCAGACACTATAGCAGAGAAGGAAAGAATAGGAGATGACATGGGATGGGTTTGAGATATGGCATAGGGAAGTGGAAACTCGTGTTGACTGCTTTGATTTGGGTGACATTGATTTTCTCACGGATGTAAATGGGAGTCTTTGCTGAAAGCCAGTGAGTAGGGATGGCACAGTGTGCCATCTTAGAGAGAGATGTTTGGTATAGGCAACTTCGGAAGGCTGATGAGGGTAGCATAAGAGAAATGTGGCTTAGAGTCATGGTTCAGCTGATATTTGTTGACAAATGCTCACCCTCAATCCAATTGGAACAATTAGGTAACCTGCATCCAGGAACTTTCAGGAATATGAACTATATCATGAGGCAGCTCAGGATGGGTGCTGGACTTGAAATCAAGAGGATCTGAGTTCAAATTCTGCCCTATCTACTTAGTAATGGTGTGACCTGGGCTAGTTGCTGGACCTTCCAGTCTCATTAACTTGGAGGGCATTTCAGTGGTATAGCTGATAAGATCCTAGACTTGCAATCAGGAAGATGTCTTTTCATTTTGTTTAGTCACTAGTTGTGTGACGCAGTGCAAATCACTTCTGTCAAGCTGTTTCTTCATCTTTAAAAGAGGAATAATAAAATCTTCCTCACAGAATTGTTGTGAAGATAGCCTATGTAAAGCCTTGGTAAACCTTAAAGTGTTCGATCATCATCATCATCATCGTCATCATCATCAGCATAGTTGTCATCATTGCTGTTAGAGAAGGCAGATATTGGGCATCTATTTCAGTCTTGGTGCTTGACAATGCATGAATGCAGCAGGAGAAGGGGAAGGGATTTGTGCACCATTTCAACTAATCAAAGTCATAAAGTGAGGAAAGGGAGACTGAAGCCAGGGGAAAGGACTGGGAGAGCAGACTAGTGAGGGGCTAGTGGTCATTGGGAAGGTGGAGAAAGATAGAAGGACACAAGGTCATGATAAGGATGGAGGGAACAAATTTCAGAGCTCAAGGTTATGGAGGCAGAAACTTAGGGGTTAGTTAAAAATTAAGGGTGTGATCAGTCTGGAGACTGGCTGAAAGGGGGTCAAGATGCAGCCCCTGAGAGGTAAAAAGGTTGAAAAGAGAGACCAGGATGGAGGAAGTATCAGATACATTGAAGTCTCTAATATCTGGTACATTTTTGTTCAGTCATTTCAGGGGTGGCCAACACTTCGAGACTGCATTTTGGGATTCCTTGACAAAGACACTAGAGTGACTGATCATTTCCTTCTCTAGCTCATTTTACAGATGAGGAATTCAGGCAAACAGGGTTAGGTGACTTGCCCAGAGTCACACAGAGAGTAAGTATTTGAGGTCAGATCTGAACTCAAGAACAGAGCATTTTTGACTCCAGGCCCAACATTCTATCTGTTGTATCGCCATTTGCAATATAATTGGTGCTCAATAAATGCTTGTTGACTAGTAGACTAAAGATTGTAGTAGAGAGGAAGATAGTGAGTCAGGACCTGAATTTCTTCAGAAACAAGAAAGTGAGTGACTTGATAATATAGACTGGGAGTAGGGAACCTTTTTTTCTGCCAAAAGCCACTTGGATGGATATATGTGGGCCATACAACTTATGGAGCTCAAGCAGTAGTGGTATCTACAGCTCATCATTGCCTGTGGTTGCCTTGGCAGGGCCATCTGACCCAATGATTTTGTGAGCCTTCAGGGGCCTGTGGGCTGGAAGTCCTCAGTGCAGACTGATGGGGTAGAAGCTTCAGGGGAATGATGGTGGGTGAGGGAGGCATTAGGAAATGGTGTTCTACAGGGCAGGGAAAATATTAGAAGATATTCTAAGAATATCGAACTCCCTTCTCCTGCTGGAGGAGAGCCAATTTGAGAGTGTCGCAGAGGGAGGCAAGTTTCTGTGAGCACAAGATAATGGGATGTGCATGAAATGGGTATTGTCTGTTCCCTTTGGGCCTGAGCTATCTTTATCAATGCATGGATACCTAACCAGCTCTTGACCATGCTTCAAATGTCATGTGGGCATCCACTGGACATCACAACTTAACCCACTATGGATATCTTTTTTGTCTGTTCCAGAATCCTCTACTCCTTGATCCCTATTCCTCGTGATACTTTCTATCTCTTGCTCTGGGAACAATAATCAAATCAATATTATTATTTAAATGTTCTTATTTTAATTAATCTTAATATGATACTTATATATAATATAAATATATACATATACACACATGTGGACTAATGTAAAACACTCATGTTACTGATGCTGTAAAAAAAAGAAGAAATAAAAATTAGAATAGAGGAAAAATGTTTCAATCTGTACTCAGTCTTATAATTCTTTTTCTGGAGGTGGAGAGTTTCATCTTGAGTCCTTTTGAATTAAGGTGGATTATTGTGTTGATCCGAGTTTACAAGTCTTTTATAGTTGATTATCTACTGCCCTATGGATCTATTCACAATCTCTCTGTCCTTTATCACCATTCCCTTCTGTATGCTGTCTTCTACATTAAAATATAGTCTCCTTGAAGACACAGGCCATCTCATCTTTGTCTTTATGTTTCTAGCACTTGTCATATAGTATTATGGATTAGACCCTCAGTGTCTTGATTCAGTAAAGAAGGAGTAGTAGGAGCTGCTTAGAATGAGTCAACTTGTAAATCCAGTTTGAAGCTGGATTCACTTTCTCCTTTGGCTAGAAGTGAAGAAAAGAGAGTTAGATGTGGGATTATGGGATCAGAGACCCAGTGATGCACTTCTGCCCTACTTGGGCACTTACAGAAGGATAAAACTTTGTGTTTTTCTCAGACAATTATGGCAAATATAGATCCATATAACGCTCACTTTCCCTCCCCAATTATTTTCTAACTTTGCTGACTTATTCTGGCCTATGCTCTCACCATCCTCATTTCACCATGCTCTGGACTTCCAGGTTCTGACAGATGGTCTTTTACCTTCTCTTGTCTGGTACTAGACTTTCACCTCCAAGTCATTTCCATGTACCTGTCCTCCCTTTGTCTGGGTCCCCTTGATGTATTGTTTTCTCCCATTAGAGTATAAGCTTCTTGAGGATAGGAAGTGTCATACTCTTAGAACTTAGCCCAGTGCCTCACCTATAGTAAGCATTTAATAAATGCTTACTCCTTCATTCATAGGCTGTATCTTGCCCCCTCTCTAAACCCTGCCCCTCAGAGTACTAGATGGTAATGAACAGCTCACTCTTGACTATTATCTCCATGACTTAGTGACACAAGGCAGAGAAAAACTTAACCTTAGTCCACAGCCTCACTCACCTCTCCTTTCTGTATTGCATCTTAAAAAGTCCAGGAAATCAATGTTTTTTAAAGCAGAGGGTGGGTACTATGACAACAATCTTCAACTATCCCTAAAAATGTATGTTACCTTTGTATAAACAGGTATCAAATATTTTTTCTTTCTTTTTTAAGAAGAGCATTCAAACAAGTGATTTGAAGTAAACCCAGATGGAAAAATCATAAGGTGAATGCCCTTCCTAGTTTTCAAAATGGAAAGAGCCAGTGAGATTACTATATGAAACCAGGCTCTTTCCTCTTTAGGGTTGGACCCTATACTGGTGAGAGCATTGCCCTATGGAACTATTCTGCCTGTAGGTGATTCACCTCCCATTCCATCCTTTTTTTCCTTTCCTTTTCCATGTCTCCAATTTTACATTCAGTCCCCTACCCCTTATCTTTAGGCAGTGTCTGTTTCCCCTAGTTAAAAGCCTCTGTTGTCCAATCCTAGTTATCATCTTATCTTAAATATATTAATATATGAGCATATTAAATACACAATAATATAATATTAATATAACATAATAATATAATAAATGTAATGAACATATTAAATATAAAATAATTACCCATGATACTTTCTGTTTGCATATATATTTGAGATAAGCTATTTTTTTTTTCAGTTCACTTTGGGCCATTCTTTTTATGTATTCCACTTTAGAGCAATTTAAGATTGTACTATAATTAGCTTCTCTAAAGGTTGTCAAAGGCCACAGAATTTCACATCAGGTCTAGCAAACATGATTTGCTTTTCTCCAGAAAGGTGCAAAGTCTTATTAATACAGTGTGAGTACACCACGTTTGAAAAATAATTCAGCTTGGAGGTAGCTGATGT
Source organism: Sarcophilus harrisii (assembly GCF_902635505.1). Lineage (NCBI taxonomy): Eukaryota > Metazoa > Chordata > Mammalia > Dasyuromorphia > Dasyuridae > Sarcophilus > Sarcophilus harrisii. The sequence goes on along the minus strand of NC_045430.1, from coordinate 259,703,281 downwards.
CCTCTGGAACAGTGAATCACAAAGAGAGAAATGACAGCTCCGAAATCTTAGCTTCCAGCACAACTAGCCTTCATATTCAAAATCTATGGGGGTTTTTCATAATTATCTATGTTAAAAAAATCTTCCTAGGAGGAGGTGGCTTGGAGAACAACTGAAGAGAAATCAGATGTCTGAAATGTCGAGGGTGTTGAGCAACAAATGAATCTGCTGCTTACTCTGCCTTCAGAATTATTTCCGGTTGTTGAGTGAATCTCCAATTAGTAGTTACACATATTTTGGATGTCTTTGAACTCTCTCTTAGAGGCACAGTTATAGCCCATTAATAATGCACCTGTAGATAAGAATATTTTAGGTAGTTAACTGTGCAGGGTAATAAGTCAAGAGGAAAAAAAGGCACAAATTGGTTCAAAAGTTAATGCTGCATTACCCCTCCAGCTGTGACTATAACTATAATCTCATACTTTATTACAGAAAAGTGACTCAGAAATAATGAAGTTCACATCAGGGCCACATCGTAGAGGACTTCAGAGCTTGTGGACTCAGTAAAGGAGGCAAAACAGAGCTGTTGCATTGGGGTGGTAGGAGATTAATGAGCTGACATCGAGAAAGAGCTTTCATCTTCTCAGGGAGCGCTCGGCCAATAGGAAAGGGACTTTACACCGGCAGCCTTGTCAATTATTACATGCCCCTGCTCTGTTCCTTCCATTGCAATTTTGGTTTTCTGTTTTCTGAGTTTATGCTTCTTATGGAGAGACATTTTCACTTCTAGATTCATCTTGGCAGATTAATACCCAGTATGATCGCGCTCCTGTCAATGGGCATTTTGAATAATGCCTTTAAAGTTCCCTTTGATAGCAAAGGAGCCAAGTGATGCATATCACTGAGGAAGGTTTGTATTTTGTTGCTAGACACATGATTGAAGCCAGTGCAGATGTTTGATATAATCTTTAACTATGTTTGCTCGGTAAGTGAAAGCTTAAATAAATTATACTTCTTTGAAATTCATCTTTTGATGCCATTTAGAGAACATTAAGAGTAAATTAAAAAATAAAAGACTGAGAATCTGTGAGTTTTACCTTCTAGCAAAGACAGCTCTGCAAATAAAAAATATAATTTTTTTTGAAGTTTCTTATAGCATGCACGCCAGGATGGTTCGATGAGTCTGGAAGTGAGTAAAATAAAAAAAGGGATTCTTATCAGACATTTACTAGGAAGGATTTCATCTCTTTGACACTTGGTTTGGTAAAATTATAGGTATGGAAGGCAGATAGCTTTTTGGGTTCCCAGTGGACCCCATAATACTGCTCTTTCTTTGTCTTGATGGCTTCAATAAGAAAGTCTCTGCTAGTTTCTTCTTGGAGGAGTTCATTGGAATGTAGTTTTTGAATAATGATCTAGGAAGAAGTTTTTCTGCTGAGGTTGGAATAAATACAGATTGTTCAAATGCCTTCTATGAAGATGTATCTGGGGACCATCTTTTCACAGAATCAGGCCCTTATGGAAAGCCAAAGGCATTGGAATGACAAGCTAGATTAAATATTTAACGAGCAGGAAGATTGATCTGTCATAATACTACTGGAATTCATTCTTTGGTTAGTTACTTTTTTCTGCTTTGGCTTCTGGCTATACAGGATTGAAGGAAGTGATTGGGATGATTAAAAACAAAGACTGCCCTGTAATTGTCCTGGGGAATTATAGATTTAGAGGTGGGGGAGCCCTTAGAATCCACCCAGGACAATCCCTTTTTTTTTTGTAGTTGAGGAAAATGAGATCTGTGCAAAGTAGTGTACCCAAAGTCACAAAGGCCATGATCTGAATCCAATCTGACTCCAAACTTCAGACTCATTGCACTATTTTATCTCTAATACACCTGCAAATTCATCATAACTTTATTTAGAGTTACCCCTAGTTATTTTGCTCGGTCACTTAAAACAGGGATAATGAGGATAAAGTCATGGCATTAGGTCCTCTGCTTTAGGAACCCTAGGAGAAAAAATATAAGGAACAGGTGTGAAAGGAGTATGGGAGGCCACGGACAGTAGGAAATGTTGCATAGTAGAAGTTGACCTCTAGTTAGACACTACCCAGTGGTTTCCCATTGCTATTGTAAACTCCCTGAGAGCAAGGTCCCTGCCATAACCCTCTTTGTGCCATGTGGGAATTCATGGTTGTTAATCAGTGTTTGTTGTTCTTTATCTGTCAAAGATGTTTATCACCTAAAAAAGCCTGACAGTTGAGCTGAGACGGGCAAGTTTTTGAGCTAACTCAGCTTCCCGAGGGCAGAGTGGAGAGCTTGTACAGTTGCATTAAATATGAAAAAAGGTCAAAAAGGAAATTTTCCATACATTTTAATGTTCTTCCTCATCTACTCAGCTTCTGCTTGTTCCCATGTTGAAGAAGAAACTGTTCCCGTTTTGAAGTAGAAACTTTTTGGTGAATGTAGGTCTGTGTCATAAAAGATGCTGATGACTCTGGACATCCAGGCTTTATCTTCCCGGCTTAGTTTGCTTGTCTTTCTAATGGCAGATTGGGAACTGTTAAACGGGATAATAGACATTGAAATGGAATAACTATGTGTTATTGCGGGTGCCTCAATGATGCAACGAGGTGATGCAGTGGATGGAGTGTTGGGCCTGCGATCAGGAAGATCTGAGTTCAAATATGGCCTCAGAAACTGATTAGCTGCATCACTCTGGGCAAATTACTTAATTCTGTTTGCTTTGGTTTCCAATGAGCTGGAGGAAAGAAATGATAAATGACTTTAGTATTTTTGCCAAAAAAAAACAAAAACCCAAAATGGGGTCACAGAGTCAGACATGACTGAAAATAATTACCTCCCCCAAAACAATCAATGATGCAAAGAATACTTAGAACCAATGTGTGGAGAGGATAAGGAGAAGGTTTGATGGAGGGCATGAAAAGATTCCATTTGAGAAAGCTACTAAACCAAGATGGAGAAGTTGCAATTGTTAATGTCTTAGTTTTGAGGGAAAGTGGAGTGATTTTTGTTTTGTTTTTGTTTTTAAGTTTTCACTAAGCCAAATGAGAGAATTACATAATTTAAAAAAATGCTGTGCTAGTATGCAGTATATTTATTGCTTCAAAAATGAGTGCTCCGTTTATTGTCACATCTGTTTGTTCAGAGATAAAGGACATGCTTATTATAAAGTATAAATCTAGTATCCATTCCATGAGACAATGTAATATTCCATTAAGAGAATATAATCTCATTTGGGGGGGATGAAAAACAAATCTTTGACATTTTGGAAAAAGCCATCCAGAATAGCAACTTTTGTGTAAAGCATCCAACTTTGTTCAGATTCTGAAGACATTCTGTCAACAGACAAACAAAAAAGCATTTCTGTATGAATTAAAGAGACCCATCTAATTCAGTCCACAAAGATTGAAAAATATTCTTTTTTTTTTTCAATCTTGAAAAATCCAAGGGCTAGGTTCAGAAGCAGAAAGTCCTGAGTTTAAGTCCCACCCTGAATATGTATTGGCTGTGTGATTATGAACAAGTGACTTAACTTCTCATTGTCCTGAGAGATGCTAAAACTTTTTAACTTTTCAAAATATTGATTTGCTATTGTTCATCAGTGGAGGTAGTTTTCAGCCTGGATTTATCAAGTCCAATAAATCACAGATTTAGACATTTAGATGTTTGAAGGGCAATGCACTTAAGTCATTTATTGTTATGTAATATATTTATGTTTCACTTGAAGGAAACTCAGTTCCATATATGGATATTTGAACCTAAAATGGAAATAGATAGGGGGCAACATATTGTTCCAGAGGCAAGGGTGACATAGAGGAGGTAGAGCTAGAGAAAGTATAGAGTTAGATCTAAAGCCCTTCCTCAAGTCAGGAAGACAGGATTCAAATTGGGTGCTCTCCAACACATACACTGTCTGGGTGAGTTTGGGCAAATCAATCTCTTTAAAGATCCAGGCCATTCTTGAACACTGCAAATGGTAGTAGAGTTGCCAATTTTATTAGTCAGGAGGAGTTTCCTTATAAGAAGTTCCTGATGGTGATAAATTACAGGTCTAGCTACTCCCAATATTATATTACAAGGAAATATTTCAATTAAACTCAATTGTTCACTGCACACAAATCAAGACTGTTATGTTTAAAATAGAATTTACTTTGGATAGAGACTAGATCTGTGATTTCATTAGTATTGGCATCTGCCACTGAGTTCACTCCCTTTAGTAAAACAGGTCAGCCTCTTCTTTGTAATACATGGTTGGCCAGTGTCAGGCATATCAAAATCATATAGAAATAGAAATACTCATCCAAACATAATGATCCCTGCAGGTTGCATAATGACTTGGTTTTAAAATATAATGGTACCTATATTTTATTGTATTTTTATTTGTTAAATATTGGCCAATTACATTTTAACCTGTTTTTTGTCACAGCAGGGAGTATGGGAGCCCCACATATTTGATTTCTCTCAGTACTGAGAGATTGAGGGATCTGTCGAGAGACATACTGTATATGTCAGAGACAGGTGTTTATGATCTGGAAGCCAGCTTTTCATCTAGACATCACTCAGCATCTTAGAATTTTATGAAACGATGTCTCCATAAAACATTATGGCAATATTTGTTTTGTAAAGGAAGATATACTCGGATAGAATTCTAGTTAATGTTATAGATACAGGGATAGACTAGGAATGGGAATTATTATAATATCATTTCAATTGTGGTTATTACAGACATTTATTTCCTACCCTTGATTATCTGCTCTACTGGAGTAGAACAGGGACATTCATTAATAAACCTTAAAGAGAATTTAGCACAGAATTAAAAGATCCCTTGTATTTGGTTAGGGAATGAACTTTTATACCTATAAGTAAATAGGAGTATGTCAGAAGTTTTGGGAATTCCTTCTAAAACTTTTTCCCCATTCCCTCTCTGCTCAAAGTCTACATTAAATAAATAAGTCTAAATAAGATGTCAATGTACAGAAATAGTAAAATATCACCTTGGACTTTATATGACTTTGGAGAAGTCACAACCTTTCTGAACTTCAGTTATCTTCTCTCTCTCTCTCTCTCTCTCTCTCTCTCTCTCTCTTTCTCTTTCTCTCTCTCTCTTTTTCTCTCTCTTTCCCCCTATCCATCCATCTATCCATCTCCATATAGTAATATATAAAGGATGATTTGATGGCTTCTGAGACTTTCTTGTTTTAATTATGTGATCATCCATCTTGGCCTGTCTGGCCTAAAACCTTCCACATCCCTATTTCTTTCAGTTGTTTTTCATATATCAATATCTCAAGGCCCCACGACACCCTGTGCAACTTCCCCGGGCCAGAGTCCAGCTTCTCAGTCCCTTGCCTGACACAGAGTGCCCAGAACTCCATCTCATCCTCCAGATTTGGTCTGAATTGAGCAGGACTTAGCACATGTCTCCTTATCTCAGCGGGGAGCTGATAGCAATGAGCTTCTTCTAATTTCAGCAGCCAATGCATCTTACATCTTGCTCTAGAGATCATTAGTGCCATGTGATCTTTGGCGCCTCTTCGGGAAGCAGCTCTTAAGCTGGTACGTGGAGATGTTTTCTGATGTTCCAGTCAAACAGCATCCGTGCATCATTTAAGAACAGAGAGGTTATTGAGAGGTGAAGATGAAGAGGTTTTGAGAGCGTTCTTGAATTAGAATTTGCCCGTGATTCATGCTAAGAAAAAGCCTTGGTAATCAGGACAGGGAGGAGGGAGGTTTTTAGCTTTCTCGCATTTTTGGGAGGGTTCCTTCGCATCAAACTGTTGGATATGGGGATAATGATAGGGAGCTGGGGAGATTATTACATAGAAACTGCTTCGGTCAGCTGGACTTTAAACAAAGCTGTAATTGGCTGGGAAGGATGAATTCGAGGGAAGTTACACGGCAGGCACACGCAGCCCCACTGAGGGATGAGGCTTCCTTGCCCATGGCTGGGGTTCTTGTTCAGCTACCACATAATCTTTTCTGGGGAAGAAAAGCACCATGCACTGAGCAATTTGGGAAAATGGTTGGAGATAGACCAGCTTGCCTGTGATTACTCACACTCCTGGTTGCTCGGTGCACATCAGAGGCCTGATAAATGGATTTTGTTCTAATGTACTTGGGGAGGGAGGTGGAAAATGACCTGCTTCAACTTGCAAATGCTGTGAAAGTGAACATGGGAAAAGAATAGACTGTGTTCATGGTGTAGCCTGGGGAGAAAAGGAGAGCAAATAAAGGCCTTGGAACGGAGCTTGGTGGAATGTGAGGAGGCAAGGAAGAGGAAGTCGTATTATTGGCCTAGACATTGAACTTTAGCCCTTTCCCTCCAATTCCAGGATTTCCTTAGTAATAATAATAATAATAATAATAATAATAATAAATCTCTTTGTGTGCCTCTGTCTTTCTCCTTCCCTTGTATTTGCATTCTCTCCCTTCTCTCTCTTATTCCCTCCTTTTCTCTCTCTGTCTCTGTCTTTCTTTCTTTCTCTCTTTCTCTGTCTCTGTGTCTCTCTGTCTGTCTCTTTTTGTCTCTGTTTCTCCCTTTCTCTCTCTCTGTCTCTCTCTCTCTGTCTCTCTGTCTCTCTCTCTCTCTCTCTGACTCTTTCTTTCTCTTTCTCAGCTTTCTCTGTCTTTATAAATTTTTCTCTTTTCCTCAACAACCTCATGAAGCAGGTCTACCCTTTTAACAGATGAGAAAACCTGAGAGGCTCTGTGTGAGCTTAAGGATCATCCAGCTTCCATGAAGCCCAAAACTTTTCCCACTGTTCTGACTCTTCTCAGAAGTGGTTCCATCTTAATTACTACGACTTTTATTACACATATTGTTTTCATTTAGTGGTTATTGACCTTTTCAATATGAGAACTAACTTTATATATATATATATATATATATATATATATATATATGAAAAATATACAAAGAGGGAAATATATGTATATATGGATGAATATGTAATCTATCTTACATACATACAAACATATATGTATATATGAGCTTGGACAGACTTTGAGAGATAATGGAGGATAGAAAGGTCTGGCATATTATGAACCACAGGGTCATGAAGAGTTGTTTTTCAGTCAACTGAACAACAATGGGTAGAGCTATTAAAACATAAAGGAAATGACAGTGTTATGGTGAAAAGAGGTCTCATTTTCTGTCTTTGGAGTGCATCATTCATACTCAGTAACTAATACTCTGTGACCTTTTAATCCAAAAGTTACAAATGCAAACAGTGTAGTCATCGAAAAGACTGCCCATAGGAATCTATTTACTTTCACATTATTTCTATTTCTATTGTATGCAAGTGTCTCATGATTCACTCACAATATCCATTAAGCACATTTCTGCCTTCAAATATATAACAGAACATTGGCTAGAAGCTAAGCCCTATTTCCTGACTTACACAACACTGGAGGGAGAGTCAGTCTGGGGGAGAAAAGGCAGGGACTCCCTGATCTCTCCCTCAACCCCTTCCAAATTCCTTTAAATAATGACTCTAAACCATTTTTAAAGCATCAGAACACACAAAAAGATGGAGTGGAACATTTCCAGCCAAGGACAGCTTAGGCAGGGGTCCTCAAACTTTTTAAATAGGGGGCCAGTTCACTGTCCCTCAGACTGTTGGAGGGCTGGACTATAGTAAAAACAAAAACTTTGTTTTGTGGGCCTTTAAATAAAGAAACTTCATAGCCTTGGGTGAGGGGGATAATCGTCCTCAGCTGCTGCATCTGGCCTGCAGGCCATAGTTTGAGGACCCCTGAGAGAGTCAGCAGGAAAGGTTTGTGGCACAATATGGAAGTCGAGCCAGCAGTCTAACTGGCAGGATGGGTCAGCGTGGTTCTGGCCCCAGCTCCGGCAAAGCAAGAGGGGGACTTGAGGCTTCTGAATAAGGGGCAGTGCTGGTGGAGCGGGGGCCTCCTCTCAGTTCCAGTCAAAGCTAATGGCTTTATGAGAAATCAAGAAACAATAAAATAAAAGCAAAAGGGTGAAAAGAATTAGAAAATGATGTATCTTACATGGAACTTATAATTTACTAGGGAAAACAAGACAAATGAAAATAAATACACTAGTACAGAAAAATTAATCAACAAACATTTAAGAGCCTATTATAAAGATAAAGAGGCAAAGATGCCCTCAAGAACAGTATAATCTATCAATGGAGAAAGGATATAGACCTGTAAGCAAATATTATGGATGGAATTAATATAAAAGAATTTTGTTTGAGAGGTAAGAAAAGGCTTTTTGTTGGGTGTGTAAAATAATTGAGGCTGGGTTTGCTTGCTACTTAATTTACTGGAATTGAAAGTGCAAAAGTATCTCTTAATATAATCATGAAAGCAACTGACAATTTATATCATATTTTGGGATTTGTAATACAATTTGAATATATAATTCTCAGTAGTGAGATGTATGATAGAAAAGGAAATAATTTTGTAGTCAAATATTTGGGTTTGATTTACAGTTCTGATCCTTGCTATTTGTATAAATCTTGGGTAAATCACTGTAGTCTCTGTGACTCAGTTTCTTCATCCATACAATGGCCAGGTTGGATTAAATAGTGTAACTCATGAGAAGTCCAGGAAAATCTAAATGTGCTTGTCTATTAAAAGAATTGGAAAAAAAAATTAAAAAAAAAAAAAAAAAAAAAAAAAAGAATTGGTCTGTTGTGTTCCATGAAAGATCATTTCAAAGTCAGTGTTTTTATTTCTGCCACCCTCCCTACCACTAACTCCTTAAACTTTATTCATATACAGATTTCCCACAGTGACTTGAGAAATGTGTTTCACGTATAACTTGCTTGATAACTGCTTAGTTTTATTGCAATTGATAATGTTGATCTAGGACATTGAAAGATTCTTATCCTTATCCTTCATATCCGGTTAGGATCTGCCTGATAAATCAGAAGATCAAACAGATTTTATTTATTTATTTTTTTGGTACTTCCATGGTCAAAGCTCTTGGATTGGTCTATGACAGTTGCTTTGTACCGAAACTTACTCTGAATGGTGTTGCAGTGACCATTCAATAAATCTGTACATTTGCTCAGTTGTTCCCCAGTCGTGACATTTTTACTTTGTAGGGCTGTGAGGCTCTCCAGGGAGGCTTTCTGATTCCTTACTAAGCTGGATATTTTCAAAGGGAAATTGAGAAACTCGTATTTTGGTGTTCATTTTTTTTGTTTTGATTTTTGTTTGTATGTTTCTTACAAAAATATAGAAACATCTACAATTGTCCCCAACAACAAAATACCTTCAGATTTCAGAATATTTACTGGATAAGATTACATACCTTCAATGACCAGGGAACTTGACTATCAACAACCAGTGCCTGGAGTTCTTTTTAACTTTAGCTTATCCCTAGAGAGGATGTTCACTGGGTTAGTCTCTGAATACTTCTCAGTAACATGATGAAAAGCCATTTATTCCTGTTCAAGGCCAGTGCTGCTAGAACTAAGTCTCTAAGGCAAAGCAGCAGAAGTTCCTTTTCATAAGAAGTTATAAATAAATGGATAAAATGAACTCAGCAGAATAACCTGTGCTTAGTACTCCTTTCCTACCACACCCACACTACCATTAAAATGGAACGGAATCTTTATTTTCCTTAAGCCTAATAAGTTAAGACTGTATAAGATTACAAAGTTGACTGGTCACAGGACTTGATGTTGACAGCTGGGAAGTTGGGAAAATAGTGAGTTTGAGAAGAGACCCTGATCATTGTATTGTCCATATTTGAAACAGAGAAGACCAACTCTAAGACTCCAGAAGGTGGGACCGTCACCTTGCCAACTGAGGCTAAATCAATTAATCAACAAGCATTAATACCACTCATTAAATTATATCACTTATAAAAATAAATGGTAGAATTGACAAACTTGAACAGTCCTGCCTTCAATAAGCTTATGTAAGATTAGGGGAGATAACACTTAAGTATATCAGTATAAAATAAGTAAAGACAAGCTAATTTTTTAGCTGATTTAATTCCCAGCAACTGGGAGAATGAGAAAAGAACTCCTGTGGGTTATAGTGCTGGAAGGAAGCTTGATTCTAAGAGAATGACATGAGTAGGCATTGCATTTCAGGAATGAGCGTCAGCTTATGTAAAGTAGATCATTTGGCAGAATTGTAGAATAAGTAAAATAGTAAAAAGTAGTTATTTTTTTTCCCTTCAGCCTGACTCTGATTCTGCTATTTCTTCCTGTATGAGTCAGAACAAGTCCCTTCCCCCTTTCTTCCTCAGTTTCCTCCTCTATAAAAATGAGGCATTTGGAGTAAATGATCTTGATACTAATTCTTCAGTGATTTGAATGCTTTTGTGGCACAGGAGAGAACTTGCAGTCAGAAGATCTTGACTCTGACAATTGCTAGTTCTAGTGGACAAGTCATAAAAAAAAAAAAAACCCTTCAAGAACCTCAATTTTCTCATCTGTAAAATGGAGATAATGCCTATGGCAACTGAGTCTCAGTAAAACTCCATTGTATATGTAGATATATACTTATATGTATATGATACATATAAGTTGCTTCATCAACTTTAAATTGGCTATACAAATGCCTGGACTAGTTTTATAACTATAGAGTATATTCCTCTCCAAGTAAAAAAATTAATAACCAAATCAGTAACCTGAAGGCTATTCCAGGAGAACTGTCATTAATGTTCATGAATGAATTAAGTGAATGAACCATTTTATGATGTATAAGGTTTTGGGGAATAATTTTGTATATTTGATTTTGATCAAATTTTCACACATCTTTCAAAAAGAAAAGTATCAGGGCCCTAAGTTCCTGAGTATGAAAATAATTTAGCTTTTCTGTGCTTTTCTGGGAAGAACATAGAAGAATAACTCCCTAGTTCAGGAAACAGAGGGAGACATTATAACATAGCTACCATAAAGTAAATTTGCCAGGTTTGATAAAGTGTCCATCAATGCATACAGTTGCTGTGAAGGGCTTGTCATTTATTGGAAAGATTATTTTCATTATTTAATGTATTTCTGTAAATTGATTTAAAGAAAAAAAGGAGAAACCAATTCTTTTTTTTTTTTTAAATAATTATAACTTTTTATTGACAGAACCCATGCCTGGTTAATTTTTTACATTTCCCCTTGCACTCACTTCTGGAGAAACCAATTTTTAATCCTGAAATTCAGATAGGAAATCTAACATTCTTTCTTTGCATGAACAAAGAAAAGATTACTCTATTGACTGTCAAAGAACAAAAAGATTGTCCAAATCACCAAAAGAACCAGATATAGATATTGGATTTGGATTTTTAAAAATTCCATGTATGCTCTGTACTATTTTGAAAATATCCTGTTGTCTTAGAAACAGAAATGAAAAAAAAATTGTGGGCATTATTTTTCTAACTTACCAATTAGTATAGAAAGTAATATATATGGTCTTTTGTATGAATTTTTAAGCATGTTTCTTAAGAGGTTATATTAAAATATCTGTTCCATCAGATCTAGAAGATCTCACTGTGACAGGGAATTTTATATAATTTTCTTCACAAAAATCACATGAAAATGTTCATTTTTTTCCCTAGGGAGAAATGGTTGTCAGATTTTGATCACTTGGTATCATCCCACAGTGAGATATTCCTCAGGGTATTTGTATTCCATAGAGTAGATATTGTTTTTCTTTGGTTTTGTGGTAAATAACAAGAATTATTCCTATGTCACAGAAAGTGACATGAAATAATTCCCAGAGTTTTTGCCTATGGCTCTGAAAGAACCTCATTAAACCTAGCCCTAAACTCAGTGGAGAAGGATGTTACAAATTAGTTTAGAATTCAATTCAATTAAAAAATTAAATTCTGCACACATTTGCTTATGGGATGTCCCAAAAGCCTTGGCATAGTTTTGCGCTGTTAGAACTTAAGGCTTTGGGGACACTCATACGAGACACTGGGGGATACAAAAATTATTGTTATATATAAAATAGGTGATCATGTTTTTGGCTTCATGAATTGTTTTTTCCTCAATATTTCTTGTGTTTTGCATGTGACAGATTGTATGAACATTATGAAAACTAAAATGCAAATTTCACAAGGGCAAGGATAGTTTCATTTTTGTCTTCATGTCCTAACTTGGTATCACAATGACTTGCAGATAATAGGTATTTAATAATAAATGTTTAGTCAACTGAAAACCATCCAAGTAGGACCACCCAAGCTAGTTTATTCTGGCCATCTTAGTGACCGACCTGGACTATCAATTGACTATGTGACTAATTGTTACTGAAGCTTTTTTCCACCCCCTGGCCTTAAACCAACTGCACAGTATCAGATTTAACCATAATTAAATATGTTTTAAAGATGGACTGGTCATCTCAGAAGAATGAAGAATAAATAGTCAATTGACAGCCTATGTGCTCCATTGGGATGCTTTTGATGTCAAGGGAAGTTGAGGAAGGCCCCTAGAATCTTGATTGAACTTCAAGGGATAAACATACTAGAAGAAATGAATGAGAGCTGAAATTTGAGAAGGAATATCATCACTAAACTCATAGATCTAGAGTTGGAAAGCCTCTCAGATGCCACTTTGCTTAATTATTTTGTTGATGAAGAAAATGAGGTTGGGGTGACTTGTTCAAGTCAATGAAGTAATGAATTTGAACTCAGAGCTTCTGAATTCAGAGCCAGTTTCTTCTCCCTTCTTCTTCTCCCTTTTCCCCTTCCTCCCCTCTTCTTTCTCCTTCTCCCTCATCCTCCTTCTTTCTTGTTCTTTTCTTCCTTCTCCTCCTCTTTCTTCTTCCTCCTCCTCTTCCTCCTCTTTTCTCATATCATAAAGAGCTACCTTTCCAATAGAGTATTAGTGTATTAGTGCCTTCCTATTGCTAGTAAAATTTCTTACTGTAAAAAATTGCTCAAGAAGTATTTTATGCATGATGAATTTTCCTTAAATGAATATCCAGACTCATCATTTGGCCCCATGTGCTATGCAATTGATTTATATAATCTTTTATGGCTTAATCTCTATTTTATAAAGTCTGATTCATTGGCTTTAGGAATTACATGGGTTTATTTTTTATTCTTTGTAGAAATGTCATCACAATTCTGATTCAAGCAGAAAGAAAACAAACAAGCAAACAAAAATTGGTTTTCTTAAAATGAGTTTTCAAGACTACAGAAAGGTCATTTGTGGATTTTTTTTTTAAAAGAAAACACACCACACAGACACAGACACAGACAAACACACACACACACACACACACACACACACACACAAACACCATGCTGTTGCAGTGTACCTCATGAAAAACATGGAGAGCATACATCTCATGATTAGAAGGAAAACTTGGTTTGATTCAATCTTTATAATCTCAAATAAGTAGCCTAATATTTTTATCTTTCTGAAGTTGTGTGATGATTGGTAAAATAGAAAAAAAATGACAGATGAAAAAGCTGATCGACCAACAATTTTTTGTGTTCATTCTATTAGTAAATCATCCTATGAATTTTTACTAGGCTTCTAGGTAGGTGCAAAACACTGGGCGAGGGCTTGGAGAGGGTGCAGAAAAGCAAACAACTGAGAATTATAAATGATCAGAACTGGAAAAGACCTGACAAGCCATCTAGCTGCACTCCTACATTTCACATATGAGGAAACTGAGGCCCCAAAGTGAAATAACTTGCTCATGGTTACAAAGAGTAGAACCCAGATATTGATTAGAATTCAGCATTTGACAAACTTGCAACTTTATTGGGAGGGACTGAGATTGTAGAATCAATACTCCACATGAGGAAAAGGGACCTAAGAGGTTATCTAGTTAAATCTTTTCACTTTACAGATATTAATGTTCAGATATTATGGTGGTAGACAGAACATTAGACTTGTAATCAGGGAGAACTGAATTTAAATCCTATCTCAGACACTAGGCAAATCCTTTTTTTTTTTTTTAATTTAGTAAGTTTATTTTTAACACACATTGCTTTATGAATCGTGTTGGGAGAGAAAAATCAAAGCAAAAAGGAAAACCATTAGTGATTAAAAAAAAAAAAACAGAAAAAAGAAGTGAACATAGCATGTGTTGATTTATATTCAGTCTCCTTAGTTCTTTTTCTGGAAGCAGATGTCATTTTCTGTCCAAGTCTATTGGGATTGCTTTGGATCACTGAACCACTGAGAAGAATCAAATCTTTCATAGCTGATCATCGCACATTCTTGCTGCACAATTGTGTACAACGTATTCCTGGTTTTGCTGATAGGTTAATTATCCCTCATTCTCCTAATTTGTTTATGGTATCATCCTTCATGCCCAAATCATGTACTTATTTTGACCTTATTTTGGTATGGTGTATGAGATGTAGATCTATGCCAAGTTTTTGACATATTATTTCCCAGTTTTCCCAGCAATTTTTGTCAAATAGTAAGTTCTTATTCCAGAAGCTGATGTTTTTTGTTTTTTTTTTTTTTTTTTTGGGGGGGGGGTTAATCACATACTAGATTTCTATTTTATTTATGTCATGTGTTTCTAATCTATTCCACTGATCTATCTCTATTTCTTAGCCAGTACCAAATAATTTTGATTACTGCTAATTTGTAATATATTTTTAGGTTTGTACTGCTAAGTCACCATCTGTTGTATTTTTTCATTAATTCCCTTGATATTCTTGACCTTTTGTTCTTCCAAATAAATTTTTTTATTATTTTTTTCTATTTCTATAAAATAATGTTTTGTCAGTTTAATTGGTATGGCACTGAACAAGTAGATCAATTTAGGTAGAATTATCATTTTTATTATATTAACTTGGCCTAGCCATGAACAATTGATATTATTCCAATTGTTTAAATCTGATTTTATTTGTGTGAGAAGTGTTTTGTAATTGTGTTTATATATTTCTTGGATTTGTCTTGGCAGGTAGATGCCAAAGTAGTTTATTTTGTCTACAGTAATTTTAAATGGAATTTCTCTTTCCATCTCTTGCTGATGGGCATTGTCAGCAATATATAAAAATGCTGATGATTTGTGTGGGTTTACTTTATATCCTGCAATTTTGCTAAAGCTGTGAATTGTTTCCAGTAGGTTTTAGAATGATTTTCTAGGATTTTCTAAGTATATCATTATATCATCTGCAAAGAGTGATAGTTTTATTTCTTCATTGCTTATTTTGATTCCTTTAATTCCTTTTTCTTTTCTTATTGCTAAAACCAACATTTTAAATGTAATGTTGTATTACATTGTGGTCAACTCTCTTGGCTTGCTCTTTGGTCTGTAAATGATCACAAGCCCTTTTTTCTGCCCTGGATCTGTGAGGAGAATCCCCTCTCCACTGTGACTACAATCTATGGGCGAGCTATTTGCTTCTCTTTGCCCTGAAATTACTCCCCAAGATTGTGGCTCTGATTCGAGTATGGGCAAAGCAAAAGAATCCTGTTTTAGTGCTAGCAAAGAGACCCCAGTAGTCTCCTTCTGATTAGTTGTTCAATCCCTTTGCCATGTATGGGATAAAAGGTTTGGAAACAACCCCTGCTGCTCTTGATTCAGTCATCCTGAAACCTGTTCCAGGTTTGCTGAAGCTGGTTCTGTGCCTGTGCTGGACTGTATCCACTTTTACCCTGATGTTATAAACCTTTTCTGCCAACCTACTAAGTTTTCTTGGACTGGAAAATTTTCACTTCACCTTTTTGTGGATTTTGATGCTTCATAATTTATTTAGAGTCATTATTTAAAAGTATTTGGAGGATTTTTGGGGAGAACTCAAACAAGCCTCTCCTTTTATTCTGCCATCTTCACAACAAAACATTTCTTCATGATTGGAACAAATAAAAAGTGAAATGTTCACCCTTGGAAACTAATGGATTTCTTTTCATCAAAAATCACTGGATTCTAGATTCCAAGCTCAAAGTGAACATGTGATTCAAATCTCTCATTTTAAAAACTATGAATGTAGTAACTGGTAAACCCAGGATTTGAATAAAGGTTCTCTAAGTTCAAAGTCTGTGTCTGTCTGTCTGCTGCTCCAGCTAAATGATCATTTATTGGGTATATTCTATTTCATTTTTGAGGCATTTGGGATTAAGTGACTTGCCAAGGATCACACAGCTAGTAAGTGTCTAGGACTGGATTTAAACTCAGACCCTCCTGACTACAGGACAGCAATCTATCTATTGCTTCTGCTGGATGATCACTTGCTGGGGATATTCTGGAAACTATCTTGGGCAGGTTGGATTTTTGGTGAGAGGTAAAGTCCTTTCAAAATCTGATTCTAAGATAATCTTAGAAATATCCCAAGCATTCCATGATGAATTGTGAAACTGGTGGAAAAGACAGTCAGAATGTTTTGTGTCCAGAGGCAGAGTAGGTCACTGAGGGCTGAGTGATCTGAGAAGATTATAAAGGGAGATAAGCAGAGAGGAAAGGAATAGGAGAAGGGAGTGAGTCTTGATGGATTATTGTATTATTGGATGGCATGCATGGAGATGACATGGTATTGAAGTATTGAAATATACAATTACTAATTCATTGAATTTTTTATAGAAGGTTTAGAAATTTCTGATTTGGACTGTTTAAGGAATTAAACTGATTTAGGTAAATGCTGTTAATCCAAGGAAGGTAATTTAAGATTATTGTCCATTTCTGTTAGCATCATCCCAGGCAATTCTGGAGCTTTCAGGACATTTGGCTGCTAATTGTAAACTCTATTGACAGTGTCACCAGGGAGGAGCACAGATCTCATAAAGCAGCGCTTAACAAGAGAACAAAAATATCAGTTTGCTGTCAGATGATTTTTACTGAAGGGAAATATATTTTCAGATCAGAACCATCCTCCATGTAAAAATATTGGACTCTGATTGACTTGTATCTTTTTTTTTTGATGAGTTCTCCCCCACCTTTTTCTTTCCAAAATACTTTTAGTTCCAACCCCAGCTTTCTCATTTGGTTCATCAAAATCCAGGCTTAATATAAGATACAGATGAATGATATACCAGCCTGGTATTTACATCTTTCAAGTAGTTTCCTTCATGCAGTAACAGATTGTGTATTTTCCAAATTAAGTGTTGACTGAATGTTATTAAGTATTTTCAGCAAAAGCTGAAAGACAAATCAGTTCTGTAGAGTGTCAAGGTGAAAAAGAAATCAAAGACAAAAAAAGCTATTCTCCAGGTCATTATGTGTCTTTGATAGTGGAGTCAAAACATTAGGCAGTGGAGAACAATGAAAAGAGTTTTTAATCTGGTATCATAAGGCCTGTATTCAAATCTCGTTTCTGCCAATTATTATCTGTGTGACCTCGGTAAGTCACTTAATTATTGGATCAGATAATCCTTTAAATTCTCTGCTAGCTTAAAATTTCTGATGTTATAATAACAAAATGAAATTTGAAAACTCAAGTTAATTAGTGTTCTGTAATATACATATTTAGAGTCCAAAGGTCTGTGTTTCCTTCTTGATTTTTCCAGCTCTGTGACTTTGGACAAATCTCTTTACCTTTTTCTGTCACAGTTTTTATACCAATAAAATGTTATTCAAATGACAGATCACCATGTCCATTCCTCTGTCTCTCAATCTATAACTGAGATGTCATTCTAAGTGAGGTTCTTAATCTGAAGTCCATAGAGCTCCAAAGGGTCACATTTGGATGGGAAAATAACACATCTTAATTTTCGTGAACTTTTGGGTTCCTTTGAAGTTCTATGTATTTCACTTAATGCATATTAAAATATTCTGGGAGGATTTCCAAAAGGATCTGTGATACTAAAAACAAACCAAACCAAACAATTCCCCCCAAACCAAATCAAACCCCAAATGGTAAAGAACCTCTAGTCTTTAAAAAAAGCATCTTATTATGCTTTAAAATCTCTAAACAACTAATCGAGAAAAATATTATTTTGAGTTTCCTTTATACTTTTAAAAATGAAGTTTTAAATGTGCTCCCTCCTCCTAACTTCAGGGAAATCAAGTGATATGCTACTTTATATACATATTGATACATATATACATAATGATAATTAATATATATGTTAAAACCATGCAAAACATTTCTATAGCAGTCATGTTGCAAAAAGCACAATAAAAAAGAAGAAAATTATATTTAATTTCCACTCAAAGTTCATCAATTTTCACTGGGAAGTAGATTGCATTTTTATCATGGATACTTTGGAATTATCTTGAATCATTGTCTTGATCAGTGCAGCTAAGTCTTCCACAGTTGATCATCTTTCTAATATTGCTATTGTGTACAATTTTCCTCTGATTCTGCTCACTTACCATTGCATCAATTTAAATTGGTCTTCCCGGGTTTTCCAAAACTAGCCTGCTTTTCATTTTTCTTAACACAGTAGTATTCCATCTCAATCATATACCATCATCTACTCAACAATCCCCCAATCTATGTGCATTCCCTTAATTTTAAATTATTTGCCACTACAAAAAGGGCTACTATAAATTTTTTTTTATATATTGCTCTTTTCCCCTTTGATTTGATCTCTTTGGATACAGACCTACTTGGGGTATTGCTAGATCAAATTGCTAGATGCACAGTTTTCTAGCCATATAGCCATAATTTCAAATTGTTCTCCAGAATGGTTGTACCAATTCAGTACTGTTCACCGACAGTTAACATACTTCTTTTCCAATATTCTCTTCGACATTTGTCATTTCTGATAAATGTGAGGTGGTATCTCAGTTGTTTTAATTTACCTGTTTGTTGTAATCATTAGAGATTTAGAATATTTAAAAAATTATTATAGGTAGCTTTAATTTCTTCTGAAAACTTCATATCCTTTAACCATTTATCAATTGGGAAATATCTTTTATCTTCATGAATTTGACTCAGTTTTCTGTATTTTTGAAAAATGAATCTTTTATTAGAGGAACTTGCTATAATTTTTTTTTTTTGGATGTTACTTCATTGCATGTGACATCTTTTGATAAAATGTGGTTTCCCTGATTATATTTGAGATCATGATTGCTGCCCCTGACTTTTACTGAAGCTAATAGATTCTACATTGGCCCCTTATTTTAATTCTGTGTGTATCTTTCTGTTTCAAGTATGTATCTTTTAAACAATATGTTATTGTATTCTGTTTCTAATCCTTTCTGTTATCCACTTTCATTTTATAGATCAGTTCATTCACCTTCACGGTTATGCTTACGATGTTTTCCCCTCCATTCTCTTTTCTTCATGTATCCTTTTCTGTCTCTTTTTAAACCTAGAACTTCCTCTTAAGTCTGTTTCCTTTAATCTACCTTCTTTTATAATCCCCCTTCTCTTATCTTTTCCCTTTTTTTACTTCCCTGGTGAGTAATATAGATTTCTACACTCATCTGAATGTGTTTATATATATTCTTTCCTCTTTGAACCAACTCATATGAGAATGAGGTTCAAGAATTGCCTTCCTACCCCCATTTTACCCTACTTGATAAAAGCTCTTCATTGCGTATTTTTTTTATGTGAGATACTTTTCCTCATTCTTTTTCTCTTCCCCTTTCTCCCAATTCATCCCTCTTTCTCACCCACTCATTTTTTTTAGATCACCCCATTGTAACTGATTGACAACCATGTCCTCTATGTATATAGATTCTAATTGCCCTAATAGTGATAAAATTCTCGAGTTACATGTTTCAGTTTTCCATATAGGAATGCAAACATTTTAACTTATTAAGCTCCTGATAATTTCTCTTTCATATTTACCTTTTTTATGCTTTTTTTGAATCTTGTGTTTGAATGTCATTTTTTTTTTCATTTAGTCCTGTTCTTTTTATCAGGATCTCAACTAATTCTAAATTTTTCAAATTATCTTTACTCTGAAGGAAGAATCAATAAACAACTCTGGAAGGAATGGTGTTCTCTCCATTTCCCATGTTCTCTCTTGATGACTATTCCTACTTTGTAGATTTGTGTTTACTAAGCCAACATGAGAAAGTTTCTCATTTTCTCCCTACAGTCTATGTCTGCCATTAATGCCAGCTATCATCCAAATAGTGAATTAAAGGATGGGGATTTAGGGCATGATTGAATTCTACTTGGTCTGGAATCCCAAACCTAAAGAAATGTTTTTCTGCTTAAGTAGATGTCATTTCAATGTTTTGAAAACTCGGGATAATCTGATTAAGTTTGGCATCAGGATCACCTTCGAAAGTTTCAACAATTCAGATCCCCAGCCTACTCATGAGGATAGCCCTTTCTCCCCTTCATTTGGAGGAAGCCTTAACTTGATATCAGATTACATTAATAATAGGCAAAATATCCTAGAAGAAATATCCAGGACCAATGACATCAGTTATATTTTCTTCTTAACTCTAGAAACTCCTTCTTTCTTTGGAATATGTTTGTGATGAAGGTATGAAGTACAGAAATAAAGTTGTAAAATCCTGGATTAAAATCCTGGTTCTACCATTTGCTACCTTTGTGACTGACTTTAGGTAAGTCTTTATGTGAAAGTGTGGTACCACAACCCTGGATTTGATTAAGGAAGATCGGAGCTCAATTTCAGTCTGTCACTTGCTAACTAAGTATATGATTTTAAACAAATGCCCCTTTCTCTCCAGATTCTGGTTTCTTCATTTTAAAATTGAAGATATTGGATAATATTATTTTTAATAGCCTATCTAGCTGCACATCTACTCTCCTGCAAATAACATTTTCTTTGTGAGAACAGGCAAATTACCAATCCTCTCTAGGTCTCGAGTAAATTGGATTGGATGACAGTAAAAGGCCCTTCTCTCTCTAACTCTGTGATTGTACAAAATATTGTATGCCCCTCTTTCCTCTTCCTATTCCTCATTGATTTATGTGCTTTAAAGCTCACAACTTAACACTGCTATTGATTTACAGCAACTTTCCCTACCTAGAACATTAGATTCTTGACCTATGATTGGATTCCTGGGTATTTTATGACAAATCTCAGATAGGTCCAAGGATTTAAACTTTGGCTTTCTTTATTGCATGCCTAGTGATCCACCATCACATATATTCCAAAGAAAAAAGAGACTTCTGTGGTTAAGAAAATCTCTTTTCCCCCAGCTTGTTTTCTTTATTTCTTTTGATCCACCTTGCCAATGATTAGATTACATTGCCACAAGGACATTAGATTTTACATCCTGACTTAAAGATTTAAAAGTTTTTATCAATTTTATACCAAGCTGTATCAAAGATTCTTTGGATTGAGATTTTAAATTTTATTATGAAAGTGCTTATACAAAATGAATTTTTTATTTCTATTTTATTTTCCTCTAGTTACATGTAAACCATTTAAAATTATTAATATTTTCTCCCAATTACATTCAAAATAATTTTTATAATTGTTTTAAAATTTGTATTTTTTAAAGAATTATTTTCCTCAGTGAATTTATGTACTTTCTTTTTCAATTGTTCAATTTTGATTTTTAAGGCATTCTTCTCATTAACTTTTTGTATTTCCTTTTGCATTGTTCTCAATTCTTTTCCTGATTTTTCCTCTATTTCTCTTACTTGGTTCTCAAAATCCTTTTTGAGCCCTTCTATGCCTGAGACCATTTCTTATTTTTCTTGGAGGCTTTGGATATAGGAGCTTTGAGTTTATCATCTTCTGAGTGTGTGTTTGTTCTTCCTTGTCACCATAAATACTGTCAATGGTCAGAAACTTTTTCTGTTGTCTGCTCATTTTCCTAGCTTATTACTTAGCTTTTAGCTCTTTTTTAAAGTGGGGCTCTGTTTCTAGGGTAGAGGATGCCCTGTCCCAAACTTCAGGGGGTTTGTGCAGCTGTTTTCAGAGATCCTTCTAGGAATCTGACCACAAGCCCTCTTTTCTATCTTGGAATTGTTAAGCATGTCCCTGCCCCATTAAGATGTCAATGTGCTAAAGCAAAAGTGTCCTTTGCTGATGATGGGGCCTGGGCTGGGAACTAGGCCGTGCTGGGACTGTATGGAGTTCCGGCTGTTGCCACAGATCCTTTCTGCTGACCTTCTGAGTCTTCCAGGGCCAATAGGTCCAGAAGCCTCCAGCACTGCTGCTGATTCAGAAGTCCTGCCTTGCTGGGGTCCAGGATGGGGCTGTGGCTATGTTGGTAAGATCTATTCTGGGATTGCACACTGGGCTCCCACCCTAGTTCCATGGACCTTCTCTGCTGATCTTCTAAGTTGCCTTTGGCTGGAAAATGTTCTACTCTGCCTTTAGTGTTCTGATGCTCTAAAATTTGTTTAGAGTCATTATTTAAAATAATTTGGAGGGCAGCTAGGTGGATAGAGTACTAGCCCTGAAGTCAGGAGGACCTGAGCTCAAAATCTGGTCTCAGACACTTAACACTTCCTAGCTGTGTGACCCTGGGCAAGTCACTTAATCCCAATTGCCTCAGCAAAAACAAATAAACAAACAAATAAATAAAAGAATTTGGAGCAGTTTAGTGGAGAGGTTGGGCATGTTCCTGCCTTTATTCCACCATCTTGGCTCTGCCTCTATACAACAGTTTTTTTAACATTTGTTTTCAAAACTTGCTTTCCCCCTCCTTATCCTCAATCCCCATTGAAAAGACACATGTGAAGTTATATATTTCCATAAATGCCATGTTGTAAAAAGAGACATAGATTCCCCCTACCCCCACAAGAAAAATAAAGTAAAAAAAGTATGCTTCAATCTGTATTCGGGCATAATCAATTCTTTCTCTGGACATGAATAGCATTTTTCATCGTCCTTCAGAATAGTCTTGGATCATTATATTGCTAAAATTAGCAAAGTCATCAATAGCTGATCACCCCACAACATTGCTATTACTTTGTACACAATATATTTTTCTTTCCATAAGCTCTTGGAGACTTTTTCAGGTTTTTCTGAGAGCATCCTATTCATCATTTCTTATAGAACAATAGTATTCCACCATAATCATATACCAATTTATCCATCCATTCTCCAACTGATGAGCATTCTCTCAGATTCCAATTCTTTGCCCTGAGAAGAGCTGCTATAAATATTTTTGTATATATAAGTCCTTTTTCTTTTCTTTTAAAATCTCTTTTTGGGATACATGCCTAGAAGTGGTATTGTTAGGTCAAAGATATACATGTTTTTATAACCTTTTGGGGACAGATCATACTTTTTAATCATTTATTAATTGAGGAATGACTCTTTTTGTATAAATTTGATTCAGCAAATTTTCCTTTATATTTGAGAAATTAGGCTTTCATCCTGGAAACTTGCTTCAAAATTCTTATTCACAATTACTGTTGCTAACTGTATTTCCCCCATTTATTCTATTCTATCTCTTCTTTCATCCTGATCTCCTCAAAAGTGTTTTGCTTCTGACCACCCTCTACTGCAATATGCCCTCTTTTCTATCATCCTCCCCCATTCTCATATCCCCTTTCCCTCCCACTTTCCTGCAGGGGAAGTGAGCCAATCAAAACCTTTTAAATTCTCTTTCTTTCTTTGCCATAAAATAACATTTTCTCTTTCTGGATTTTTTTCCTATATCTCAGTCCTATTGACCTTAATCAAACAAAATAACATATTTTTTATTACATTTCTAGGACACCTGCTTAAACTAGGACGAGTGGACTTGGGACCCTCTTCCTAAGGCAAAGCTTCAGAAATGAATGACCTGGGTGCTTTCTGTTATTTCCATTGCGATATCCTTCTTATTTTCTTACTGTTTGAGTTCATGTGGCCACAGATAAACTGTGCTCCCATTGTCTGATTCTGTGTTGGTATTAAGACTCTTGCTTTCTTAGATTTTTTTCTTTTCTAATCTGTAAGACATGTTCCTTTGGATGCAATGCTTTTTATTTCTTAAGGTTACCCAATGATTCAATAGGGTCTATGTAATGCTCGATGCTTGCATTCACTCCACTTTGACGAGTCTCCCAGTGTTCTTTTATTTCTTCTACTAATATTTCTTATAGACTCTCAGAATCAGTATGAGTCTTGTGGCCATTTAATCTAACCTTTAAACTGGAAATAAAATCCTTCTGAAATGTGCCTGAGAAGTAATCATTCAGCGTATGCTCAAAGACTCACAATTACCAGGAGTCTCTACCTTCTTGAGGCAGTCTATTTCACTTTTGAATAGCTCTAATTGGAAAATTTTCCTTAAAACCTAACCAAATCAACATCTTTGAATGTTTTGCTCACTGATCCTAAATCTGCTCTCCACGCCAA
The DNA here is from genome assembly GCF_902635505.1 of Sarcophilus harrisii. Classification (NCBI taxonomy): domain Eukaryota; kingdom Metazoa; phylum Chordata; class Mammalia; order Dasyuromorphia; family Dasyuridae; genus Sarcophilus; species Sarcophilus harrisii. The sequence goes on along the minus strand of NC_045430.1, from coordinate 259,679,212 downwards.
ATAGAAGTTGATTCGCCTTTTCACATGATAGCCCTTCAGATACCAGAAAAAGCTATCATGTTCCCCGAGACTTCTCCAGGCTAAACATTACCACTTTTTCAAATGGTTCTGATATTTCATCCTGGTTGCATTCCTCTGGATATTATCTACTTTATTAATATCTTTCTTAAACTGTGTTACCCAGAACTGACAATGTCCCTTGGCTGTTTCTCATTGAGATCCGTCAAGAGCAGTATAATGGGAGCGTGTTGTAAAATTGAGTCTGTTGGGCCTGAGACCACCACAATAGACTCCCCTTAGAGAAGGCCGCAAGCTTATGAAAAAGCTTATAGAAAAATACTGACAATAAACCTTTTTGAAGATTAATAAAGTTGTGTTCCTCAAATAATATTTTGTCCATCACCAACTTGTTTTCCTCCTTGATAATTAATAAACACATCACGTTTTACCCTGATTCCTGATATGCAACTCAGCCAGCTCCAGAGAGGCCATTGAAAACAATAGTGTAAGAACCCAGTTTTTAAGGACACTTTGGAGTATTCCCTCCTCTCCAGCAGGAGTTCTTCCTTCTGGGGGCACATACTCCCCTGCTGGAGTACCCCACTTCCTGCTGAATGGACTTATGTCTCTGTGCTCCACAGTGTAATACAATACTGCTTCTACATGAGTTATACTCTGTGTTAGTGTATATGTGTGAGAGGTATCTTGGGTTCCCCTTTGCTTTTTCCTCTTCCCCACTGCTTGCAATAAAGCTTCTCATTGAACTGGTTCCCATGCTATTCTCAGCATCTGACCCTGTTATTTTCCCCAATGTCTCTGGCTGGCCCATGGTCCTCTTCTTAGACATAAACTGGGTAGACAAGGACTAGATAAGCACTTAACCTGTTGACAATTGTACCTATATGGGAAGAGTAGGGCCCTATGAGCCCAGTAGAAGAAAGCAAAGGTTAATAGAGAAATTCTTCATTCTCCCAAAAGGGACCCTTTATGCCAGAGAATTGTCACAAAATAGAGTGAAGGTTCCTTATGCATTTAACATAGACTCTCTTGACACAGCCAAAGATTTTATTGGCTTTTGTTGGCTCCACATTACACATAGAATCCACAGAAAAACCCAGGTCTGCTTTGTCTAAGCATGTACTTGTGAAGTTGACTTTTTGTACCCAAGTATAAAACTTTACATTTATCCCTATTGGAGAGCATCTTATTATGTCTAGCCCATTGTGATTAGTCTATCAAGAGCCTTTTGGATCTTGATTCTATCATCCACATCTTTTCAATTTTGTGCCATTTGAAAACTTGATGAGCATATTATCTGTGCCTTGATCTGAATCTTTGATAACAATGCTAAATAGCCTAGGGGCAGCATAGAATCTTGGGTACCCTATTTCAGGACTCCTACCACACTGACCTTTACCACTTACAGGAGTCTAGTCATTCATCCAATTTTGCACGGATCCAATTGTATTGTCTAATTCTGAGGTGTCTGGACATGCTGTCTCTCTAGGCCACATACTCCGTTCTGCAGCCCGAACGAGATTAAAATGCAATTGGGATCTATTTAACAAAACAGATAAAAACACAATAAAGCACAGATAACATTTCATTTTAAAAACTGTCAATATTCTGCTTGCAGGGATCCTTGTGTATTATACCCCTGCTTTCTATATGAGTTTAATTTGCTGGAATAATCCATATTTTTCCATCTTTTCTACAAGAATAGTATGAGATACTTTATCAAAAGTTTTACTAACATTTCAGCTACATCTATAACATTTTTCTTTTCTTTTACTACTTTAGTTATTCTATCGGAAAAGTTTGGTATGACTTATTGGTAATGCCATATTCTTTACACAGGGTGCTATGTACTATAGAAACATATGGGAAGACCACCAAGAAACTCTCATTTCTTGCTCAGATTTTATAGGATAATAGGTTTCCAGCTGGAAGGGAGGGGGTCCTTTTATAGAACCCCTTCCTTTTAAGGATGAGAAAACTGAATGCACAGAAAGGAGCTGATCTGTCCAAGGGAAAATCAGCTTCTCTGAGTCCAAACAGAGCTTTTTTCCATTAACTCACTGGCTCCCCTTATTTTTCCCCATAAAAAGGGTTTGGCTCAGCTCAATGCAATCTCTTCTTCCCCAACAAATCTTTCTCTCACAATAGTACATAAGACCAACCTATCAAGCACCAGCCTAGGAATTTAGCCTCTTTCTGTTTTGATCTTCAGGATATGAAGGAAACTGGTGAATCCTTAGGGTATTTTCTCAGGTCTGCTGCTGGTGCCCTCTCAGCTGCCCTGGCTTCTTCTTGTATTCTCACAAAACCAGTAACACCACCATCAAGAAGCACTAGTGACCTGGAATAAGGATAAGGTGAGGGAGGTGGGAAGAAGTTAATCATATAATCAGTTATGTATAAGCTGAGGTGTTTGGTGACCTGTCCTGCTTTTTTTTTCTGTTGTGTAATTTCCTTTTCAGTAAACCTAAATTAGAACAGTGCAAATATATTCCTGGTTACACAGACTAAATTGGTTTGTGAATTCAAACAACAAAAATCCACAGTTGTCAACTGCATTAAGGAAGACTCATTAAATAATGTTAGTATAAGATCTTGGTTCTTGGATCTTGACTGGTCAACAATCATTTAAAATTACAATTGGAAAGTAGGAAAAACCCAACCAAAAGATTATAGCACTCTGCTCTATAAACATCTTCTTTCCTTTGGTTTAAGAACAAAATCTTAGCTTTACAAATCTACCAATCTATGATGTATCGGAAGTAGCATGATGATATGGATAGAGATCCATTCCTTGCATCTAAGAGGAACTACATCTCAGTGCTTCCTCTGAAACTGCTAGGAGGGTAATCTTGGACAAGGCTTTTTCTCTCCAAGGTCTAGGCAACTCTTTTGAGATTATACTTATTGCAGAGAAGTTGTTAAGTAGTATTAATAGAAAGAGCTTTTTCACTTGGGAATTTCCTATACCGATTCTCTTATGGGTCCAACTTTTAATCTTTATTCCTTGTTTTAGGAAGTTGGTATTCTTTCAGCAGAGGAGAATATGTAATTATATATATATATATATATATACATAGACACAGATATAGAAATATGTGTCTGTGACATGAATATATTTACATATACATGTATATACACAACATATATGGGACAACTAACTAGCACAGTGGATAACGAAAGATTCATCTACCTGAGTTCAAATCTGGTCTCAGACACTTACTAGCTGTGTGACCCTGGGGAAGTCACCTGACTGTGTATGTAAAGTAGAGAAGGGAAAGGCAAACCATTTTAGTATCTGACAAGAAAATTTGGAATTGGGTCATGAAGAATTAGACATGAGTGAAGATGACTGAATAAAATACAACATGAACATACACATGCAAACATATGTATGTGACATAGATATGGCATATTTTATATTATGCACATATAATTTTGTATTATATATAATGCATTTAATGTATGGCTTTATATATAAATATATATGTATAAATTTATATACATAAAATATATATTATACATAAATATATATAAAATACAGTATTTAGATACAATGTGATTGAGGAAGGGAAGCACCAATAATGAGGGATTAGAAAAAAAATCACGTATAAAAGTTCTGACTGAACTTTGAAGAAAATTGCAGATCTAAGAGTCAGAGGTAAGGAGAGAGTCCTTTCTAAGAACGAGGGAAAGCTTATATAAATGCACAGAAAATTGAGATGTTGTGTGTGAAAAAGAGTAAGAAAGCCAGTTTGGCTGTTGGAGAGGTCAGGAAAGGGAGGAAGATGAAATAAACTCTAGAAGCCAGGTTAGGAGGGACTTTAAATGTCAAACATTATTTATACTTGATGTATAGGTGGAATTTCCATTTAATGAGAGTAGGAATTTTCTCTCCCCCCACCTTCTCTTTCTCACTCTCTCCCCCTTCTCCTTTCTCCATCTCTTTTTCTCATTGCTATTTTTATTTCTAGCACCCAACAAAGTGCCCAGCACATAGTAGAGACTTAATAAATGCTTATTGATTGATCCAAGAAGTACTAGGCAGCCTCTAGTACTTTATTGACTAGGGGAATTGGACAATAGAGACAAAGTGACTAGGTACCATTTCACCTTGGAGAGCCACAGTCCCTCTAAGGATCACGGGATTTTTATCTGGAAGGACCCTTCCGTTATGTATTGCTACAAAGCTCTTTCATTCCTAGTGTTAGCTGGCTGTAGGCAAAGGAGAAAAAAAAAAAAAATATATATATATATATATATATATATATATATATATATATATATATATAAAATTGTGTTCCTTTTTTTCCTGCTTATTTTGGTGCTTAATCTTGGTGTTTTTCTTGCATATCAGATTAAAACAGTTCTTTGATCTTTTTCAATAAACACAATAAACTCAATAAAACTCAATAAATAATCTGATATGGCACTAGTGGATCACTGCTCTAAATTCACTAAGAGACTGGATCTGTGAAAGTAAAATGATGAAACCCCATCAACCTTGTCAACAAAGATACAGAGGAGCTAGGGCTTATGTTGTCTGGGAAATAACTAAGAATCTGGTAACTAAGATACGTGGGGGGTTGGGTGGAGGAAGGGACTGGAAGCAATCTCCACCTTTGCTCATAAATGTGCCTAGCTAGAGGTCTAAGTTACAGAGCGTTCTTGCTGACCCTGGGTAGAAATCTGAACTTCTAGGGCAAGAGCAGTGTCAGACGTTGCCTTAACCCTAAACATGCGGTCCAGAGGATGCTCCCATGCAGATGTGTCCTGGACATTTCTCTTTATAAGAGCCACTAGAGGGCGAGCGGCTCTGGACTGAGTGCAGAAACAGGAAGACTAGGGGCTGATGCCCCCTCATATGGCTTGTGGATCTTAGGAAAGTCACTCAACTCTGCACATATATACACACAAGGCAAGATATTGCAGGTTTCCTCTTCTAGTAGAGTTTACTTGCCTGAGACTATCACCTAACACTGACATCAGATCCAGCCCTTATCTCTATAAATGTCCTAAATGATGAATGAACTTGAATCTTTACTTCTCACTTTTCTTTTTCCCAGAGCAGTTAGATAGAACAGTGCTCAGTAAAACCAAGTTCAAATCTTACCGTAGGCACTTATTAGCTATCTAACCCCAGGCAAACCACTTAAACCTGTTTATCTTGGTTTCCTCTTTTGTAAAACGAGGATAATAACAGCATCTAACTTTCAGACTTGTTAGAATCAAATAAGATATTATTTGTAAAGCATTTATCATTGTACCTGGCACATAGTAGGTGCTATGTAAAATGTTAATTCCTCCCTCCCTCCCTCCTTCCTCCCTCTCTCCTTTCCTCCCTCTCTCTTTTTCTTCCTCCCTCCCTCCCTTCCTCCCTCCCTTTCCTTCTCTCCTTCCTTTCTTCCTTCGTTTGTTCGTTCGTTCCTTCCTTCCTCCCTTCCTCCCTTCCTTCCTTCCTCCCTTCTTTCTTCCCTCCCTTCCTCCCTCCCTTCTTCCCTTCCTTCCTCTCTTTCTCCCTCCCTTCCAGATCTTGTCTAAAGTACAGATTGTGGTGTTGAGCATTTAAAATATTCATCAATCGAATGTACTTGATATTTTTCCCCTTGGACACCAGACAGAAGCTTGGCTCTAAGTTATGGCTTTCCTTCTCTCAGATGTAGGGAGGTCTGTAGGAGAATCTTCGGGTCAACTCGGAGATACTTTTCTCCTACATTCTTGAAGGGATATATAAGCCATTAATATGGGTATTCTTTTCCATGAATACAAATCACAGCTTATCCATGACATCATAGTTATTATTTTCACCCCTGTTTTTCCCATATATCCTCCACAAAAGGTCCATGATCCAATCTTTCTTCTATAGATTGTTACACATTGTAAATACTAGTGAATCATATGAGCTGTTCATCTGTGATTACCAGCTTTAACCCCTACCCCTACCCCAATACCTAACCCCAAATCCTATTTCTAATTATAAACTTCCTTAATAATATCCCTTAGGAAATTTGTTGTAAGGATATCATTCTTGGATATATCCTGGAGCATACTAACACATACCTCACACCTTTCCATTTCCCTATGGGTAAAATTTGATTTTTTTGGACAGTGTATTGTTTTAAGGTTCACAACCACAATGCATTGTTCTTCCACCAATCAAAAAAGTTGATCATTACATTCCAAAGCAGCTAAGAATAGTTAAAAGCAATTCGAAAGCACATTCAAGAGCACATTAATCAGACATTCATATGTCTCATACCTGTAATTCCTTTTGAAGGAGAGACTGAGGCTGGTGAGTCACTTGAACTCTAGAGATATGAACTACAGTAAAACAAAAGCAGATCAGATATCCTGATTATGCTGAACACCAACGAGCAGGAGGAGCTATGAGGTTGCCTAAGAAAGGCTTTTTTGCCTTTTAGTTTTGGGATCAGACCTAAGAGTAGAAACTGCTTCCAACCAGAGTGAGATAAGGAGATGTAGTGTAAAAAAAAAGAATTATCCAAAGACTTTTATCCCCTCAAGCTATTGTCCTATATCTCTCCTCATTTGCTCAAACATCTTTCAAAAGTTTTTTATGATCACTTCCTTCACTTTCTCTTCTCTCATTCACTTTTCAGTCTTTTAAACTCCAGAACCTTCTCATCCCACAGTTACTGGTGCTCTCTTATTTGCCAGATCTCAAATACTTTTGAAAAAATAAAAAAAACAAAACTCCTTATCCTTTTAGATCTGTCTGCATGATGATGATTCTTATAGACTTTCTTGGCTCAGGGTTTTCATGAAATTACTCTCTCTTAGTTCTCCTTTGTGTCTAATAGCTCCCTCTCTATCTTTTTATCTGATTAATCAACCAGATCACCAACCCTTTTCACCTCTGGCTTTGATTATTGCAACGGCCTTTTTTGTACTTTCTCTCCTCAGTCAATTGCTGTTGCCTCTTTGATAAAATATGAGCTCAATTTACCTTTTTTTAAAATATAATTTTATTCATTAAGTATATTTCACAATTATATGTAAAAATTTAATTTTTTTTTTTTTTTTGGCTGAGGCAATTGGGGTTAAGTGACTTGCCCAGGGTCACACAGCCAGAAGTGTTAAGTGTCTGAGATCAGATTTGAATTCAGGTTCTCCTGACTTCAGGGCTGATGCTCTATAAACTAGCTGTTGCTAATTTAATGATTTTTAAAAATGTTTTGAATTTAAAATTTTTTTCCCTCCAACATCCTCTCCACCTTGATAAGGCAAGCAATTTGACATTAATCATGCAAGTGAAGTTATACAAAACATATTTTCATATTAGCCATGTTGTAAAAGAAAACACAAAGAATAAAACAAGAAAAAAAAAGTATGCTTCAATCTGTATTAATAGTTCATCAATTCTTTCTCTGAAGGTGGATAGTAGTTTTCATTTTGGGTGTTTTGGAATTGTCTTAGATCATTGTTATGATCAAAGTATCTGTCTTTCAGTTGATCATCCTTAAATATGTCTGGTACTGTGTACATTGTTCTCCTGGTTCTGTTCACTTTACTTTCCAGGAATTGATATGTCTTCCCAGGTATTTCTGAAGCATGCTGCTCATGATTTCTTACAACACAATCATATTCTATCAGAATCACATACCACAATTTGTTCACCCATTCCACCATTGATAGACATCGTCTCAATTTTCAGTTCTTTGCTGGATATATACATATCCATATTTACATATTTTTGTACAAATAAGTCTTTTACCTCTGACATTTTTTGGATACAAATCTTAATAGGAGTATTGATGGGTCAAAGGGTATCCAAAGTTTGATAATCCTTTGGGCTAAGTTCCAAATTGTTTCTAGAATGATTGAACAAGTGCACAATTCCACTAACAGTGCATTTAGTGACACTGATTTTTCCACATTCTCTCCAGCATTTGTCATGTTTTTTCTGTCACGTTAGTCATTCTGATAGATATGAGGTAATGTTTTACTTCAAAAGAGTTGTTTTAGTTTTCATTTTTCTAATTAGAAGTGATTTAGAAAATTAAAAAATGTGACTATTGATAGGTTTGATTTCTTCTGAAGACTGCATGTTTCTATCCTTTAAACATTTATCAACCAGGGTATTTCTTTTATTTTTATAAATTCTCCTCAATACCCATAAATTAAGACATGATGGTTTTATTAGAGAAGTTTGTTATAATTTTCTTCCCATTTTCACGTTTTCTTTCTAATTTTGACTGCATTTATTTTGCTTATGCAAAAAGCTTTTGTAATTTTTTATAATCAAAATTATCTGTTTTACTTTTTAAGATCCTTTCTATCTCTTTGGTCATAAATCATAAAGTCCTTCCCTTGTCTATAAATCACCCTTTATATGTACATAATTTATATATCTTTTGACCTTATCTTCATATACGATATGAGATGTTGCACAAAGCCTAAAAATAATTAGTTCTTACAAACTTCTTTGCATTTTCCCCTAGTAGATTTTGTAAAATAATGAGTTTTTATTCTAAGGCTTTGGATCTTTGGATTTATCAAATACTTGATTACTATGATTATATACTGCTGTGTATTGTGTACCTAATCTATTCCACTGATGCATCACTCTATTTTTTAGTTAGTACCAGATTGTTTTGATGACTGCCACTTTGTAATATAATTTGAAATATGGTACTGGCAGGTTAAGTTCATTCACTGTTTTTATTAATTTCCTTGATATTCTTGACCTTTATTTTTCCAGTTAAATTTAGCTACTACTTTTTTCTTTGCTCTATTAAAAAGTTCTTTGGTAGTTTGATTGGTATGACATCGATTAAGTAAATTAATTTAGATAAAATTGTGATTTTTATTATATTGGTTCAGTCTACCTATAAGCAATGAAAATTTCTCAAATCATTCAGAGTTATCTTTATGTGAAAAGTGTTTTGTAATTGTGTTTATATGATTTCTGAGTTTGTCTCAGAAAGTAAATTCTTAAGTATTTTATATTGTTTGCAATTATTTTAACTAGAATTTCTCTATTTCTTGCTGCTTTTTTGGGCAATGTATACAAATGATAATGATTTATTTGGATTTACTTTATATCCTACAACTTTACTAAAATTGTTAAATGTTTCAATTGATTTTTGACTTGTTTCTCTAGAGTTCTCTCTACACATCAACATATCTGTAAAGAGTGATAGTTTTGTTTTTTTACTGCCTATTTTTATTCCGTCAGTTCTTTTTTTGTCATTAATATAGTTTTTTAATACAATATTAAAAAACGGTGGTTATCTGATAATTGATAATGGGTATCCTTGTTTTACCCCTTTAGCTTATTTACCTTATTAGAGATAATACTTGCTCTTCATTTTGATCCTACTTTTCATTTTAAGAAAGTCCCCATTGATTCCTCATTTAAAAAAAAAATAGGAATAGTCTTGAATTTTGGCAAAGGCTTTTTTCTGCGTTTATTAATTTAATCATATGATTTTTGATTTTTTTGTTATCTGAATGGTCCATTACAATAATAGCTTTCTGAATATTGAACCATTCCTACAGTCCTGGAATAAATCACATCTTATCATAATGTATAATCTTTGTGATATATCCTTATAATCTTCTTGCCAACAATTTAATTTTTTTCCATCAACATTCACAAGGAAATTAAGCAATAGTTTTCTTTCTTTGTTTTTGTACCACATGGTTTAGATATCAAAACCTATTTGTATCACAAAAGAAATTTGATAGGACTCTTACTTTTTTTTTTTTTTTCAATAGCTTATATTGCAATGGGATTAATTGTTCCTTAAAGATTTGGGAGAATTCACTTGTTAAGTCATTTGGTCCTGGGGACTTTTTTTGTAGGGCACTCATTGATGAGATCTTCAATTTCTTTTTCTAAGATAAAGCTTATGTAAGTATTCTCTTTCCTCTTCTGTTAATCTGGGCAGTTTATTTTTCCTAGATACTCTTTCATTTCTATTAAATCATCAGATCATCAGTTTTACTGGAATATAGTTGGTCAAAATAACCCCTAATGAATTTCATTTTCATTGATGATATATTCATCTTTTTCATTTTTAATACAAGACATTAGTTTTTTTCTTTCATTTTTGAAATCAAATTGGTTTATTTATTTCCCATAAGGTAACTCTTAGCTTTATTAATTAGTTCACTTTTTAAACTTTCAATTTAATTAATCACTCCTTCAATTTTCAGGATTTTTGTTGTCTTATGGTCTGAAAAGGGTACACTTAATATTTGTATTTCTGTATTAGGTTGTAAGATTTTATGCCCTAATACAAGGTCAATTTTTGGGAAAGTACCAGGCACAGCTGAGAAAAGGGTATATTTTTTACATTTCCATTAACTTTCTCCATAGGTCTATCATATTTAACTTTTACAAAATTTTATTAATTTCCTTGACTATTTTAAAATTTATTTTATGGTTTGAGTTATCTACCTCTGAGAGGGGAAAGTTGAAGACCCCTACTAGCATAGTTTATTTCCTCCTATAATTCATTTAAAATTTCCTTTAAAAATTTGGATGCTATGCTATTTGGTACATATATATCTAATACTGATATGACTTCATTGCTCATGGTTCCATTTAGCAAAGTTTGCTTTACTTTGTCTGAGATCATGATTGCTATCCCTGCCTTTTTTTTTTTTTTAACATTATTTCGTGCATAATAGTTTGTTCTACCCCCTTATTTTAACTCTGTGTGTTTTTCTGTTTCTACTGTTTCTTGTAAACAACATATTGTTGTATTATGGTTCCTATCCATTGTTATCTGCTTCTATTTTTGGATGAATTTATTCCATTCACATTTACAGTTATGATTACTAACTGTGAATTTCCCTCTATCCTGTTTGTGCGGGCTCTCTCTCTTGGGCTGTCTCTCTGTCTCTGTCTCTGTCTCTCTCTCTATGTCTCTCTTTTTCTCTCTGTCTCCTTCTTTCTCTCTCTTCTCTCTCTCTCTCTTTCTCTTTCTCTCTCTCTCCTCTCTCTTTCTCTCTCTCATTCTCTCTCTCTTTCTCTGTCTCTGAGAGAGCAAGCAATTTGATATTTATACATTTACATGTAACTTCTAAGAACTTTAATTATTATTAAATCAGAAGGAGTCTACATAGAAAGAGCACACAAGAAAGAACTCTACAGTGAAGAGGAAAATGGTATAGGATGGGGCAACACTTGAGTGTCACTCACATCTAAATTGGTTCAAAGAGGGAGAATATATATACACTTAATTGGTAAAAGAAATTTATCTCACCTAACAGGCAGAGTAGGAAGGGGAGAGGATAAGGTTAGGGAGGAGGATAATAACATGGAGGGCTGATAAAAGAAGGCAGTGGTGAGAAGCAAAACATATTTTAGAATAGGGAAAGGAGAGATGAGTGAGAGACAAGAGAGACAGAGACAGACACACACACACACACACACACACACACACACACACACACACAAAGAGAGAGAGAGAGAGAGAGAGAGAGAGAGAGAGCGAGTGTGTGTGTGTGTGTGTGTGTGAGTGAGTCTTGGGATTGCAATCAATACTGCTTCTCAAGTTCCCCTACTGGCTTGTGACCAAAAATGATGCTGGTCCTCAGGGTCCCTGTTTCTCAGGATCTCTGATTATTCTCCTGGGAGCATGACTTTTCTTGACCAAAAGTACTATTGACTCCACCCTTAAACTATGACCCAGAGGAGATATGGACAATAGATTTGCCAAACAGGTCCCCTATTGTCTCTGGCCTGAGAATTTCCCAAGCTGCAGCTTGTTGCCACCACTTTAGTTCCACCATTGGTGTTTCTTCTACATGGGTTTTGGGTCAGCTTGCATCCCCTTGTCACAGATCTCCCTTTCTGATTTACTGAATCGTCTGGGACTGGAAAAATTCTCCCTGCCTTTTTATTGGCTCTGCCATTTCGGAATTTGACTTGAGGCCTTATTTTAAAGTTGTTTGGAGGGCTATGTTGGGAGAGCCAAGCTGAATGCTTTCTCTGTTCCTATGTCTTGATTGCACCCACCTTGCCCACCTCATTTACTAAAGATTTTTACAAGTTGACCTCTCAGTTTCATTGGATTTTACTCTCTCCTTTGCACACCACAGTCCAGGCAAGCTGGCCTTTTTCTCACCACGTTCTACCTTTTCACACATCATCCTACAGATCTAGATTCATGGATTTAGAATGTCTTCTTTTCTTACTTTTGCCTCAGAGTCTTTTCCTTTAAACTAATTCAAGCACCAATCTTTTTGCATGAAGCTTTTCTGGATTTCCCACTCCAAATTCTCCACTGCTTTTTATTTAAGTTTCTTTGCAGTTAATTACATTTTTTTTTTTTTACAATTGAACAAACACACATGTATTTATATACATATATGTATGTGTGTGTACACAAGCACACACACATATCTCCTTTTAAGCTTTTTAGGGAGTAGGAACACTTTTAATCTCCATACTTAGATCCTCAGTCCCTGCCATAGTGCCTGACATACAGTAAGTGATTAATAAATGCTCGTTGATGGATTGATATCATCTGTAGAAAAGAGCATCTGGAGGATTTTATTACTTATTCTATGGAGAATCTTTTTTTTCCATTTGAACCTTGAGGAAAATATCATAATGGCATTGTCAGATTCCTGTCTTGAGCATTACATTTTCCTGTTTTATGCCTCATTTGATGTTAATTATCAGACGGTTGTCTCACAGAGTTCTCCTTATGGCTGCATTTATCAAGGAATCTTGTAAATTCTTAACAATGCTTTCCTGTTTGTTGGAGAAGAGGTATTCAGGTTGTATTTTAATCTGGAAATGTATTTTTTGGTGGGGCAAAGAACAAAAAACATGCAATAAACATTTTCAGTGTCCTTTTTTTTTTTAAATCAAAAGTGTGATTCTCGAGATATGGCTTATTGTTAAGAAGTATTTGCAAAAGCTTCCCAGTTCCCTTTTTTATTTGTCAATGAGGACAGCCTTTATAAAGAATTAGCAAAAATGAGAATATAATCATATGGTTCAGTAATCTTTAATGTCCTTTAAATTTGTCTTTTTGGACAAAGAGTCATACCTATTATTTTGGTATTTCCTTCTTTAAATTCCTTATGAAGTAATAGTATCAGTGTGACCTAGCAGAAAAAAGGAAAAAAAAAAACCCAATACCTTCCTCGGTTCTTAGGTTAGAGAACCAGTTTTAAAACCTCACTTCTTACATTTACTACATATGTGACCTTAAGCTAGTCACTCTATGTAAAATGACGGGCTTGTGCTAGATAATCTCAGAGTTCCCTCCAGGTTTAGATCTATAATCTTCTGGATGACTTGCAAACATGGGTTTCCTCTTTGCTCTCTCTTTTGTTTTTGTTCTCACTGTGGTCTTCCTAATTGTTCAGGGACTGAGAGACTTTAAATGTGGATGGTTCCTTTGTCACTGAGTGAAAATCAAAATGTTGTGAATTTGTTCCTTTCAGTTTCATCTGGAAATGATCTTGGCATTATGGTGGCCTGCCTTCTTTCCTTCCTTCCTTCCTTCCTTCCTTCCTTCCTTCCTTCCTTCCTTCCTTCCTTCCTTCCTTCCTTCCTTCCTTCCTTCCTTCCTTCCTTCCTTCCTCTTCCTCTTCCTCTCTTTCTTTTTCTTCCTTTCTTTCACAATGTTTTATAAGTTTATATTAATAATAGTTAATATTAATATATTGCTTTAGTATATGCAAGTGCTTTTACATCTGTTAGCTCATTTTGTCTTTCTATTAACTTAATCCTGTGAGATATTTTTGATCTCATTTTGCAGGTGAGGAAATTAAGACTGAGGGACAATAAAGTTGGCATCTTTCCTTCCTACAATTCTACCCGGTCTTTTAGCTTGGCAAAGAGAGTATTTGCTGGCCAAGTTCTTTCTGGGCTTTTTTCCCCTTGCTTCCTTATTGTGATTATTTTATATAAGTTAATTGTTTTCAGAAAATGATAAAGCTGGTATCTGTGCCTTCTTCTATTTCCAACTTTTCAGCATCAAGAGCTTCTTTGAATGAACTGGTTTCATGCTTGTATTTCTCTTAACACTGTTTTATCAGTTTTATGCTACTTTGTCCTTTGCTCCAATTAGCAGGTAATCTGTATAAAAACAGTTGATTCTAGTGAGACACTGGAAGCAGTAATCAAACATTTTCTGTCTGTTAAAATAAAGTCAATTTCATTTATTTTTCATGTTGTTTGCTGATGACTGTGACTATTCTGGAAGAAAGCATTTGGGGCATATAGGTATGAGATTTCTAATATTCATACCTTTGATTTTTTTTTCACTTCTCAAACATTAGTGCTTTAAGAATCATATCATGTTAATGCTGGAAGGTTTACTTATATATGCACTGTGCAGTTTTAAAAAATATAAAATACTTCATCTTTGAAATATGAATGAAAAGTTATGACCTAGATCATGTAATTATAGCTCTGAAATTAGAAGGGACCTTAAGAGATAACTTGCTGTAGTCTTTTGCCTGTGGCTGATAAAGGTTTTATTATTTCTGTTTTTCAGATAAAATAGCTGAACTCAGAGTATTTTAAGATACATGTCCAAGGTCACTCTGTATCTTTGTTAAAAATACAGAAGAAGAAGAAATCAGGATTAGTCTTATCTTTTTACTTCTTTACTCATGGCTATGGAATTTATAATGAAGAAAGATGAGAGTTTGATAGAAGAAGGTGTTAGATAAAGGGATTTGGTCAAGGGGAAGTTGGTGAGGAAAGAAATGGAGGAAAGTAACTGATAACCGAGGACAAAGTAAAGAAGGAGAGAACAGCTGGTGACAGAAACAATAAAGTAGAGAATCAGAGAAGCAATGGACCACGAAAGAAATAGTCAGCTTCTTTCTGATGGGATGGAGTCTGCTGACTCAATGCTGCTCTATCCATCGCCGCTGCCTCTAGGGCTGGATTGCATTCGGTTGGTAGGTAATTATGGTCCGCATGGAGAGAATTGCTAATGTGGAGAAATGTGGCCCAGGTGAAACCAGAGTTGGAAATAAATGAGGCAAAGGATGAGAAACAAACAGGTGAAGGAGAACTCAGTGAACAGCAAAAAAATCAATGCCCATTTTCACCTGATTGATTTTTGCTGTTCATTGAACTGTGTCCCGTTGTTTACTTTTCCATGTTTTCCCCACCCTGTTCATAGGAAGAATCCCTAAGGATGTGTCAGGTGTGCAGGGCCACCGTATTAACTAGTCAACCAAGCCACTTCAGAGGTCACCTCGAGGGCAATTTCTGGGGCTCAGGTTTGTCCTGTATGTAAGCAAGCAGAGCAGGTAAGTGGCTCATGGAGTAACATTTGATATTGCTGAAGTTTTCTTGCTCTCCCCACTCCCTTGGGCAAAACTACTCCATTACCTCCCCACTGACCTGCTATGCAAGTCTTCAAGTAAGAATTTTGTTCTACTGGGGCTCCAGAATAAAAACTTGGAAAGTGAAAAGTAAGGAAAGGAGACTATTCCCTTATCCATTTCTACCAATGTAAGCATTAGGTAAGAAGACAATCTCTTTTTTTTTCATTCAATATTATACAAGAAGCATAGGAAATCTGAATCTGCAGATAATTGTCTGATGCTCTAGAAATACTGAAATAATAGCTGATATCAATAATTCCTTATTGTCATGTCCAAACATGCGTAGATGATCTGATTCATAATAAAGCTATGACGATTATCACTTTTCCCCAGAATACCAAAATTTATAGGGTTTAAAAAAAAAGGAAAAAAAAATCTTTGTATTGCTACTGTAGTAACTGATTTCACTTTTCAAATCAGCTGAATTTCTCTTAATTACCTCATGTATTATTTTCCACATCATGAGTCACAAAGTCATTTTATACCAGAGCATTCAGCTGAATCTAACAATATGAAATTCAGCAGGGACAAATGTTAAGTCACATTTGGGTACAGAAACCAACTTCACAAATTCAGGATTAGGGAGATAGCTATTTTCCTGAAAATGCTCTAAGAGTCTTAGCAGACTGCAAACTCCTTAGAAATAAGCAGTGTATTGTTGCAACCCCCCCCCTCCAAAAAAATATAGGAAAAAGCTAATGCATTGAAAGGAATGACTTCTCAGAGTCATGTGTTCATGGTCATCCTGTGTTCTGCCCTAATAAGATTAAACCATGAATATTATGTTTCGCTATAGACACCATATTTTAAGAAGTATGATGATCATCTAGAGAGCATCCAAAAGAAGATGAACAAGATGATAAGGTGGCTTGACTTCATGTCATTTAAGGATTGGTTTAAGGAAGCAGGGATATTTCTCTTTGAGAAGAGAACTCCAGCAAAGGGCCATGATAGTTATCTTCCTAGGTGTCATTCTAATTTTAGAAAGTATTGGACTCAGCTAATTCATTGATTTGGAATTTCCTTCCTTTTCTACCTTCCATTGATGCTGATCCTAGCCAATCCACACTTACCCATCATATATATTGATTTTCTATCAGTTCATGCAAGTTCAACATTGTGTGTCCACTCAGCAAGTTGTGGACTTTCTTTTCACCTCTCAAGATACCAGTGGAATAAATGTTCTCATCACATGACCAGGTCATCTTTTGTTTTCCCAAACATTTCTTTAGTGACACCTTTAATTATTGTTTTCTCTTGTAATATGTTGTGATTTGCTTACCTTCACCATATATATCTCATCTCCCAAGTACTATTCCAAAATGCTTCATTGCAGTATAAGAAATGTGTTTTCAAAAACTGTGTCCATGGGACACAAGCTCTAGCATGTTCTACTCTGCTGGAAGGGTTTGAAATACAGTTGTCTCAGTCTGATTTCTAAGGAGCAGCCTGGCTAAGGGTGAAGAGATTCACCGCCGGTAGGTTAGACATTTGGTGACAAATTCTTTGACCATGACAGCTCTAAGGAAATATTTAAATGGGAGGGAAAAGTTTTCATGATTCTGCCCTAAGGGATCTTAGCATTTCCAAGGACTTTTAAGAATTTTAAATTTCATTGCAACATCATTTGCCGTATAAAATAGACATGTGAGGATATTAGTTATGAACAACTGAAAGCAAGTTGTCATTGTAATGGATGATAACACTCTGATGGTGTACCATAATGCCAGCATCCCTATTCCATTCTAGTTCCTGTTGGAAGTGTTAATTCTATTCATGCTATTTCCTGATTTTTTTTACTTATTATTATTGGTTATGAGAATGAAGTTTTAGAGTCATCCTCTGATCAAGAAAAGAGTGGTGAAGAACTGGAATTCTGTGACCTTTTCAATGTCTTATTATTTGATGGATCTTCCATACATCTTCTGCCTCCTTGGTTCATGACAATCTGAGAAACAACATGAGCAGGAGGGATATCAGCCTACAGTGGGATAGAGCCCTGAGTAATGAACAGTTCTGACTGGTTTGGAAAGATAGGGTGATGCTGGTTTCAAGATCTTCAAAGAATTATTTTTATTTGAAACAGCAGAAAAATGACCTAAAAGTATTATTATGTTTTCAATGTGAGCTGGTTTCTTTTGTTCCCACTACTAATTGCCCTCGAGGATGAACAAAGGGTAAGAAATCACAACTGAAACGCGTCTGCAAACTATACGCATCTTAGTAACCCCTGCAATAAAAACCAAACTGTATAGCCTAATTTATCCCCTTGACAAATAAAGGAAGGAATTCTGCAGAGTGGTCTTAGAATCTAGAAAAGTTGCCACACACAAGGAAAAGCATGGTATAGATCTACGCAGAGGGAAGGCAGTGAGCTTGTCTTTTAGGCTTAGATTTTGGTACAATCTAGCGTGATTTGTATGGGAGACTCAGAATGTTTTGAGTCCTATAAAACCTTCCAGTTTTCGGATCCACAAAGCACTGTGGAATTTCTAGAGCAGAGCCTTGGATTGTAGCGTAAGAGTCAAATGAAGAGTTAATTAAGCAGAGTTGGGCTTTAAAAGCCCTTCACCATTTGCCTTCAGCCTTTTAAAGTAGGCTTATGATTTTCCTTTACTTCATCTCCTAGCCAAACTGGCTTCCCTGCTGTTTCCCAGACACAACATCCCATTTCCCTCTCTTTGCTTGCAATACACTGTTTGCTCATTAGCAGGCTATGGCAATAGCCCGAGAGAGGGGTGATCAGGGCCTTAACCGAGATGACTATGAGAATGGAGGGGAGGTGAAAAGTGAGAGAGATTTTAGGAAGTAGCAAGGATCAGTTTTAGTTAGAAACAGGTGGAAATGGGAATTAGAAATGGAGGTGATAGACGGGCTGAAGGAAAATGAGTTCCTGAGGAAGAGCAGGACACTATTCTTAACTAAAATAAAGAAGTGCAGAAATGGCGTAGGTTTGGGGGAAGGGACGAGTTATGCTTTGGATATGCTGAGTTGGAGATAACTGTGTTTACCAGTTTGAGATGTCTGATGAGCAGCTGGGGATGTGAGGCAGAATAAGGCTGACTATAGAGATGTGGAGTTCAAACATATGGAGAAGATATTAAAACCCATGAGACAGAATGAGATTACTGAGAGTGTATAGAGTGAAGTTGGCCAGGAGGAAGCTCTGGATCCCTGGTGGCACCTGCTGCAAAGAGTGTTTGATTTGGAGTTAGGAAAATCAGAGTTCAAAACTCAGCTCAGACATTTTCTAACTGCGTGACCCCGGATTCACTTAACCTTTCTTGGTCTCAGTTTCTTTAGCTGTACAATATCCTTGCTTCTTGGTGACTTTCCCTATGGGCTTAGAAGTTTAAATATAGGCTTTAGATATATACGTGCATGATTCTTTTCAAGTTTCCAGGTAGCCTCAGGAAGCACTCAGGATATTTTAAAAGGATGTGACTCTTGTGCTATATTCTAAGGGGGTGACCCAGTCTCTGTCCTTGAGCTTATTTGGGGAGGGAAAAATCTTAATCATTTTGCAAAATATGAGGCTAGTTTGTGCTTACTTAGAGGCTAGGATCTGAGCCATGTGGAAAAGGCAAAGGTATATTTATTGAATGCCACTAATGTGCTCGATAGAAAACGGCCCCTATTTATAGATGTACTAAATGAAGGCCAACAATGTGCCCATCCAGGAAGCCCGAGGAAAACTATTTAATCTTTCAGCCCGGACATGCCAAAAGAGAAATACGGTTGGAAGGCCTAATTATTATTCCAGTGGGTAAAAATTGAGCCTTTGTTGATGTCAGCTGACGTAGGTGCCTGGATGTACAGTGACCACCATCTATATTTGATGGTGTCCTCTTTAATAAAACAATTTGGTACAATAACAGCCATAACACATAATGCTCCTGTTTCTCAGTCTTTAAAAAAAACAAAAAAACCTTTGAGCTCTTGCCAGCCTAAGAGGCCAGATTTGATGCTATTCCATGACATGAGAAACATGCAACTAAAGCTTAATACACGTGGAAATGGTAACTGAGAAACAAATTTTGCATATTTTAGAGACTTTTAAAAAGCCCTTTCTGATAATGATCACATCATGCTGAAATGGAGGGGGGAATAGAGGTAGGGAATGTTGAAAATAGTCATTTTATCAGTCCATCAAATGGAGCAAAACAGGCATTTGACTTCAGTTAGAGTAGGAGGCAAGAGGAAGACCTACTAACACCTTAGACCATGTTCAATAAAAGCTTAATTTTCAGCCAAAAAAGTGTAAAGATCTAGGACTTCTGTAGACATGACTTGACTTCTAGCTGTTACTTTATGACAAGGTGAAGTGGACCTCAATTATGCAAAAATGGCCTTCTTGCCACTTCATCTTTTGGCTCCCCACCTTTGCATAAGTTGTTCTATACCTAAAATGCATCCCATCCTCACAATGTTTGGAGGGTACGTGTAGACTTTGTTTTCTTGTCAACAATGACTTGTGTGTGAAAAGTGACTTTAAAAAGTCAGTGACCCCATGAAATTGTCTAGAAGTTTTTTCAAGTATATTTAGAAACTGTTAAAAAAAAAAAAAGTCTTTACTTTGGAGCCGATAATGAACCAGACTGATGGAATCATAGGATTTCCAAGCAAGAATGGACCTTGGTAGTCAGCTCGCATTATTTATACTTGGACAAGACTCTTCTCCATCAAGGAATTAGCAAGGATTTATTAAGGGATTACTACTAAATGCCAGGCATGCATACTGACACACACACATATGCACATGTGCACGTGCCCTTGTGGTCATGAAGTCCCCACACTACCTGGGTTTCTTTTTTTCTGTTTGGTATAGGAAGTTCCCTCACTACAAATCTCTGAAATTTGAAGCCTCAGGCAGTTACATTGAAACCTAACGTACTGGACCAGGATGACATAAGCAGGAGATGTCAGAGATGGAACTAAATCCAAGACTTCCTGGCTCTCAGTCTGGCTCTCTGTCCCATATTCCAATAAATTTCAAATAAGTCTTTCTATCTATCTCTATCTCTGCCTCTACTTCTCCCTTCCCCTTCTCTTCTCCTTCTCTTCCTCTACTTTTCTCCCTTTTTCTCTCTGTTTCTCTCTATCTCTGTCTTTCTGTCTCTATCTCTCTCTGTCCCCATCTCTCTATTTTTTCTGTCTCTCTGTCTTTCTCTGAATGTCTCTCTCTTTATCTCTGTCTCTGTCTTTCTGTTTTTCTATCTCTCTCTGTGTCTCTCTGTCTTTGTTTCTGTTTCTGTATCTCTCTTACTCTTTCTGTACACACACACACACACACACACACAAATTCATGCATATAAAACATTAGGTGCAGCAACATGACTGAAGATAGCTAGGTGAGCATTATTCCTGGAATCAGGAAGACCTGAGATCAAGTCTGACTTCAGACTTTTACTGTGTGACCCTGGGAAGTCACTTAACACTATTTTTGATTCTGTTTCCTCAAAGAAATGGCAAATCATCCTCATCTTTGCTAAGAAAATCCTTGGACAGGATTGGTGTGATATGGTCCATGGTGTTATGAACAGTCAGATATGATTGAACAGCAACAACAAAAGTTTTTGAGGGTAGACCTAATAGTAAGAAAAGTTGGGAGAGACTTTATTTAGGAGATGCCACTTGAGAAAAGCTTTGAAGGAAAGAAAGGAATCTAAAAGGCAGGGTTGTAGAGAGGATATATTCAAGGCAGGAAGGACAGCTAGTGAAAAGGTGAGAAGAGAAGAGATGGAAGGTCATATAAAGAACAACAAGAAGGCAAGTTTAGTTGGAGTGTAGAGGAAGGAAAATAATATATATTGAGAGTGGAGAAGTAGTTAGGACTAGGTGGGTAATGGGGAGTTATTGGAGTGTAGTAAGGGAGGGTGATGGACAAACAACTTAGAAAACTCACTTTGACAGCTCAGTGGAAGATGCATTGGAGGGAGGAGAGATTTGAAGCAGAAAGACAAAGCATCAGGGTATTCTATGGTTCCAGTACTAGATTATGAGAGCCTCATTGATGATGAAGGGCATATAACTATAGAGAAGAGAATGAATATGAGAGGGATGATAAGATTTGCTAACATAGGAATGAGGGAATGCCAGGAATTAAGGATAGAATATCCTTTACTTGTCTAGCTTTTGCTAGGAGACCTCGAAAGGGACTGATCTACTCCTTTCTAATCTAGTCCATTCCACTCAGGAATATCCCTGATTTTCAAGGCTGGGTTATCACCAATAATCTTGACTTTTGTCTTGCCATTGGAGGATACATTGAAACTGATGACTTTGCACAGATCTGCTTCACTTAAATCCAATTCACATGCAAGTCGAGACATCATATTTGTGATGTCTTTGGTTCTTTTCCAGAGTGAAGGATGAACAACAATATCATTCAGGATCTAGGGAACAAAATTTTTCTCTTTTCCATGGAACGGTCCTTGAAAATCTTGGATAAGCAATCATGTCTCCCTTCTCTAGGATCTCCCATGTATCTATGTTCATGGAATCCTAGAATCTCAAACTAGAAGTGATACTAGATATCATGTTGTTTCTACTTTGCACAGATAAGGAAACTAAAACCCAGGAAGGAACCTGTCTTGCAAAAAGTTTTAGAAAATGAGAACTCACTAAAAGTTGTTGCCCTTCCAAATTTTGGACCATCCAACAGTCAAAATTGAAGTTTACATACTACTTTTCAAAAATTCTCTGATTGGATACTCACAAAAACCCTGTAAGGTAGGTATTTCAGGTTTCATTAGCCTCATTTTCTCAATAAGAAAACAGTTTCAGAGAGCTGTGCCATGGCTGTAAGTGTCAGAGGCAGATTTTAAATCTTGTCTCTTCCTATTGTAAAAACAATATGATTCTACTATACCTATGCAATCAAGCACATTATTAAGTAAGAGTTGGGCAATAATGCAAGAGATATCAAAGCAGGCATCATTAATTGCCAAAGTCAGTGGCCCAGACATTGAGTGCCATGTGTTCAAAGAAGGAGACAGCACATGGCCTACGTGCAAGTTCAAGGAAGCAGAAAGCTGATTGTCTTGGGTTGACCCTAAAGAGAAGCTTTCAAAATAGCAACTCAGATTAAAAATAAAAACAAAATTAATCCATCTTTCCTTAAATAAAGTCAGTTTGGATGATTTTCAAGGGTACTTTTAACTCTGAATTCTATGATCTAGACTTTACAGGCTGCTTCATCTAAGTAGCAGAATGAACGGAGTGTAAGTGGTTGATGACTTTGTTGAGTTCTACAGATGCTTCTAGTTACAGAGTCTGTGGTGTCGATTGAGTCAAATTTGAAAATATTGTAGAGACTCCTAAAAGAGGTCCATAGTCTCTTTCATGCCCATTGTCATGTTTTTCCTGACCTCAATGATATTGTTCCTTTTATTCTATACTACTCACATCAGAGGTTGGAATGGAACTATTGTAGTGAGAACTATATTTATTTTGAAGCTAAGATAGTGACAGGTGTGAATTAATTACTTTGATTCTATGGCAGGTTGTTAGTCTACAAAAATTTATAATGCTCTGATTTCTCTTGTATCTTGGGGTACAGAGACCAATAAGAAAGTTATGCATAATAGGAATTAGAGCTCAGGTTTTTTTCTCCAATAACACTTAATTTTTCCAAATACATGTAAAGGTAATTTTCAACATTAATTTTTGTAAGACTTGGTGTTCCAAATTTTTTTCCCTTCCCCCTTTACCTCCCCTCTCCCCAAGACAGTAGGTAATCTGATATGGGTTGAATATGTGCAATTCTTTTAAACATATTTCCATATTTGTCATGTTATACAAGAGAAAATCAGGCTGAAAGAAAAAAAAAACATGAGAAAAAAAAACAAATAAATGAAAAAAGGTGAAAATACTGTGCTTCAATCCACACTCAGTCTTCATAATTCTCCTTCTGGATATACATGGTATTTTCCATTCCCAAATCTATAGGAATTGCCTTGAATCACCACATTTTTTGAGAAGAGTCAAGTCCATCATAGTTGATCATCACATAATCTCATTATTACCATGTATAATGTTCTCTTGCTGAGGTTATTAACTACTTTTGTGTCATGGACCTATCTGAGAATCTGGTGAAACTTATGGCTCTCTTCTTAGAATAATATTTTTAATTAATTGAAGAAAATACAGAACTTCTGATAGAAGTGAGTGAAAATAAAGATGCATTTCCCCCATTGAAATAAACACCTGTACCTTGAAATTTATCCATGAATCCAGGTTGAAAACTTCATACTAGAGAATAAGATTTAAATAGCCTTTTTATTATTTATTTATTTATTTATTTTTTAATAGCTTTTTATTGCCAGAACCCATGCCAGGGTAATTTTTTACATTATCCCTTGCACTCACTTCTGTTCCGATTTTTCCGCTCCCTCCCTCCACCCCCTTCCCCAGATGGCAAGCAGTCCTATACATATTAAAGAGGTTACAGTTAAATAGCTTTTTTAAAGTAGAACAGGTAGAATAGCATGGAAGATAGAGAATTGGCCTTGGAGTCAGCTCCTGACATTTAATATCTGTTTCCTTACCTGTGAAATGGAGATAATTTGTGTGTTTGTGTGTGTGTGTGTGTGTATTATAGTTATACATCAGGATCATTTTAAGGTTCAAGTGAGATGGTTCTACATAAATAATGGCTATATTAGTATTATATGTGTCCTCACATTATCATTTTTCTTTTTTTGGTCAGTATATTTCCTTATCAAATGTAAATTTTATTGCTATTTTTTTTCATATTATCTGGGCTTTCTAAATGTCTACCTCCCCCATTCCCTTTTGGCAAAGAAAAAACAGTTGAGCAAAATGGGCTGTCATATCAAAAAAGTCTGCCTTTTTCTGCAGTGTCCCCTAGAGAGAGTCTCTTGGGGCCTCTATGAAGAAAAGAAGTTTCTCACATCTCTTATTCAGAACTTAACCCACTTATTATAATTTCATAAGATTCAGTTTCCATTGTTTTATCATTTCTATTCTTACATTGTTGACATTATGTGTATTGTTTTCCTGTCTCTTCATGCTTCATTTTGTATTATTTAATATACATTTTCCCATGATTCTCTCTAGACATTATATTCATTGTTTGTTATTGAACAATTATAGTCCACAAACTTCATGTAATGCTGCTTGTTTAGCCATCCCCCAACTCCTGGGCATCTACTTGGCTTCTAATTCTTTGCTCTTACAAGAATGCCGTAAGTATTTTGGGGTATCCAGGACTTTTATTTTGGTCACCGATCTCCTTGAGACACATACTTAGCAATGCAAACTTTGTTTTCTATGGGTAAAGATGTATGAGTCACTTTCTTCATGTAAATCCAAATTGTTTTCCAGCATGGTTGGATCAGAATTTACTCTAAAATTATTGAAAAATTGATATAGTTAAAATAAAATCATCTATGAAAATTCTTTGGAGGGCTTCAGAGGTTACCTAGGCTGATCCTTACCAGAGTGATAACCTCCCTTTTAAAAACACTTCAGAATTTGGTCAGCGACCCTTCACTCAAAATCATTTGAGCTCCCATGAGGCTATCAATTCATTTCTTTCTCTTGTTTAAGATGTTTCAGCAGTTTACCATTGAGAAAGCCTCCTACAGAAAAAGAGAGAGAATTATTTTCAACAATACTTATCTGTATTCTGAAGGAGGCAGAATTGATGCACTATCAAAGCCTCTGTAATCCATTATACCGGGCTTTATCTTCCCTCATATAGTGAAGAACGTAAATCATATATTACATGTATCTATATATGAGCAACTCAGTAGCATGGTGGATAGAGTGCTGAGCCCAGAATCAGTTCAAATCTAGCCTCAGATATTTACTAGTTATGTGATCTCTGACAAGACACTTAGCTCCCTTTCTCTCAGTTTCTTCATCTGTAAAATGAACTGGAAAAGAAAAGAGCAAACTACTCCAATATCTTTGCCAAAAAAGCAAAGGGTATCCCAAAGAGTCAGGTATGACCAAAAACAACTAAACAAATAACAACAACCTATTTATACATCTCTCTATCTGAGATTAACAAAACACTCTCATAATTTAAATACATTAAATCTCTCAACTAAACACATGAAAAATCATTAAACAAAATAGAAGGCTCAAACTCTTTTCTTTGGGGAGGTTCTCAGTTGCTGAAAGCATTTGAAATCTCCATCTGAGACCTCAGTTCATAAATCTATGGAGAATATAGCTTTATATTTAGAAAATCATTTCTCCACTTTAACTGCTTCTAATTACAGACAAACATCACATTTCTATTTTAGAGCAAAACTTTATATTTTTAAACTAAAAATAATTTATTTGTTTTGGTTTATTTTCTGGTGCTATTTCCATCTCTATTTTGGGATTCAGAGGTTCTCCCTCCCCCCTGACACACACCTCTTTTGGCTGTAGTTAACAAAGAAAATTCTTCTTGTGCAACTTTTGCTGACAGAATGAAACATTAAACCTCCTCCAGAGCTGGAACTGTGTGTTGTTTTTTTAAAATGATAATTGTTGACATTTAAACAGCCACTTAAACTTTTCAAAGAGCTTCATATACATTATTTCATTTGTTCTTCACTACAGTCTCGTGATGGAGGTGCTATTATTACCCTAATTTTCCACATGAGAAAAACGGAGCTTTGTTGCTTGCCCAGGATCAGTTGGAAAATATCTGAAGTAGAAGTTGAACTTGTGTATTCCTGAATCCAAATCTTCTAATTTATATTTTATATTCTGCTTATATGAACAAATTGTGGACAGGTAACTGAGAACTGCTTGGCAGGATAGGCAGGATAGGGATCTTGGATAGAAGGCTTAGGTTTGATATGTCTTTTTAAAAGAATTGTATCGTGGGAAGATTGCTGAAGTTGGAGTTATAGGATCCAACTTCAAATCCTGACTCTACCACTACCTGTGTGATCTTGGGATCATCTTACATGGGTCTCAGTTTTTTCACCTATAAACTGAAAGGATTGAACTGGATAGCTTCTGGGATTTCTCCCAGCTCTAGACCTATTATCCCTAGAAGTCATGCGGAATTCTTGGGCATGGATCCATTTTAATCTAAATCCTTTGAGGGAGTGTCCATGTTGGCCACAGATCTCTGGAGACACTGAAAGTCAAAAAATTAACTGTTTAGATTATCCTAATCAATTATTCATTAATCAACACATATTCATCCTATGCCGACACTGTCCTAGAACCTGGGGATAAAAAAAGACAAAATTCTGAGTAATTGCCACCTATCTGGCCACTTCCTTTTGTCTGAATACCAAAATTCTGTTTATATTTAGAAGAAAATCCATTCCTGGCCACCCTTGAGGTTTTCAATGCAAAGTCTACAAATAAATGCCTCTGTTCTTATATTATTTCTACAATCCCAGGATTCCTGTTATTCAACTTCTCTCTTCTGCTTCCACTCATTTGAAATACAATAAAATGTGCAAAAAGAAATATATTTAAAACAAATAGTAGTGCAGCAACATTTGTTGCACGCTTGCTGAATGCAGAACACTGTAGAAGTGGTGGTGAGACTTAGAGAGTTGTAACTGATACTAATCCATGTCTTACATATATGTACATATACACCCGAACATATATGTGTACATATGTTTATACGTGTAGATATGGACATGTGTATCTGTATGTAGGCTTTTGTATGTAAAAGTTGGACTTGTATGTATGTGTGTGTATAGGTTTATATGAATGCATAAATATATGAGTGTTTATATGTATATATTTGAGTATTTATGAGTATATATTTGTATATCTATATGTATCTGTATGTATGTTTATATGTATATATTTGTGTATCTATCTGTATATATATATGTTTATGTGTATATATTTATGTATCTATCTGTATCTGTATGCATGAGTATATATTTGTGTATCTATTTGTATGTATATGTGTTTATGTGTATATATTTGTGTAGTATCTATTTATATGTAGACATGTTTGTATATGAAGGAAGCAGTGAGGGATGCTGAGACAACAACTTAGGAATTGAGTTCATCATCATTAGGAATAAAGTCAAGGGAAGAAGGTTGGATTTCTCCAGTGAAGTTCCTTGGAAAACTTAAAAGCTTGATCAATACTTTGAGGAAAGATTGGGATTTAGATTAAGAGTAGGAGTGAATATGTGTGGGGAGGTGGAAAAACTGAGCAGCTGACACTAGGTATTATGGGAAGAGTTATTGAAAGACTGACAATATGTCCAGCAGGATAGCCTGTTTTGAAATCAGAATGTCAGTCTATCCAAATAGGGCCCCCCAAATAACATGGAGACACTGCGACTGACACAGAAGCCACTGTGTGGGACACAATTCTTCCTCTGGGGTATAATTCCTGTTTTCACTTCACCCCCTAAGTTATGGTTTCAGTAAAAGCTTTGTATAGTCATTTTCAGTCACATCATATCACCCCATTTAGGGTTTTCTAGGTAAATATACTGTAGTAATTTGCCATTTCCTTCTCCAGCAGAATTTACAGATGAGGAAACTGAGGTGAAGAGAGTGAAGTGATTGACCCAGTGTCCTACCTAGCTAGAAAGTGTCAGGAACTGAATTTAAACTCATAAGGATGTCTTCCTGATTGAAGGTCCAGCACTTTATGAACTATGGTCCCACCTGGCTGCCCCAATTATAATTTGTAATTCCATATATTTTATTTTATGCATTTAAGAACATCATTCTGAGAATGACCCCACTGGTTTCATCAGACTGCTAAAGGTAAGCACAACAGTGAAAACGATGACGAACTCCTACTTGAAAATCATCCTTTATACCCTTGTCCTTGTCTCTATTTGTTGCTTTCAGAAGAATATCAACTCCTGAGGGTAGAGGCTGATTTTTGCCTTTCTTTTTATGCTCTGGCTGGTTCCTAAAACACAATGGGGGTTTACTAAAAGCTTGTTGAGAGAAAACTTAGTTGTGCTGTAATTAGAGAACTAGGAAGACCTGAATTCAGATTCAGACACTTAATGTGGGCCCTGGCAAGTCACTCAATCTCAGTTGCCAGAACTATAAAATGATGATTATGACAGCTTCTATCTCATAGGGCTTTTGTAATAATCAAATAAAATAATATTTGTAAAACCCTGAGCACAGTGCCTAGCACATACTAGATGCTATACAAATGCTTATTCTCTTCCCTTCCCCTGTTGACTGACAGGATTGGCTCCAGCATTCCCAGTTCCAGCTCTGGGTATAATTCCAAGCTCTAATAATAACTAGCTATGTCATCTCTTGGAGCTCTCTTCAGACTCAGTGATCTCTTGGGTCTCTTGTGGCACTAACAATCTCCATGTCTATGACAAACACCTTCCTACAAGGGCCATTCTTTAATATAGTTACATCTACGATAAAACTTCAACCTGCAGACTTTACAACTGGTTTGGAGTGAATTAAATGAATCTCACGTCTTTGTCCTATTTCAAACAATGCCAAATATTCTCATGGGATTAATGCTCCTGTGAACAAATGAGCAGAGTTCTCATTGGAAAGGTGATTCCAAGCTGGATCATTTATCATCTTCTCGAGATGAGAACAATTGTTACTATGGTGTGTTTTAGGATAGACATAACAAATGTCTTTTGCTTTATTATTTTACTAAATGAATCTTCTCAGCAGAGGCCTGAATGTCTCCTGGGGTTGTTAAATGGGATCCACGACATTTTATCTCCATGTCATGGTTTTAAAAGTAGAGTTGCTCAATAGACCATCCCATTGACTAATTTTTTACTAATTAGAGAATATATCAGCTTCTCTAGATCTGAAGGATAGACTCTCCATTTGCATTCTAGTCATGAACATGGCTTTCAGTCAGAATAAGGCTTTTATGTTTTTTCTTTTCATTTTCTAATCTCTTTAACTCTTCTAGGGAACATATCAATGGGATGAGTCAAAATCCCAGGCAATGTTTTCAGGCACCAACAACATTATTTTGAATGCAGAGAGTGCTATGAAGGCTGGGGCATAGAGGGTGATGGATATGGGCTCATGATTCTCATTGGTCCTTGATCAAGGAAGCCCATATTTCCAGTCCAGATTTTGATAAGAGTTGATTGTATCCATCCAGTTTCTTTCACAGAACATATTGGGTATCATCTCCTATGGAAGACCTTTCCTGGTCCATCATGGAGGACTGGGGGATTATTTCCTTTTTTTGTTTTTATAATCTAGTATAATGAAAGATTAAGATGATACTTAAATCTTTGTTGAATTGAATTCAGTGATTCAACACCTGTTCAACTGACTCATTTTTCACAGATATTTTAAAGACTGATAAGCCAGTTTTCCTAAGGGCCTAAATTACTCAGAGGTCTTATACTATATGTTTGGAAGCTAACTTATTAGCATATCCCTCATGCTACAGTGGAAAGAACAGTGGATTTAAAGTAAAAAGCAACAAAACACACAAAAAACTTCAACTCCTACCCCCCTGAATTCTAATTGTTATTTTTGTGACCTTGGATAAGTTATATAACTTCCCTTTAGTTTTCTCATCAACAAAACGAATGGGTGGCACTAGGTGGCTCTTAAGGAACTTTTCTGTGATCAATCCATGATCCTGAGTTATCAGTGGTATTAGGCTACCAAGAGTTTCAAACATAAATCTAGCTTAATTGAAAATATCCCCAGACAAAGGAAGTAATCCCCAGATAATCAGTTTCTTTCTTTAACAACTTTCGCTGGCAGAATGTTCTTTATCTCTAGAGAAACTCTGAATAATTGTAAAAACCATTGTGGTCCCAGAAGTTATGCAATGAAACCTTCCTTTTCATTCTAAGCAGAGAGTTAGGGGATTTTAAGTCTTGTCAATTGGGAACATCAGTTGTTTTTTTCTTAAAGTATGTGTCTTGAAACAAGGTACCATTTAATATGGAGATGGGTTATCCAGTAATTAATGACTACTGTAAAAACAGAAGGTGTTGATAAGCGATTTTTAAGCAACATTCCTTATATCTAACAAATCTTTTTCAATACCCTTTAAGCTCATTCCTTCTATTCTTTTCCTTCAGGGGAGATAGTGAACTTAAAATAGAACAATAGAATACTAGTAGTTATAATTTGTTGTTATTCAGTCATTTCAGTTGTGTCCAACTCTTCATGTTCCTGTCTTTTTTTTTTTTTTTTTTTTTCCTGGCAAAGATATTTGCTTTGCCATTTCCTTTTTTAGCTCGTTTTACAGATGAGGACAATGAGGCAAATGGTAAAGTACTTGCCCAAGGTCATATAGCTAGTAGCAATCTGAGGCCAGATTTGAATTTAGGGAGATGAGGCTTCCCAGTTCTAAACCTAGTGCTCTATCCACTGCAGTGCCATCTAGTTGCCCCAATATTAATAAAACTCACTCCTAAAGTATTAGTGCCATTTTAGATGATTAAATTTTAGCTTCCCTTACCTTGCATTGTGCATTGTAATTATTATAATTGCATTATAATTATCTTATTTATTTCTTACAGCAACCCTGTGAGACAAGTGTTACTAAAATCCTTATGTTAAAGATAAGGAAATTGAACCTGAGAGGCTAAATGACTTGCCCAGGATCACATAATCATAAGTATCTGAGGCAGGATTTGAACTCATCTTCTTGTCTCTGAGTTCCAACTGAATCTGACTCCATGTGGTCTGTCCACCACATGAGTTCACTGTCTAAATCACATTTTTGTAGAGTATTAAGTCATAATATATCTGGGAATGATCACAAATTTAAATACTTTTGTACTTGAGGATTAGAAGAAGGCTGGAAACCGTCTGTTTTTGTTAACCAGGATCACAGCTTCAAAACTTAACAACTCCCATTGCAAGCTTTTTCCATGGGTCAGAGAAAAATAATAATGGCAGATATTTATACAGCACATTAACATTTATAGAGCATTTTACACACATTACCTCATTTGATCCACCAAGAAAGAAAGGTACCATTGTCATTATCAGCCCATTTTCTAGTTAAGGAAACTGAGAGTCACTAAGGTGAAGTTACTTGTGATTTTTCCATCATCACTCAGTCATTCTGTTTAGGAGGCTACATTCAAAGCCACGTACCTCTTCCCTCTTGACTCTGAGCCCCCTTTCCACCCACCATACTGTTTCCCAACACATGATGCAATTTTCATTTTTACATCCAGATTCCATCTGTTCTGAATACGTTTTACCCCTTGGGAAGGCAGGTCAATCAATACACCATCATAATAACTGTAATTATATGCTTCCTTCCTTTAAGTAGCTCAAAGTGTTTTACAGATGGTGCATCTAACCCATTCACTGCTAGTAAATTAGGTACTTCTGTAAACTGCATTAAATCCTTTAGGCCAATAATAATAGTAGTAGTAGTTTAGAGTTATAGACCGCTTAATGCTTATAAAGCTTTTTGCAGACATGAAGATTTTTTATTTGATCTTCTTAATTGCTAGGCCCCTCTTCTTCAAACTAGCATTTTTTTTTTAAAACCTTGAATACAAAATTTTGGTTTTGATTCTCATTAAATAGGAGATGAAATGTGGCATAGTCACTAGAGAGTTAGACTTGTATCTTGGAAGATTTGGGTTCAAATCTAAGATATATTGGCAAATCAATCTATAAATTGCAAAAGCTATAAATTGCAATGATAAGGGCAGTTTTCACCAGTGAAATCAAAAGATTAGTTTTGATTCCTCTTTTACTTATATATGTCCTTATTGTTGGAAAGTTAGATCCCTTGAAAGGAGGGATTGTTTCAATCATTGCGTTGTGTCCCTAGCACCTAGCAGAGTATATGGCACAAAGAAGGTGCTTAATAAATAAATACCTGTGAACTGATTGAGGTGTATACTTTTACAGAAGTTTGTAGGACTCATAGTTCAGATATATAAGGGTAGAGAAAAGTAGACTTGGAAATAAGAGATTTGACTTGGAGGATTGGTTTGACTATGAACAACCATTAGACATGAAACATATCACTTTAGCTTTTGACACTAGTTTCTTCATCTGTAAAACTTTCCTAGATAGCACTTAGTGGTTTTTTTGAAGAACAAATGAAATGATACATAAAATACCCTGCAAAATGGTATGGAGCTGCTATTTTTGTTGTTGTTGTTATCACTAGCCTCTGCATTTATGGGCAATGAAACCGTAACTCTGAATTTATCTGATTTAGCAAGGTAATAATAATGGCAAATGGTAGACCTTGGGCTTTGAATTCAGGATTAAAATTTGATATTTGAAAGGCTTTTAGGTGGCAAAGGTTTTATTCTAGTTCTACTCAATCTTAATGGTAAAAACTGTGAGTAATGCGTTAAAATTATAAAGGTGCAAGTTTTGGAAATGTTTATTTTTTTTTCATAAATTTAAAATAAAACAAATTTTAAAAATATACAAATTCTCCCTGGAGAAATCGCATGAATCCAAATAAAATAATTAACCAAAGTAACAATGTTGTAACCTCATCTGAAAGTTTTGATAAAATTCCTCCCTAATCTCTTTATTTTAAAAATATTTATTAATTAATGGAAATCTATTTTCTCCTCTTTCCACTCTTTACACCACTGAGGGAAAAAAGGGAAATAAGAAAAACAAATTCCTTATAATAACTATGCATCATCAAGCAAGAACAATCACCTCATTGGCCTAAAACTTTATATATGTCCCTATAACTATACTCTAATCTGCCAGGAGATGGATAATGTTTCATCATCAATCATTTGCTATCATAGATGGCTATTGTACTGATCATAGTTCTTACAGCTTTCAAAACTGTCTTTGCAGTGTTATTATTACAAAAATTTTTCTGATTGTGTTTATCTCATCAATCTCATCAATGTAAAAGTCTTGAAAATGGTTTTAACAACATTTATATACTAGTACAAAACAGTTTTTCCTCGGTTCTGCTCATTTCTCTCTATATTATTTCATGTAAATCTTTCTTTATTGCTTTGAAATCATTTATTTTCTTATTTCTTGTAGCACAGCAATACTCCATCATATTCATATATTACAATGTATTCAACCTTTCCTAGTAAATGGATATCTCTTCAGTTTTCAGGTCTCTTCTCCCCACAAAATAGCTACTAAAGAAATAGAAATATACCTACAAATTATATGTAACCCTTGTGGCAAGACCAATCAGAATGGGACTTTCTCCTTTCCTGGAGATGAATGGCCTGCCAAGAATGATGGACAGAATGGAGTTGGTGAGTGGGTAAGAAGTGAGAGAGCTCTAGCCTTCTCTACCTTCAACCCTCATTGGTACTCTGGGACTCTTCAAGGGCCATTTGTATGCATAGGACTATCTCCTTTTTAATTTAATCACTTTAGATATAGGTCTAACATGTGGGTCACACTTTAGAAATTTTCTGTGTATAATTCTAAATTGCTTTCCAGTGTGGTTGGACTCATCCATAGGTCTATTAATTATGTATTGATGTCTCTATTTTCCCACAATCAATGTTATCAATGTTCTTGGATTATATATCAGTTAGGAAAAGGCTTTTATCATAAAGCCCAATCAAGCTTTTATATATATTAGAAATGAGACCTTTATCAAAGAAATTTGTTGCAAAAATGATTTACCACTTAACTGTTTCCTTTTTGATCTTAGCTTTATTTGGATATGTTTATGCAAGACCTCTTAAATTTCATATAGTCAAAATTATCTTGTTATGTGATTCTTTTTATCAGTAATTTGATCACAAACTTTTCTTCTATACATAGAATATACTTTTTCAGACATAGGTTGGGCTAAATGACTACCAATATCCTTTTCTTTTCTGAAATTCTGATTGTGACTTTTTCCTTCTAAAATATATTTCACTAAGTAGGATATAGGGTGGGCTTGCAATGGTTTGAGAGGTCGCCAATATACTGGCCATGGGCAATGACAGTACTACCATGTACTTTGAAACAGATTAAAATATTTTCTGAGGAGCAGCTAGGTGATGCAGTGGATAGAGCATCAGCCCTAAAGACAGGAGGACTTGAATTCAAATCTGTTCTCAGACACTTACCACTTCCTAGCTGTGTGACCCTGCACAAGTCATTTAACCCCAATTGCCTTACCAAAACCAACCAACCAACCAAAAACATTAGAACCCACTTTGAGATGTTCTACCTGTGTTTGGATCTCCCTCATATCCTAATAGGGCTCTGTATATAATAAACACTCAAAAGCTATTTTTTGGATTGAATTAGAACTTAATTCTAATTTTTAGATTTCTAATCTAAATGAGATTTTAATTTCTAAATTTATTAGAATTTAGTATAATTCTAAATTCTAATTTCTAATTTTTGTGTGGAAAAAAATCACTGTAGGCATATTGCTAAACAAATATCAGGCTGCATAGATCTTTCTTTTTTCTAAAAAAAAAAAAAAAAAAGGTAAAAGTTTCTGTCCTATTCCCCCCCTCCCCATGAAAGCCTTCAATTATGTAAGAGAATATGATGGCTTTTAAGGAAACTCAACCATGAAATTAAATGTAATTACTTTGTTCCATTTTTATTTTTAAAGACATTTGTGTTAAAATGCTAGAAATTAAATTAAATTACTCTGAATTAAAAACACATCTTTTGACATTTTGCAAATGGAACACAACATCTTCATGAAAAATGATTGGGAATCATGTGGATGTGACCGAATGTGAGAAACTCCTTACTTTTATCTCTTCCTTCTAGTCACTTGCTCAAACGTGCTGGTCTTATGTTTGTTGTACTTCTGTAATGGAACCATGGATTGGCCAGTATGGAAGCAAGATTGTTATGATACAATGGACAGTCCTTGCTCCAGGAAAACGATCCTGCTCTGAAGGCTAGAAACGTGGGGATGTAAGGGTTGTATAATAAAGCTTAGGAAGAGCTAGCACTGATTTGAGAATTCAACTCATTGCAACATTAAGAGTGGAAAGCAGAGGAAAGAACTGTGTTTCTTGTAGGTTTTAAATTAAATTAAAATTTTTAATATTTCATTTACTCCGCATGCCTTCAAAGAAAAAGAAACTTGTTTTAGGCTGGTCTAATAATGATTTCATGTCGCTTGATCCATAATCTACTTCTCCTAATTGGAGACAAAGGAGCAATTGTCCTGTGGCAACTGTTTTGCTTCAACTTGTCACAGTGAATTGGGAAACTAATGGTGGTATCACAGAGGGAAAAACACATGGGGGACTTAGTCTGATACGAAAC
The DNA here is from genome assembly GCF_902635505.1 of Sarcophilus harrisii. NCBI lineage: Eukaryota > Metazoa > Chordata > Mammalia > Dasyuromorphia > Dasyuridae > Sarcophilus > Sarcophilus harrisii. The sequence continues at coordinate 259,643,701 of NC_045430.1, read as the reverse complement.
TAAATAGGAATCCAGGCATTTTTCTGTTGTTTGGTATATAAACCAAGGTCAGTATTATACATATTTATGGACACGGCAAAAATTTATATTAGCGTAAATGACTGTTCCTGGAATGTTTTTCACTGATGTGCTGGTCCCTTACTTAAGGTTTCTAACCATCACTCTCATTTCTATCCTACTCTATTACTAATTTCCTTGATTAATGCTTTATTCAGTGGTAAGATAAAACCTAATATATATATATAATTATCTATACCCTTTACAACTGAAATACCCACACATAATGATAACATCCACAAAACAATGTGCATATTGTGTATTGGGACAGCCAGATGGCATAGTGATAGAGAGACATGGCTGGAGTCAGGAAGACCCCCCTTCCCAAGTTCAATTCTGGCCTGAGTACTTGCTGTATAAGTCTGGGCAAGTCATTTAACCTTGTTCGCACCAGTTTCCTCATCTGTAAAATGATATGGAAAGAAAATGGGAAGCCATTCCAGTATTTTTGCCAAGAAAGCCCAAAAGGAGTGATAAAGAGTCAGACGTGATTGAAAAATGATTGAGCAACAGAATTATGTATTAGCTCTGGGAGTGAGGGATGGGGAAGGACACAACTTAGCAAAAGGACCCAATTTCCTAAGAAAAATTGCTCATGTTGAGAAAAGCTCTCCTTAAAGCCCTTTCAACCCTTCCAACTTGCCCAATAATCACACATTAATTTAGAAGAACTTGGATCTTTGAGAACTTTATTAAGCATCATTACAACTTAGGGGGAAAATACTACCCCGAATAACCTAATTTCTATTCCTCCCATATATTTAATGCTTTCTTCTTTTGTAGCCTTTCAGTGGCTCTTCCAGTCTTTATTCCTTCCTTATCTCTCTCCAAATGTTACTCATACGTCCCTTCCAGAGGTCCACCCTTAGTTGATGCTTATGACAATTTGTACCGCTCTGAGTTTGCTTAATTTCTGATTAGTGTCTTTTCAATTCACTTTAGCAATTAATAAAGACCCTCTGTATTTAAAGGAGAGAAGCAGTGTCACATAGTGATTAGAGAGACCAGTATGTGATTAGAGAAATGGCTTTAGAATAGGGAATTCTTCTTATATGGGGCATATTTTTGGAATTTCTGTCTTTGCTGTGTTTTATAAGTTGAAGTGAGTTAGTTTTTCAACTAGTTGATAATTGGTGAAGCACAGTGGATGAGGGCCTCCTGAGTGTTAAAAATTTATTTTTAATAATAAACCTATTTTTAAAACTCATAATCAGAAGCCATTATCTCTTATAATTCAGTTGAATTCATAGATGTCAGAATGCCCCATGTTTTTTTATGTGCCAAATTATGTCCAACAGAATACTTGCTGAACTTCAATTAAAAAAAGTCCACAATGTGCTCTACCTTTTTCCTATTTTTTGTATATGTAGCAAATTCTTTTTTGAAGATGAATTATAAATATTAGGGGAACAAAGTTATAATAATTTTAGTTCATAGCCCTAAAAATGAAGACAAAAATGTTAAAGTACAAATTTTCAGGACTTCAGTTGGCTCTAATTTGCCTGGGCATGACTATCTGGGCCCATTCTCAGTTTTGTTGATGTTCTGGCTAATTCCTGGTATGGCAATGATGACAGAAAGGGAAAATGACAAATTTTGAGGAAGGTTTGGGAAAATAGATATACTAGTGTATCACTGAAAGAAATGTGAATTGGTGTAGCCATTCTGAAAGAAAAATGTTACCAAATTTTGCATAATCCCTGAACCAGCTGGGTCCCAAATTGGAAACTAAGGGGCTCTTGCCCTATTGTGAAATAGCTAAACAAATTGTGATTTATTTATTGTGCCAAATGAAATAATAGTACTCACAATTTCAGAGGAAAGTAGGAAGACTTCCATGAATTGATGCAGGATAAAGTGAAAAAGTGAAAAAGAACTAGAACAATTTATCCATGATGGCAACATTATGGAGAAAGGTCCAGAACTCTGTTCAATGCAGTGATGACTGCATTCAGAAACCTGAAGAAGAAACAGACTACTCCCTTCCTGTAAGGGAAGGAATAACTTTAAAATGTAGAGAAATACAAACTTTTTTCTGAAAATTTTTTATTTTCAAAACATATGCATGGATAATTTGACAACATTGACCCTTCCATAGCCTTGTGTTTCAGGTTTTCTCCTCTTTCCTCCCTCCCCTCCCCTAGATGGCAAGCAATTCAATATATGTTAAACACATTAAAATATGTTAAATCCAATATGTATATTTAGTTTATTTATGTTTATATTCATACAATTCTCTTGTTGCATGAGAGAAATCAGAGCAAAAAAAAGCAAATGAGTAAGAAAACAAAATGCAAGTGAACAACAAAAAGAGTGAGAAAGTTCTGTTATGATCCACCCTCGGTTCCCACAGTCCCCTCTCTGGGTGTAGATGACTCCATCACAAGTCTACTAGAATTAGCCTCAATCATTTCATTGTTGGAAAGAGTCACATTCATCAGAATTGATCATCACATAGTCTTGTTGCCTTGTACAATGATCTCCTGGTTCTGTTCACTTCCCTCAGCATCAGTTCATGTCAGTCTCTCCAGGCCTTTCTGAAATCATCCAGCTGGTCATTTCTTACAGAACAATAATATTCCCTAACATTTATATACTACAACGTATTCAGCCATTCTCCAATTGATGGGCATCCATTCAATTTCCAGTTTCCCACCATTACAAAAAGGGCTGCCACAAACATTGTTGCACATACTGGACCCTTTCCCTTCTTTATGATCTCCTTGGGATATATGCCCAGTAGTAACATTGCTGGATCAAAGGAAACACACAGTTTGATAGCTTTTTGAACATAGTTCCAAATTGTTCTCCAGAGTGGCTGGATCTATTCAGAACTCCATCAATAATGGAAATATAGACATTTTGAGGGCATGGCTAGTATAAGAATCGTTTAAAGAACATTTTTGTTTTTGGTTCATTTGAAGTGGGAAGAAGTGGGAAGGGTTAGATTATAAATACTTATAAATCCAATAAAATAAAAAAAAAGATATTCCAGGATATTCCAAAGTAGTGTGGGAAGACCAACCTTGAAATGGAAGATCTAAATTGAAGTAAAAGCTCTGATTCATGCACAAGTATGTCAGTCAAATTATATTTGGGTCAAAAAGTATTTGGATGAGTATCCTAGGCAATCCTCCCAGATTACATTATAGATGAGTTTGGTTTGATGATGGAAATTTACACTTTGAGGGTTCCTTTTACAGATGAACTCATTGATCTAGACCTAAAAATCCCTACTACTTTTATTGAACATTTGAGTTGAGAAGCCTTTTAACAACCATAATTGTTGCTCTACGTTATACACAGCAACAAGATCATAGGATGAACAATTTTGATGGACGTAGCTCTTTTCAACCAAGAGGTGATTTAGGCCAGTTCTGATGGATTTGTGATGGAAAGAGCCATCTGTACCCAGAGAGAGGACTTTGGAGACTAAATGTGGATCACAATATAGTATTTTTGCTTTTTTGTTGTTGTTTACTTGATTTTTGTTTTCTTAATGTTTTTCCTTTTTGGTCTAATTTTCCTCATGCAGCATGATAATTTTAGAAATATATATAGAAGAATTGCACATGTTTAACATAGATTGGATTACTTGCCATCTAAGGGAGGGGTGGGGGAAGGAAAAGAAAAAAAAATTGGAACACAAAGTTTTGCAAGGGTGAATGTTGAAAACTATGCATATATTTTGAAAATTAAACAAAAACATAATTGTTGTTCCATCTGTACAAAAACAATGAATTTTCAACCCACGCATATTCTTACCAGGGCGATTGCAAGATAATTTTGTGTTTGAGGATCTATTAATGTGTAGTTGTTGAAAGGAGATTTTTCTAGGAAAAACTTTCTTCAGCTGTTATTATTTTTTTTTTTAACATTTTAATGAGGATTTCAGCAGAATATGTTTACTTGACTCTGTAATTCAATTTGATTTGGTTTCATAGCTGGCCAGAGACACTGGAGAGATCCTTTCCTATTCATTAATTAAATGATGATTGCCTAAATGTCTAATATGTGTTCAGCATAGTGTTATGAACCGTTAAATAGGGTGAACTCTTCTCCAAACCCTAAACAACCTTAGAATTTATGCTAGGCTATGTTTATCCTAAAGTCCCTAATCTCTTCTTTTTATTTGAAGAAAATATTTCTATAACATAGTAGAATAGGTTAATGTGCTTTTTTATGCCTTTTGTTTAAAAACAAGTTATTTTTACCAAAATAAGAGCAATAAAACTTATTTATTTGTAATGCTATATACAGAGAGGGCTCTAATTTGTTTGTTACTGAATGTAGGGAAGAGGTTTCTGACTCTACCTTTCCCTTTCTAGAAATGCTAAATCATGCTCCAGAGTAATATGTGTGGCTATAGGTTATCTTCCAGGGTCATTGTAGGAATTGAAAGGAAGTTAATTATTAAAGCCCAGATCTCATTCAGAATCTTGGGGAAACAGATATCGAAGATGAAGTGAGGGAGTTCAAATGACATTTTACCTCCAGGGTTTTGCTGGCTGATGGTAGCTTGAGTTGGACTCACAAAAAAAGCTGTCTTAGCCTTGAAGGTACAAGCTAGAGTTAGAAAAAGAATGGTCAATATTTCCCTGAATATGAAGGAATATGTTGCTTCATAACATAGGTGATTTAGTGGATCATTTAGTCAACAAACATTTATCAAGCGCTTACTAAGTTACAGTGTTGTACTAAGCACTGGGAATGCAGTGAAAGGCAAAAGATATTCCATACCCTTCAGAAGCTCATCTTCTAAGGAAGAGCACTATGCAATCAGCCAGGTACCTACAAAATATATGCAGAAGGGAAAAAGCACCAGGGGTATGTGTGTGTTGTGGGGGGGGGGGCACTGTGGGAATGCTTCTTGCAGAAGGCAGGGTTTGAGATAAGTTCTGAAGGAAATAAGGGAAAGCTGAAGGCAGAGGTAAGGAGAGAAAGCTTGCCAGACATGGGGGATAGCAAGCAAAAAGGCATAGACTCAGGAAATAAAGTGTCTTGTGCAATACCCCTGTGCTTTAGGAAAATTACTTTGACAGCAGATGAGTGGAGAATGGATTGGAGCAGGGAGAGGACAGTGAATAAGCCCTTATTAAGTATCTACTCTGTACCAGACACTGCTCTAAAGGTTTATAAGTATTATCTCTTTGTGAGACCAGGGAGAAGGCTTTTGTACGAATCTAAGTGTTAGGAGATTAATACTTGTAACTGGGTAGTGTCTATGTGAATAAAATAAAGGAGATATACTTCAGAGATATTGTGAAGACAAAAATTACATAACCTGGCAAGATTTGGGGTACATATAATGAGTTCAAGAAAAGAATCAAGTCTGTGTGAGTGGTAAGATGATGCTATTCTTGACAGTAAAAGGGAAGCATGAAAGAGGGAAAAGTTTGAGGGGAAATTTGAGTTCTGTTTTAAACGTGTTGATTTTGAGATGATTATTCCTCTATCTCTAGTCTGAGATGTCCAAAATTCAGATGGTAATTTGGGAAGAGAAGTTAGGGCTGTTGGAGATTGTTATTTTTGAATCATGTGCATAAAGATCATAATTGAACTCATAAGAATTGATAAGATCACTGAGCAAGATAGAGCAGAGAGAAAAGAAAAAAGGACTAAGTCCTCTAAGTCTAAAGACTAAGATGGACTAAGAACAGACCGTTGGAAGATGTTTAAAATATGCTCTGACAGATAGGCTACAAACCAGAAGGGAATGATGTCATAAAAATCCAGAGAAAGCAGAGTATCCAGGAGGAGAGGGTGATCTGTAGAGTTGAAGGCTGCAATGAGGTCAAGAAGAACGGTTGAGAAAAGGTCATTAGATTGATGATTAGGGCATTATTGGTGGCTTTGGAGGGAGCAGTTTCAGTTAAATAATTAGGTTAGAAGTAGATCGAGAGGATTTAGAGAATGAGACAAGTGATATAATTGTAGATGGTTTTCTTAAAGAGTTTAGCCAAAGATGGGGGGAGACACATAGAATGAAAACTAAGCAGAACGAGTGAGAGTTTTTCATGGATGGGACAACAAAATCTGTATTTATTCATAAACTGCAGGCAAGAAGCCAATATACAAGGACTGAAGGCAAGAAAGAGAATTAAGCTGATAGAAGAATATACAGGAGAAAATTGTATGGTAAGAATTGTGTATATGCTATGATGGAATGGAAGAATGATCTATTCACAAATTGTACGGTATGAAAAATGTATGAAGAGAATTTTGTCTCCGCAAAGAAAAAGGGTCATATCATCGCCAGGGACTGGGGGAGGGAAAAGGAAATAGTGAAGGGAAAGTGTCTGAATGATGAGAAGGGAAGAGTAAGAAAGATCAACTCTTGGCAAATAATCTTGATCCTTTTTTCAATGAAATAAGAAATGGCTTATTTGAGAGATTGTTAAGTAGGGAATGTCATGGGAACCTTGAAGAGAGTTGAGAAAGTTTGGAATTGCCCTTGTTGAGACTAGTGTTCAGTCTTCTCGATATGGCAAAAGAAGTCTGGACATTAAGAAAGACTGTGAGCCGGGCACTGATCTCATGAAGGAAAGAAGAAAAAAAAATATCAGGGGAGTTCATTGATACCAGAAATCTGGATTGGGTGATGAACTTGAATGTTGTTAGCTTCAAAAAAGCTGAGGTTGCTAAGTGATAATGGTAGAGTGAGAATTTGCAAGTGACAATGGGGAGCAAGCAGTATTCTGACTCCTCTGCCATGATCACTGGATCATGAATAGCTGGCAGCAATCGCCCCTCACGGGAGATGCCATCGTAAAAGTCAACCTGGAACATTTTACTTATATTGTTTTATTTTGCCCTCACAACATTCTTAAATGGCAGGTGTTATCACCATTTTACAGATGTGAAAACTGAGTTCAAGAGAAGTTAAGTGCCTTGTATAGGGCCACATAACTAGTAAACTTCTGAGACAGAATTTTAACCCAGGAATCCTATCTCTAAGGGGAGCATTCTATCCACTGTCATCTTGTCACCTCAGGCAAGAATAAAAGCTTAAAAGACAAACAGGTGTTCTAGATAGGATATAGTCTTATCAGCTTGAGTCACCCAGGCTACCTGCCTTCATTTTGCTATCAGCAATGTGCTGATTGTGGCTCCGGTGCATAAGGAGAAAGGAAGCTTTTTCTTTTTTATCTGGCTATTATTTTTAACTAAAGGCTTTTGTTTTGAATTATAGTGTTGAATAGGTACTGCCTGAAGCAAGCCTTCAGCTTAGGTTTGAATTTCAGAGATTCATATTTGAGTAAAGCTGGGGGTTAGGGTTACTTGATGATAAAAACTTCAATAGTTAGCAAATTTTAATTTAGGAAAAATTTTGTATAAGTTGTACATAAGATTCTTTGGGGCAGCAGGGTGGCACAGTGGATAGAGCACCAGCCCTGAAGTCAGGAGGACCTGAGTTCAAATTTGATCTCAGACACTTAATACTGCCTATCTATGTGACTCTGGGCAAGTCACTTAACCCCAATTGCCTCAGCAAAAACAAAACAAACAAACAAAAAAAGATTCTTTGGTTTTGTGCCATCAATTATTTATCTTAAAAATATCCTGCTCAATACACACATACTCATATACACACACAGAACTCTTTGCAACTCTACGTCATAATCTACAGTATAAAAAGTAAAGAATGACTTTATATTGTTTATAGTGGAAGAATCTTCAATGGAAGAATGATCTATCTACAAGTATCTGATGGTTGTAGCAATAATAGTCAGGCAGTAAATTAGAACAAGACAAAACCCAGATAGCCTGATTTTTTTTGGAGATGGTTAGGTCAAAAAACTACCCAGGAAAAAAAAAAAACAACAAAAAAACCAAAACCTCTTGTACTATAAGGGAACCAAGTCAGCTTAAACCCATTGATTCTCCATTGCTTCCCAGCCACATGTTATTGGTATAGGCCTGAACCCACACTGGCAAAGCTAAGCTGTTGCCTCATAAATATTATATCAGGATCAAGGGTAATATGTTTTATCTTGGATTCCCTCAAAACATATTCCTTTAATAGCTTGAGGGTGGTGGGTAAATTTCTTAGAAATTTTACTATGAAATATTTTACTCTGGAATAATGGACAAATTCATGGAATTATTTAATTAAATAATAATAGATTAAAAAAAAAAAAAAAAACAGAACCTGCCTGTACCAATCAGGCAGATGTCATTGAGGAAGTGCTTTTTATCAAAAGTAGGTAGGTAAATATGATATATTTTATAGTCTTAGAAAGAGTCAGAGGTCACATAGAATCTGTCAGAGACAATAATTTGAAACCATGATTTCCTGTCTGAGCCCAGCTCAGTAGGCTGCATTGCCTTACATAACCATAGACATAAACCATTTTATAAACATGCATCTGGGCCTCAACAATAATGTGAGGTAGTAGCTACAGGTGTAAAAACAAAGTTGATTGATGATGATGATGATGTTGATGAAAACTAGGAGTTATATAGCATCTATAACTTATATCCCTTTTTCCTTGTGCACAATAAGCTGGTCGTATCCCCATTTTGCAGATGAAATCATTGTCTCAAAAATATTAAGGGACTTGTTTGTGGACCCAGTATCACATCGTTCCCTACTGCAGGCCCAGCACTTTTTATATCATCCTTCCTCAAAATAAAACTCACACAAGAAATCCAGCAGGTTAAGACTTTTATATTTTGTCTGAAGGTCTTATGATGAATTTCTGCAGCAATCTAATGATTCTTCAGGAGGAGATCAGATGGTCTCTGAAAGCATGAGAAGCTCACAGATCTTTTGTTTGAGTCACAAGCAATCTTAGTATTCCAAGGAAAGTGTTAAAGGTATCTTTTGTGGGAGTAACAAAGGCAGATAATTTCCAGCCACGGACATCTAGCTTTTATCCTTTATGGCATTTGATGCAGGAGAATAGCTGGATTTGCTTCTTGGGCATTGTTAACAAGGAAAAAAAAAACCACAACATTCCTAACTGTTAATATATAATCACATCATGTATCATATTGAAGAAATTTTCATGGAAAAGATAAAGAAGTTTGGGAAACTTCAAGTTATAGAGAAGGATATTATACACTCATTACTATCCATTGGTAACTGCTGTATATTTGGATTTTAGAAGTATTATCTCTTTAAGAAAAAAATCAAGTTTTATCTAATTATATTAAGAAAAGAATGTATCTATAGACTGAAAATTCTTCCTGGAGCTAAAAGGGACTCAGGGAAAGGAATCAGGAAGCATTAAATTGGATTCAAACCTTTAGAGTGATTCATAATATCACACTCAGAAATGACCACAATGGTTTTCCATCCCAGTTGGAATAGTTTTCCTGAATCTGTGTGCAGTGAGTTACTTAGGCCTTTATCTTGGGTCTCCTGAAAACATTTTCTTTTCATAGCATGAGGATGATACCTTTGGAGTCAAAACCAGTACAGGGTGAATGGAACTTTGTCCCAATGGCCAAAAGAACCTTATTTGGGTTCTTCTCTTGACCCTTACCCTCACAGTTCACCTTGGCACCTATATCATGGAATTATCTATCCAACTCCATCTCTAGATGATGATAAAGTTTGAACCACTTTCTCTCACAATAGGACTATGTTTGGAGTTGGCAGATTCTGGAGTATCACTAATCTCTACCTATCATCCTGCCTCCATTTGTTTTTATCACAGATAAAAATATTCTACTTTACAGCTCTGATTTATCTTCCTTGCAGTGAGAACTTCCCATAAGGAGTTCCAAATAAGTCTCTGGTACAGGATGGCATCCTCCATCCCCTGGTTTTATCCTTTCCCTTCTCTCTTCTTGGCCCCTAAGATTCCGAAGGAACATCACACTTGGATTCAGAAGCAATGGATTGAATGCCAGTTCTGATCCATACTAGCTATATGGCTGTGGTCAAATATCTAGACTTCACTTTCCTTATCTGTAAAATGAGGAAATTGGATTATATGCCATTTGAGAATGGGATTGTATTAAATATGGGAAACCACTTGTGTCATCTGGAAGAAGATTAATCAGGGGACTTAAGGAAGGCTCGCAGAGAAAAGCGTCTGGTTAGAAATGAAAGCTTTGTCTGGGCAAAGCCTCTGGTTGGGATGGAAATCTCATCACTGGGTTCTGCTGGCAGGAACCTAGAAAGGAAAAGCTCCTCTGGAAATGATTTTATAAGTTTAAGGAAATCTGCAAGTATGAAAGACCACATCAAAAGATGCTGGCCATGAGCTCAGCTATAAGATATTGTGGGAATAATTTTAGCATATTATGTCATTAAAGTTAATCTTTCAATTAGAAATCATTGAGGATTAGCCCTGGAAGGAGTCCTGTAGGTTAATAAATTCAACTCCCTCATTTCTCAGGTGGGGAAACTGAGACCCAGCAATGTGAATTACTGAACCTAAAATCATACAGTGGCAGAGTTGACTGATATCAATACCACTTTCTCCATCATTTAGTTTCACTTAGTTGTTATATTAAGCTTAATTACTGAAGACAAAATCTAAGGTTCTCTTTTAGGTGCTCAGTAGAGATTTTTATCTTATTTCTTTGGGTTCGGGTAGATAGTGACCAAAATAAAGCTGAGATGGTTGACCGAGCTAGCTGTAAGAGAAAGAAAAAAATGTCTTTTTGTTACTTCTTTTTCCTTGCCTATTCCTTGAGCCTATTTTCTCTGGAACCCTCAGGATATGCTGGGTCACACCACTGCTTTCTTCCTCCTGTCCCTTTTTTCCCTCCTCCAATACATTTATTTCTCTTTAAATTCACCCCTCAGGGCCAAAATGTGCTTTTGTGTTAGTGGAATGAGTCATGTGTGTTGAAAAAGGACAATGAGTCGACTTCCAGATCATATATGCTTTTGAATTAGGTTTGAATCCTGTGCCCTACCCCCCAGGCCCCTTCCACTACCCTCTTCTATTTTGTCATCTTTGTTATTGGGAGCTCTATGATAAGAACTTTAAGTCTACAGGTAGGAAGAGAGCATGGGGACCCTGGAAAGCCATTGAGGTAGATAGTTTGGGACAAATGAGTCTTTCTTTTATCTCTTGAGTCATACTGGGAGGAATGTATGAATGAATTAATGAAGGTTTAGACAGATTGTTGTAGAGTCCTTCAGGATATAGGGTCAGCATTGATTCAAAATTGTCTGGCTCTGAAAGATGTCAGACCCCATCAATGTGTTCCCTATGGGACATTCTGAGCAAGGAAAGACTATAAGTCTAGAGGTGAGAGCACCATAGGAGAAGCTGGTCCATCTCCTTCCTGAGTACATAAGGAAACTGATAGGTTCAGTAATTTACCCAAGATCACATAGATGATGATGCAGATGAAGCAAAAAATAGTCTTTTCCTATGTCATGAATTTACTTTGGATTTTTAGAGAAAGCAAAATTCATGAAGACAAAGACTTTTATTTTTGGTTCTCTGTCCCCAGTGCCTGGCGTTGTGCTTTATATTTGCTGCTGTTGTTCAGTCATGTTTAGCTCTTCATGAGCCATTTGGGGTTTTCTTGGCAAAGATACTAGGTGGTTGGCCATTTCCTTCTGTGGCTCTTTTTACAAATGAGGAAACTGAGGCAGACAGAGTTAAGTGACTTGCTCAGGGTCACACAGATAGGTAGTCTCTGAAGCTGGATTTGAACTCAGGTAGATGAATCTTCTTTTTTCTAGCCCAGTTCTCTATCCCCTGTGCCATTTAGTTGCCCTGCTTTGTACTTAGTAAACCCTTAATAAATGTTAAATAATAATAGACAATGCTCTTTATTGGTAGTAATAATATCTATTTATACAGTGCTTTAAAGTCTGCAAAGAACTTTCCATAGATATATTAATTCACCTGATCTTGACAACAACCCTGTGAGCTGGGGACTAATAATATCCCATTTTATTGATGAGGAAGTTTAGAGACATCACTTGATTTATCTAGGGTTGTCTGTCTGGCACATATCTGAAGCAGGACTTACAAAGTACTTGGCACATAGTAAGAACCTAAAAAAATGCTTGTTATCCTCCTCTCCCTTCAAATTCAGCAATGTCCCACCTAGTAACTTTTAGCAATTGATTGATTAGGGTAGGTGTCAAGAACATTGGTTCTGAGGTCACAGGACCTGCCTTTGATGTTTCCTACCTTGTGTAGATCCCTTTACCTCAGTTTCCTTATTTGTAAAATGAGTAAGTTGTCTGTGGGATCTGCGGAAGGTCGGGGATCTGGGAAAGCAAAGGAGAGAAACCACTAATTGGCAACATTTAACATTTCTCTGGCTTGGTAAAGCAGACCTACTGCCTTTCTATGATACAATATTTCTATTTGTAATATTTTTTTATGTGCACAAGGATGTTGAAAGAATTCTTGACTTTACCCATTAATAATAATGATCACATTAATCGAATTTTTTAAAGTTGCACATCATTTTTGCTGCATTAGCTCCTTTTAACTTCCTAACAACCCTGTGAGAAGGTAAACACATACTATTTTCTACATGACCAGGCCTGATATTTGGGGAGTAATGCTTAAGAAAAGTGAGTGCAGAGATCTAATTCAATGAAAAAACATGTTCTCTGCCATTATCTCAGTTTAGGCTATTGTACCCCTGTGGCCTAGGACAGGAGGCAAACTTGGTGAGTGCAGATAAAGTTTATTAATGACATAAGGCTTCAACCTAAGATTTCATTGGTGCAGAGGACTTCCAGAAATCACTTTTGTTATACTGCGTCTGAGAGAGCTGACATAGATCCCCAGGCTGTTGTTACTCACCTATGGTGACACGGCCAGTCTGTATCAGGGGCAGATTTGGAAATCATGTCTTCTTGACTTCAATGCTTCTCAAAAGAATATACTCATTTTACTTGATGTTTAAATTCAGAACTAAAAACAAAACTTGAAAAATGAAGTTTATCCAAAGTTTAGATTTAAGAAAAGTTGTAATGAAACTTTCAGATTTTGAGGATTAGTCTAGTAGACGAGAGGCAGATTGCAAAATGGACAGAAGAGACATGGCCAGATTGTCTTAGAGCCTCTCCTGCTTGATAGACACTGTGGGGTTTGGGTTCCACTGGCCTCAGCTTGGAGCACCCCGGATCACCTTAAATCCCCAAAGGAGAGCTTTGAGATTTTAGTGTCCAGTTGGAGGAAGGTTGGAACCAGGCTTCTGTGGCCTGGTCAGTGTCTAGACCCCAGCTTCTTAAACTGTGGGTTGCAGCTTCATATGGGATCTGGTAACTGAATGTGGGGATCATGAATTTTTTATTTATTATTAGGAAATGTTTGATTCACTTACCTGTTTTATAAACCTATATATATGCCCAAGGTCCTATAAAATTTTTTTGAGTGAAAAGGGGTTGCCAGTGAAAAAAGTTTAAGGAGTATGTTCAGCCTGGGTGCCATGATTTAAAGAGATCATTGTCAAACTGATATGGATCCAAGGAGGAGCTTATGAGAGATTGAGGGGACTTGAAACTGGGACATATGCAGAGCAGTAAAAGAACTTGAGCATGTTTAACTTGGAGAAGCAATGGGGCTGTTACAGCTGTCCTTATGTATTTGAATGGATGCCACATGGAAGACAAATCTGACTTTTTTACTTGGCCCCAGATGATGAAATTTGCAAGAAGGAAGATTATGGCTTGATATAAAGGAAAACAATATTAGATGCTCCAAAGCAGAATGAACTCCATGTTCCCCTTCACTGGGGGGGGGGGGCGGAGATCCTTCACTCTAAGGTTGCATGTGTTGGGGATGATACTATGAACAATAGCCAGAATTTACATAGCATTTTAAAGTTTGTAAAGCTTTTTATATATAATTTTGTCCTCATAGTGGAAAATAGGTATTATTCTTCTCCCCATTTGACAGGTGAAGAAACTGAGATTGAGAGAAGCTAAGTCACTTGCTTAGAGTCACAACTATGACTCTAGTCTCTCTAGTCACTCTAGTCTCTAGACTCTAGTCACAACTATCAATGAAGCATCTGAGTTGGGACTGAACTCCTGACTTCAAGTCCAGTATTCTATCTACTACACCATCTCAATGGTAGACTGAGATTCTTGCATGGTTGGAGTTGACCAGTTGATCCCTAAGATCTCTGAAATTTGAGGTATTCTGATTTGATCACTTATTTTATCAAATGAAATTTATGAATTTCCTATAAGAAATCTTATTGTCTTCAGACATGGATCTGGGTCTCAAAATCAGCAAATGTCAACCACATTCACCTCACTGCAGGATTTCACTTCCTTTTGTGTTTTATGCTGTGTTTTGTTTTCCAGATGGAATTATTTGCTTTTTTTTTTAACTTCTTTGTCCAAACCTTCTTTTTTAGGATCAGATTTTTGGAGCTGGGAAAGAACCTAGGGTCAGAGACTGTGGAATATAACCTAAAATGCCAATAAAAAATGCCCCCAAAGGTTCCTTGATGTTCAAGGTCAGATGTTTAATGGAATCTGACCCTTGTTCTTCTGTCACCAGAGCCAGCATTTTTTTCTGCTGGTTAATATGGTTATAGGGCATTCATAAGTCACATAGTTTTTTTGCTGGTCTCTCTGTTGCCATGATTTCCCATTCTCCCTCACTTTGCTAGTTGACTGACTTACTATACTTACTTCGTTTTCTTGTTTCAATGCTTCAGGGAGAGATCTAGAGCAGGAACAGACTTCAGTGGCCATTTTCACCGATTTCCTCCCCTTTACATTTGAGGAAACTGAGCCCCCCAAAATTGAGACATTTTCAGTGTCACACAGATAGAAAGCCTGAAGTGTAGGATTTGAACACAGATTCCTTGACACTAGATTGTTTTTTCCCTTTCTTCTGCTTCTCCCATATTATTTCACTAACTTTTGCATAATTCATCACTCTTGGGACTTGCTTTTATCCACCTACTTTGAGCACAAGTCATCAGCATGAAAAAGACTCCAGTATAAACTGCCTTGAGGATTTTCAAAGGTGTTGAGTTAATAAGCTTCCCACCAGAAGGTTAATAAATATGGCACATTACGTCAAATTCCCAATATACTCAGAAAAAACATTCTGTTTTTGTTGGCTGTCTGCATGAACTCTACTTTCCTCACACAGATAATGATTGGGCAACTCCTAGACAAGAAATGGTGGCTATAGCCACTGGCTTACAATTAGAAACATCTGAATTTGAATCTGTCACCAATATCTGATATTTCTATGACTGTGAACAATTTACAATCTCTCTGGGCCTAGGTTAGTTAAAATCTTTAAAAAGAGAGGATTCAATGATCACAAAGATCTCCTCCAGCTCTAAAATCTGTGTCCCTATAATCTATAATTTTTATATTTGGTAACTCACTAACAAAATGCACAATCATCTACTACATCTCCCTTCTCATCTTTCAAAGAACTGCCCTTTCATTTGTGATACTCAGTAGAGTTCCAAGTTTTCCATCTCAACTCAGATATTTTCATTACAAAAATAACAAAATCATGCTGATTTGTAGAATAAAACACATAACAGTTGACTTTGTGAGAGAAGCAATTTTGTAAAAGACAAAAGAATACCCAGAGGAAGAAGAGATTTATATTTGTTCCACTTATCTCTCACTCTTGTAAATAATCAAAGACTGAACCCCAAAGGAGGGGAGGGAAAGTGTTGAAGTTTTGGATTGTTAACACTCAATATTTTTGTAGATTGAAATGTCAAAAGTTGGTATTTCAAGGAAGTCTTATTACCTTAGAGTCTTGATAAATTTCCTCATCTTAAAGTCATAATAAACTTGCAGTCACTTAATAGCTCACGCTCCCCATGTTACATTATCATTTTCCTTGCTCTATTTCTTCTGAATTCTTTCCTTGTCTGTAAATAATAGGTTTTGCCGAAAATCCTCTTGGTTACTCAATGTTTTGGCTATAAGAATTTGGGAGCTAATTATAACATTAAAAACGTCTTAACTGATTTCATTATTCATTAAGTGTGTGTGATTAAATGGCTTCAGGGAACTGAAGTCCACCAAGCAAAATAAAGGAAGTTTAGTAGTTTCAAAGGTCCCTATAGATTTTTCCAGGGAGGTTTCTAAAACAAAATTAGGATGGGGAAGAGAGAAAATTAGACCCATGTTAATGGAGACATGCTATGAATTAGAGCAGAATCTTTTGCTTGTCCTAACAAGAAAAGAAGCACCTCTTCTGAATTAATCTTCACAAAAAAACTTTGGAGACTTCACTTTATCCCATGTGACTTCACACAAAATAAAGACTAGTATCCCTAAGGAATAGAATTTTCTGATAGTAACCTGAATTACATTTATATTATTCTATAAAAACATCACTAAAGTTTGCTTTGTATTACATCACAGATGTATTCTTTCCCTTTATACATTTTGGACCAAAGGCTAAAAATGGGGACATAGCTCAGGCCAACAGCCAGGAATGATTGTTGCTAAATTCATTGGGTTGTAGCGTTTGAACAAGGAGAGGGCTTAACAGATCATCTAGTCATCATCTAATTCACAAATGAGAAAATTGAGGGCTAAAGAAGGAGGTGATATGTTCAAGATCACCAAGATAGAATTCAAACTTATATTTATTCTTTCCAAATCTAGGAAGCATGTCACTACATCCTGATTGTTTCTCACAACTAGTCCTTTTTAAAAATGGAATAGGTTGTTTCGTAAAGTAATTAGCAACTTGTCACTAGAATTGTTCAAAGCAGGGGTTAAAGACATGTCAAGATCAGTTTTGTGTGCAAAGTAAGTGTGAAACTGTGATCTAAAAAAGAGAGGCAAGTTGGTTGAAAAAAGTTAGATGAAAATCGACTCAATGGAAAAATAAAGCTAATTAATTCAATGGAAAACAATTTTGTTGAAAAAAATCAATGGACATAGAAGAATTTAATGGATATTTCCATTGTTTCTCACTGTTGTGAATAACTAAGACTGAACAACATCTGTTGTGGATGAGGGGTATTGGAGAAGAGATTCATGAATTATCATCTGTTTATACTTTAAAAAACTAGGCAACAGAACAACTAATTGCTTGTTTCTGACTAATTTCTAACTAATGGATATTTTGAGGAAATGCCTATTTGTTTGGAATGTCTTTCTTTCTCTCCATAAATAGTTTTTCCTATTTAAAATTTCCTTTAGCAAACAAGAAACCCGTATGGATATAGGTAAATTAGTCAGTTAAGCCTTTATTATTTGCTAATGTATATCAGACATCAGGCAGAAACGGCTCCTCTCAATGAATTCACATCCATTAATAAGGAATTTAGTGTTTGCAAAGCATTTTTCATCTATGTCAAATGATCCTCACATCCACCTATTATTATTATATATTATTAATATCTCTTATAATTCCATTTTGCAGTTAATTTTGCAAACAGAGGGTGATTTTGCAACTTACCCAGCTGGGGTCACACAGTTAATTTTGAAGCAGGAGTCAAACTTGAGGTTTCTTGTACTCAATTCTGGCTGCCTGGAAAGAGAAAAAATTACACGCCATCACCACTTCATTTAGGCATTCAAGAAAGAGGAATGAATGCTAACAAGGAATATTAGTTGAGCCATGCAGCAGAAGTCAGAGTAACCCAATACTCCTCAAGGTTCTGCTTAGGTAGATTTCTTGTGCAGGGTTTTGGGGTTTCTTTTGAGTTTCAGAAGTCTTTTTGTCTTATTCATTCCTCATGTGCACTGGCCACTTCAGGGCTACTTTGTCCCTCCCTTAAGAAACCTGATGGCTCCCTATTTCCAGGGGTTTAGAGTCTTGGTGCTAGACTTAGCAAGGGTACCTCATCCCTATTGTAGCTCATGACTTCCAATCCCTGAGCTGCCCCAGTTTAATAGAAGGCATTGTAGGAATGGGCCATTGTGACAGGCTACTTTAATCTGGGGCAATCATTCCTAAGGATGGAAAGAGCTTTTCCAACTAATGGACTCCAAAGAAAATTAATTCATTTGCTAATTGTTCTTCACTGTTATAAACATTATATATATATATATATATATATATATATATATATATATATATAAACACAACTAGTTTTGGACAGTCATATATATATATATTTTATATATATATATAATATAAACGTATATACATATGCATATGTGTTATATATATATGATATATTCATATGTAAATATGTTTTATGTAGACACATACATAGACTCTCATCTTGAAGTCTATGTGTGTGATATGGTCCTGGTAGGATAGCTAACTGGATCTGGAATGTGCAATATTCATCCTCATGCATTCAAATCTTGTCTCAGACACTTACTAGTTGTGTGACCCTGGCAAGTCATATAACTCTTTTTTGACTCAATTTCCTCATTTGGAAAATGAACTGGAGAAGGCAATGGCAAACCACTCTACTGTCTTTGCCCAAGTAGGGTCAGTGACTGAACTACAATAACAATGTTCCTTGTGGAATAGCAGATTGAGAATGGGTCCTAGAATTAAGAGGAACTGGGCTCTCTCTATTCTAAGACTTAATGACTATGTGATCTTGGGCAAATAATTTTATCTATTATATCCTAGACAACTCTCCAAGAATATAAGCTTTGCATCAAGCATTGGTAAAGTGGTGACTTCTGCGTTAGGCATTCCCTTCATCAACATAATCACAAGTTTATGTAAAAAAAAAATGTAGACACACATATGAAAAGTATTTTGTTTCTAAAAAAGGTCTTAGCAGATCAGGAATTTGATTAACAATAAATAGAATTTTATAGTCTCAAATTGTAGAGGATTAAAATGGAGTCCCCAAGAAAGTCAAAGATAATCATCTAAAATAACTGGATTATAGGACATAGATATGGCCTGGAGGGCACTGCAGAGGTCATTTCATCCCACCTTCTCCTTTCACGGATTAGGAAACTGAGTAATTAACCATTGATTTGGGTATGCTGAAGATAAGAAATACCAATATCTTTCAAAGATAATTGAAAGTGAGAGATGGAGATGAAATAAATTGCCTGCTGTAACTGAAGATTGTTCTATATACCGATTCTGGTAATAAAGGAGATGTCCAGACCATTAGAATATTAATGTCTTTCTGGTTAGGCTGCAACTTTCCATCATTCTCATTTACATTTACAATGTTCATTTTGAATTAAATAATGACTGAGAGACTAGAATTTATAGGCCCCCTCAAATACAAATCTGGGATGATCATAAAATTGTCATCTTATGGGTTGAGGTCTAAAAATCATAGAGGCACTTATGAAAGGGACGAGTGGAAAGATTCAGAATGTTGTTCGTAGCATAAAAACTAATTATAGAAGTGAAGATTCTGGTGTTGGTGGGAGAAATTCCACCATAAACAATGATGATTGGTTATTGTGTCTGTATTGTGTTGTATTGGGGCTTATGCTTTGCCATCATGAAAGTCTTTGTGCTACATAGCCTCCAAAATTCCTGCCAAGGCCAGATTATGACTTGTAGTTGTAATGAATGGGAAGACCTGGCAAATTGGATGTCACAATTGCTGTGCTTTCCATCTCTTCCTAAGCACCTGGAAAAGCTGGCTTTGTATTTTTGATTTTATCACTTCCTGCAATGGTGAATTAAATCTCAATCAACCTTGTAAGAGATAGCTAGGTCACTAAGCAGTGCAGGGGATGCAGTGATGAACCTAGAGATAGGAAGGCTTGAATTCAAATCCAGAGCAGACATTTACAAGCTTTATAATGCCGGGCAAGTTGCTAACCCTCTGTCTGCTTCAGATTTCTCATCTTTAATTGTGTATTATAATAATAGTAGTTACCACTCTGGTTAATATGAGGACAAAATGAGAAAATATTTTTAAAGTATCTTACAAACTTTAAATAGTAAAAAATGTAATTATTATTATATACATTAATTAGAAACTCGACTTCATGTAGTAGTTTATGATGGGATTACAAACCATCCAATGTACTACGGTATTTGTCATCTGGTCAATATGTTTTCTTTTCAGTTAGGAAACTTATTTGGGAAAAAAATTAAGATAAAACATTGCCTCATGAATATAATACCAGAATAGAAAGTTACCGGGTCATAAGACATATTTCCATCAAGTTATAACAGTCTGAGGCACTATCTTTCTCCATCAAATGTTACCTTGATAAGAGTTTCCAGAATATTTGGGTCAGCCCCCCAGTTGTAAATTGGGCCAATTTTTCATCAAGGGTTCCTGTTTTGCTAATAGCAGGGATTTTCAAGGCTTTTCCCACTAGAGCAAAGCTATTGAATAGTCCAGTTCTAAATATATGTTTCCTTGAAGATCTTTATGATTTAGTTGTTCAACTTGTTTATACTCTATTCTTTTCTAGGTTTCATCTTGCTCATCACCCCTCTTTCAATACTGGGTATTTCAGCTTCTCTTTACTCCATTCTAAATATTTTTTATCACCCATTACAGTTTCTAAGTTTATGTCCTAGTTTCCTCCATCGTACTTGAGATTGCCTATTTGTTAATAATAAATAATAATAAATAATAAATGAAGTTAGGAGTTAGTAATAAGAACATCAAGAACATCAAGAGATGGCTGACATTTACAAAATAATATCTAACATTCCTATCTTCTTTTAAGGGTTGCAAAGCACCTTCCTTTCAAGAACCCTGTGTTATATACAATGTACAGGTGCTTTATCTTTGTTTACAAGGAAGGAAATTGAAGCAAAGAAAGGTACAATGTGAATTGTCCACAGTCATAAAGCTAATAAGGTAAGAACCATCTCATCCTATTTCTCTCTCCTCTATACAATGATAAATCTGGATAATACTGGAGGATTGACCGTATTCCAGCCTGTTAGTTCTTGTTTCTTGCATTTAATAACTTGCAATAATAATTTAATAACTAATAATTTTAATAATTTAATAACTTGCAACTTAATCACTTATAATAACCCTCATTGTTTATTCTGTAGGCTTTGGCTATTTCCTTCACTTATCCAACCAATTGAACAAAGACTTTGTACGTTACCAAGGATAGACATGGGAGGTAGTTGGGGGATGAGATACAGCCTGGAGGTACTTAAGTTCATGTATGATAATTTGAGAAGGATAAGAATACTAACAGTTATCTAGTTCCCTATATGAAATAAAAATTTAAATGACTAAGGCTGAGTTGCTATATGTGGTACTTTAAAAGTTTTAGTGCAATATTAAGCTTTAAGAGTTTAAGAATAGAATAAGACTTTTGGGACACCCTCATAAGATTAGCAGAAAATTGGTAGCAGGACACATGGTGGCCTTTTAGGATTTCAGATTACTGGATCTAGATAAAGTATATTCTTGAGTAATGAAATAATTGGTGGATGTGATGGTTAAACAATGTTCAATGATTCTCAAGACGGTAAAGAATGGGAGAGATGCCTTTGCATTGGAGAAATGCAAGCAACATTCATTTTTAAGAGAAATCAATAGAATTGAATACATTTAAAATTAAAAAAACAAGTATCTAATATGTTGGATCAGCCAAGTAATAAGCACATATTGAGAATTTTAAGGCAATGAACTGGGCACTGGAGATACAATGATTTAGAAAACCAATGTGCTTGTCTACAAGGAATTTGTAGATTAGTAGAGAGATGAGACATGTAGACAAATGCCTATAATGTAAATTAAAGAAATGGTTAAATACATGGTAGATGTCAAACTAGTCTTCTTTTTAGGGATGGAGGAATTATTTTTAAAATATGCAATTCTTCCTTCCTCCCCCAACAATCACATATTGTCTTTTTTCAGTGATTTACTATTCTTCCCTCATAGAATTATCCTTTGTTTAAAAAAAATACAGTTAAAATAAATCAATATAATGGCTGTGTATGACAATATATAGTTCCTCACCCCCCATACATTATCTGAAACACTGGCAGTAAAATTGTTTCCCAGCTTTCTGCTTCCCTTCTAAACTTTGGTTTCGTTTGTGCAAAACCTTTTTAATTTAATGTAATCAAAATTATTCATTTTGCCTTTCATAATATTCTCTAGTTCTCCTTTGGTCATAAATTCCTCTCTTCTCCAAAGATCTGATAGGTATTGGAGTTAATAGGTATGTGAATTTATTGCTCTTTAAATTTTTGGTAGAATTCATTTATAAATCCATCTGACCCTAGAGATTTTTTCTTAGAAAGTTCAGTGATGGCTTATTCAATTCTCCCCCCTCCCCCCCATAATGGTGTTCTTTAACTATTTCATTTCTTCTTCTGTTAATCTGGGCAATTTATATTTTTGTAAAGTCATCCATAACAATTAGATTGTCAATTTATTGGCATGAAATTGGGCAAAGTAGCTCCTAATTATTGCTTTAATTTCCTTTTCATTTTTGATATTAACAGTATAATTTTCTTCTTTTCTTTTTCTAATTGAATTAACATAAGTTTTACTTATTTTATTGTTTTTTCATAAAAAAATTTAGTTTTATTAGTTCAGTACTTTTCTTACTTTCAATTTTATTAATTTCTCTTTTGATTTTTTTCTTGAGGCAATTGGAATTAAGTGACTTGCCCAGGGTCACACAGCTAGAAAGTATTAAGTATCTGAGACCAGATTTGAACTCAGGTTCTTCTGACTTCAGGGCTAGTACTCTATCCATTGCACCACCTAGCCACCTAATGACCCACTCATTCTTTATGATTAGATTTTTTTTCATTGCTTTTTATTCTATCTTTTCTTGGCCCATTATTGAATGTAATTTTTATTGCATTGTGATTTGAAAAGACTTCATTTACTATCTCTGCATTTCTGCATTTGACTGTGAGGTTTTTAATGCCCTAATACATGTGCAATTTCTATGTAGGTGACATGTACTACGGAGAAAAAGATATATTCCTTTCTGTACCCATTCAATTTTCTCCAGAGAGCTATCATATCTAAGTTTTAAAGATTTTATTAACTTCCCTAATTTCTTTCTTGTTTATTTTGTGGTTAGATTTATCTAATTCTGAGAGGGGGAGATTGAGTTCCCCCTAGTATAGTTTTTCTGTCTTTTTCCTCCTGTAAGTGACTTAACTCTTCTAAGAATTTGGATGCTGTACCATTTGGTACATAATCTATGTTTTGTGTTACCATTACTTCATTTTCTATGGTTTCTATACACCTTTTAACAAGATGTAGTTTTCTTCCTTATCTCTCAAAGTTTATCAGTTCCCTTAGTGGAGATGGATAACATTTTCTATCATGGGTTTTTGAAATTGTCTTGGATCACTGTCTTGATCAGAATAGCTAAGTCTTTCACAATTGATCATTCTTACAATATTGCTTTTACTGTGTACAGTGTTGTCTTAGTTCTGCTCACTTCACTTTGCATTACTTCATATAAATCTTCCCAGGTTTCTCTGAAAATATTCTGCTCATCATTTCCTTAGCACAGTAGTATTCCATCACAATCATATATCATATTTTATCTAGGTGTTCCCCAGTTGGTGGGCATCCCTTCAGCTTCCAATGCTTTGTCACCACTCATCTAAATTTAAACTCACGATCTAGGCGAAAAATGTTATTAGAATATATTGAGGCAGTTAGGTAGTGCAATGGAGTTGATGTGGAATCAGGAAGAATTTAGTTCAAATGTAGCTTCAGACACTTATTGGCTGCATGACCTTAGGCAAGTCACTTAACTTCCTCTTATCTCAGATTCCTCATCTGTAAAATGGGCATGATATTTATAAAGTATTTTATAAAGCATAAAGTGTCACATATATGCTAACTATTATAATTATATTAAGCATGTTAAATTAAATACAAATAGCACAGAGAGTGAACTTGTGGCAACTCTATCTATAATCTACTAAGACATACTCTTTGAAGGACAAAGTTTCTGCTTTCTTGCTAGAGTGGAACAAATCTGGGTCCCATTCTCTAGGATTCTAAAAGTTTCTAGTTGGGCATGAGTTTTTGTATAGCCAAGTGCTGACTGAGTAATATGGTCAACAGAGCCCCAAAGGGAGATAAGTGGAACAGTGGCGATAAAAGCACAGCTGTTATTAAAGAATACAAAGTTCTCTTGGGGATACAGAGGAGGCAAAGAATATCAGATCTGGTGTCAAATATGAGCGCCATCAGACAGGCACACATCATAAGAAAGGGCTTCACTGACCTATAAACAATTTAAGGAGGAAATAAAACCAGAAAATTTAATGGGTAGGAGAAATGATCAAGGAGAGCAGAGGGCCATTTTATGATAATAACTTTCAACTTTCCCCAACAAGAGGAAACAGATACGTTTAGGGTTTTTTTCCCCCCCTGCTCTTTACTTTTCCCTACCTTTCATTTTCATTTTGGGAGCTAAGTAACTAGATCTTAAAATCTTTAAGCAATTTAGAACACACTCTCCCCCATCCCCCAGAAAACGAAAATACAGAAAATGCTGAGTTGACTGTTTCTCCCATAATACTAGATTGGCTACCATTTAAGAGGAATGATTTTTACAGAATGGTAGAATATTAGAGTTGGAAGGGAAGGTCTCAGAAACTGTCTAGTTGGACTTATGTTAACTTTAGAATCCTTTAAACAATTTGGCTAAAAATGGTCATCTGATTTTTATTGGAAGGCCTTCAATGATCCTTATCAACTTTATCAATCTCTTCCTGAAATAATCCATTTTACTTTGGGGCTTTTAAAATTATTTGCACTCCCTTCCCCATTTACTTCAAGCTCTGTCTTTGTTTTTTGAAGTTTCCAGTTATTGTTCCTAGGAGGTCTATTCTCTGTGGCCAAATGAAACAAATCTCCCACATCATAATCCTTTACATACTTGCAAACGGCTATTATGTCATCCCTAAGTTTTTCTTCTCCAAACTCAACATTCCCATTTCCTTCAAACAGTCCTTGTATGGGAGAGCTTCCAAGACCCTCCACCATTCTGATTGCTTTCTTTCCTACCACTGAATCCACTTTGTCATCATGCTTCATAAAATGTGGTCCCCAGTACAGAGTGCAGTATTTCTGATATGTTCTGACCAACAATACTCTCACTCCCTTCATTCTGCATTAATGGCACCCAAGACTGATCTAATCTTTTCTTCCCCACTCACCCCTCCACAAATGCAAGTGTTCTAGCCCTCCTTTTTGTAAGGGTTGTGTGTATTCTGCATATTCTTACATAATTATTGTTGTTCCTCTTTCTTTCCTCCTAGAATGAAAGTTTCTTGTGAATAAGCATTATTTTATTTATTATATTTGTACTTCAGAACCACAAACTAAGTGCTTAAAAAGTGCTTTGTGATTAATCAGCTGTCATGTCACCCTGTTGATGCTTTTGTAAGCTGGTCCTGCGGATTAAATTCTCAATTTCCTTTCTAATTCATGCTATATATGTTTTGCTCAAGGAACTGTTGAATAAGAACCAACATGTCTTTGCTTGTCAATTGCAATCCTTGGAAAACTAAAATCATTTACTTAAATAAACTTCCTCCTAAATCTTCACACTTCCCTTTCCTGTTCCTCTCTCCCTCCCCCAATCCTTTCAAACTCTTTTTAATTGTTATGAGCTTTCTAATGATCATTGGTATTCCCAGGTCATCAAGCCTTGTGTTAGATCCTGGATTTACATACAAAGACAGAAAATAACAGGTTCTGTCTGCCCTCGATAAGTCCTGGTTTGCAGTTGTAATGGGTTTGTAATGCTTATTGAGGGCAGGCAGAGCCTGCTATTTTCTATCTTTGTAGGTAGCTCCAATTTGCAAAGAGAAATTAAAAGGGGTGTGTGTGTATGCAAATATAAATAATATATGTACACATATGTAATAAAGTAAGGATACAGTACAAAATAAAATAAAATATAATTATATTTAAATAAATGCAGATTATTTTAATTTGTTTTGGGGAGGTAACCAGAACAGAAGATGTGGAAGATAGTGATGATCACGTTAATTAGATTCTTTTTTTTTTTTGGAGTAAGTCAGGATGGTACTTTTGTGTATATACACATACACACATATATGCAGAAATTGGATAGATCTAGATGGATAGATAAATTTATCTATATCTATAGTTATACCTTTTTTTCTGATAGCTCACTGTCACTAATCAAGTCATTGGTGACACTTCGAAATACAAAAAAAAAAATCTCCTAAACTCAGAAAGAAAAGATCTCAAAGAACCATCTAGCTTAACTTATTGATTTAGAAGGTGAGGACACTGAGGCACCAAAAGGCAGAGCCAATTGTTCATGCTCACACAGGTGACAAATAGCAGGGTCAGGAAGGGATCCAGACTCTCTACCTTCTGGAGATCCTGACTTTTTACTCATTCTTCCTTGTTCTGCTTTTTCTTTGACTTACAGAGAAAGCTGAAGGCTCAACTGATTTATCTGTCTCTTACGTAAGTAATTATTCACTCTTTCTCTATCTGACAATGGACACTTTTTATTGTGTTCCACAAACTAGACCAAAGAGAGATCTTCGGATCCCATTAAATGCCTTCTCATAAAAGATATGATTACAAAATTGAATGTGGGTTAAATTCTTTTCTTTTTATCTGGCAATTTGGGTTAGAGAAAGGATATGAAAAGCATAAAGATCAAACTGGTCTTTTCAACTCATTATAACCTTTGTAGTGAGAAGGTCAGAGAAACCCACAGTAGAGAATCAGAGGTTGTACTGCTCCAGTTGGATAAACGAGTCTGCTTCCTTGGTTCAATTTTTCTCCAGTAGTTCATTAAGAATTGTAAACCTTCCAGGCAACCCCAAATAAATGTTTTGGAGGAAAAAAAAAACCCCAAACCCTTTCATTTTCTGGAAGTAAGACAACTCCATACCTAAAGGACATCCCAGTGACAGACTCTAAAGGGGAATGAATAATGGTTTGGATGGGCAGGAAGGAAAGAATTCCTATGGCAAAGAGCTAAAATTAATGTGCTCACTTTTTCCTGACCAGCGACGTTAGTCATTGCACGTAGCATTTGTGTTTGTTTTTATGATCCCCGTAATATTATTCTCACAAAGGAGAAGGAGCAAAGATGAGAGAACAAAGCAGAATTTGTGGGTGTAAGTGATTTCCAAGCTGTCAGAAGTTACAGATCACCTCTGGGCTGGGATACATTAAAGACTTTTTTTTTTTTTTTTCCATTTCACTCTTTCTGCAAATCCATCAGCACCTGTGTACAATGGAAACTAACTCATAAAAAAAAGGAAGCTGGAACAGAAAGCCCCTTGTTAAAAAAAAAAAAAAGTGTTTTATTGGAAAATTGCAAACCAATGCTTTGTAAGTTAGCAGTTTAACTTTTTTAATGCTGGAATAGTAAAGTAGGTCAACAGATACATTAAAATAGATCTCTGCATGGTGTGCTCTAAATCGGGATTATGGATGAGGCTGCACCAGGGCTGGAGATATGGGGTTTTTCCTCTCATCAAGTATTGGTTACATTGAGATAGGTTCATGGTGACAGTCATTCATAAACCTGTGGGTGGTTACTGAAGTCTTTTAAGTCAGCTTCCCTCTCACTTGGAGCCCAGGCTGCCATTCCCTTTATTGCCCACTTTATCTTAATAGGCAGTCAGGAAGATGAGGGTGGGGTAGTTGGGCAGCTAAGCAGCTGGAGGCTTGGCTTGCACAAAAGCTTGCCAACTTACACCGACTCTTCCTCCACGTAGGCATTGAAGGGGCAGGGGTCACACTGAGTAGGAAATGAATCATGGAATCTGGGATTTGAAAGGGATGTGGGAGGCCATTTAGTCAACCTAGCCTTGGATGAGATAGAAAAGGAGAATAAGAACATATTCTTTTTGAGGCAAAGGGTATCCAGAAGGAGGGAGTGAACCCTAGTGTCCAAGAGTCCCCCCTACAATCTATCTGAAAAGTTGCCCTCCAGACTTTGTTGAATATCTTCCAGTAGAAGGAATCTACTTCCAGGACAGCTGTTCCATTTTCAATGAGTTCTAATATTTTGGAAGATTTTTTTTTCTTATATCACACTTTAATTTCCTCCTTGTAACTCATCCATTCTCCCTAGTTCCAATTTCTGGGACTCAAAAATCAATCAATCAAACCAACAATCCCTTGATCTTTCCCCCTTCTATTTCTTAGGTATTTGAGAGCTTAAAGACAGCTATCAAATTTCCCCAACTCTTTTCTTCTCCAAGCTCAGCATCCCTAATCCACCTACCATTTAGCTATGAAAGCAATTTTCCTAAAGCACAGGTCTAATCCTGTCACAGTCCTTCTCCCCAAATGAATATATTCTAGTAACTTCTTGTTGTTTACAGGAGCAAATCCCAAATGCTGTTTGATTTTCAAGGTCTTCATAACCTTTCCAAGTTTTCTGACTCCATATTCCCTGACAGATTTTATTTAGGCCAGTGACACTAGATTCCTGGTTCTTCCATGAACAACATACTCCATTTCTGGATCTTTTCTCTTGTTCTCCCCAATTCCTGGAGCACTATCCTTTCTTTGCTCCCTTCTCATGAATTGCAGTGATTGAAAAATTCCTCATTCTTCAGGAAACCTGATACCTAGAACTAGATACTAGAACCTATAGAAGTTACCTAGAACTTCTATAGAAAACAGAGTTGGAGTTCAGCACTTGGACTCCAGGCTTACACTTGAAGCTTGTCCAGGTTGCAGGGAGCTATCAGGGGCTACACCCTGATGGGAAAATCTTCACAAAAGTAGAGTCACTTGTACATCACAATGAGGAGTCATCGGATAATATTAATGGACACAAATAGTGTAAATCAGGGATTCTTAAGCTCTTTTGTGTCACGGACATCTTTGGAGGACTGATGAACTCTATGGACCCTTAACATAATCATTTTCACCACCACCAGCACCACCATCACTGCTATCACCATCACCATCATAGCTACAAATGAAGAGTTTTATACATATCTCATTTTATCTTCACAGAAATCCTGGGGAGTAGGTACGATTATCACTCCCATTTTACAGATGAAGAATGGAAGTCTGCAGAAGTTAATGACTTGCCTGGGGTCACATAGCTAGTATATATCTGAGACCCAATTTGCATGGAAATGTTTCTGGCTCTAGGCCCTGGGCCCTATTGCTGTACCACCTAGATGCCTCTACATTCTAATAGAATAGAAATTACTTGGGGTCAGGGGTCTCTTTTTAGTTTCCATGCTTTCATCCCACCTTTCCATTACACCATCAAGTTGCCTCATGGTAAATGCTTTTAAAAGTTTATTATTACATATACATTATATTGAAATATCGTCATCAAATATATATTTTTTAAATGTCCAAAGGCCTTGGATGAAGAACCCTTGTTTAAACAAATAAATATATGAATAATATAAAATCTCTGTAAATACAGAGATGAGAACCTGAAAAATAATCTTTAAGACTCACAGTGCTCTCCCTGGATCTCATGCAGTCCTTTGCAAGGAGAATTTAGCGCATGTTTATTGTATTTAGATGAAAGATAGGAGAGCAAGATGGGGAGGGGGAAGGATCAGCGACCTCATTAAAACTCTAGTTTCTTAATAAGGAAATGAGCTTGAGGCTACAGGTAGGCAGCATGCTTGCTCCATATCAGACTTAAGTGGCATTTGAGACAACAGACTGTTTTTGTGCCCCATTTTCCTAAGTAGATCATGAAAATCAGTCCAGCCCACTCAAAGGAAAAAGGCTGATTAGAGGGAGGGGCTGGGATTTCAGCTCTTCCATTTCATTAATTCTTTCACCAATTCATTCATTTAACAAGAATTTATTGAATGACTTCCATTTGTTTATCTCTGAAGACCTGATACCAGGGTTCTCCCGACCTCAAGAATCCCTTGAATCCCTACTGTTCTCAGTCTTAACTAGGCTTTGCTGTTAGCTCTTGGATAGGTGACAAGGCTCTGAGCTTTGGAACAGGCAAGTTTTTGTAGGTCTACTACAGACCAAGTCCGGATCCAAAGTCACATAGTCTAATAAACAAGGCACAGTATTTTCAATTTTATCAATATATTGAAGCCAAGTTTTAGTCTTAATCACCCGCTGCATATTTCAGCATTTCAATGATCAAAAAATACGCATTTAAGTGCCTATTATGTGATGGCCATGGTGCTAAGTACCTGGGATATATAGACAAGAATAAGACAATCTCTGCCTTAAAAAGCTCTATTTTATTGAGAAAAGCAATATATGTATGGTGTAGCTAGATGGAGCCATGGTGTACAGAGCACAAATTTCACATGTGCCATGTTTTCTCACCTTCAAAACATCTGCTCACATTGTTATCAACTCAGAAAGTACCTCAACTCCTTCTCCATGCAACAACTCAATCTACTGAAATCCATCCCAATTTTCAAAGTACAGTTCAGTTATCACACCTCCAAGAAGGCTTTCCTAAGTCTCTTGCAAGCAGAAATTATCTTTTCTTCTTTTAAAGTACTTACATATCCTACTTTCTGCAAGAAATCTTTCCTGGTCTTCTCTCATTGTTCTTGCCTTCTCCTTGGAATTACTTATCATTTATTTGATTTATGTCTTGCATGCATGTAGTTGTTGTCTATAACATGAAATGAGCTCTCTTTGGTTTGATTTATATCTCCAGTACTCTATTTGATAAACTATCTAGAAAGTCACCAATGACTTTTAATCATTAAATTAAGTTACTTTTCTCCATTTCCATCCCCCTCAATTTTTCTGGGACATTAGGTACTGTGACTCACCCTATCCTTTTGGATTCTCTCTTGCTTCAATGATAATATGCTCTTCTGGTTCTTTTTGTCACCTCCCTAAATGTTCTGTCTCTGTTTCTTTTTGAATGATTATAGAAAACATTATCTAAATGGAAGTATAAAAGTATTCTTACAATAACTATTATGTTTACTGTTAGCTGTAGAAGTGGTTGAAATCCTCATTTTCTTTATCTTCACTTATATCATTTGACTTGCCTAGAATGCCCTCCCTCCCCATATCTATTCTTTTTAATCCTACCTCTTTTTCAAGAAGTAGAAAATCATAAAGGATGAGAGAAAAGAAAGAATAAAAGGGTTCCAAGGTTATGATCTTGGGGGTAATGAGAAGGAAGGCAGTTCTGTGAATCAAAATAGAGAAAATAGGGAGAGGAAAATTTAGGGAAGAAATGATAAAGCAACCTTTAGACACTTTGATATGGAAATATCAGAATGTCATCAAGATGGGGATAATGGATAGTTAGAAATATATCCAGTGGTTCTCAAACTTTTGTTTTCAGTATCTTTATCTTATTAAAAATTATTGAGGATCTCTCCAAAGTGTTTTTGTTTATCTGGATTATATTTATAGACATTTACCATATTGGAAATAAAAACTATTTTTGAATTTGTAGACCCTCTAAACGGGTTTCAGAGATCCCCAGGATTCTCTAGACCATACTTTGAGAACCACTGTACTAGACTATCACAATGGACTCATAGCAAAGATATGAATTTGTTCCCCTGTCAAAAAAAAATTAGCCAAATCATGAGAATTGATGAAGTTATCAAGTGAAAATACATAGAGGAAGAGGAGAAGATCTAGGCTAGAGCCCTGGGGTTTATCTATCTTACAGGATAGGGTATATAAGAATAAAAGTACAGAGGTAGGAAGATATATAGCAAAATAATGGAATGGGCATCATCCCATTTGGCTAGAGAATTGCATATATGAAAGCAATGGTGGGAGTTAAGACTGCAAAGGAGGATTGTGGTTGGATAATGGAATCCCTATAAGTATAAGGCATCTGGATTATTTACGGTGGCAGCATTGGCAGCAATGGTAGTAGCAATAATGACATGAATGGGAGACATAGCTAAGTGGATAGAAAACAGTGAAGGTCAAGAAGACTTGGGTTCAAGGATCATCTCCAACAAATGTTAGCCGAGTGATGTTTGACAAGATACAACTTCTCATTACCCCCAGGCACCCTCTCAAACTGTAAATTCCAGAGAAGGTGCCAATTTGCTCATTCAACAGGCCAATGAAATCGAAGATCTAAAGTTGAAAATAATAAAAAAAGAAATGTCAAGGTGATATTACAGTAAAGAAACTTACACCATCCTGGGTCAGGCCTTATTACAAATTCTCAGGTGATTGCAGTAGCATTTTCAATTCATCTTCCTGTCTCCAGTATCTTAATCCCGTCTGATCCATTTTGTACATTGATGATAGATTAATATTCCTAAAGCACAGCTCAATTCGAAGCATTCTTTTGCTTAGGAATATAGATTTACATCTGGAAGAAACTTTAGAAGCCTTCTATTCCAACCCCATAATTTTATAGATGAGGCCCGGAAAGGTTCTATGTTTTGCTTCACTAAGACTGAACTCCTAGAGAACAAGAACTGTTTTTTGCTTTATTTTTTGTATCTTCAATACCCTGGCCTAGTGCCTGACCTAGTAAACGTGCTTGTTGGCTTGACTCAATGCATTTGTTCAAGGTCACGGAGGTATTACGTGGCAAACAGGGATTTAAAAGTAGATTCTCTCACTTCATCCAGAGTAGACTTTCCACTGTCTAACGCTGCCTTCCAATGAGTCTGTCCTTGATTATTTTTGGGAAACTATCCTGAATTGAGCTATAACCCCTTTGCCGTGATGGATTACTCTGTCTCCTTGAAGGTACTCCTTTATGATCTCACTGGTATCACTTTCTCCTGTTTTCCTTTGGGATTTGGAGAACCTTCTGTCCACTTCTTAACATCAAACCCAATTACTATAATCTCTTGCCTTGTAGTTTTCATTTCTAAACTCAAGATATTCTGCTATTTCTTCTCTTACAATGAATAATTCTTCTGTTGACTTAAAGTTTTAATCAAATGTCTGGTCACTCCTGGTGCATCTTTGCTCAAGGGGCTATTCTTTAAGGAACAATTGTGCCCAAAGTATATTTATTTTTTAGTATGGAATTGACTCTGGAAGATAAGGATCTGGGTTCAAATACTGCTTGTGACATATGTGACCTTGGACAAATCACTTATTCCTTATAAGTCTTCTTGCTTGAGGGCTAGCCTCCTAAAGTTCTCATTTTTATTTTAGGGAATATATGTGATCTAAGAAAAATGACACACTGGAGAAAATGACTTAATATATATGTTGTGTATGGAAATGTTTTAGGCAGAGGTTTTAACCTTTTTTGTATCTTGGATCTGAGGTATACTGGTGTCAGCTCATATTGGCTCATTAAAGTTGACTGTTAAATTTTCAGTGTGAGCATTTACATCTTGGGAATAGACAACTGCTATAAATCAGGGCTTTATTTATTACACTGTTGATTGTCTGGACTTAAATGACGGGAAAAAATGTCAGTAATGCAGATTAAATTGAAAAGTGTGTGAGGAGTATTTCCTCTCTCTCTCCCTCCAGAGAGCCAGTTGTTAAACATCTTTCAGCAGTCTGGCACAGCCAAGGGATCCCTTGTTAAAACAATATTTTTAAATATATAAAAATATATTAGATCATTTAAAAATAGTTATCAAAATAATTTTAGACACCTGCAGATTTCCAATTAAGAACTCCTCATTCAGGAGAGAACAAGCATGCAGTGGTGAAGGTGCTTCTAGTCTATCTTCATTTATGGACTTTTATTGATATAAAAAGCAGTGTAGAGAGGGTATTGAGCCTGGAACTAGGAGAGATATGGGATAGAACATCTCTTTTGGCACTTCAAGATTGTGTGACCTCTGAGTCTCAGTTTTTGCACCTGAAAAAAGTGGGAATAATAGGCTCGGCCTCTGTGGGTCTCAGGTGTAATACTGTATATAAGGTGATTTGCAAATCTTAACAGAACTCTATGTAAGAGCTATCTCAAGGAAGCTGTTTCTACCTCTTCCTACACTAATCCAAGCACTGAAAACCAGTGGGCCCTTTTCCAAAGAAAGGAAAAGATGGAATTTTGGTTTTTTTCCATATTTTATTCTCATCCCTATTTTTGGAAATCAGAGGAGAAAAAAGACAGAGAGTTTCAAGCCATTTTTTTCCTGGTCCTGAAATCAGAATTGACATGTTGAAGAGGATGAGTTCCCTTTTTGTCTTTCAGTGTTTTACACCCACCTTGTTGTTGTTGTTTTTGTTCTTGTTGATGAGGTTATGAGGTTAAATGACATGTCCAGAGTCATAGAAGTAATAAATGTTTGAAGCTAGACTTGAATTCAGGTCTTGTACTTCAGAGTCTGTGTTCTATATACTATGTACCTAGCTACCCCCGCCACCATTTTCATGTACAATTCTGAGAAGGGCTATGGCTTGATGAGATCTCGAGGGACTAATGAGGAAGTGACCTTGAGTTTTCCATCTTCCCATGTTATCCTTTGGGGAAGCAGCTAATTATATTGGAATTGTAAGAGGAGGGACTTAATACCATGGAACTGAATTTAAAGCTAATCTGTTATTTTCCCCCAGACTATTTTAGTCTCATCTATGCAGAGTTTGTATTTTCTCTTTAACATATGATTAGCATAGGGTGTGTCAACAATCCTGGTAACAATGAGGTAGGAACAGGGAAACTAGTGTGGTGAATGATCTTAAGCATCACCTCCTCCAGTCGCCTCATTTTACTGAAGGGGAAGCCAAAGTCCAGAGAAATGATATTATTATTGCATTTTGCACAGAATCAAGATCTGCAGCCAGGTCCTCTGTACTATGATATTAGTCTAGAATTTGGGCAACTCTACACCTATGAGCATCCGGAGTTGGAGGAATTGTTGCCATTTCAGATCAGCCACTTTTCAGAACAAATCACTCTCCTTTTTCTTCATTATGTTGACATTTTAAGGAATCAACAGTTGCAAAGATCACTTTCCTTTTTTTTTTCAATATGCAAAGTTTTTGAAGATCTTTAGCAATAGGAGAGTTTGGCAGAACCTGAGTCCCATCTGAGTGGTTTTGAACAGAAACCACTCAGTTTCTTGTTTTTTTGTTCCTAGGATTTCTGATTTGCCTCTTTTTTGATGACAAAAGGAAGCTTGATTTTAAAGTTTAAATACTATGTGGAGCTTCAGACTAAGAGTTTCATTCTTCACTGGTGGATTACAGGTTTATGGCTCATAAATAAACTTAGTAAGGATAGCTAATGCCTAGGGAACAAGAGTGTAATACATCATTCACAAGTGCCCAGAAGTATTTTTCTATTATTGTTAAAACTCTTTTCCCCATCTTTGGATGAACTTTTTCATTTTTGGTTTGTTATCAAAACTAAAATTTGACAATTAGCACTTTAATCATTCCCTGATCTTAGAGTCACAGAATCTTAGTGTTTAAGGGATCAAATGGACCTTAGAGGAAAATGAGGATCAAAGGGTGAAGAAATTTGTCCACAGTCACATAATTAATGGCAGAACCATTCCTAAGAGTCAGGTCTTCTGGCTCCCAGAATATATAAATATATAGTTCACAAATAACTAGCTTTACAATAGTAATGCCATCTGTCTGCTTTCATAAAGGATTTTTAAAATCTCCAAAGGTTAAGCGTTGAGCCTGGCAACAAGAGTAACAAAATATATTTATATTTTCATTGTCCTAGATTAATTATCTCTATATGTGTCTGTGTTGATATTTTTAATAAGAATTGTTTTCCAGTCATTCAGTCATGTCTTTGTGACCCATGGACCATCTAAAAGTCTGTTAAAGCTCATGTCCCTTGATTCCATGATATTTCTTTCTTTCTCTCTCTCTCTCTCTCTCTCTCTCTCTCTCTCTCTCTCTCTCTCTCTCTCTTTTCTTCCTTCTTTCCCTCTCTCTCTGTATCTACCTCATCCTGTCCCATCTCCTTCTGTTCTATTTTCAATTTCTCCCAATATCATGATCTTTTCCCATGAGTCCTATCTCCTTTCTATCTAAGGGAATCTCAAAAGTCTTCCCCAAGACCATGATCCAAAAGCATTAATTCTATGCCACTCAGCATTCCTTATAGCTCAAGGAAATACCTTTCTACTGAAAGAAAAAACCCAACAGCACAGTTTTGACTATACTTTGTGGGTAAGGTGCTGGCTCTGCTTTTCATTGTGCTGTTCAGATTTGCCATAGCTTTCCTTCCAAGGAGCAAGCATCTTTTCATATTGTGGCTACAATTGCCTTAGGCGATGATTTTTAAGCCCCCAAATATAAAATTGGGCATTACTTCCATTTCTGCTCTCTCTATTTCTCAGAAAGTAATGGGATTAGTTGTCATCTTTTTTTTAATGTTAAGCTTCAAGCCAGCTCTTTTACCCTCATCAAGAGATTTTAATTCTTCACTTTTTGCCATCAGAGAACTATTATCTGCATCTTTGAGGTTATTGATATTTCTCCAGGCAATTTTAATTCTGTCTGTTGATATGTCTAGCCTGGCATTTCACACAGTGTACTCTGAATATAAGCTAAATAAGTAAGGTGACAATATATAACCTTGCTGTACTCCTTTTTCAATCTTAAGCCAATCATTTATTTGGTTGTAACTGTTGCTTCTTTACACACTTGTCAGAAGGCATCTGCTACATGGGAACTCCTGGATAAAGTCTCTTTACCAATCAGGGTAATAGCCTTCCCTGCAGCTTTTAATTGGATAGAACCACCTAGTACAGAGGGGGATTAAAGATATATTATAAAATATAAAGATATATTAAAGGTATGTGTGTGTGTGTGTGTGTGTGTGTGTGTGTGTGGTGTGTGTGTTTTACTATTACATCACTTATGTTTTCTTTGTCTCTTAACATTTACATGAAAATCCAATTGTTTTAGTCTAAACCAATCAGAAGTTTTCATGCAGCCTTCATTTCCTTTAAATTTCACCTACCAGACCTAGTTTGGCAACACCATTATTAAATATTCAGTATAAGAAACTGGGCAATTATGTGGCACAGTGGTTAGAGTGCTAGACTTGAAGTCAGCTAGCTGGCTAGCCCTGAATGAGTCACTTAATACTATTTGCTTCAGTTTGGTCATCTAACAAGAAAATCCCAAATGGCATCATGAAGAGATAGATGTGACTGAAAAATGAGTAAACATAATAAAAAATTTGAATAAGAATAGAAAGCTTTGAAAAGGGAATTTTTTTTTTTGCTTAAGTAGTCAATATCTCCTTTTAGGACACAGTACACACATTCAGGATAAATATGATACAAAACAACTTGCGTTCGGAACAAGAGAGATTTCAATATACCTTCTTCTATTTCCATGGCACTTTGCTATACACAAAGCACTTTCCTAACAACTCCTTAAAGTTGGTAGTATAAGTATTGTTCTTTTTGATTTACTAATAAGAACATTGAGTCAGAGAGTAGTTATACAGCTAAAGAAGAATTAAGATTAAAGCCTAAGACTTGATTTCAAATCCATCACTTGCTCCTATTGATAATGAGGCTCTTGCCCATGAACAGACTGCCTTGGATGGCTTCTGTCCTTGTGAAGAACCTGAGAAGTTTGCTTCTAATAGAACCAGGATTCCATATAAGGGAAACTAATGCTAGTTGAATAATCAGTTGACAAGTTTGGCTGTTAAGACAAATAAATATTATCTATTGTCTCTAACCCTCATTCTTTCTTGATTTCAATTGGTGTTCCCTTCACTTGTGCTGTCTTGTAAAAGGCCAGGAAAGGGAAGCACATGGCCGTTGGGAAACTGTCTATAGTCCTGAACCAAAAGGACAATCTTTTCTCTCCTTGGTCTAGTCAATGGTGTCTTCAATCTTTGGCATTTCAAAGACTTGCAAAATGAACTACAGTAATAGGGAGATGGAATATTGTTCAGGTTATGTACTTGATGGGTTGTTGTCTTTTGTTCTGGAAAAGGACCAAAATGATATTAATGTGTTAAAGTCAAGTTACAGCGTCTCCAACTGTGGTTGATACCAACGCAAACTCAGAATGCTCTGCCACAGATTGGGCACAGATAATCTATGTGAACATTTGGGTGGAGTTTCTAAATTTGCACCTCTCACATTTCCTTTGAACTCTTTCAATTCTGCTTCGCTCACAGAGCATAGCATTATTTATGATGAGGACACGTCAAGCTTAGTGGTCCTGTGCCAGTGTCTCCCATGTCAAGCAATCAATTCCAGAGTTCTTACAAGAGACATTGAAAGATCTTGAGGTTGCTCTTTTTGGCCATCATGTGAATGTTTTCTCTATGTGAACTGTCCATAAAATAGTCTTTTTGTTAAGTGTATATTTGGCATTAGAACAATAAGGTCAGCACATCAAAGTTTCACTCCTTGCAGATGAGTTTAAATACTTGGTAGTTTAGTTTAAGAAAGAACCTCAGTATCTGATATCTTGTCTTGCTAGGTGATCTTCAGAATCTTTCCAAGACAATTTAAATAATGATTCAGTTTATTGGCCTGGCACTAGTATGCTGTCCAGGTTTCATAGGAATACAACAATAATGTCAGTTCAACAGCTTAGTAGATCTCCAGCTTGGTTCTCAATCTAATACCTTCTTGCTCTCACACTTTTCTTTGGAGCCTCCCAAATGCTGAACTAACTGGCAATGAGAGCATCAATCACATTATCAATGTGTACATACCTGGAAAGTATACTACTAACATAAGTGAACTTATCCACAATATTCAAAACTTCCTCATTTGCTATAACTGATAATTCCACATATGGATGGTGTGGTGCTGGCTGATAGAGCATCTGTGTTTTCTTGGTGTTAATTGTTAGGTCAAAATTAGCAGAAACAGCAGAGAATCAATCCATACTTTATTCCATCTCAACTTTGGAGGCTACTTGAGTGAATAATCATCTGAAAACAATAAATAATTCACCAATCCCCACTACTTTAGTCTTTGTTTATAGCTTTTTCAAGTTAAAGAAGTTACCATCAATTTGGTAGTTGATGTTGATGCTGTGTTCATTTTTATTGAAAGCATTTGACAACATGGCTGAAAACACCATGCTAAAAAGCATGGGAATAAGCATATAGCATTGTTTCACTTTGTTGGTGACTGGGAAAGTATGAGAACATCATTCATTATCCAGAACCTGAGCAAAAGTGCCATCATAAAATTGATGTACAGTACTGATGAACTTCTCCAGGCAACCCAATTTTGATATGACTGACAATATCAAAGACTTTGGTCTGATCTACAAATGTTCTGTTTGCTCCTGGCATTTCTCTTAGAGTTCTTGAATAGCAAACACCATATTAACCATTCCTTGGTGAGGGAACAGTGTATTAAGGAGAATTCTGGCAAAAACTTTGCCAGCAATGATTAAAAGAGAGAATGCCATGTGATTTTCACAAGACAACCTATTCCCTTCACCTTTATGGATATGGACAATGGAGGTGCTTTTGAACTGCTGGGGCATAATTTCCTCTTGCTTTCTAACCCAGAAAATTTCAGTCATTATTTTTTATGAGCAATGGACCACTTCCCCTAATCCCATTTTATAAATCTCAGCTGAAACAGAATCAGCAGCAGGTGCTTTGCCACAGGATAGGAGCCTGATGACATTCAAAACCTCTTTTTCTGGTTGGAATTTCAGCTAGGGAGGAATTGACTTCAACCTGTGGTGAATGGTCAATGACTTCAGCATTGATTGATGTTGGTCTGTTGAGAACACTATGGAATTGTTCAGTCCATCTTTTCAGAGTCACGTCCTAATTACCAATCAATATGGTTCCATCAGAATTGATTGTTTGATATTCTTCATTTGTTTTTAGCCCATAAATAGCCTTCAGGGCATTATAAAAATGCTTTGTATTGTTACTATCAGCATAACACTGAATTTTGTCAATCTTCTTACTGAGCCAAGAATCCTGAATTTCTCTAAGCTTGTAATTTACTTTTGATGCAGTTGAATGTTGCCTTTTAAGAGATGAACTATCCTGCTGTTAAATCCTGAGAAGTTCTCTTTTTTATTTGGCTGCTTCTGGATATTCCCATCATTTTCATCAAATCTGTTTTGATATTTGAGAATGTTCTGGCCCAGGTGAGCAAATGCTGTGCTGTACACCCTATCTATGAAACCTGCTAATATTTTTTTTTTTTTTTTTTTTGTTCCACTGTGGCCAACTGTGTTGACTCAACTTTCCCTCCAAGTTAGCAACAAACTCTTCTTGTTCAGAGTAGCACTTTAGTCTGTTGACATTGCCTTTTGTTAGTCATTTTGCCTTGGGGCTACCATATTTGTTAAATGTGAATATTTAGCTTGGAGAGGATAAGTCCATGGTCAGTTCAGCACTCTGCACCACACATTATTTTCATCACTCTCACATCCAATCTGTTTCTTTTCCTTACAGTCACACAATCTATTTAATGCCAATGTTTACCATGCAGGTGCAGGTGTAATTTTATTGTGTTTAGGTAAATGGAAGACAGTGCTGGTGATGAGATATACAAGTATGTCTGAACCTACTCTAGCATTAAAGTCACCCAGAATTATAAGTTTGTTCTTTTTGGTGCATTAATGACAAG
Organism: Sarcophilus harrisii; assembly: GCF_902635505.1. NCBI lineage: Eukaryota > Metazoa > Chordata > Mammalia > Dasyuromorphia > Dasyuridae > Sarcophilus > Sarcophilus harrisii. The sequence goes on along the minus strand of NC_045430.1, from coordinate 259,603,403 downwards.
GTTCTCCAGCTCTTCACAAATATTTTCTTTAACTTCATCAGGGTTCATAGTGCATAGCACTAAAGATAGTGGCAAAACATTTTTCTGTAACTGGCAATTGCATTATCATGAGATTGATGTTCACTCCTTTTGGTAGGTCTACAAGTTTTTGACTAGATTAGTTTTGATTGCAAAACTTACACAAGCTTCATGGGTGTTCTCCTTCATCATAGCCACTCTAGAAAAAAATATGTATCCAGCACTCACTCCAGTATCTACCCTTCCTTTGCCAGCCTTGTTTCACTCAGGACTGATACTTGGATGCAATACCTGCTGAGTTTTCTTGCAGTGAGAGCTGTTTTGTCTTTCAGTTCTACTGGGTTTTGTGTCGCCTCTAAGTGTGCACGTATTTCATGAACCGATGGTGATTGGAATCATCTTTGCAGAAATCTTTGTACATTTTTTGGGGGGAATTGATTGAAGGATAGCATCACTGCCTGCTGAAGTAATCAGGCTGGGGTTGGGTAAACAATTTTTAGAGTAACTTTTTCTGTCTCCTTCCTCATACCTGGAGGTAACCAGTGTGATCCTTAAAAGACTATTTAGACATTGGGAGCTGCTGAATCCCACTTCCAGTGAGATGATTTGATGGCCTGGACCATTTGTATCTATGTAGAGGGCCACAGATAGTGGGAGAACTCTGGTTAAGGTATAAAACCCTTCAGCTCAGAGGGAATCTGCTGACAATGTCTGGTTCAGCTCCCCACCTTCCCTAAGAATTCTCAGCCTTCCTGAGAAGTCAGGGGGCGGTGACAACCTGTGTTGTAATTAAAGCAGTGTATTACCAAGTGACAAAGAGACACCTACTTACAATAGCAAATTGTTTATGTGGTCTTGAGCAATATATAGTTAGTGCATGTGCAGTGTTGCTATAGTTATATAAGAATATTGGGGTATATAAGGCTGAGAGCATTTGGAATAATTGGACTCTATGTTTGACCATCCACGTGAGTCTTGCTTCATCACTCCTCTTCTAAGAACAAGGGCTCGGGCTGGTACCAAAGCCCTCCAGAGAGCTAGTCCGGACACAACATATCTAGGGTCGTGACTACAGCTTCCAGTGTATCTGCACCTGCTGCTTTTCCACTTGCCTGTCACAACAGAACCTTGAGATAAGTAAAAATGGTAAAATAATGTGGGTCATGAATTTTTATTCACATGTAAATTGGATTTAAGTCAGAGTTGCATGAAGTCTTTGACTTCACTTTCTCTTCCAGAGCCATCACTGTCCAATGGCAGGACAGAGTCAAGATAATTGGTGATGACTGCAGCTACTGTGGATGATCTTGGTCTCTTTAATGTCTAACCAATCTCTAAGCTCTCCAAAACACCTCTTTCAGCTGCCTTTGTGACCCTTGGACCAAACTGTTCTCAACTGCCCATTCCACCAGGGGAAGTCTTCACATGCTTGGAGTAGAACATCTCTCCCTGTACCAACTCACTGAGAGTTTGAGTCTTTTTAGTTACCCTCATCCTGAATCAACCTATCTGCCTAAAGACCTTGCTAGGGCCTGCTACAGATTCTTAGAGCCATAGGTGAGTGTTACATGGATCAGGTGCACACCAAAGGTGATAGAAAGCAGCCCTGAAAAGGGCTCAGCAGCCCTCGCATCAGAGGCACCAATCGAATTTTGGCTGAACAGTAGGTACAGTATCAATGCATCAAAAGGAACAAAGAGAGACCTTTGAGAGTGATCCATTAGGAGTGCCTTGTGGGAGTGTCCTCAGTGCAGGGGAAGATGAGATAAGAATAAATCTAACAGGCATGTCATATTGGAACATGAGATTGGTAGGACCAATGCTTTGTGGGAACTGAGCTAAGTTGAGCCTTCTCTCCTCAAGAGATTGAGGGGCATGAGGTACAGTATGCTCTCTGAATATTAGTCAAAATGTATGTATTTTGTTCTTGCTATATCTTGAAAACAAATTGAGAACAAAAAGAGGTTCTTTTTAAAAAATTAATTAATATTAAATGGTTCAATGGAATTGGGATGATACTCACTAAAGCCTAACAAGGTAAAAAACCCAGTTGGTGAGCGCTTGCATTGATAGTATTAGAGAAGAAACACCTCAGGATTATCCCTTGAAGAGTGATACAGCCTAACTGGCTGTAGGAGACTGGACTAGAATGTACAATCTACTTATGAAATAATGCTTCCTGAGTCACCCAACCCTTTTAGATCTACTAATCTTGTTCTTACTGACTTGAAAGACCTTTTCCATTTAGCATATTGGAAAAAAATCTCTGTGACTCAAAGAATGCTGCTAAGATAACCCCAAGAAGTAAAAAAGCATGACTATCATTCTGAATTTTCTTGACTTTTATTTAAACCTGGATTAAAATGTAAAGTAAACCATAATAAATTTTCTAGTAGAAAAATCAGTGGATTATTGGGAGATAGAAATAGTGGTGCTGAACCTTAGAGTGACTATGGATGAATTCCTTGGCCTTGGGCTAGCATGTACCCTCTAACTCTTTACCCATTATTCTGGGGAAGTGGGGCTAGGTTGAGGGTATTAAAAGTTTTGAAAATGATTTGAATTTGGACTCAAAGAAGCCTTGGTATTAATGTATTTCTCTTGTGGGTAGGGAATATTGTATATACTGTTCGACTCAATTGATATATTGATTGGTTTTGCTTAACTACACATCAGATTTGGAGTTAGAAGGCTTTGACTGAGTTTTGATTGTGACCCTTGGTAACTGTGTCATCCAGAACAAGTTCATAGAATCATAGATTTCGAGCTGAAATCTGGCACTCAGACACTCATATTTTACAGATTGGACAAGTGAGGCACAGAATAGCTAGGACTTTCTCAGAATCACACAGCTTGTAAAGGTTGGGGAAGGATTTGAATTCTTGTCTTACTGACCGCTAAGTTTAATGTTCTAAAGATATGTGGATAGTGGAGAGCTTTGGACTTGGAATTAGAAAATCCTGTTTCAGTCATTGACTAGCTGGGTGACTCTGGGCAAGTCCTTTAACTATTTTCCAACACACTTTCCTTGTCTATAAAATGGGAATGATAGTAACACTTACTTCCTAGGACTTTTGTGAGAACCCAGTGAGATAACATAGTACATTTGCTGCATTGCTCCTCGTCACTATAAGAAGGGGAAGAGAGGAGAAATATCTGTAGTCTGATCAGTGGGAAGAGGAAAAGAAAAAAAAAACAAAGATAAGATGCTGGTGGAAAGCTATTTCTACCTATGATTTTATAGGTATAATCTTAGAGTTTTAGGAACTTGAATGGAATCCATTGTTATAGTTTCAATGTATCTTAGCAAGGAGGATAGAGGGTTCCTTCATGAGAAAATGTGGGGAACCCCCAAGAAAAAAGTGAGAATGCTCCCTACAGATCAAGTCTTACTTGGGATCTTCCAGTGACTGGGCTGCCGGGGGACTAAACTGCTTTTAACAAACAGGCAGGTTGGGGTGAGTTATCCACAAGTCATCCATAAGAGCTAACAACAAGCGTTTCAGAGATGTGAGAATTTCAGGAAATATGATCTGTGAATGTTCACAGTCACCTGAGGGAGAAAGTGTTATGTTGTGTTTCTTCCAGTGCCATGGAAAACCTTGATGTGCACAAAATTCAAGGCTGCATCTTATAAAGAAGAGAAAGTGAAATGACTGCAAGAAAGCATCTGTACATTCCAAAATAGGGAAAAAAGACATACTCTAAGACAGAAGGAAATGCTTCAGAGAGAAAATTAAGAAGGGAAATGAATGGGAAATTACACCTAGTGTTAAAAACGTGCATAAACCTGCTCCCAGAGAACATTATAATTTAGAGAAAACATTATAGTTCCACAGAGAAGGAAGGGAAGAATGGCTACAGAACCAGGGGAACTCTGGAATAAAGATGCAGCTCTTCCTCTAAAAACTATTGCTAGATGAGTCAATGAATAAACAACTTTTTATGCCATAGAGAATAATGATGAGCCCCCATGGGGGCCACCCATTGAGGGACCATTCACACGGTTCTTTGGTTGACTGGTCTAGGGAAGAGGAGTCCAACAGTAGTGGCTAGTAAGAGGCACCTACACAGTAATATTTAGATGAAACAAACAATCAGATAGTCTGCTATTTTTCTGTTGCATTGTCTGAAACATGATGGAGAACTGCTCCAAAATATGTTAAACCAGAGGGCCAACATGTACTTTTGAAATGATACTTAAGGACAGATGGGACCTAGAAAGAATTGCTGGGAACAATAATAACTTGAGTAAGAAATTTTAGATCATGAAAGTACAGATCTTTTCATCACTTCTGTCAAATAGTGCTAGGGGCTTTAGAAGAGAAAGGAAGATTTGAGAAGAGATTTGGTTAAGAAGATGCTCCCTTTCATTCCTCTGCAGAAATACTCAAGGAATATGGAACATTGCATATGTTATCTGATTGGTTTAAATGTTTTGATTAGTTTTGCTGATTTTTTTTTCTTTTAAAACGTTCTTCATCATATTATAAATCACACCTTGATTTACAATGATTTCCAAGATGTAAATGCTCACATTGAAATTGTAATAATTGGTTCTTTGGAGCCAGTTCAAGCTGGTTCCAGCGCACACTGATTGAAGATCCTAGTATAAGTAGTTGAATTGGCTAAATGTCTATACTTATTAATATGTAAATATCAACAGAGATGGGTTAATTTTTCTTCCACTCTATGGGTGGCAAACTCCTACCTCCTGTTGTCATTATCCTGGGCATTCAGTCATCATCTGGTGAGGTAAAAAATCTTTTATCTTGGTCATATCTACTTTATTTTCAACCTTTGATCTTGGCCCTCCACAGCCTATTTTGTTGTTGTTTGATTGTTTTCAGTAGCATCAGATTCTTCATGATCCCATTTGAAGTTTTCTTGGCAGAGATACTGATGTCTTTGCCATTTCCTTCTCCAGTTCATTTTACAGATGAGGAAATTGAGACAAATGGGGTTAAATGACTTGTCCAAGGTCACACAGGGAGTAAGTGTTCATAGCCCATAACCTTCTCTAACTTTTTATTCTGTCTCCTGGAACTTCCTTGCTATTGTTAATAAATTATCCTTCTCCTCAGATCTTTTCACTTCATGTTCTTCTGTCCTTTGGGCTTACAGAGCTCTGGCTTCTTTAGGTGACCCAATATCAGCAGCTCTCTTCAGTAAAGGTTGTTCTCCCTTAGGCTAATAGGAGGAGCAGGCCCCTCTCTACCACTTTTATGCAATATCTCCTTTGAGATATCCTTCTTTGAAATTCACTTTTTCTGTTTATATCATCAGTTACAAACACTTGTCAAAGTCAAGTCCCGCCTTTCTCAAGGAGTTATGTGTCTGTCTCAGAACCTTCCCCTCCCGGGTTTTATCTTCAGGGAGATAAAGTATACATGACAATAATTCTTTAAAAACTTGGCCCTTCAGTTCTACTGTTATGATCTACTTCTTCTACTTCATGTACTCTTCAAGATGATCACAGCTTGGATTGCACCATTACTCACAACTGTGCCATCCCTATGAAGCAATCTAGTCAAAGTATAAAGGTACTTTGAAGATGAGATAGGAGGGGACATGTATCAGGTGGGCCAAAATGCTGTCACATAAACTATTAAATCTTTTCTGGCCCCGAGCTATCATCCAAGGGACCGACCCCATGGAGATATCATCCCCCCAAAACAACATCAATCACTGGCTTTCTGCTGCTACAATCTTTCCATCCAGAGTAGCCTAAGCCACATGAATTAGAAACAGAAAATGACATTTGTCGAGAAGGTCAAACTATCTCTAGGAGCTTTACCTTCTCCAGGATCTACCTCCTCTCTGCTCCCAGAACTCCCAGGAAATGGAAGAAACATGAAATGCATTAGCATTCACTGCCCTGCTTTCCCCTGAGGACCACTAAGCCTTACCACTCCATGGCTAAATTGGTTTATATTCATTATTTCACATTATTAGAATGTGGGTCTTTGAAGAACAGGGACTGGCTTGTTTCTCTATTATATTTGTATTTCTAGGGCTCGGCACAGTGCTTTGCAAAAAAGTTGGATGTTTTTGTGTTCATTTATTCATTAATTCATTAAATGAAGTCTGAAATTCCTCTCCTCAATAATCAATCAGCTAATCAAGCAAACATTTATTAAGTACTTTCTGCATGTCAAGCAGTGTTCTAGATGTTGGGGATCCAAAGAATCCAAGGATCTGAAGAAGAAGTGGAATAGTCCCTGCCTTCGAGGACTTTACAGTTTAATGGAGAGACCACATGTAAGTATGTATGGTACATCAGCATTTCAAGAGCATATGTCATTTCTATCATTTCATACTTCCCACCATCTTACTCTTCCTGAAACTAGTCTTCATTCTCATTGTGACTCCTAGTCCTTCCATAACACATCATTTTTCCTCTAGTCTCATTTCACTTTCCTCTCCCCAGAACTATGACTCTGGGATTGATACCAGCAACAAATGTGGAATCCTGTGTATGGCTTTTAAAACCCTGCACAACCTGATCTCTTCCCCCCTTCCTAGTCTTCTTACACAATACCCCCCTCCTTGAATTCTATGATCTCGCTACGCTGGCCATTCCTTTATATCAACTGTGACCATTTTTAACATATTCCCTGGATTTGGAATTCTCGCCTTCCTCCCCTAGCTTCCTTGATTTCCTCAAAGATTCAGCTCAAAATCTGTCTTCTACATGATTTCCCTATTACCTCAGTTACTAGTGCCTTCTCTCTTAGATTATCATCCATTTGCATTATATTAAAGATCATATAGGTATATAGTTACTTACATGTTTCTCTCTTATTAGAATGTGAGCTTCTTGAGAGCAATTGTTATGTTTTTTTCTAGGGAACTATGGTTCTGAGGGGAGGAAAGTGAAAAAAAGGGAAGGAAGGAAAGGAAGAGGGAAGGAAGGAATGAAGAACAGCCAGAAAGGAAAGAAGAAAGGAAGGAAGGAAGGGAAGGGAAGCAATAGGAAGGGAAGGAAGGGGAGGAAGAGAAAGAAGGAAAGAATGCAGGAAAAAAGAAGGAAGGAAGGAATGGAGGAAGGAAGAAAGAAAGAAAGGAAAAAAAGAGGAAGGAAGGTAGAGGGAGAAAAGAAGTTGGTTAGTTAGAGAGTTTTGCCTAGGGAACTGAGACATTAAAGGACTTGCCCAGGATCACAGAAGTAGGACTTGCACATACTTGTCATTGGATCTAGCAGCTGCTATCTATTAGGCCATGCTCCCCCACCCCAATAGACTGAGAACACAATTTCTTAATGCTAAAGCTCTTTATCCTTTTTTGTGTCATTGACTCCTACAGGAGGAAGATCAGAATAGTGTTTTTAAATGTATAAAAAGGAATAATTACAAGGAAAACCAGTTATATTATAATCAATTATTATATAGTTATCAAAATATTTTAAAAGTGAAGTTCATAAACCCCAGGTTAAAAACACCTGCTTTAATGTAGGGTCAGCTACTGTAGATAGAAGAGGATTTCTGGTTTTTAGAACACTGAAATGCTAGATTTCCTTTTTTTCTTCCCTATCTCCTTTTTAGCTTAAAGTTAAAAAAAAAAAAAGATGCATTTAATATTCCTACTTTGCCTGCTTAGATTTTCATCTGCCAGCCAGAAGGTAATGACACCTGAGGCATGGATGTTGTAAGAACCTCAGTCAACAGAGTAATCCAATTTAACATTGTCTGCTGGCAAAGCTCGCTCCAGCCTGAGGGATAATGACAGGTCCAGAAGGAATGGAAAAACAGTTTGCTCAACAATTCAGTTTAATTCTCCTGGTTTTTCCTGGATTGGCAGGTACACGGTTGTCTCTGAAGTGAATACCAATAGGACTTCTTGGCCAGCTGGACTTTGGAAGCTTCTCTCTGTACATTCTTGCTGGAAATCCATTTGGCCATCTGCCTCTGGACCAATGCTTTCAGAAACCAAGGGGGCCTGATTTTTAACCTGGTCTGGACTAGTGGTCTCTCTGGTTTTCAAAATTCTCATTCTAGTTGTGTCCTGTTGTGTTGCTGCCCTTGTGATTTTTGTACATCCTGAAATATACCTCCAGCTCTCTCTGATCTCAATCAGTTAAACAGTAGGTTTACTTATACAATTACCCTTTAGCTAAGCAATCATATACTTTGGCTCTATGAGATAGAATTTGAATCTTCCTTCTTTTCAAGTTTCAAAATAGGGAATAAACCTTGAAGATCTTATTTAGAAAAGGAAAGCATTCTCTTTTCTTTCAAGCCTGGCAGGAGGCAGTATGGTATAACAGTATGAATCAGGGATTTGGAGGCAAAGAACTGAGTTTGCATCCCAGCCAAATCTGCCATCTAGACAGTGTGATACAGTGGAAAGAATCCTTGGTCTGGACTCAGGGCATATGGCTTCAATTCTATCTTAGATACTTACAACCAATAACTTTGGATAAATCCTTTAGTATCTCTGTACCTCATTTTCTGAATCTGTAAAATGGGAGGATTGGACGAGATGGATACTGGCGTCTCTTTCAAGTCTAAATTTGTTGTCCTCAGTCATTTCTTTTTTGTCTTTAGTTTTCTCTAAAGTAAACCGAGAGGGTGCCTGACTGAATTCTAGTTACTTTGGGACTTAAAGGAGGTTTTAAAACTTAGGACAATAAGTGCTTAAAGTAACAGGGCTCTACTGGAGGTACATTTAACTCTCAGATGAATGAATGAATGAGTCAGTGAATGAGATTTTTAAATCAAAGAATGACATTTAGAGACATTTGAAGGTGGGACTAGAAGATAACCACAATATGGAGAGAGGATAATCATGGTCTTTTATCCACATTGCTGGAGGGGCTGACTCCTCTAATTCAGAGTCATGGAAATGATACAATTAGAGAAGTTCAATGATACAAGGGTTGATGAGGGTGAGCAGAGAGTCAGAAGATTCTTGGGCATTAATCAACCACTTTCAGAACAGTTTCTAATTTTTTGATGTCTTAAAGTAATTCCCTCTATACGTCCATGATGGAGCTTCCATGATGTCTTGGCTGGTATATGTGTGTCCTTTGACCAAAAACATCTGGTTGAAACTAGCCAATGCTTCAGCTTTCATCCAATCTATTTGCCATCTTCCTTGTTGCCACATTAAAAAAAAAAACCCACCCTTCCCCCCTGCCCCTAGCCACTTTCTAGCTCTTTATTATTTATATTATTTATTATTATTTAGCTCTTTAACCCTGCAATTGCTACCATTAGCCCTGGAACTTGGCAAACCAAAACACTTCTCCTTGGACACCATTATCTGTATTTTCTGTTCCTATAAGAATGTAAGGTCTTTGAGATAGAGATCATTTAGATTTTATACTTGTATCCCTCATTTTTAATATAGAACTGTCCATATGGTAAGTACTTAATAAATCTTCCTTTTTTCCTTGGTCCCTTCTTCCCTTTCTTTTTTCCTTCCTTCCCCTCCCTATTCTCTCTTTTCTCTTTTCCAGGCAGTGTTTGATTATTATAATTACAGTTTTCATTGTCTTTCTTTTGTTCTTTTCATTTACATTGTTATAATCATTTTGTATATTCTTATTCTGCTTCTCTTTACTTTTCCCTTCAATCTCCACTCCCCAGCCTTTTTTGTTCCCTACTTTCCTATAAAACTTTATGAAGCCTAACTCCTCCAGGCTGTGTTAAATCAGCCTGCCAAGTCTGGGGCAGGGTTGCTTTCCTGAGACTGTTTATTGTGTTCCTCTTTCTGAACTACAACCAGTATTCAGCCCTAAGTGTCAATGAGTTTCCTTAATATCCTCTGTCTACTAAGAAAAAGTTATTTCCTATTAAATAAGAATCATAATTAATGTCAACTGAGTGTAAAATTCTCTTTTCCTTGAAAAATATGTCCAGATCTACTGTACCATCAGAAGACAAATTGCCATAATGTGACAGAATATCTAGATATCATGACTCAAGAGGTCGTCTTATCTTAACTTTATATGTCCCCCAGGACCAAGCTCAGTGCTCTATGTCTGATAAATGATTAATAAACAATTGTAGAGTTAAATTTAATATCTGCCTATGGCATTTAACCTTCTTAGGATCTTGGCTGAATAAATAAGAAAGTGGTATATTATGGATTTGCTTATTATCCCCACTTAGTGTATTGGTCAGTGATTCTATACCAACAGGGACTATATTACCCAAGAGTTTGTGTGGCAGAGCACAAACTGGCCATGGGACAGCCATTGCCTTCATATCTATTTCCCACTAAAGAGTTAGAAACTTCCATGAAACCAGGAAAAAAGCCTGGGTTGGAAAAGGATGGCAGACTTCTTCCTCCTGTCCTTTGCATAGGTTGGTGGCAGGGTAGGACTTTGTGATACTCTTTCTCTCCAAATAAGCCTGTAGTTTTGGAGCTTTTTGAGGTTGGAGGGGTGCATGAGAGGAAGAAAAGGTATTGCCATGCTGGATATTAAAGTCACATTGTGGAGGAATCTTGGTGTCCTTTAGTATTATTCTCCCTTCTTTAAAGAAAGACAAAGTTGGGAGCTGACATATGTCTTTTAGGGGATGTCCAAATGTGAGTCTCTATAATTGTACATCAGTGCTACAGTTATATGGAGCAACTAGGTGGTACAGGAGATAGTGCAATGGTACTGAAGTCAGTACTCTCAGATATGTTCTAGTTAAGACATTTAACCTTGTTTGCCTCAGTTTCTACATCTGTAAAATGAATAGAAAGAAATGGCAAACCACTCCAGTATCTTTGCCAAGAAAACCTCAAATGGATTCACAAAGAGTGAACCAAGTACAAAACAATAATACAGCTACAAAACTTGGATATTTCGGAGCCTTCTGCTATTTTATTTCCTTTCTTCACCTGCTGTTATTTATGGATTGCCAACGAGGCACACAGCCCTTGGTAATGTGTATGACGATATGGCCCTTGCCTGAGGAATTTATTCCAGAGAAATTCAAGCTGGATAAGTCAGGGTGAGACACAGAACATGCAATAAACATCTGGGTGGAAGAGATAAGTGTCTGAAAATGTGGCAGAACCAGTGTGTTTGGGAAAGGATGAGAACCCGGCATGGTGAGAACGAAAGGGAATTTTGGCCCTATGACAAGATATGAAGCAAATGAAAAGTTGAGCTGCTGGCTGAAAGGAAGGGCTAAAGGCTAGACTCTGCTTGATTTCCATGGCTTGCTTTTTGGCAAACAGATGACAGTTTGGACACAGATTGGATTCATGTTTGATAGACTGACTTATTTTTTTTTCAAATATTTGACAATGAATTTATCATTTGCTTTTATCACGTATTTTTGTCACACTGATAAAATCAAGTGGTTCAATTTCTAGCTTGACCATTCTAGAATTTTTTTCAACCTTTGATCTGTTAATAGAAAAATCTGTCTGCTCCAGTGATTTCCAGCTTTAGGGATGGTTTTACCCAGAGATGATCAGGCAGAACTACTTTTGTGGTATGATATGAGGTATTCCAAAGGTTTCTCTTACTCTGAGATATAGCTTTGCTTTTTTGACATGAATGTTATTTATTCTTTTTTTTTTTTTTTTGGTGACATGATATTATTTATTCTTTGAGGTCAAGGCATTGAAAACTTTCATACAAATGAAAAGAGTGCCTTTGTTTTTTTGGGGTGTGGGGCACAATAAACCTTCCTTAACCATTACCACACTGCAATTTGATTGTTTTTAGCAGCATTCAATTCTTCATCACCCTCAATTAGTTGTTTTTTTGTTTTTCTTTGTTTTTTTTGTTTTTTGGCAAAGATACTAGAGTGGTTTGTTATTTCCTTCTCCAGGTTTTTTGACAGATGAAGAACCTGACTCAAAGTGACTTGCCCTAAGTCATGTAGCTAGTAAGTGTATATTTGAACTCAGATGTGTCTGACTCTAGGCAAGACACTCTATCTATTAACCCTCCCTTGCTGCCCCCATTACCATATTATTTCACATTAATCAGATCAGGTAACTAGTAAGAAACCTAGGAGGTATATAACACAGGATATATATTTCAAAAACAAAAACAGCACTATATTGCTATATATTTTTAATATCACATAATTTTTCCTCTTTATCCTTCTTCCTTCTCCTTACCAGGAGGTATCCTTTATAACGATTCTTAGCATTGTTTATTTCATGGCTCTTTATGCTGTTCTGGTAAAATGTATAGATCTCCTTCTTCTAATCATGTTTTTAAATAATGGAATGCAATGCTAAATTTCAAAAATTAATTTCTAACATAAAATTTGCATGTGTTTTTATGTCTATATGTGTTTGCGTTTGCCAGGAGAACCTTAGGATCCCTGAAAATAGCATGTATATTTTGAAATATTCGTTCTGTTAGTAAGTTCTGATCCCTGACCCTCTGATCATCTCAGGTGCTGGTCCAGTGACTTTGATGGACTGCCTGCCTGTCTAAGTGCATGCCAAATGCTAGATAAGTGTCATTTTTCACCTGTTTGGTTGGATTGTTAGGCTTATCTCTTGCCATTATCCAAATGTATCTCAATAAGCTGGAGAGTATTCCAGGGATCTGAAAGCTTAAAACTGGATTGGGACACCTTGTATATGATTAGTTTTTTTCTGCTTGATCCTCGTGGATAGAACTATCATGTTGCAGATATATAGATTTTAGCTTGAAGTAAGTTAAAGCTTCCTAAAAATTAGAGGTCTATCCCAAAGTGAAAGGGCTGCTTTTAGAGGAAATGACCTCCTCTTCATCAGAGATATACAAGCAGATCCTGCTCGACCATTGTTTGGGGCTGTTGTAGCAGAGTTCCTTAATTGGATATAGGTTGGACTGGATATATATTCCAGTTCTGAAGCAGAATCTAACTCTAACATTCAATGAATTTAAAAGCTTCGTCTGACACAGTTGTGCTGTGATTACTAGCATGTTAGCATTTGGCTCATAGGGGAGCCATGAACACAATTAAAATCCTCAATATCTGTATTCTACAGTCAGAGGGTTTTTTGTTTGTATTTTGCTGAAGGTGTCCCATAGGAGGATTTCAATGTAACTAAAATGCCAGTGTTCTCATTTTCTGCCAGTCAGTCAGTCACTAAACATTTATTAAGCATCTGTTACGTGTGAGGCACTATACTCCAATGCCTGGGATACAAAGAAAGACCAAGGACAGTTCTTGGCTTCAAGGAGCTTACATGGGATATAACTCATAAAAAGAAGCAGAAAATGGAAATGGGGAGGTTTGCTCAATGATTTGTTCATACACACTCTGTTACTTCATGTACCTTCTGCTTTTTTTTTACATATAGCTGAGTCACCTGATAAAGACTTCTTGAAAACATCCTAGCTGTTTTGACCACTTAAGGCTATTGAAAATTTCACCCAAACGAAATCAATTCACTTAGTATTTCTTTGGTAAGATGAAGGACAATTTTTGTAAATGGGGAACTGTGAACCTTAAAGTGAGTACTGCACCTTAAAGAAAGGCACTATTTAAAAAAATAACTAACTAATAAAAACTAATAAAAAAACTAACTAATAAAAATATCTTGCTCTGTGTGGTCTCCATTGATATTTGCTCTGTATTGGCAAATTGGATGATTCAACAGAATCTCCCCCCCCCCCACACTTTTTTTTGGTCTCACTCATTTGACTATCCTGACTATTAAGAAAACTATTAAATAGTGAAATGTGCACATTTATCAAGAAAGGCCCAGGACCTAAATGACAATGATAAATTTAGTAATAAAATGACTTTCATCAATTATTTAGTTAGGATACCAGTAACATGAGGTACTGAGTATGCCAGTGACTTTAAAGAGTTAAGGTTTGTTCCAAAAGTTCTTCATATACTTTGTGGGTAGGGTGAATGGTCTTGAGGTGCACTTTGAATGTCTATTGACTTTTTGGATGGCTTATATTCTTAGTTGGGTTACAGAAATCTTGAACGCTAAACTTAATCCACTGGTCACATCTAAGAGAAATGAAAGCAGAGCCCAATTTAAAGAATTGAAAAACCTGTCTAGAAACAGACCTTTACTTGATGATGTAATAAGAATAATCAGAAGAGTTTCATCGTCTGTTGAATTAATAGAATACCTCCCATACAGTTAAACTCACGTGGACATGTTTGGTTGGTTCCTTGTGGAAAGACATGCTTTGTTGAGGTGAGACAGCAACTCCTGACAGGTAACCAGAGACAGGAATTGCTTTGAATGATTTTGTGGGATCTTCGCTGCTTAAAAAACTTTCATGTTCCAGTTCTCTTGGCTTCCTAGATGTGGCTGGGATTTTCTTAACTTCATCATGTCGAGGACACTTATGTTACAAATGCTACATTTTGCTATGATCTCCCCATTCACCAGGTGCTTAAGAAGTTCCCCTTGTGCATGGTGAATTTCTCTTCTTCACTTCTAATCCAGACAATAATGGCAACAAATGATGTCCTGGAGGGTAGGGAATAGAGGACAACACTATGATGCTGATGAGAAGATGGGGAGTTCCAAATCCTCCACACTCTCTGATGCTTGGAAGATCCTTTTTGGGGGCGAAGTTGAAAGAGAAAGAAACTTGGCAAATGTAGGTCTTTCCTCTCTCCCCTTCCCCCATTTCCAAATGGTTCCATCTCAGTGATTTCATTGGAAAGCTTGTTCCAGCCTCTCTGATGATTCAGTTTTTAACCTGCTTGATAATTAACAGACAATGACATGATGTCATCAAGTTTCTTGTGTAACACCATTGTAGTTTGCAGGACTTTTTCATTTATTCTAAATCCAATAATTGATTGTGCATTTTCTCATTCATTTTAAAAGAAGTGGGGTTACATGATTGAGTAAAAGTCAATCAACCTCACCATTACAGTGACCAGCATTTGATAACATAGAAGTGGAGCTCAGGAAAGAGAATTTAATTAGATATGTAGATTTAGGACTCATCTGTATAAATGTTATCATTTAATCAATGGACACTGATTAGTTTTTCAAGATAAAGAAAAGAGAACACCTTTGATAAGGATAGCTCTAATATAGATAGATAGACTTAAGAGTAAGTATCTTTAGTAGACTGATTGGCTGCCATCCTCCAATGTTATCCTGTATCTCCTTTCCTTTTCACTTGAGAATTCCCAGTCCAACTAAATACTTGTGTAGATCAAATCAATAAGCAGCTATTAAGTAACTACTGCAGGAAAAATAATGCTATATATTGGGCACACAAAGACAAAAATGGAATAACACTTATACCCAAAGAGCTACTTTGACTTCTGATCTACACTCCTTGCTCCAGCTTCCATACCATCCAGTTACCCTTGGGTAGTATGCTCTATGTTTCTATTGCTTTACATCTAGAGTCACTGACAAGAACTCACTTATGGTACAAGCTGTAAATGAAATTCCTGAGGAGAGAAATCTTGCTGTGTGAGGTCACAAAGATCCCACTCCAGTGTGTTCTTATTCAGGATTAATTAGCTTGAAGAAAGCAACACAAGTCCTCCATGTCTGCAAAGGTAGAAGAGGAGTTCCAAACACTGTGGTGGTGACTGATAAGAATTTTATTTTGATGCATTGTTGGTGGAGTTGTGAACGAATCCAACCATTTTGGAGAGTAGTTTGGAACTATGCTCAAAAAGTTATCAAACTGTGCATACCCTTTGATCCAGCAGTGTTACTACTGGGATTATATCCCAAAGAGATTATAAAGAAGGGAAAGGGACCTGTATGTGCACGAATGTTTGTGGCAGCCCTTTTGTAGTGGCTAGAAACTGGAAACTGAATGGATGTCCATCAATTGGAGAATGGCTGAATAAATTGTGGTATATGAATATTATGGAATATTACTGTTCTGTAAGAAATGACCAACAGGATGATTTCAGAAAGGCCTGGAGAGACTTACACGGACTGATGCTGAGTGAAATGAGCAGGACCAGGAGATCATTATATACTTCAACAACAATACTAGATGATGACCAGTTCTGATGGACCAGGCCATCCTCAGCAAGGAGATCAACCAAATCATTTCCAATGGAGCAGTAATGAACTGAACCAGCTATGCCCAGAAAAAGAACTCTGGGAGATGACTAAAAACCATTACATTGAATTCCCAATCCCTATATTTATGCACACATGCATTTTTGATTTCCTTCACAAGCTAATTGTACAGTATTTCAGAGTCTGATTCTTTTTGTACAGCAAAATAATGTTTTGGTCATGTATACTTATTGTGTATCTAATTTATATTTTAATATATTTAACATCTACTGGTCATCCTGCCATCTAGGGGCGGGGGTGGGGGGGGTAAGAGGTGAAAAATTGGAACAAGAGGTTTGGCAATTGTTAATGCTGTAAAGTTACCCATGCATATATCCTGTAAATAAAAGGCTATTAAATAAAAAAAAAAAGAATTTTATTTTGATATCACTATTCTGTGTATGGGAAGCTGGACCATGAAATCTCTAGGAATTTTTCAAATTCAGAGATTTTAAGGTGATGTTTTTTTGGGATAGAATTTCCAGAGAAGCATTAGATGTTACAAAAATTCTCTCTCTACATAGAAAGCTTCCTTCCCATAGTAAAAAAAAAAAGGATCTAGAAATGGGAATGACAAACAAATTAAGATCAGGATTTCTGATTGTTGAAGAGAGAGTAATTCTGGAAAATTAATTGGAATATTCTTGGTTCTGCTTTTGAAACAAACAACAAGAATGAGAATGATTCTGGAGACATCAATCAGGATAATTGGAAACTGATTCAACAGTTGGCAGAAGTATTGCCATTACTTGGAACAGAACTTGGAACAGAACTGGAAATGATGATGACCACAATGGATGGCCGTCTGGTGAAAATCAGTGCTTCCTCTGTCATGCAGGCAGTTCTCAAAGAAAGCAAACATGCACTATTTTTAAGAGGGTCAAATAAGTCTGCAAGTATTTGTGAAACAGCTGCCATGTAGTAGGTTCTATATTAAATACTGCTGATACAAAGAAAGGAAAGGAATAAAAATTAAATGAGGGTGATGATATTGATATTGGTCTAAAAATTGCTATTATACCTGATGCTTCTGTTATTCATCCTTCCCTCCCCTCTTCCTTGTATACAGCACCAAGTTCCAACTAGCTTCCCTAAGAAATATGTTACATAATAACAACGATCCATATTTAATTCAATTCAATAAGCATTTATTAAGCACCTCCTGTGTATTAGACAATTTGCTAGCTGTGAGGGATATAAAGTAAAAAAAAAAATGAACATTTCCATTCTGTACTATTTTATTTTTCTGATGGAATTTAGAGAATGTTTTAAAGTTTATAAACAATTGTTTCATTTAAACCTCTTTATAGTCCTCTGAGGGAAGGTCACCAGGTATTTTTATCTCTACTTTCAAGATGAGGAAACCGAGGTATGCAAAACTCTAAGTGACTGCTTCAAAATTTGTATTGCCCTCCAGAATGATTATATCTGTTAATGCCAGAGGTGATTTTTGAACTCATGTTTTTCTGAATCCAAGTTTAACAATTGCTCCACTAAGTCAGGCTGTCTATTATGGATATAGATTTTTATTTTTCTGGAAATAAGTGCTAATGTTGTGTAAATTCGAGTCTGCTACTCTTTTTAGACTGGTTTTTTTTTTTTTTTTTTAGGTTCACGAGTATAAGGCTGGGAAGTGCTCAGGGTCTGTTTTATTACCTTCTACTCCCTGTTTTAGGGCTTCAGCTTTGTCTAAGCTGTCTACCTGTCCTAATGAACACTCTTGGCATTTCTTTTGGTCCCTCTGGGTAAGCATTTCCAGCTAATACAGAGTATATATCTCAGAATGGGCAGCTGAGTGGTGCTAAGGTACAACTAATAGTCAGGACTTAAATTGAATAATGGTTAAAATAAATGTTGTGCTTGGGCTTACTCTTTTTCCCAGTGGGATCACTTTTGAATTTGAACTGGAAAGATCTTTAGAGATCGTTTGGTTTGATCTCACCTGAGTCATGTAGGAACTGTAGTGACTGGAGCAATTAAGTTGGGGGAGATGGCACAAAGGAGTCTCTACTCTTTGGATGCTGTTATTACAGATGACTCCTGAATTCAGTGAAAAAGAGGAGGGGATAGTTAAGTAGAGAATTTTAAGAGAGTTGGTGAGAGTTAGGAACCTTTAGGGAGACAAAATCAGATGAGGCTCAAGAGGGAGGTAATAGAAGGCTGAAAAACAAACCTCCAGATAATGGTACCCTGGTGAAAATGCCCAATGATCCCACCTTATTTATGGTTCTGTGTCCAAATCCCTCATTTTAAAGATGTGAAAAGTCAGGCAAGAAAGAGGAAGAGACTTGAGTTCAAGTTGTCTTACGAGTGTTTCCTGATGCAGCCAGGATATTTATCATGGTAATATGAAGTCTTTCTGTCCTGTAAGCTGATCTTTACAGTCACCTCTCTTCCACAACCATAGCTGTAGGAAGTAGGATGGATTGGATATGAATTTGTTAATAGTAAAAAGAAACTCATGAGTTTACTCTGACACAAACTGGGAATATGGAACCACCTAGCTCAGGTACAATTATTATGATCACTCAGCCATTTCTGCTAATCTAAAGTTTTCTAGTACTCCCCCGCTAAAAACCAGTAGACAAGATGGCAGGTAGATAATGCAGTGGCCAGCTAGGTGGTGCTATAATGGATAGAGTGCTGAGCCAAAAGTCAGAGTCATCTTCCTGCGTTCAAATCTAGCCTCAGACACAGACTAGCTGTGTGACCTTGGGCAAGTCACTTAACCTTGTTTGCCTCAGTTTCCTCATCTGTAAAATGAGCCAAAGAAGAAAACGGCAAAATACTCCAGTATCTTTTCTAAGAAAACACCAGAATGGGGTCATGAAGAGTCAGACACAATTGAAATGACTGAATAACAACAAGATAATATGGCAGCTAGGATGCTGAAATTTCATTGAAGAAGAACTGGATTTAAATCTTGCTTCAAAATTGCAAATTTTGTGAACTTGGGCAAGTTATAACCTTATTTAGCTTTAATTTCTTCATCTACTAAATGGGGATAAAATAGCACTTAACTCACTATTTGGATCAACTGAGGTAATATAAAACATTTTGAGAATCTTAAAGATTTACAAGGATTATATAAAGGCATAGTAGTACATAGTAGTAGTTTTTAACAGACAATTACAGCTCTTGCTGAGGTTGTCAATCTTCAGTTTGCCTCCATTTTCGGAAATCTAGTGTGAATGTCATGGAGGTGAACCATATCCATGGCAAACTGAGACAGGGTTGCACGACCAGGTAGGTCCTATATTCATAGTAGGGTTAAGTCTGTGTGACACCCTGGGGTTTTGGTCTATAGTATTTGGAATTAACATGGTTCATGCTACTTGTGTGGGATCCACAAAAGCACGGCCCCGGGGTTTAATGGGCTGAGGCTTGAGTTGATGCACTGAGGTCCCAAGCACATGAGGCTAAATAGTAATTGGACTATACTCTATTAATATATATGCTTGGAGAAAGAATGGCCCCCGCCCACTCTCTGTGCAAGTCCTAATGTGTTGTATAGGAAATTACCATTTTGGTGGGCGGAGGCAGAGGGGCAGGAAGGGAAGGAGAGAGAGACTGCTGGCTGGGTTCTGCTCTGGTGGTTGCTGATCTCGTGGCTTTTGGTCTGGCTAGCTTCTTGACTTAGTTCCCTTTTACCTCTGATCCCCTTCTACCTCTGATTCTTCTTCATCTCTACTGAGAATAAAAGATTAAAGATTTTCCCCTAACCTGAATTCCTGACTCTGGCTGATTTTAAATTAAGCGGTCATCACACTGGGGTGAGCAGCCCTGTTGGCTTTCTTGGTTTATGGGACATGTGGGTAAGCCCGGAAGGAGGTGCCAAAGCCTTTTTGGATCACTTCAGGAATCAGCTGGTGATGAACGGGGCCTTTAGGCTGGGAAGACTCTAAACATATCTGAATACTGACATTTAAAGTCTTTCCCTCATATTAATTTGGCAGGTCATGAAGACCCAAAGAAGCCATCTTTGGCAGAAGATGCCAGATTGATTATGGATTTATAAATAGAGTAAAGAAACAAATAAAAACCAGTTATTATATTTGAAACAGCAAGCTACAATTCAAACACAGAAAACAGGAAAGGGAATTTAAGGAGATATGTTTCATGAGAGGTAATTGTAAAATTGACTTATTATTTTTTATTATTCGGGACTATATTATTATTATTGTTTGATTGTGTAAAGATGGATTGTAATTTTGTGTATATTATAAATAAATGACAGAAGGATCAGTAAAGAACAACAAACATTCCTACTTAGAAACAAGAAACATGAAGTGTTTAGTTAGTAGGGTTTTGGCTAAGCCTTGGAAGGTACATGACTCCAATTACTGGGCTGATTACTGGGCAGACTTTTGGGTGTTCCCTAAACACCTCAAGACATCACACCTTTCATGGTTTACCAATCATTTTAATAACTGAAATCTCTATAATGAGTTATAAATAGAGTTATGGATTTCATAACCCTGGTTGCTGGTGATGCTGTTGTCCATTCAACATGGATTAGGAGCAAGGGCTAGATTTTGAAAAGTTTATTACTTTAGAATTCTGATGGCTATAGTCATTATTATGATTGTCAAGTGCCCAAGCCCAGTCAGAAGCTGCAAAAAAATAAAGTATCTCCAGGGACAAGTGAGTCAATAACACAGTGAGACAAAACAAATAAAATGTTATTTCTAACTTAACCTCTAAAACAATTTAAAAAATGAAATAAAATGGTTCTGTGTCACAGACACCACCTCTTTTTCTCATTTTTCTTTTAGAAGAGAGCACCAGGGCTTATTATTGCTTCCATTACCATTTTACCATCACTCCTAATTCTCCACTAGAATGCAAATTCCTTGAGGGCATTTTAAGAAATGTACCTACCCCTAGTGTCCAGCACAGAGCCTTGTACAAAATAGTTGTTGTCATTCAGTGGTTGTTGGTGGCTGTGTGGGAGGGAATTGAATCAATTAGGTAAGTAGAATTTAAGATTCTGGAGAGTAAGATTCGTTCTTAGTATTCATATCCCTTATACCTTGCACAGTGCCTGACAAGCGTTGCTATCTATCCTTGGTTCATTGGTACCAGGGAGAGGATACCATGATTTATAAGCAAATTGGATTTTAGCGAGTGCAGATTCACCAACCTCACTCTGTCCTCTGGAGCCATCTGATCTGGTGGTAAGATATAGCTCAGGATGACGGGAGATGGCCCTGGATGCAGTGGAAGATGCTGGTCTTTAAAATTAAGGGGTTTCTCAGGTGACTGAGGCAATAATAAATGGTTGCTAATTGATTATTTTCTCCAATTCACCTATTGGAGAGGACACAATTGTAGCACCCAAGACATATCTTTGTCATACATAGGACCTCCAGACAACACAATCTAGGTTCAAGTTGCTTTCAGGGTTCTATATGAAATTGAAACAAAATAAAAGAACAACAACAAAAAACCCCCAACATAGCTCATGAGCCCCCATTGGTGTGTTTATTTTTTCCTCTAATCAGAGAACATTTTAGTTTAAAGAAAAGATATTTAATGAAATATCACAAGAAAAATGCAATCAAATATTCATCCCCAAACCTGATGCATGCTCTTTAATGAATACACAAGTGATTAGAGGGGAGAAAGAAATACTGGTTATCACAGAGAAATATGCTTCAAAGATCTATAATTTTATCTATGTAGCTACTTAGAAAGTTAAGCAATAAGAGTTCTGTGCCTGAAATCAGGAAAACCTGAATTCAAATCTGGCATTAGATATTTATTAGATTATGATATGGAAAAATCACTTAACCTCTTTTTGCTTCAGTTTCCTTAAGTATCCAATGAAAATACTATTAGCATCTACCTCTCAGGATTGTTATGGACAACAAATAAAATTTGTTGCTTTTTCTCTGAAAACTGGTATATTACCTCCAGCCATTTATACTATATCATAGTATGACTTTAGTTAAGTATAAACAAATGTACCAGATTTTAAAATATCCCATCTCCCCTTAAAAATGATGGAAGATTTAAAAGATAATCTTTTCTATCATATAGCTCAAGAAAGAGACACTAGGTTTTCCAGTTTCCTCATATCCTGAATAACTCCTTTCCTCCCTCTTTTCCCTCAAGTCATTATGGTTAGGAAAACTTCTTATTTCCTTGCCAATACAGAATGATATTATTTAGTAATATTAGAATGATATTTCTCATCACACAACTCACTGGCAGCTTTGAATAGCATCATTCATTTCAGGATTACTTGAATAATTTATTTTATCCAGAGAATAATTTTAACTAAAAATCCTTACCATCCTCCTCACTAAAGAGCACCATTTCCCCCTAAAATCCTTGTTCTTGAAAAACTATCTGAATTAGTCCAGTATATAATGACATATATACTAACCTTTAAATAATCTTTACATTTAAAGGTTATAAAAAGATTTATTGAGGTAATCAAATCTATATAGTAAAGAGAATACTGGATTTGTAGTAAATTAAATCTAAGTTTATTCCAATGTGATATATTGTTGTTTTTTTTTTTTTTTTTTTTTTTTTGGTAGGCAAATCACTTAACCTCTTTCATCCTTTCCTCATTTGTAAAATGGGGATAATAATAGTACCCTCCCTTCCAAGATTTTTTAGGAGACTCAAGTGAGATAATTTATGTAAACTATTTGCAAGTCTTAAAATCTTTTATGAAGCTCAGCTCTTATCTTACTTTCTCTCATTTTTGAAAATTTGAGATAGAAACGGTTCTGTGCCAAGTCACTACCCTTATTAGTCATTTATATTTAATGTTCCATGAGCTATTGCATAGGTGGACAAAAAAGCTTCTTTCAAATTGAATCGAAGTATCATGATGTGGGGAGATGAAGGCGGGGAGAAAAAAAGCAAGAGGAGAAGGAAAAGAAAGAAAAGGAGAAGGAAGAGAAAAGAGACAAAACCTTTGTCTTCAAGTCTCCTTCTAAAATGGCCAGATTATACGCTAGGATTCAAAACTTCTCAACTCTACCCTCCTGAGAATTAGATAGATAATCATTACTTTTGCTTTTTGAGCTCTTCCAGATATGCCAGTGAAGGGAGGTGTCCTTTTACCCCAACCTTTTCCAAGCCACAATTTTCTTTTAAAAGCTGTCCTATCTTGTTAATATAAAGAAAGCCATTCCCTCAATCCGGTAAATAGGACCTATTATTGAGAAAATCAAAATTTTGTGATTTCCTCTCATTCTAAAAAAACAAAAAATTAAACCCCTAAATAAAACAAAACTCTAGAAGACATCTAGGTATCAAATGATAACTCATAATAATGCTTAGTAATGTCAGGGATTGTTAAATTTCACATGATTTTTCTATACCAGAATTAGAGGTATGTTTTAGATTGGGTCTGTTTCTTGTCTCATACAGTGTTCTACAGAGAGTAGATTTGGTAATTCAAGATTTTGGTTATTCAGTGAATGGTATCCAACTTTATGAATAAAATGAATGTTGAGGCCCATAAATAAGGAAGCTCCTTCACTTTTATATGAAGGAAAGAATTTTCTTATATTTATTAGAAGTCATGATCTCTAGTAGTTTGAGCAGAACATGCTTGGTCTTCTGCCAGATGTCATTCTTTAGCTGTCAATGAGATTTTGATTTGCTCTTCAACAAATTTAGTATGGATGAGAATTTAATTACTATAACATTTGAAAATTTGGCCATCTGAAAATGTAATTAGCTACAGATTTTGTAAAAGAGAATTTGTATTAATGGGAAAAATATTCTAAATATTTAAACTTGATCAATGGACATGCTCTGACCAGAATATATTAATGCAGTTAAGTCATTGTTTAAACACCTTGCAACCATATTAGGTTGAATAAGCAAACACCTGACGTCAAAATCTTTATTTAGGACCAAAGGAGGAGGACAAAACAATTTTAGTTACTGTTTATATCATGCAAAAATCGAGGGATGAGATATGTTGTAATGATTGCATAAATTACCACTTTGTTAATTGATCTCTTCTGGCAGAATATACGCAGAATTGTTCATTTAATCCCATAGACATTGTTGTAGATGTTAACAACAGGGCTCCTTTCCTATGCGTTTGGACTAGAGCAGAAGTTGTTAGCCTTTTAAAAATTTTCAAGTTCCTTTGGTAGCCTAGTGAAACCTATGACAAAACTTTCTTAGAATAATGATTTTTTTTAAAAAAAAATCATAATTTAAAGCAGTGGTTCTCAAACTTTTGTTTTCAGTATCTTTATCCTATTAAAAATTATTGGGGATCTCTCGAAAGCGGTTTTGTTTATCTGGATTATATTTATAGACATTTACCATATTGGAAATAAAAACTATTTTTGAATTTGTAGACCCTCTAAAAGGGTTTCAGAGATCCCCAGGATTCTCTAGACCATACTTTGAGAACCACTGAAAAGAATAGTCAAATTTCAGTTATAAATTAGTGAAAGTTAAAATGTAATTTTTTCCCACTAAAATCACAGACCTTTAAAGAGTCTTTGTACCCCAGATTAAAAATCCTTGAATTAGAGGATTAATGAGATGCTTTTTAACTCTTGAATTCTGTGATTTTTTTTTGTTCAACTTTCCAGCTGATGCTCCTGCAAAGAGAACATTATCTAGTTCTCAGATCTTGCTAATTTTTAGAAAGTATTCTGCCTAAGAAATAGTTACTCTCTTGAATTGTGAATTCAAGGGGAAAAAATCAGTAAACAAAGAGAATCAATATTTAGCCTGAGAGACTACAGTCAAGTATAACCATTATTCTCTAAACAGATCTTGAATAAGATACATACACATTTATAGTGCCCACATTTCTATTTTTAGCACTATGTCAGGGAATTGTGGCTAATGAGAGGGAGGGAGGGAGAAAGGGAAGAAGGGAGGAAAATGAGCTGGCTGGGACTTCAGAAGCCCTATCATCCAATCTCTTACCCCATGCAGGAATCTCTTTGACTAAACTCCTGACAGATGGTCAACCAGACTCTGCACGAACATTTCCAGTGACCGTAAACTCAGGGGGGAAATGATGGCTGTCTTCAAGAATTTGAAGGGCTGTCATATAGAAGAGGGATTAGACATGTTCTATTAGGCCCCAGAGGCCAGAACCATTCACTGAAGGGTAGAAAGTAAAGAGAAACAAATTCAAATTTGATTTCAAGATGAATTTACTAAAAATTAAAGTCAGTCAAAAGTTAAATGAGCTGTGGGTTAACAATAATAATAACAATGGTAATAATAGCTAGGATTTAGGCTTTAAGATGAGCAAAGTGCTTTACATAAATTATCTCACCTGATCTACCCAAACACTCTGAGTTAATAGGTGCTATTATATCCCTATTTTACAGATGAGGAAATGGAGTCAGAATCTAGGGGATTTACCATACCTAAGTATAATACATAGATATTAAGTAACTGAGGTTAAATTCGAATTCAGATTCTCCAGACACTAAGACAAATGATTTTTCCATTATATTATTTTGTTGATGGCATCAGCATCTCTGCGGGGT
Source organism: Sarcophilus harrisii (assembly GCF_902635505.1). Lineage (NCBI taxonomy): Eukaryota > Metazoa > Chordata > Mammalia > Dasyuromorphia > Dasyuridae > Sarcophilus > Sarcophilus harrisii. Next base: position 259,577,913 of record NC_045430.1, on the reverse strand, counting down.
CATTTAGGAGTGCCAGAGAGGAAAAAAAGAGCTGACATAAAGTGACATAATATCTTTGCAAGTAGGAATTGTTATATTCTTTCTACTTTTATTCCCCACACTTAATGCAGTGCCTGGCTCATGGTAGGTGCTTTATAAATTGTAGATTGAGTATAATATTGGTCTCACACCATTTTTATTCCCTTATTGTTAACATCACCACTAATCAATCTAAATATCAATCAATACTAAAGAAAGTACGCTAACCATTTGTGTGTCTGTTGACTTCATTTGTCTTCCTGATCAAAATGGATCAACTGGGTCAATGATCTGATTTGTTATTTGACGATCAAAAAGCAAATTATCAATTCAATCCAATGATTGTCTCTGGTCTGTGTTTCATGTGTATTTCTAAACCCACACTGATAGGGGCTTAAACAAGACCATTACTTTTCTTTTTTTCTTTTTCACTTTTCCCTTGATATTCATTATTTATTTATTTCTTTTATTCATTAAAGATAAAGTCACTGGTATTTTATACGAAGAGAACACATTTGTCTGGAGTATGCATTGTACTTTAAGTGTCTATGTAGAATGTCAATCATTTTCTGTTAGAATTATCAGTTTAATCTAGGTTAAAGGCATTCTATTCCTTTAAAAAGGAAGATACTGAATAATTTTACAAAATTCAGTTTAGCTTAAAGGTTTCATAACAAATGGTACAGTAGATAAGGCTGAAAACATTGCCTTTAAAGAGCTAATATTATGTTGAAGAAAAGGGAATAGACCACCTCCAAGACCACTTGGAGGAGGAAATAGAAAGTTGCTAGTGATTATACAATTAGCCACTAGTATCGTATTCTTTTAAAAATTTTAAGTCACTCACAAAATAAGCAAATTTCAGGGGAAGGGAATACTAAGCAATGGACTTGACTAACATTAACTATTTAACCTTTGAATATTATTATTTTTTCCTCAAATCAAGCTTCATAACAATTTTTTTTGTATATGAAAATACTTAATCCATGCACCTAAATATCCAAACGATATCAAAAGAATTCCAAGAAGACATCAAAATAGTGGATGATTTCCATATGATGAATTTATGTGTGGAATCACATAATTTTCTAGAGTTGAAAGGCACCCAGGTAGTTATCTATTCCAGTGCTTCCATGAAAGGAATATCTGCTGTAAAAATTCCAATATATAATCATTCAGACTCTTCTTAGAGATACAAAAAGGGGAAGATGGTAAGAGTCACCTAGGCTCACGAAAGCATGGTTGGGAAGATGGACTTAGAAGGAAAACCCATGTTGAATGTGTCTCAGATAAACTGGATTATTGGGACAGCTTCTTATAGCACCCCTTGATATTTTGTGACTTCTGATTGACTTAAATGGGTCCATACCTCAGTATACAAAGTAGAGCTAGTCACTTGATAAATTTGGCATATTACCCAGATTAAATGGGCCATCTTGCCTCCTTACATTGAAAAGTGTTATTGTGTGTTGCTTTGCCTAATTATAGAGCTATTTTATATAACTACAAAGAAAAATAAATTTATCTCTTAGGATTATTATTGTTTATTTCCAGAATAATGTGGATTTGCATTCCATACACAGAAATAATTTATGTCAAGGCAGCTAGGAGGCAGGAACTTTTATTCTTCAAGTCAGAGATCTAGTAAAAAGCTTTATAAACAATTCTTTCAAGCTAGGTTAGCAACCCTTCGAGTCTTAGGGCAAAAGTAATCATTTAAGTCATAATTTCTTGCACAAATTAGATTTTTTTGTTTTGCATATTTTTTGAATTACACTGGAAATATTATATTCCCCTTCCACATTCCCTTTGTTACTGTAATCACACAGAACTCAAAATAGCAACTGTCATTATTACTTAATTCAGCAGAGTGGTACAAGCAGGCAGCAATGTCCACATTGAGAATGACAATGTGAGCTCAGATGCTTGGTGAAGCAAGTGGAATTAGAATCTCCTCTCTGTCTTCCTTTATATCTGTCTCTTGTCTCTCTGTTTCTGTCTCTGTCTCTCTCCTTACCTTCTTGCTTGTCTCTCTCCATATCTATCTCTGTGTGTCTCTTCTCTATTAAATAAGACTTTCCAAATTTTAAATGGTTCTCTGATAGAAAGCATTTAGAAGGCCAAGAGAATAGAAGTGAATTAAAATATTTTAAAATTGTATCGTTTCTTTGGGATAAAATAAACAAATGAATACAATGAAGAAAATTAGAATCAAATCTCTAAGTTTGAAAATTAAAGTCACACAGAACTGGTTCCTTGGGCTAATTAAAGAGCATTGATTGGTTCCAAAGGGAGATCAGTGCTGCTTATATTTGCTCTGAAGAGTGATATCAATTTCTGGTTATACAGGGTCTTGTCAAATTTCTACTACTTTTGAAGGAATGAGGAAAGGTCTTAAAGAACTGTGAAGTTTGGGAAATGTAAATTGGGACTTGATCAATCTCACTATTGATAGCACAGGTTCATGGAAAGGTGCCATCAGCAGAACATTAGGAATGGAGCATAGGTCAACAACTTTGAAATGATCCCATCTTCTCTTTCCTTTGATAATGTTCCCATGGAAAACAGCCTCTCCTAGCCTGGATGATGTCAGCAAAACCCAAGGTACTTAATACTGCTTGCTCAAGTCTGGGGCTTTCCAAATCATTGACTCGATCAAAGAGTGACAAAGGAAATTGAAACTGATGACCTGAGAAGTTGACATTTCCCTGTGCAGTTAGTGATGTGTTTCAGGGAAGGGTAGGAGAGACACAGAAATAACAAAACAAAACAAAAACCAAAGAAGAGTAAATTTGTCTGCCTTGAAGGCTTAAAATCCTCAACTTTCTTCCTGATTTTTCAAAATGTCTGGGAAATGTCTAGACATTTTTCAAAATGTCTAGGTTTTTCTAAATAAATGAATCTTCTACACAGCTAATAAGCAATTCTTTAATTATGACTTTTCCAAATTAGGATTTTCTTTTTTCTTCTTGCTGAAAATATTTCTAAAATATATAACAAAGTACATTCTTTAGTAAGAAAAATCCACAGGACATAGTTAAATTTTTTTTGGTTGTTAGGAGTGATTATCAGACCCATTAGCTTTTATACTCACAGGCAGCAGGGTATCAGAGAAGTAGCATGGCATTGTACAAACCATCATAGTATTGTAACATATATTTTTCAACACCATATAGATACTTTTTATTTTATCCTTCAGAAAATGCCTCAAACTTAAAAGATTCACATTGGTCTATAAACAATCAAAATATCTTTCCTCCATCTCTGAGAGGTTCATCTTTTCTTTAATTTTTCTCCCAACTAATATATTTTCTCTGTCTCCTTCCATCCCTCCCTCCTTTTTCTTTGTCTTTTCCTTCACTCATTTCCCACATGAATTAAAAAGTTCCTGTGACAAGTAGAGTTAGTCAAGCAAAAAAAAATTCCCCCATTGGCTATAACCAAAAATGGATGCCTTATTGCCCATTTTGAGTCCATCACCTCTTAGTCAGGAGCTGGGTGGCATTCTTCATGAGTTTTCTGGAATCGTGGCTGGTTATTTTTTTCATCAGTGTTCTTACAACTTTCTGAGTGCTTCCCATTTATAACATTATTGTTATAATGTAAATTATGTTCACTTTATTTTACAACAATTCTAAGTTTTCCCAGGATTCTCTGACATTATCTTCTTCAGAGAGACATAGATTTTTATCAGTGTCCAGATACAGGATCATAAGCCTTGAGCTGTGAAATGATCAGATAGATTCTTATCTTAATTTTAACTGTTGAAGCTGGAAAGCTCAGCATTGATCTCTTTCTAATCCCTCATTTTCCAGATGAGGAAACTGACTTTCAGAGATTGTGAAAAGACTGAAGAACCAATTCTTATCTAAGGTTACACCAGTATATTGAGCAGCCCAAATAGGATTTGAATCCAACATCATATGACTTTACTTAAAAGCTGTTTACAAGTTAGTTTTCTCACCTTTAAAATGAGGAGGGTTGTACTAGATCACCATTCAACTCCATTTTAAGGTCTATAATTCTATAATTCAACAAGCTAAGAATCAATGGTTCTATAGGATACTTAGGGTGTTTTGTAATTTTTGCATATTCTTCTTTTTAGTGTTTAGAAGAATGGTCACATACAAACCCCATGGTTTGCATTCTTTTATTTTAATTCTTGTATAAAACCAACCAAAAGACAGAATCCACTGTGTCTTGATAGACTGATTCTGGGTCAGTAACAAAACAGCAGATTAAAAGGTGCCTATCTCCTTTCCTCTGAAAAAAAAAAAACAGTGTCCCTATGGTCAGTGACAGACTTTTTATGAATTCAGAATGATTGCTTTTTTCTATACAAATGCCTGTGGAAAATGGTTCTTTCAGAAATACATTTGATCTAGAGACAAATTTCTTTATTTGCCAAAGATATATTCATTATCCAACCCTGTAGCTTAATATACAAAATAAAATTGTATTAATTTGCATTTGTCATTAAAGCATTAAGTGAATTTTCTTGCCACAATAAAAAGGAACCAAGTTCCTCCTTAGAATTGCTCTAGTGATCTTAGATTATCGTCCTTAAAGATTTCTCCTTTCACTGATGTCTAAACTTTAATCAATGAAGCCCAAATGAAGGCATAGACTAGAAGTTCCTGGACTATAGTTTGTATTTAATAATTTATACAGATTATTATTAGCATATTCAGAATGTAATTCTGAAATGTCAACATGCCCATTTGGAGGATGTATTCCCAATTTCTTTTTAACGAAAGAAGAACATAATCAAATGATTATGAAAGCCATTGTTCTTGATTGTTTTGTTCCCCATGTCTACTCAGTTTCCTAGGTTTGGAAATTTGGCATATCTGATCCCTAATGGCTTTTCCTCCTTCAGATGCTGTAACTGGATGCCATTTGCTATTTTTTTCTTAATCTTGCTTCTATGTACTCCATACCATAAGGGTGATTTTCTCATTGTTGATTTGTTAAGGGGAAAAATGTATTCCGAGTGGGTAGATGAAAAAAAAAAAAAACATCAAAACATAAGTTGGATGGTATCTACTCTTTGTACCCTAATCTTTAAGGAAAGCTTCCTGGGCTTAGCTTGGCTTTGGGACTTATTTTTTAAAATTCAGGAATATCTGGTTGCCCTTGATCCCAAAAAGGAATGACATTTCTCTCCCACAATGCCCCCATGCCATTGTTAGCTTTCCTACTGAAAACACCTAATCAACCTCATTTTAACATTCTTCAGCTACTTTTACTCTGTCAATCACAAAGTGTTCTAGTTGCTGGTCAGCTTTTGGGTCTGTGTACATTACTACTTCATCACTTCCTTGATTCAATATCTTCATTTCTTCCTCCCCCAAAAGGAACAAGATATACAATCAAAGCTTTTCCTCTTGCCCTATAATTAGAATGTGATTGCATTTTGCAGACTCTGAAAATAGAAGAGACAAATTCATCAATCATATGCTCTGGTTTATGTTTTCTTTGGTTTTCTAATGACCATCTATATTTTCTGTTTCTCATCATTTTTGCTGCTGTTTTGAATTTCTGCCATTGCACCTTGTTTATTCTGTTAGTTCTCTCTCTTTCTCCAACTATCCCCTATCTTTTGTTCCCTCTTATCTTCTTTTATTGGTTGATTTCCTTATGCATCTTATCTTTGACATCAACAATATTGGTTATTGTGCTTATTATTGGCTCCTTTCTTCCAATTCGTGAGCTGATCAGTCCCATGTTGTTTCTAGATTCTTCATATCCTGTAGGCTATGTTCATCATTGCTCATGCTCAGATGTCCTTCCTTCTTTTCAACTGTTCCAGAGCAGTGAGGCTGCCAACAATCTGATAGTAAATTATGAGGTTCTATTATACTATCTATATCCTTGAAAAGCATTTCCTGGTATTATAGATATGTATTTTCTTAATTATTTGAAAGAATAGTGATCAGAAGTTAATTTTCTCCATCACATTGTATCTTCAGATTAAAATCACTTTCTTATAAATGTTGCATTAGTAGTAACTTATAACCATCTAATATTCAATTCAATGACTTGGATAAAGTTATAAATGGCTTCCTTATCAAATTTGCAGATGACAGAGCTAAATAATGCAATGGCCAACACTGAGCCAAGGATCCAAAAAGATCCTTGAGAGGCTAGAAAATTAAGCCACATCAAATAAGATGAAATTTAATAGAGGAGAAAGTAATATCTCAAACTTGAGAAAAAAATCAACTTTACAAATTCAGGGTGTAGATAGCAATCTTTTTGAAAAAGGTGCTCATAGTTTATAATAGTATAAGGTCAATTTGAGTCATTTGAGAGGGTGGCTCCATCTTCTTTCCCAGAATTTCCTGGAATGAAGCCAAAAAACCATTTTGGGCAGCAATGAGAAAGTCAAAATTTCTAGGATTAAAGAGGTGATTGTCCTACTGTACTCTGCCATGGTCATGTCAAATGTTAAGTTATTGGGACCATTTCTGGGTATTACATTTTAGAAGGGATATTGATAAAGGGAGGCAACTGTGATGGTGAATGGCCTTCTGTTTATGACACACAGGAACAGGATGAAAGAAATGAAAGAGAAGCATTAAGAATAATACATTATCTTCAAGTACTGAAGACACACCAAGCACAAGAGGACTTAGGTATGTTCTGTTTACCCAGGAGGGCAGAATTAGGAACACTGGGTGGAAGGTACACAAAGGAAAAATTTATAGTGTCTACTTTGTGTCAAGCATTATATTAAATGTTTTTATTTGTTTTTATATATATATTTTTACAAATATTAAATCTTTTGGTAAAGTTAAAAAGATCAAAACAAACTAATAAACAAAAACTTACAGCAATTAGAGCTGTCCAAATGTTGGATGGAGAACTAGAGAGGAGGTGATATTTCTCCTTTGAGCAAATGCTGAAGGACCAATTCTTGGATATGTTTCAGAGGAAATTTCTGGATTACATATGGGTTCACCACTAGGTGCTCTTCACCTCTGAAATGACATGGTTTCTGTAACAGAGATATGCTATTTGCATACAATTTGTAATCGATCATAACTCAGTAGCAATTAACATAAACAAAAAAAATCAGGGATATAGAGATGAACAGAGGAATAGGGAAAAAGACAGGTTTTTTTTTTTCTTCATGGAAAAAGCTCTAAAAAAAGTTTAGAGAACACATGAGAAGTATAGAAGTAATCTGCCAAAAGGAATATCTCTTGCCCCAATAATTAATTCCTTTTTATTGAGTGACAAAATCTGTTCACATGGAAGGTGCCAATACAAGTGGCAGAATAGTGAGAAAAAAATCCTACAAAGTTCCAGCTTGGTTTATTTGTGTAGCCACAAACTTAAATGAAAATATGGTGGTAGAACATGTTGGTGGCTTTTTTCAAAAACATTGTGGAAATGGTTGTCTCCACTTAGGGGGATTGAAATCCAAAGAAGCTGTAGATCCAAAGGGAAGGAACACTTGCCTGGCAGTGGGAGCAGACAATGTTTAATCAACTTACAAATAGTAGAGCATAGGATCAGAACTAAAAGAGACCGGAGAGGCCATGTAATCTAACTTCTTAATTTCACATATGAGAAAACTGGACCTGTGAAAGTTACATGACTTGTTCTAGGTCACATAGATAGTCAAAGTTAGATTTGGGATTTGAATCCATGTTTCAAAAACTCAAACTGTAATAGTAGGTCAGTATTTAGAAAGCAATTTCTTCTCTCTCTCTGTCTCTCTGTCTCTTTCTCTGTGTATCTATCTCTCTGTCTCTCCCTTTCTCTCTTCCTCTTTGTCTCTCTTTTTTCTCTTTCATACATACATATACACCCAGAGAAATATATAAGAAACTGCAGTTATTTTTAAAGTAATTCTTTCTGTCAGGAGATGGAAATGCAAGGAGGTTAAAATGATTTTTATCAAAGTGAAGAAGTTAATAAATGGTATTCAGGATTAAAACTCAGGTGTGTGTCACCTTCCATTTCCTCTTTATTCTAATGCCTCTCCAGTGGAATGATGAATAGAAATAATGGTTTCAATATTCATTGCTTTTACATTAGAAATTGGTGTTAATCTGATTATTCACTTATATTTTGGGGCTAATCATTTCTGCCTAATCTCTATAACATTACATGAGTGTTAGGATAACTCACTGCAGTCAGTCAGTCAATAAACTTTTTAAAAAGCACCCATTATACACTAGGTACTATGCTAAGCATTGGGGATACAAAAAAAGGCAAAATTCAATAATTAAATAAACATTTATTAAGCACCTACTATGTGTCAGGAACTATACTAGGTTTGCTGGATAGTCTTTGCTCTCAAGGAACTCATCAAAAGAATATCTTCCACTGATTATTTTATTGGAAAGACATCATGGCAAATAGAAAAGGTGCTTCATCTTGGAGCTAACAGAAAATTTGTGGGGAATGAAGTTTAATGAGGTATGGTGAATTAAAAGCAGCTGTTTCCAGGTTGGGAAAGGAATTCAAATGGAGGCTACCAATTTGATCCAAAGGCAAGCTCTTTTTAATAAAGAGCTTATTGCAGAATCTGACACATTTTTTCCTATTCAGCTGAAAATTTCAGGTGAAAAAACAGTTGCATTTGGAGTCAAAGCCTATGGACTGGAATTCTAGCCACTTCTTTTATCTTGATCAAGTCACTTGATTTCTCTGAGGTGTGTGTTCTTAGACAAATGACATTTCTTCTCTAAGATTTCCTTATCTATAAAATAAAAAAATCTATAAAATGAGCTAAATGGTCTCTAAGATCCCTTCCATATCTAATTCTACTGTCTTTTGTAGTCATCTATATTTGGTTTTTTTCCCTCGATGAAGCAACTACTTCACATTTACCCATGTGACCGTGCATTTGGTGGAGAGAGTTCTTTTCCCAGGAAGATCTCTATGGTTGTAAAATCCTGTTAGTCATTTTAATTGTATGAAACGCCTAATGACCTCATTTGGATTTTTTTTTTTAATAGTAATACCAGATTAGTCTCCGCTCATTTTACAGATGAAGACACTGAGGTAGACAGGATTAACTGACTGGCCCAGGGACACATAATTAATAAGTGCCTGAACATGGATTTGAACTCAGATCTTCCTGACATCAGGTCCAACATGGTACGCTCGGTCCCACCTAGCTCTTCTCTATACCAATAAAATTTGTATCCCTACAATAAAATATTAGATAAATAGTTCACCTTCTCCATTAAACTTTCCATATTTAAGAACATTCTTAGACCTTTTACAGCCCTTGTTGTTATATACATTTTTTTTTAATTTGATGAGAAAATTTCACTCTTAGACAATTATTTTATGGGTGTAAAATTTGTCTGTTCAGCAGAAACAGGTCGACTTTTAATGCCTGTCTTTTGGGTCCCACAATCTTAGATTAATATTCTGCTTATATTGAGCCCTTGTTGAATTTAATATAAATAGGCTTGACTGGAATGGAGGTCATAGATTAGAACAATGTCCTAGTGAGTTCTTAATAAATGCTTCTTGACTGACTGACTGATGTGTCAACTCAATTTTGCGCTCTCTCTCTCTCTCTCTCTCTCTCTCTCTCTCTCTCTCTCTCTCTCTTTCTCTCTCTCTCTAAAGTGAGGAATTTAATTGACTTTTATCAAAATCCACAAGTCTGAAGAGACTTTATGAACCAAGATCGGTCTAATCCACACTTGGTCAAAATCTCCCCTAGAATATACTAAATAAGTCATCATTTAACATTTAACTTTAACATTGCCCCACAAGAAGCAATTCACTATTTCCAGAACAGCCCAGTCTACTTTTACACTCAATTAATGGATATAATAATAATAGAATTTATGTAGAACTCTAAGGTTCACAAAATCTTTACAAATATTATTTTATCCTGACAATGATCCTAGGAGATCAGTGCTATCATTATTCCCATTTTGCATTTGAGGGAACTTAGGGAAACAGAGATTTATTGACTTTCCAAGGACCATATACTTAGTAAGTATCTGAAACAATTTGAATTCAGGTCTTCCTGATCTCAAGGCCAATGCATTTTCTTTTGTACCACCTATCTGCCTAGGAAGATGGGCAGGAAATGTTCTCCATGAATCCCGGGAAATGACACTCATCAGCTGTGGATAAAAGAAAACATTTCCCCTTCTTCATTTTCTGTAGAGCAGTGATTTTTTTAAAGGCTCTGAGGACTTTGTATTTCTGTTTTTACAAAAGAATAATGGCTTGTAGGGCCTCTGGAGCATTCTAACCAAAGCTAGATACCTGGAGAGGTTAATTAACTCAGAACTAATAGTAATTAAAAGATAAATGACCCCTTTAAAAAAAGAGCCAGCCACAGGAGATTTTACTGGGCTGTAAACCTTATAAGAAAATAGCACATTGTCCTTTGTGTCAGGAAGGAGCTTGATATCAGTCATTATTTAGGAGAGAAAGGCTAAGCCTAACTTTATAGTCCTATCAGCTGTGGCTTTTCATTTAAATTACTTTGGATGATTTCTCCAGTTTTATTAACAAACTTGTAAAACCACACACACACACACACACACACACTCCTGAACTAGAAAAGGAAGAAGTTTCTAGTCACTTAACCAGAAAGTTATTAGCCTGGATTTGAAACCAGTGAATTCTGTGGGTTCTGGGTGCTACCCCAGAGCTGAATGCAGCACATGAATATTCCTCTATTCCACTCTGAACTTGTGGCCTTACATGTCCCAGTAAGACTGATATTGTCTCATTTGATGTCTTTGGGTACGTATCTTAAGCGCTCTGTTTCCTTATCTATATAAAGGAGGCAAAATACTTAATTAAAATTATAGAGAAATTGTCAGGATCAAATGAGATTGTAGATGAAAGCACCATGTGTGTGTAAGTATTTGTTTATGGGAGAGAGTGTATGGGAGAGAGACACAGAGAGGAAAGACAGACAGACAGACTGACACATGGGGGGGCGCTCTAAGGGAGTGTTCCATATTTGTGTCAACTGGGATATTCACTAGAAATTTGAAGCAGCCATGTGGTTTTAGAGTTTTCTGAAGAAGAATAATTGTCCCAATTCTAAAAAGCTCTCCTTTTCTCCGAGAGGTCTTCCATTTTATTTAAAACAATATAGATTTATTAAATACCTACTGGGTATAGAACACTGTAATAGTTTCTGGTTGGGACACAATTTAGCGAAGTCTTGATTGCTTCTTTCATGGCTTTTGGTTGAATAGTGGGATAGGTCTCATTATTTGAAAAGCATTTATTAAGTACCTACTATGTACCAGTCCCTGAGCTAAGTTCTGAAGGGAAATTTCTGTGGAAATTCTTAGTGAGAAAGTGTAAGTATAAATAAGATATATGCTTATACACACATATATGAAACACATGTATTTATCTATGTGTGTGTACATATGCATGTTATATAGACATATATATATATATATATATATATACATATACACACTTATACACATATAAAAATACATATACACACAAATTTAGAGAACCATAGCAGAAAGGAGCAAATGTGTAGTGAACACATATTCTTGGGGGGAACTCATGCCTATAGACTGCCCACCTTTTATTCTTCATCTGTCTGCAGAAGAAGTCATATGATTTCCTGGTTTATGAGGCTGCTTCTAATTCTGCCATCTGGACCCCTCTCTGAGGCCTTTCTGCTCTTTTGTTAAGAGGAGTCACTTCTCTTTTTCCTACTCTGCTTGACCTTTTCCTCTGGGGCCTTTTTAGCCATCTTTCATCAAAAGCAGAAATGCTAAATCTGGGCTCTGAGAGGTTTCCACCTCAGTATAACAGGAGAAAAGGAAAGCATTACTCACCAGCAGGTGCTAGTGTGGTCTCTTCCCAGACTCAGACACTTGTATTTTGAGATTAGCTCTCAGGTCTGACCAATTCTATCCTAAACCTAGATTAGCTCAGTTCTACCACAGTGATCAAAAGCAGGGTCTCTTCAAAGGCGTGACCTCTCAATTTCATGAATATAAACTCAAATTTACACTTTCATCATCAGTACCATAGTTAGATAATATATACTTGTCCTACGATCACCAAAGAATTCTTGGGTTGAGTTTTTCAGCCATTACCTTCCAAGTCCTCAGGCCAGGTATGTATAATTGTTTTATTGGTGTTTATCTCAAAATTGCCCTTGCTTCCCTTCCCGATTCATCAGCTAAACTGGTCACATAACAAAGGGACACTCTGATGTAGTTAGAATATAGAGTGTGAGAAGGAGAAGCAGTGTCAGATAAGCTGGAAAACTGAGGTGGTAATGGATAATAGCAAGAACCAGATAACAGATAAAAATGCCAGAACTCTTATCTGGAGGATGAAAGAATCAGTTTGAATGAATGAATGAATGAGTGAATGAAAAAGTTTTTGCCAAATATTTATAATGTATCTGACACTGTGCAAAGAGTTTGGAGGTGAATAAAAAAGCAAAGACAGTCCTAGCCTTAAAGGAAATTTGCCTGCAGACAGTGGAAGACAACATCTGCAGGAGAGTGATACACATAAAAGGGATGGCTGTTTGCTTCTGGGAAGTCATAGCGATGATGGAGGAAGCAATAGGAAGGTAGATGTTATTGGTATTTGCAGATCATGGAAAGAAGACAGCTGATGGGGATTGTGTCTAAGAATGGTTAGCTATTATAGAACACTGGGGAGAAGTGGATAGAGCACCTGCCGTGGAGTCGAGAATAACTGAGTTCAAATCTACCCTTAGACACTTACTAGCTGTATGTGTGACTCTGGGCATATCACTTAACCCCAATGGGACACAATGAAAAGGAAATGGAAAGCCACTCCATTATTTTTGCCCCAAAAGCTCAATGGACAATGTCCATGGGATCACACGGAGTTGGACACGATGAACAAGTTACCATAGGCTCTCAACAATCCAGATAACATTGCTCCAGAGCCAGAGTTCCAATGCTGAATGGGTTTTGTTCTTCCATGACACTTCTGGTTGTATGGTTGAAAGGAGGTTGTGGTGGTAGTCTGATGGCAAGTACATGACTGGGACTTGGTTACCAATTAGATGTTAAAAAAATAAAACAAACAGATCCCAATCCAAAACAACAAAAAACAGGAGAAAAGAGAACTACATATTCTCATCCACTCCCCAAACTTCTCTTATTCTCTTTTTTCCACCCCAATATTTTCTGGAGCAACTCAGTCTTTCAAAAGCTTGTCTTTATTCTCTATCCATGTTCTCTTCTCCCTCTACTCCATAGTGTATATCTGTATTAAGGTTGGGCTTTATTTCATACCATCCTGCTAAATAGTGGGTTACCAGCATCAAGATGGCCTCTTGAAGATTTTAAAGACTGAGACTATTTATAAATCACAGGCTACTGCCACCCTCTTTAACCTTTCAAGTCACAGACCTCCAAAATCTAGCAGAATGGTTTGTTAATGGCAAAAAAAAAAAAAAAATGATTATGAGAGAAGACCAAACTTGTCTCTAGTCCTCAGTCTTTTATGCTGCAGTTATTTCTAGTGAAGATTTCTTGCTATAAAGCTCAGTCATGTTGAAGGTTTGTTTGTCCACGGCTTGTTTATTGACACAGCAGGACGTCCGTCAAGTTGTGTGCATGGACCATATCCCTCAATGAGAAAATTTCACAGAATAATGACTCCTGGGCTCAGAAATTGGAGATGAGCGTGTGACTTTAATGGAGATGAGCAAAACAAACACATCACAGGCTTGCAAAAAATAAAGAGGGCATAAGAGAAAAATAAGGGAATGAGGTAGAAAGAAAACTTTAGGGATTTGTATCAAAGAAAAAGAAAAGAAAAAAAATTGAATTTAGCTGTGAGCCTGAATATGTGGAAATGCTCATGGGATGGGTACAGGGAACTCTCTTGTGAGGAATTCCCTCTATCAGTTTAGAATGGCTCATTTCAAATTATTTTATTATTTAAAAACAATTCCTCCTCATTTCTAATCTAATTCCCTTCCTCCCCTCCAAGATTACCTTGTATATATATATATATATATATATATATATATATACACACACACATATATAGAGACAGAGACAGATATACACACACACATATATATATATATATATACACACATGCATGAATGTATATTTATATACACATATAGGTGTAGGTATAGATATATACCTATATGTGTATATGTAGATATATACATATCTACATATACATACATATAGAGTTACCTCATATAGATATACATATACATATATTCCATTTTCGGTATTATATATGTATATATATATATATATGTACACATAACATATATTTATTTGGTATATATTCTGTATATACAAGTGTTATAACAAGTGTTAAGTGTCTGAGGCTGGATTTGAACTCAGAGCCTCCTGGCTTCGTGGCTGATGCTCTATCCACTGCACCATCTAGTTGCCCTGGTTCGTTATCTTTTTTTCCTCTAGCAGGGTGCCTAGCATGCTAAATAACTGCTAGTTGATTGGTTGCTGCTGTGTTCCTTAGGTGCTATTGCTACTCCCTCTTCTTGGTCTCCAATTCTGTCTGCAATTACTGTTATTTAGACTGGAATTGCTCCAACATAGCTGATGATGATGTAATTAGAGGAGGTACAAATGGGAGTCCAGAATTGGATGTGCTGCTAACAAAGCGATTTTTTTCAGCATATCAATGTCAGAGACTGCTTCAAATGCAGTCATTTTTGACCAATTTTTCTTTTTTTTTTTTTGGTATTAGCAAGCATGGAATCATGGAATATAAGATTTTGGGTATCAGAAGACCTGGATTTCACTACTAGAAATTCTATTTATGACCCATTTCATAGATGAATTGCTTTACCTCTCTGGGCCTTGCCTCTTCATCTGTAAAATGGGGATAATAATAGTATCTATCTCTCTGGGCTGTTGTGAGGATAAGATCTCCAAAAGTTAAGTTACTAGTCAGCCAGCTACTCAGCCTGAAGTAGAATTTTAATACAGATCTTCTGGACTCAAAAGTTGGCCCTCAATACACTATTCCTCAATAAGGAATGCAGAGGCAGAGCAAGTCCTATCATAAACACATTAAATAACTTATCTAAAGCTCTTGAAACTTCGGTTTCTTCATCTGTAATAATACTTGTCCTCCTTACTTTAGTCCAATGTCTTAAGGAAGAAATGAGATTGAGATAATTTTTTAAAACATCAAAAAGTCTGTCTAAGACAACTGTCTCATGTGACAGGTTAAAAAACTCAGACCTGGAGAGGGGGAGATCAGTGATTTGGCCCATGTTATAAAGGAAGTGTCACAGATAAAATTTGAACTCAGACTTCAGAGACAGTGCTTTTCCCCAGAGTCTTTTTAAATTCTTAAGTGCTATACAATATAATTTTTTGTTATTATTATATTCCTGAATTTTTAAATAGATATATTCTATGAAGGTTCTGCTGCTTATTTTTAAAATTCATATTTCTCTTTAGTATTTTCTGCCCTCTTCAGTAAGTGGCTTAATTTATTGCAATTAAATGGTTCTTTGTCAGGATAGCACAGATGTGATTTTTTTGTTCTTTTGGCTGCCCATTCCTTTTTATTTCTTCAACATAAGAATAAAGACATTTTGGGCAGGCCTGGGGTTTCATATATGGTCTGGCATTTGGTTTTATTCACTCCTGGAGCTGAGTGGTAAATTACATTTTATATCTTTCTCTAACAGCACTCTTTCCCCTAAGCCTGATTTTGGTGGTTGTTAATTTAATATCTTTGCTACTGGAAATAACTTTATCTATTCTTTACACATTTCCCTGTACTTTATTTGCTCATTTTCTCTCTTATTGTCTTACGGGATTTTGTTTCAGTATGCTTAAAATGTGTTTCATTGCCAGGTCTCACTTTTGTAGATGTTCAGAGATTTCCAGAGAGGGTTCTCGCTCCCTCTGATGGCTGGTGAAAAGTGTCTCATTTGAACAGGTACAAGAACGCCGTCGGAGGCTACGCCATTTCACTCAGGGGCAACAGCATTGGCTGTCAAAGTCTTTGAGTTGTAACGTTATTATAATTTCAGGCAGATCTGATGAGCTGTGGTTTATCTACATCAAACATGTATCATGGAGGTTCAACATGGAGATTCATCATGCAGTTACAGAATACATCTGTAACAAATCTATTTGAATGAAAATTTCAGTATGAATTGCTTTTGGAGAATCCTGCCTCAGGAAGTGGGGATTCTCACTTCCCATGATTTTCTTCAGGGTCATTTCCAGTTGGGATTTCAAAATATGTCCTTCAAGCTAATTTTGAAGAAAATATGTCTTCTTATTCTAGCCTTAAGTGACAGAACCAATCAATCAATCAACATTTATTAAGAGCCTGCTCTGTGCCAGGCACTGTGCTAAGCTCTAGGGGGACAAAAAGAGCAGAAAGACAGTCTCTATAGTCAAGGAGCTTCCAATCTAACGGAATCAGACAAGATAGAATTTGGGATTTCTTAACTGTGTTCATTGAACGTTGACAATAAAAATGGCACATTACTTACTGCCTGAATAAGGCAGTAAACTCTCCAAGGTCAGAAGCCCTGTCTTATTTTTCTTGCTTTGCACAAAGATAATTAAGGGCTGTCATTTAATTTTTGTATCTTCCCCCTAACAACAGTTCCTAATATCAAGCCTTGCATATAGTTGACACCTAATATTTTTCATGTTTTTTTCCCTTTTTAATTAGATCTGTGTGTCATTGATCTAGGGCAGTAATGTCAAACTTAAATAAAAAAGGGTCCCACTAATTTTTCTTTTTGGTGAGGCAATTGGGATTAAGTGATCAGCCCAGAATCACACTGCTAATAAATGTCAAATATCTAAGATCAGCTTTGAACTCAGTTCCTCCTGATTTCTGGTCCAGTATTCTAACCATTGGGTCATTTAGCTATCCCAAAGAGACATATCATGGACAAGTTTGTACATAAGGATCCTTATGAGATGCATCTTGGCTTAGCTTTAAAATATAATATTGTTTATATTTTATTGCATTGTTATTTTCCTAAATATTCCCCAATTCTGTTTTAATCTATTTTAAGCTACACTTGGAAGCATTATTGGCCCATTCAGGTTTAATGCCCTGGTCAGGAGACTTCCCAGTGAACAATCCTCTCCACCATTGTGGGTGGGTATTTTCTCTGCAGTTTCTATCCCTGAGAGTTGTCTATAGTATGCATTACTTAACGTGATTTGCCGGGGGTCACCAAGCTGGGATGAGCAGAACTTAAATCCAGTTTTATCTGACTTCAAGACCAGCTAATTATCCACTAGGAAATGCTGTCTTTCTCATATGTTATTACTACTTACAACTTATAGATGAGGAAACTGTGGCTCAAGGGTGACAGCTTGGATTAGAACCCAGGTGTGTTGGTCCATGCCTAATATGCTTTCTACCATATCACGGTAGTCCTAGGGGTCTGAATTGCTTAGGGTGCCTTGACTGCTCAATTTATTTATTTTCTTGAATTTAAAGACAAATACCTGAGGGAACATACTTGATAAAAGCAATGCTATAAAATGGAATAATATCTATTGAGCTAGGCTATTAAAATATTTTGCTTGCCTAGAACTTATGTTCAGAATTATGATGGTGACAGAAAACTTGCTTCATTGTTCCCATTGGAGCAGCTGGCTCTTTGAGCTGATTATCTGCCTCCAATATAAGATTTATCTCTACCTGTTTTCTGCTGAAATAATATAGGGATTGATCAATGAACAATATTTTACCCCTTATGCATTTCTACTTCTTTGGTCTTATGATATAATCCTAGGATAATAAACTTGGAATTAGAAGTCATGTTTGAGGCTAGCTGGACCCAACCTCAAATTTTATGGAAGAAATAGAGGTCAAAGAGATGAAATGATTTATTTAGATCACCCAATAAAAAAGGGCAGAGGTGGGATTCACACCCAAAGTTGCTGGTAATATAGGGATATGTCCCCAAACTCTCCAATCAGCAAAATAAATAAGAAAACCATTATATGATGATCCTGGTCAACATTTTCTTTCTCAGATGGAAAGTACTGAATATGTGATGATGACCTTTTAAATTAAAAGTAGATGTGACCCTATAGCAGTTGAAGCTATTGGCCTGACAATATTCTGTACCTCCCAGGGCCATCTGGGAATAGAGCATGGATAAATAGATATAAGGGCCATCACTATTTTAAAGAACTCGAGCTTGAAGCCTCAGGTTATGAGCCCGCTGAACTGCAACGGTGGCAGCATCTTTGAATATAAAAGAAGAGGCACTTCCTGGGTCAAGGCCTGTTGAAATTACTTCTGACTACCATAATATGTGACTGACATTTGGAAAGGGCTTTGACATTCTCAGCTGCTGAAGAGCAAGAGCCCCCACACTGAGAGCTCCATTAATTCCTTCCACTGATCTGGATTGAGGGGTGACATTACTGAGCCGGCTTAGATTTAGTGACAAGTCTGTGCTTATGAAATCTGTGTGATTGAAACAGTTGACGAGAGATTATTGAAGCTTCTAGAGGACCTTAGATTGAATGGCTGCAAGCCTTAGTGATTTCTTGGGTGAATAATTGGTTCCTCCAAGTCAGGAAAAACCATGATGGCTTGATACAGTTGGCTTAATTTTTAAGGACTGGTATATATATGGGGAGAGAATTAGGGTGTCTTTGGTGTCAGTCCTGCCTTTACACATACATATGGATATGTAGTCTTATGAAAGTAAGACGTCAACAAGAAGGAGTGAAGGACCAAAGAAGGCCCCAAAACAAGGAGGGGAACTGGGAAGGGAAAGACTTAGTGAAAGTGAGTTCAAAACGTTTGGCTTGGGCACTCATCCAATCACATCAAGTCCTTTGCAAAAGTGGTTCGGTATTTTGCAAAGACCAGCTTTTTAAGCCAATCTGCGATGGAATTCATGATTTTAGTAGGGGTCTAGAAGCTGAATGAGGAAAGAGTTCTACCTACCTGGCTGGGTCCTTTTGATGCTTGGGAAATGAGAGCAGAGAGGGACAATAAGCACAGGACATGGAGAGAAGCATGGAGAACAAGTAGTTTTCATAAAAGCATGGGGGAAATTGGGTGAATCATAAAAATATTTTATTCATCAACTATTTATTCTAGATCTGAACCATTATTTTTGCGATTGGCTTTCCTATCATTTTATCATTTAGATTTTGGTACTCCAAAGAAACTTCACTTTACTTTTGATTTATTCTTGCATGGCTATGACATTGGACCCCTGAACCTCATCTCTGCTCTACCACCCGGGAATTGTCCATTTCCCACCAGCATGTTTTTGAGAGGTCACCTCAAGAAGACAAAATAATTCATGCTTAAATGCCATACAAGGAAGTATTATTGAGGTTTCAAACAGAAGATGATGGCATGGAAAGTGTCTCATTTACTCGAACTTAAGAATGGGTAAGTGAGAATGTAATGAATGGTTAAAAGAATTATTTTCAAAAGAACATTTAAATTTAGCACTTTACAACCTCACTTCTCTTTCCCTACTGCCTATGAAATCTAAAATCCAGTAACACTGATCTTCTTGCTGTGTCATGAACAAAATGCTCCATTTTCCAATTTTGGCCATTTTCATTGGAATTCCTTATACCTGGTTTGGGGAGAGATAGGGAAGGAGAAGATGCAATATGTATATGTATGTAAGTAAATAAAGAAAATAATTTCTTTTTGCCCAGATCTGTGATTTTATTAGAATAGGAAATTTTTGGTTTGGAAAGTCCCTCCCTCTGTGTTGTCCAGCAACTCCTCTATACCCTAAATTCATAGAATTTTGGGGTAATCTGAGAGTTTAAGAGATTATCCATGCTACTATAATGATAGTGAGAGGAATACGACTCAGGTGTTCTGTACTCTGAAGCCATCTCTTTATCCACTGTATTTTTTCCTTTTCTATCTTCTTATCTTACTATAAATATCTTCTTATCCATCTATCACTTTTCCTATACAAAGGACATTAGAGATAGAAACTGGACCTGTGATTTCACTGCGGATGGGAATCCTCTGAATAAAGACCAAAGAAGGTTAATACATTTGCTACAATTTATAGTCTTATAAAACTGCCTAGGGTATGAGAAGAGTAAATGACTTGCTTAGTAATGCAGCCAGGATATGTCAATGAGCAGAACTGAAATTTGTATCTTTTTGGCTTTAAGACCAGCTCTTTTATTTATTTATTTATTTATTTTTATTTTTTATTATAGTAACTTTTTATTGACAGAATCCATGCCAGGGTAATTTTTTTACATTATCCCTTGCACTCACTTCTGTTCCGATTTTTCCCTCCCACCCTCCACCCCCTCCCCTAGATGGCAAGCAGTCCTATATATGTTGAATATGTCCTAGTATATCCTAGATACAATGTATGTGTGCAGATCCAAACAGTTTTCTTGTTGCACAGGGGGAATTGGATTCAGAAGGTAGAAATAGCCCGGAAAGAAAAACAAAAATGCAAACAGTTTACATTTATTTCCCAGTGTTTTTTTCTTTGGGTGTAGCTGCTTCTGTCCATCATTGATCAATTGAAACTGAATTAGGTCTCTTTGTCAAAGAAATCCACTTCCATTAGATTACATCTTCATACAGTATCGTTGTTGACGTATATAATGATCTCTTGGTTCTGCTCATTTCACTTAGCATCAGTTCATGTAATTCTCTCCAAGCTTCTCTGTATTCATCTTGCTGGTAAGACCAGCTCTTTATCCACCATGCTATGCTATCCCTGATAAATTAATTTTTATTATGTAGTCTCCCAAGTGTAGGGAAAAATAAATAAAAATTAGTTTTGGAAGGAGAGCACTAACAAATAATGGGGGTCAGGAAAACCCCTTATGTGGGAGGTAGTACAAGATTTTTTCTTTAAAGGTAGTTATAGATTCTAAGAAGTAGAAGTGAGGAGGGAGAGCATTCCATATATGGGTTGTAGCCTAAGCAAAGACATGGAGATGGAATATATTTCCAGGTACAGCTGGTTTAGATAGAATGGAAACTTTTGGAGGATGTCTTTATGAATCTACTGATTCTTGACTAGAGACTCATATAAGCCATGTACTAAGGACTCACCGTTAATAGGGCTCTTTTTGTATAGAACTTTGAGAAGCCAGAACTTGGGAAGAAAGAATTAGAGAAGGAAGTGTCAGAAACCTCAAGAGATGGGGAAAAATCCACCTAAAAATGACCATTTCTTACTATAATCCAATAACAGGGGGTCCTGGAATGACTAATTATTCCTAACATATTTTATCACCTAATCAGTATCTAAAATGTGTTACTATGAAATTGAACTATTATGAGAAATCACCAGCACTTTTAATTGAATTCATTAAAGATCTTTGTAGTATTTATAAGCAAAAGAGTCATGTTTATGTATGTATTTTGTTTTAATGAATAGTCTTTTAATCTCTAGGAATTATGGGCTATAGATGTTATGGTATTTATCAACCTCTAATCCAAACCAGTAAGCATTTAAGTGCTAACTTGATATGTGCATGTACTTAGAGTTTTGTTTTATTTATCTCACATCTTTCTATCCATCCATTTATTTACTCATTCATCTAGCTATCCACCCATTAATTTATCTATCTATTCATTCATCTACTTGGCCATTCATTTTTATTTGTTCCTTCATTTATTTCAATTTTCATCTTATGAAATTCTGGTTTTCTGTGTTGGTTTTCTTATTCTTTTTCCCTGTGGTATAATATGTGCAGTTTTTTGCTACCTTTGTTTTTCTTTTCCCTACCCATCATATAAAATAAAAAGATTGAAGCCCTTACTTAGAAAACCCAAACCTTTTATTATGTATTATTCAGTGTGTACATTTAAACAGCAGCAGTGTGTTTATATTGCATTGGGATTTCTGTTTCTCCTTCCCTTTTATTATGTTACTCTGTGGTTGTAATTGTACCTCAGACTGATACATTTTTAATAATAATAAAAACACAACTATGTTGCAATGGCAAAGAGCAAGCATGTACATGGTATTGTAGACTGATGGTTTCAATGCCGAGGTGCTTCCATGTGGCTCCTAGGAGTGGCCAGATTTAATCACAGCCTTTCATCTCTAAGGACCTATTGGATTTGCATTCATTTGGTGCTGAGAATTCAGAAGGGAATATTCTTTGACCTGAAAGTTTTGGCAGCTTGGGGTATAGAA
Source organism: Sarcophilus harrisii (assembly GCF_902635505.1). Classification (NCBI taxonomy): domain Eukaryota; kingdom Metazoa; phylum Chordata; class Mammalia; order Dasyuromorphia; family Dasyuridae; genus Sarcophilus; species Sarcophilus harrisii. Next base: position 259,555,766 of record NC_045430.1, on the reverse strand, counting down.
AACAGTGATTAGAGTTGGGCAAACTAATAAAGTACTAAACGGTTTTAGAAATGGAATAAATACATATACTGTGAAGCCACCAAGAAGGGGCCTTATAGAGATCTGCAATTCTTTTGTACATTTTTTTTAACTTGCTTTTCCCTGAATTGGTGCAAAGGCTATGCTTCATAACAATAACCTTAGCAATTCATTGACTCCTTCCCACTCCACTCAAGGGCTTTCTCTCTGGCACCTGAAGACTTTTAAAGTTTGACTGTCTGTGTTACTAGAAGGTAATGAGTTGAACTTGAAATAAGCAAAGAGGAATAGAACAAAAATCAGCAAATGTATGGTAAGGGGGTAGAAGACAACTGACTATGGGGTCTCGTCCATCAAAAGTGCCTGGGATTTCCAGTGCTTCTTCGGATCAACCAATATAGTCATTTGATAGACACTTCATATGGATCAGATACTATGCGAAGTGCTGGGGGTACGAGAAAAGTGAAAGACCATTCTTGCTCTCAAAATGTTCAGATTCTAATGGCAGATACTATATGCAAACAATTATGTCCATCTAAGATATATCTATCTATCTAGATAGATAGATCTATCTATCTATATAGACAGACAGATAGATCTATCTATCTGTCTATCTATCTATCTATCTATATATAAATATAGATATAGATATATGGCAGAGAAAGAATGTAATTTCATATGGGAGGCAACAGCAGAGGCTTTATAATGGAAGTGGATTGGAAAAAAACTTCCTCTTGATTGTGGAGTTTGAGTTGATTCTTAAAAGGAGCCAGGGAAATAAAGTGAAGAGGAAGAGCATTGTCGGCAGGGACAAAAGTCTTGTTGGCTTCTGATGCCCCTGTGTGCTGTGAGAATAATAGGATTGTAGAATTAGAGCTAGAAGGCACTTCAGGTACATCAAATTTCATTCTCATATTTTATACATGAGGAAACTGAGGTTCAAGGATGTTTTATTTTGCAAAAGGCTACATAGTGGTATTTACTTATGTGGATAGTAAGCTGCTATTTGAATGATTGAATTTTGATGTACACACACATGTATATGTACACATATATGTAGACACATACATATATACAAACTATATACATACATATATGTATATATACACACAAAATACACAAATCAATCCATACTTGATATTTATAGAGACATATAGTAGATGGAGAGCTGGCTGATGGAGATGGAGAAGGATTAAAGTTCCTCTTTTAATACATAAAGCCTGTTTGATCTTTGGAATCTCTTAAACTCTCAGTGCTCTAGGCAATTCTAAGACTGTCAGTCTTAAACTGAGTCAGTCTAAGACAGTCAGAGGAGGTGCTCGTCTACATAAACAGAAGGAGTTTTGTCACCTCGAAGCAATGAAATCACCATTCCAGTCAATCCTCTTCCTATATATGAGGTGGGAAAGTTTGAGAAATTAGCCAAAGATGGTGGAACTAGTGTCAGGCTCAGAGATAGAAGCAGACACCATCACAAGCAGATTCATTGATAGTTTAGTATGTAGCAAGATTTACTTTGAATCTTCCCATGAGGGAGTGATGATGTCATTATTTTTAAAATAATTTAATGTACATATTTATAGAGATTTATACATATATGTCAATAGGTAAATAAATATCCTTAGAATATCCTAAATGATCAATCAAGATAATATTTGTAAAGGCCTTATCATTGTGTCTGGAAATTAGTAGGGACTATATAAATGCTTATTCCTTTCCCTTCCCTTCCCTTCATGTACATTCCATAGCATTTAATTCCATTATACTGAATTATATTGATTGGTTCCTCTTATCAATTAGGGATATCAGCTTTCATAATTTGTCAGTTGTTATTTTCAGAGGAAATGGCAACTGTATATATATGTATATATATATACATATAGGATAACTATAGATATACATATGCATTAATATATACATTTAAAACACAAACTTTATGTACTTAATATGTGTACATATGTATAGCTACATCTATATTTCAGATTGATTTAGTGCTTTATCACTAGCAAAGTATTTCATATACAATATTTCATTTGAGCCTTACCATAAACCTGTGAAGTATTAATGGATCCCCATTTTACAGATGAAGAAATTTGAGTTCAGAAATAGCAAGTGAACTCATGTTCATACAGCTATTCCATGCCAAATGTGAACTTTGGATCAAAGTCTTTCTCATTCTAAGTCTAATATTCTCTCCACCATTAAATCTCCATTTGCCTTTTAGAATTCCTTGCTTCCTTCAACATTTAGCTCAAGTACTCCAGGGCTAGTCTGATCTCTACTCCTTCCCCTTCTCAAATACTAGTTCCTCCCCCCTCTCCTGAAATAGTTTTTATTTTATTTTATATTTTATATAAAATTTTATTTTATATTTTATTTTATTTTTTTTTATTGACCTCTCTGTGTACCTGTTGTTTTCTTTCTATTGAAAGTAAACTCCTTGAAGGTAGACACAGTTCTTAATTGTTTTCCTTTTGTATCCTCAGTGTGTATGTAGCACAGCACCTGTCATATAAAGTACTTAATGGGTGCTTCTTATAATATATATAACTCTACTTCTTAATTATAGTGGTCAGCTAACTTTGGAAATGTAACCTTTACTTCCACTCTCCATCCCTAACTCTTCATTTCATTAAAGAATTGGAACAGGCTTGACACTAACTTATTTGAGGTGATTGTGGAAGTTTTGGAGAAAGGATTCTTTTGGGTAGGCTTTGCATCTCTAACAATACCCTGTAGAATCTTCTACATAGATCAGATCTAGTTAGGTAGAAAAACCACCCCTGACTTTTTAGAAGGGAAGTCTTAAAGGGGATAGAAACAGGATATTTTCCAATTGTTTGTGTCTAGAAAACAAAATGACAAGATCTTGGGACTTGCTATGTTCTATTAATATTTGACCACTGTGTCCTATTTAATGCTGGAGGCAGAGAGCACTGAAAAGAATTTTTTTTGGTAGGGGGCAGGGGAGATAGGTCAAAGTGGAAGAGTCCTGAGTTTGTATTAGGCCCTAAAATTGAAAAAAAAAAAAAAAGGGCCACATGGTTCCACAGAATCTTAGATTTCTACAAAACTCATTGGAGGTTTATGTCATGGCAAAGTATGGACACCATGATTTTATCCACACTGTTATCTATGTTGTTTTTAAGCAATGCCTACATTTAGCAGATGCAGAATTGAATGGAATAAATTGATTGCACAACAAAAGATGGTTGCTTCTTGGTCTAGAATAAATCATTGAATATGTCTAATCATTAAGGACCCAGATTCATTTGATTACCATTTTATCTTAGAAATGCACATACTTAATTTTTTCATTTACATTGGTTAACTATAAATTATTTAATACTAATGTCTTTAATGAATACATAAACAAAACGAGGGAAGAGACAAGAAAACCAAAAATGTTAATAGCCAAGATTATGACAATGAAACAAACATCTACAAATCTAAATTGTGTATCAGATCCCCAATTTAGAAGACATTTAAAGATAAAGGCATCTCCAAGCCCTGTAACCCCATTTGCTGCTAGTCATCTAAAGTTGCAATTCTAAAACTTTTTGATGTCAGTAGTCCTTTAAAGCTTTAAATGTTACTGAGGACCCCAAGGTCCTCAGTTTATTTGAGTTATGTCCATCAAAATTTACTGTGTTAGAAATTTAAACTAATATATTTAAAATATTTATCAATTCATTTAAAAGCCCTAATAATAAATTCACTATGTTAACAAATAATACATTTTTATGAAAAATATTTTTCCAAAAATAAAAAGAGTATCATTTTATATGTTTGTAAGTTTATTTAATGTTTAGCTTAATAGAATAGACTGGATTCTCATGTCTGTTTGCTGATTTATTTGAAGAAAATCTGGCTTCAAATGGATATGTAACTGGAAAAGGAATGAACATTTTCATTGTCAACTTAGTATTCTTGTGAAAATAATTTTGTCCTCATGGAAAGATCTTGGAAACACCTGAGTTTTCCAGAACATATTTTGATAATTTCTGAATCAGAGTGTATTCTATTATGAACTTTACCTTTGATTACTTGGTACTTGAATACCTTCTTTTTGGATGTATCTAATATTATTTTTTCTTTGACATGGGATCTCTGAATTTGGACCCTGTCATTTCTGGAACTTTTCAGGAAAAATTTTTTTGCATTCTTTTCTCACGACCCTCAGGTTCTAATGGATTTGGGTAATTTTCATTTATAATTTTTTGAAGTATAGTGGCTAATCTTTGTTGTTTTTTTCCCCTTTGATTCTCTGTTTTTTTGATATCAGGCAGCTTACATTTTCTTCTGTTTTTCATCTTCTGAAGCTGTTTTAATATTTCTTGATGCCTCTATGAAGTTTAAAATTTTTATTCTCTTGTAGCTCTTAGGGAGTCCTTGGGAAGGATCAACAATTTTTTCTAAGTTATTTAGCTTCCTTCCAATTCTTTTTTCCATTTTTTAAAATATTTTCATTTCTTCTAATTGTTGATGGAGGATCTATTTTTTCCCCCTTTAAGTCACTTCTTGCAGTTGTTACATAGAGGTTCTCTATATCTACAATAACTTTTGTACTAGTTGGTTTTGTCTCTGTTTTTACAAATATCCCCACTTTCAATTACTGAATCCCATCAGGATCAGGTTCTTTCCTCCTCTGTGCTTTTGAGTGAGCCACTTGACCTTATTTTGTTTCACATTAGGTTTGTTGCTATTTTGTGCATATCTTCACCTGTTGAACTAGTGCTTTTTCTTTGAGAGTTAAAGTCCTTTTGGGATGTTTATGTCATCTCTAGACAGACTGGTAGGTTCCTTGGAGACCCTGGATATCCTAACTGCCCTTCTTAATTGCACCATTCCACTCCAACTACTTCCACTTTTTTCCTGCATCTCTCTTAGGGGATTCTCCACTCTTACTGCCTCTAGACACAAATTCTTGTAGACTACATATGTGTCTGGCCTTTCACTGGTTCTGATTGGAAATTGGGCTTGATTGCATGGGTTGATGTCAGGCTTCTTGGTGTCTTCTCTTGTTACCATAGCTTGTGGACTTCTGATTGATTGTGTAATTTTCATATAGAATAAATCACATAATATACTTTTCCATAAGCTTTCTTAAGGCATTTTTTTGTTCTTGTGTGAATTTTAGGATTTTTCTGAAACAGTTATGTTGCAGCAAGGTAGTTTGACTACCATTCACAGCCATCTTGCTACAATTCCCCCAAACTGCATAGTATTGGTCTTATCTTAGAATTCAGATGGTTAAATAAGGTTAATCATTAAGTGGTCATTATGCTTGTTAATTCACACATATGTATATATGGTTGATGTTTATATATCTAATGTGAAGCAGCATGGTGTACTGATTAATATCCTAGAATGCAGTCAAGCAGATCTGGATGCAAATCCTTCCTTTGATTCTCCCCTAGCTGTGCTACCATTAGCATCTCTTTACCTTTAAGCCTCAGGCAACTCGATGAGATTAGAAGCTATAAACATTGGAGATTTGCAAACTGTGACAGTTTCCCCAATCACAGTTCTTTGATTTATTGACATTGATTGAAACAAACATCTCATCATAGCTCTTGATCAGGGGGAATCAAGAGGGCTAATAGAGTTTCATCATTTATATTGTATTCATATGTCACAGGCATTCTCTTTCAAGCTCTAACTCCCCCTAAAGTTTGAAGATTATAAATATTCATCTTTTATGTTATATTTATTCAAAACCCTTATAGCAAAAGAAGGAGGAGGAGAAATTTCTCTCATTGCTCTAGTTCTGAAGAAGCTAGTAGATGCTAACTTAATAATCTTCACAAAGAAAAGCATTACTGGATGAGAATGCATTCAGATATGTTTATCCTGATTGGTGAATTTTTCAGAAAGTTCTGAATAGATGAAGAAAGTTTAAGGCAATATAATGAAAAATTTATTGTAACTTGAACTATGCTACTTAAGCTTCCATAGGCTGTGACCTGAAATAACTCCTTTAGGATGTTGGAATTGACAGTAGGTCCAACTCTAACTTGATTTCCTTGCTAGGTATGATCTGATAGCCATCCAGTTCCACCTCAATAGACCCACCACACTTTTAGGACAGTGCATTTGTTGTAGGAAGATTAGGGTTCAGTACATTTGTTTATTAAGATAGAATAAAGCCAGTTGGGGTCACTCCATAATTTCCCTTTTCCTTTTATTTAAAGAAAAAATTTGTCCCTCTCATCATCAGTTTGCAATAAATCAGGGTAAAAAAAAAAAACCCAAAAAAACAATGCATGGACATGTAGAGAAATACTTGTTTATTCCATGTTTCCTATAAGAACCAACTACTCTCACTGAGGTAAAGAGAAGAGCTCAGTGGTTTTTCAAGTCCATTTTCAGCAAGTTGAAATAGATTCAAGAAAACATGAAAGCCCATTTTTAAAGAGTTCATAGTCTTGGGTAGCATCCTGAATAGAAGTGATTTTCATTTTCTCTTTCATTATATATATATTGAGATCTCTTAAAAAGACAAATTAAACTGAAGAGGATTGAGATTGGTGTTTCAGGGAACCTGTTGGGGTCATAGAAGATGAATTGTAAGTTCAAAAGAGACTTAAATATAGCCAGACTTATGTAAAGGATCATTAAGCTAGCATATCATGGAAACTGATCTTGGTTAATTAAGGCAAGGAGATAGAGTGAAAGAAAGCCAACTTTGACATCATGAAGACATGGGAATAGCCCCCTACTTCTGGCACATAGTGACTTCTTGAGCAGGCCACATAGTGTCTTGGACACTTCTTTAAGATCATAAGTTACATATACATTGCCCATACTTACTGATGGAGGTACTTCCAACATTGGGATTTCCTGATGACTTTTAAAGTTACAAGTACAGACCAAAAAAATTCTTCATATATTTAGCCCCTTTGTCCTCTTGCAAAATATTAACTCGATCCCGTACACCAAAAACGACTGGACCCAGAAAGTCTCACATTCACTTTGTCAATTTGCTTCTCCGTTTGAAGATAAAGTGACAGAGAAATGACAACCATTTTATGTTTCATAGAGAGTGAGAATGACCTCTTGTTCCCCAGTCCTACCGCTCACTGGGTCTCATAGTTGACTAAGTCAAATGAGTGTGATGATTATGAATTTGCCCAATAAAAATAACTGAGCTTTCATTTAGTGGAACTCTGCTCCCCCCTTCCAGATGCTACTTTCATTATTCTTCTGACCTTAGCATAATGGGATTGTCACTCTGGTAGCAACATATAGATAATCCATTAATTTATGTGGGATTTTTAAAAATTCTTTTCACTGCCTTAATTAGAAAACTGGCATTTGCAATGTCATTGGTTCTCTTCAAAAACAATGGCTGAAGAACACCAATTTATTAAGAGCTTGCTATGTTCCAGGTGCTATGCTAGTTATCATTTTGAAAGAATACGAAATATATTTAGAACTTATACAGTATGACTGCATATCCATTCCTTCTTCTAGATCTAGATTTCCTCAAAAGCTGTATAGTCCATCTCCAGAATTAAGATTTCTAGAAAATAGAATTAATATTTTTAGCACCCCTGGCTTTTCTTCTTTTATCAAATGCAGGATATAGAATGCAGAAAACAACATCTCATTCCCTCCTGATAATTGACTGACAGCATATAATACAATAGTCTTTCGAGACCCCAGAGGCATAAGGCCTGTTTCTCATATGAGAGTTCATTTGCTTTTGTTTGGTAATCTGTCACTGACAGGGACCTCCCAACTAATCACATCCCAAATAGCTCTCTCCTGGTAGAGTATTAGGGATTTAAGCAAACACCCAACTTGGAAAAGAGAAGTACTTTCTCTCCTCTGCTTGCTATCATCTATATATCTCATCATCCAACTGTACCCTTCATTTGTCAGTGGAATCTCCTATCCGGCTGCCATGTCTGGCTCATTTTCACCCTAAATCAATCTTTGGTTCTTTTTCTCAGTGTCTTACTTTCATAGGCACCCACAATCTCAGAGTCTTTAGGAATGAGATATTGACACTTGGCGGCAGTTATAGCCATGGCATCGGGGGAGAAAATTGGCCACTAAGACCTTTAGTTATTCAATTTGTTGTTTAGTCTACATGTCAAATAATTGGCTTTCTTCATTACAGTGAATGATCCTTTAAGAGGAGATCACTCTAACACTAACAGGAGAATAATGGATATTTATATAGAGCTTGAAGGTTTACAAAGGATTCAGCTGCATTGGCTCATCTGAGACTCACAGTAACCCTATGAGCTGAAGACTACACATATTGACATCCTCATTGCAAAGAAGAGGAAACTGAGGCACATTGTTTTGTGTAATATCATGAAGATAATTTATTTTTAGTGGGATCTGAATCATCTTCCTGACTTCAAACCCCAAACTCAAATAATCAACAAGTATTTTAAAGTATTTATTATCTTTACTACACTGCCCTTATATACATCAAAATCACTTTTTATGAAAAAAGATTGAATTAAGACAATTGATAATTTTGGAAAATAATAATTCAGTAGCTAGGTCTATGGAAAACAGGAAGCCACATGATGTCCATCTTTGTATGCTCACAAACAGCTAGCATGAAGCTGCATAGAGAGTAGTCAGATTCTAGTCATACATTAGTGGTTAGCCTTCCTAGTCATGGGGAATTGAGTACAGTCATGAAAACCAAATATCTGTATTTGAACCTGAATCCACAAGTTAGGGCAGCAGCATCAATTCCCTTTTGAATGCCCTGTCTCTATTGATTCTCAAGCAAGAGAGGGCTTGTCCAGGAACTATGGACCAGACCAAAGCAAAGATATACATCACACAATTTCCTTACTGATTGTTCTCTCCAGAAGTGTGGGGAAATGAAGGATATAAACAATATACCAGGGAATATGAACAAAAACCCCACCATATCTGGTCAGTTACCACTCTGACCCTTTTTAAAAATTACACCATCACTTAAAAAATATTTGGGCTAGTCTGACTATGGTACACCAGCACTAAGGACAGGGCAAGACTGGGCCAAATACCTGCTCTTTCATTACTAGATATAGATAGAGTTCCTAAGATTTTTCCTAGCTCTATCTGAGCTCCAGAAAAAAAAAATTAGGAATATTACTAAGTGCTCAAGAAATGTAGACTCATAGGACTTTAGAACTGGGAGAATTTTGTTTAACACATAACTAAAATGAAACCCAGAGTAAAGTGACTTACTCAAAATTATACACACACACACACACACACACACACACACACAATAACTGGAAGATCTGGAATTTTAAATCAACAATCATCTTTTTGCTTTAAATCTCTTCAACATTTGTTCAGTCATTTTTCAGTTACATTTCTTTTCCCACCCTTTGGTAATTTCTTGATAAAGATAATAGAGTGGGTTTCCCATCTCCTTTCAACAGAGTTAAATGACTTGCCCGTAGTCACACATCTAGTAAGAGTCTGAGGTCATATTTGAACTCAGAAAGATGAGTCCTTTGGATTCCAGATCTGGTACTCTATCCACTGTGTCCCCTAGATGCCCCCTTTCTAACAAATTGAATGAATATTTGACTGAATTCCAACTTCATTCCCATTTCTTTTCTCAGTCACCTCTACACTCCAACATTTTTTTTTAGAACGTGGCAATGAAGCTTGAACTAATTGAAGATCTTTCTGATGGGGGAATAGGCATCATAATTACAGGATTACATAAAGATGTCTTTTCTTATTATGGGATGTAGCTCTGCAATCTGGCAAATATTTATTAGGACAAATGTTTACTCTTGGACCTGTGTGGTCAATTTATACTTCCAGACAAAAGCCCACCAATGGAGATAATAAAGAAGGGAGAGATTAAAAAAAATAAAGAAGGGAGAGGCAATGAATGTATGGATGTAAGAGGATATTTCTTTTTCCGAGCTTGGGATCTATAGAATGTTTATGCATTACTTTCCTTTGAAATGGATATCCTAATCCTAAATGAGTCATTTTCCAGTTTTTGGGACATCAGCAATAAACACATAACAACAATAACAACAAAATGAGATTTGCTTTTGTGTGATGTGACATGTTTGGCTGGCTGGTGATGAGGAGTTTTCAACACTGTCCATTTAGAAACCATTACCAAGTTACCACTTGCAAAATCCAAAACCTTTCTGCAATTGTTATGTTGCCTGGAGCCAGTGTTGTCATTTTCCTAATGCATGCTGGAACTTTTATGATAATGCTCAGTGCTTAAGTCTTTATCCCAACTCCTGTCTGGATAAAGGTACTGAGCCTCAACACTTATGGAGCTGCCTTTATCTATTCTCCTGGGAAGAATCTAGCATAAATGGTAGTTGAAATCAGAAAAGAGCTACTTTTTTGTTTATCTGTTTTACCCAGACTTCTAAAATGTACTTTGTACATTCCCTCTCCCTCCCCCCACCCTCCCACCATCACCCACAAAACTTTTAAAAATCTGTTTTGGAGTAGTTTTTCTTAACATTTATAGATGTAGAAATGCATGCATTAATGCTGTTGCTTAGGGTAAGCATCACAAAAGTGCCCCTTAATCAACTCTTACAGATAATTTTGCTTGAGTGGCAGTTGAGGGAGTGGGTGGAGAATAGAGAAGAGAGATTTTGGATCTCAATATGCAATATTCCACAGAGGAGAGAAGAGCCTGGGGCATTGTGAGATTGTGGTTAGAGAGTCCAAGGGTGGAAACGAAAGCCAGAGGATGGTCAAGGGGAAGCTTAAATCTGAACATGTCCAGTGAAAGGTGAAGGAAGGGGAGCAAGTGAGTCAGAAGCAACTGTCTGCGTGGCTTCCTATTTTAACTAAACATTCTTGCTATAAGGTTATAAGGATGCTAACTATAAGGTTAAGTTCAGTTTACAACTATTCATAAAATACAAATTTGATTAGCATCTTTATAATTTTGGAGCCCTGAGTAAGCCATAACTACAGCTCCCTAGACAAGAATTCTATATTTGTGATCATCATTTTAGGAAATAACTTCTTGACCTTGAGAGAAGTAAATTCACTGTTTAAGACAAAAACAACACAGTCTTTCCCTCTACACTCTTTCCCCACTGAGCAAATTAAAAAAAATGAACCTCTCAAAAAGTATATTTTGATATACTTCAGAAAACTGATTTATTTTCCATGAAATTGCATGGATTTTTCTTTTTTACATTTTTACTTCATTACCTCCTTGTCTTCATGTGAGTCATGTGCTTCATCTTCAGTTTTTGGATTTACAGATTATCATTTCATTGATCAAATTACAAAGTTTTTAATGTTATTTTCCATAATAATGTTTTCATTATAAATTGTCCTCCCAGTTCTACTAAGATTACTTAGCTTAAATGTATAAAGGTCTTCCCAATTCCATTTAAATTTATTCATTTTATAATTTCTTATAGAATAATTACATTCTATTATATTCCTATACCAAAATTTGGTTACTCATACCCGTAGAGGATAACAATCCCATAGTTTCCAAGTTTTTGGAATAAACCATAAAAAGAGTTCCTATAAACATTTTTGTACATATGGATCCTTTTCCTTTTTCTTTAATTTTTTTTGGTGTATATATGCCTAATATTGGCATAGCTAGGTCAACTGGTATGCACACTTTGGTAACTTTCTGGGCATAATTTTAGATTGCCTTCTAAAATACCCTGACCAGTTCACAGTTCCAACAACATAATGCTATGCTTGCGTTCCCACCTATTTTTGTCATTTTCTTCTTTTGTCATTTTCATCACTTTATGATATAAAGTAAAAGCTGAAAAATTGATTCATTTTCCAATTCTTTAATTATTAGTGACAGAATTTTTTTCACATAATTTTGATAGTTCATTTTCTCCCTTTGAAAACTTCTAGTTAATATTTGTTGGCCATTTATCTATTGGGGAATGAATCTTAATCTTATATGTTTGAATTAATTACTTATATATCTTGGAAATGATACATTTATTAGAGAAAATTATTGCAAAGACTTTTTCTCTATTGACCTGTGTCCCTTTTATTTTTTTTTATTCTATAATGGTTTGAGTATGAAGTTGACTCCTATAATAGAAGGGGTTTGAAGGACACATTCTATATATAATATATATAATTTAAAGTTTTTTTTAAATTTTAAAAGCCAATGTTCTAGTTTTATATAATAATTTAAATTATCCTTTTGCTCTCATTATTAATTTTTCCTTAACTTTTTATAATTAATATTTTTATTTAGTTGGAAAATTTAAATTTTTTATTCACATTTTTCTTAAAATTTTATACCCAATTCTTTGATTTACGATTTCTCTTGTTTGTTAATGAAAGCCTTTAGAAATATAAATTTCCTTTAGAAAGTGATTTAGATGCATCCATTCATTATGGAATGTTGTATGATGGTTGGCATTTTCCTTGATGTAATTTTCTATTATTTCTATAGTTTTTTCTTTGACTCACCTCTTCATTAAAGTTATATTAGTCTCCAATTACTTATTTAAGGGACCTTTATTAAAACTAACCCGTATTACATTATGATGAGTAAATGATAATGTTTAATATTTCTGCTTCCCCCTTTTTTGTGTGTGTGTTAATTTTGTTTTAATCTATAGTCAATTTTTATGAAGACATGGAATAAAGCTTAGAAATATATAATTTCATTTTTATTACAATTCAGTAACTATCAGAAGCCAATTATATTTAAATTTTTCTAAAGTTATATTCAGGTTCTTAACTTCTTATTTATATTTTGATTAAATTTGTCTCTGTCTGAAAGGGGATACATTTTACAATCTACTTTTCATTTAAGCATTTAGATGTTATATTATTTGGTGTATATGTGCTAATATATATATATATATATATATATATATATATATATGTAATAGTTATCTATTGTGCATAACATAAAACAATTTTCCTGCTTATCTCTATTTATCTTTTGATTATTTACTGTAGCCTTTTCTAAAATCATGGTATCTATCCATACTCTTTTTTTTTTTTTAATAGCCTTTTATTTACAGGTTATATGCATGGGTAACTTTACAGCATCAACAATTGCCAAACCTCTTGTTCCAATTTTTCACCTCTTACCCCCCCCACCCCCTCCCCCAGATGGCAGGATGACCAGTAGATGTTAAATATATTAAAATATAAATTAGATACACAATAAGTATACATGACCAAACCGTTATTTTGCTGTACAAAAAGAATCCAACTTTGAAATATTGTACAATTAGCTTGTGAAGGAAATAAAAAATGCAGGTGGGCATAAATATAGGGATTGGGAATTCAATGTAATGGTTTTTAGTCATCACCCAGAGTTCTTTCTCTGGGCGTAGCTGGTTCAGTTCATTACTGCTCCATTGGAAATGATTTGGTTGATCTCGTTGCTGAGGATGGCCAGGTCCATCAGAACTGGTCCTCATATAGTATTGTTGTTGAAGAATGATCTCCTGCTCCTGCTCATTTCACTCAGCATCAGTTCGTGTAAGTTTCTCCAGGGCTTTCTGAAATCATCCTGTTTATCCATACTCTTTTGATTTCAGCCACAGAATAATAGATACTGCTTCAGCTCCTCATTCATATTATCAGATTTCATTTTCTAATTCATTCTGCTATCTTTTTCATTTTGTTGGTGAATTCATATCATTCACACTTAGAGTTATGATGTTTAATTGTATATTTTTCTGCATCCTCTCTTCTTCATTTTCTTTTCTGTACTTTCACTTTTCACTTTATAAGTAAGGAAGGAGAGAGGGGAGGAGGAAAGGAGAGAAAGAGGGAGAGAGAGGGAGTATATTTGATCTTTGGAATCTTGTAAATGAAGCAGTCATTTTCCTTTCTTATTCACTCTTCTTTTTTTCCTTTTACCACTGAATCTAGGTATTATTTTCTTTTCCTTTTAATTCTCTCTTCATATGCTTTCTTCCAATCTTTAAATTTGTTTTGCTTATGGTATTCCTTTCTTTATCCTGCCCTTCCCCTAGATTCCTTTCTATTTCTACATTTTCCTGGTCTCCTTTTGAGTTTAATGAATCTCTATAGTGAAATCTTTTGCTGTGTTTATGTGTAATTGTGTTCAGTCCTATGAGACTGAGGTTCATGGGATCTCCATTCACATTCCCTCCATATCTGTATGCTCTTAATCTTATGTACCTCTATTATTTAATAGCCATTGTCCCCTTTACTTTCTGTTTTTCCTGCCAATGTAGAATGTGTATGCCTCTCATTTTTGTCTTTTTCTAAGTTTATTAAAGCAGAACAAAACTACCCACAGATTTACTGTCATTTAAACTTTTCTCTATGACTCTTTGTCATGCAAATTTAGGGTGAAATTGAGGTGAATGGAAGGTAGCATCACTAGGAAAGATTAAAAGAGTTTATTGATACTCACAGCTAGAAGCTATATAGTATGATATGAATAGATGAAATGCAATTCAGTTAGGTATAGAGCCATATTCCGTTTTCCTCACCCCCACTATTTCATGAGGCAGCATGCTACATGGAGACTTGGATATGAAGTACGGTATGCCCTCCCTTCTGTCAAAGACCCAGAGTTACTGAATTTATGTAATGTTTTCAGATGAAAGGATTACTGTGACAGCTCTGTTTTTTTCCTGTGGGATGATGGGGGCAGGGAACTGGTTGAGTAGCAAAAAAGGAGTTTCTCAAAATTAATCAGGAAGATACAGTCAAGATAAAGAAAGTGGAATTATAAATGGGCCACAGCAAGCTTTCTGTAGTGTTTCAGAAGCCAATTCTAACTTGTACTGGATGCTATTTAAACCAGAGTTTTATAATAGGAGGCAGATTGAAGGGAATAGTGCCATAGATTCCATTTCTATTTACTCTTAATGCTGTTATGATTCTAAGAAGACATTTGTTTCACATGCCAGAATTAACATGTATACAATCTTTCCCCCACATATTCTCTTTCAAGTGTATGTGTATACATACACATGCATGCTTGCGTGTCTGTATACTCTTCTATATTTCTCTTAGAACTAACATTTCCATTTTCAAATGTCTACTCAGTTCTAGTCTTTTAAAAAAAGCAATGTTTGGAAATCCTCTATCCCACTAAAGGTCTTTTCCCCTTCTTCTCTACCCTAGAGGATTATACTTAGTTTTGACAGATAGTTTATCTTTGATTGTAAATATTTTGCTCCTGCGTTTTGGATGATCATATTTCTATTTTTTTCTTCCTTTGAGCGATAGCTGCTATGTTTTATGTAATTCTCATTGTGGTTCCTTGCTATTGAGTGCCTGCTTTTCGCTGTTTGTAATATATTTTTCTTTTACTTTAAGCTATGAT
Source organism: Sarcophilus harrisii (assembly GCF_902635505.1). Taxonomy (NCBI): domain Eukaryota; kingdom Metazoa; phylum Chordata; class Mammalia; order Dasyuromorphia; family Dasyuridae; genus Sarcophilus; species Sarcophilus harrisii. The sequence goes on along the minus strand of NC_045430.1, from coordinate 259,540,459 downwards.
TTTCATTTCTGGAAGTTTGTATCTTGGGGTTTCTTTCTGGAGGCAACTGATAGATTCTTTCTACTTTCATTTTATACTATGTTTCCAAGACTTTGGGGCAAATTTCATTGATCATTTTATGAAATCATAATTATGAAATTACAGACCAGTAATTCAGGATTCTCTTGTATTCTGGTCTTGGGGACCGATCCTTACTGTATGTAGCCTCTGCCTGAGGTCCTTCCTCTCCTTCCCCAAATTCTGAGATCAGGGATTACTCCCATCATAGACATTTTCTGTAGTTTCTCAAGTTGACTTTTACCCAGGATCTTTCTTCCTTAGCATGGCTATGACCGCTGCTGTCTCAATGGATCCTGCCTGAAATGCATTAAGGGCTTGTAGTGTTTGGATGGACTTATTTCAGGCCAGCCATGCTAGAACTGACAGGAATGCCATGAAGTTACTCTCTGGAAGTCAGGCAATGAGCTATGGGTTTAGAAAAGGCTTGTGCTACTCATATTAGTCAATACCTACCCAGAACTCCTTAAGCTGGACTCATGTAGCTTGGGTTAGGCTCAGGAAGAAGAATTGTCTTAGGTGCTTCCAAACAGGAGGTGACCCCTCCAGTGACAGCTAACTAAGCCTATTTTCTGTACCTTCCTCCTACTGTCCTAAAGACCGTTTCCCTCCAAAGACCTTGTTACGGGGAGGAAGAGACTGACTTTTTATGGATTCCTAAATTGGGTGACTGGAGCTCTAGAAGTGATTCTTCTTATGCTCATATATAGTGATACATCTCTAAGTCTTGAAGGGGGGCATGGCAATCTGGTATCCTCTGCATCTCATCACTGCCTGACTACCAAGACCCACTTTCCATACCCTAAAATCCGGAGCTGACAGAGCTTTTCTGACTGCCCATCTCTTGACTTCCTTCCTCAAAATTTATTTAATTTTACAAATATTTAGAAATGCTGATTATTAATACTTAGCTTGACCAGATATGGAAAAATTAGTTTATTAATACCACATTATTTTATGACTATATGAAAATATATTTGGAATGCCATTTTCTGGGACAGTTCAAGTGTCATTGTGCTACATTCTGTGGTTGTACATTGTAGTGGTATCAAAATTATATAGAAACAGAACCACTAAATGGTATATAAGGAACCCCATAGGCCGCTTATTGACTTAGAAAACCATCTATTAACATTATCTCTACATATTGTTTTTCTATGTGTTTTGTTAAATGTTTCCCAATTTCCTGCCTATATGGTTCAGGCCATAGTGGGGAGTGTTGCAGATGTTGTATTTAATACCTCTGCTACACTGAACTAAAAGTAATTTGGTCACTTCCTCTGCTCAACCCATAGATAGCTTTTTAGTATAATAAACTGAGGAGCATGTACTGTAAGGCTGTGTACTACCATATGTAATTTCTTATGGCCTTATGATATGGCCTCGTGGCTTACTATATTCTTCCCAATAAATTATATTCGTGTGTCTCATAGATGAAAGCTGGAAATAGTAAATGTGTGTTGAGAAATCTCAGTGTAGAAAGTAAATATCCCAGGAAAGAATCACTAGAAAGTAAGCCAGGTTTACATCTCCAAGGAGAAATGTTTTAAAATGTAATCAAGACAGTAATGTTCGTTGCTATAAAGAGTCTACTTTTTGAGAATAGCTGAGAAATTTGGAATAATCTGAATTGGTGTTTTCCCTCTCTTATTTTTATGCAAATTCTGGCAATGTGCTTTGGGGCCGTCACAGTGGTTTTTTAGATCCACCTTATCAGTGAAGTGATTCATTATCAAGACATTTCTGTAGTTGGCAGATATTTCTTCTGACATACCCTAAATAGCTTATTGGAGCAAACATTCATTTGGGGCTATTTTTCAGTCTCTGTAATAACATTGAAATTAGTCTTTTTCCCCCTAGTAAATCTTAACTAAAAGGTAAAAATTATTAAGAGGATAAACATATCTGATCATTTTTATTATAACAATAAAGACTTCTAATTCTTCTGGGTGGAAAAACCTTGGGTTCATATTTATCAGAGCGTCAAGTGGCTAGAAGAGTTCTTTTTTTTTTTAAAAAAAATTATAGCTTTTTATTGACAACATATACATGGATAATTTTTTATACCATTATCCTTTGCACTCACTTCCATTCTGACTTTTCTCTTCCCTCCCTCCACCTCCTCCCCTAGATGGCAAGCAGTCTTATACATGTTAAATATGTTATAGTATATCCTAGACAATATATGTGTGCAGAACCGAACAGTTCTCTTGTTGCACAGGAAGAATTGGATTCAGAAGGTAAAAATTACCCGGGAAGAAAAACAAAAATACAAACAGTTCACACTCATTTCCCAGTGTTCTTCCTTTGGGTGTGGCTGTTTCTGTTTATCTTTGATCAATTGAAACTGAGTTAGGTCTCTTTGTCAAAGAAATCCACTTCCATCTGAACATACCCTCATACAGTATTGTTGTTGAAGTGTACAGTGATCTCCTAGTTCTGCTCATTTCACTTAGCATCAGTTCATGTGAGTCTCTCCAAGTCTCTCTGTATTCATCCTGCTGGTCATTTCTTATGGAACAATAATATTAGGAGAGTTCTTTATGCCTAATTCTACCTCAGGAGCATGGTGTTGGGTGGACGGATGTGCGCCAGCACAGATCACAGTAAAGGTGATGAGAGCTGACAATGAATCAGCTATATGATATAGTAGTCAGGAAAACAAACATGACCTGTTAAGATCACAGCGTCATAGACCAAGAGCTAAGTGAACTCAGATGACATTTAGTCCTACTATGTCTTTATATGGATGAAGGATCAAGGGCCACAGGTGTGAATGGATGCCTGAGGTCACCAAGGTAATGAGCGACAGATGTGGGCTGTGAATCAGATCTTCCAGTTCCATAGATAGTGGGATTCTCTATATGCCAATAAAAAAATAGTTTCCATTCTGCTTTTATAGTGTCTTTATTGTGTTTCCCCCATCTGTCTTCTGGAACCGCCCTAGTATGGAGGCTCCTCATCTCTTTCCTGGAGTATCACAATAGCTGCTGATTGATCTCCCTGTCTCAGGCTGGTCTCTTCTCCATCCTCTCCAGTCCATCCTCCACCCAGCTGGAAAATTGATATTCTTCAGGTATAGGACCTTATCTCACTTCGATTTCAAGAAACTCTCAAGACCTTTTCTGAATGCTCCTCTTTTAACTCCTTTAAAATTTATTCAATTTTATAAATATTTAGAAATGCTGATCACTTAATACTTAGTGTGAAACAGAAATGGATAAAAATACCCCCTCCCTTTTTTTTTTTTTTTTTTTTTTTTGGTTTTTAAGATCTTTCATAATCTGGATCCCTCCTGTTTTTTTTTTTTTTTTTTCAGTCACCTTACAATTATTCCCCTCTGCTTACCTTGTGATTCAGTGACCTTCCCCATGCTAGATATTCCATTCCCCAATTCTAGGAGTTTTCACATTTGGTCTTCCATTCCTGAAATGCTGTAGCTCCTCATATCTTTCTCCTGGATTTGAAAACAAGAAGCCTTCCCAGTCCTTTCTGTTTTCTGGTTACTTTGACTTCCTTCAAGTTCCATATAGAGCCTTACCCTTGGCATGGCACCTTTTGCAGAACATTTGGCCTGGAAACAGGAAAACTCATTTTTCTGAGTTCAGATCTGGTCTTAGACATTTATTAGCTGTGTGACTGTGGCCAAGTCACTTCACCCTGTTTACTTCAGTTTCTTCATCAGCAAAATGAGCTGGAGAAAGAAATGGCAAATATTTTCTGGCATCTTTGCCAAGAAAATCCCAAATGGCATCATGATAAGTTAGATATGACTAAAAATGACAACAACAATCTTAATGCTTTCTCTTTGAGACTACTGCTCCCAATTTATCTTTTATATTTTTCCTGTTTGTATATACTCAGTTACATGGTGAGTGCTGTGAACTCCTTGAGGACAGAAAATATCTTTTTTCCCTTTCTTTACATCTTCTGTAACTAGCGCTATGGCCGGCACATGGGAGACATTTATAAATTTCAACTTCTAGGGACAAAGAGGGGCTTATTTTTACTTTATTCAGCCTACTTCAGATTTTGCTCACACTATTCTCTCAAAGTCTAAGCACCATAATTTAGGAAGACCATTAATCACTTAGGAAATGTTCAGAGGAGGCCAATTTAGGTGGCCAGTTGCTTGAGACCATATCTTCTGAGGATTGGTGGAAGAAACTGAGCAGAGAAGAGAACACTGGGATTGATAAGGGTCAGGAAGAGCTATGAAGCTGTCCTGTGGAAATAGTGTAGGTATAGACTAATCCTGTTTGACCTCAGAGTGTTCAACGAGAATAAATGAAATGAAGTTAGGAAGGTACAAATTTAAAACTGATATGAAGAAAGTATTGCATATTCTTTAATTTTCTTATTTTAATCTAATATTAAAAATGAGTTGTCTTCATTATTAATCTTTTATCTGATTTATCATATTCTGTAGATAATCTCTTTCTAACCAGCCATCTGCTTTCCAAATTTAACTTTCTCTTTTGAAATTCTTGGCTTTAATTTACAGTAATGATGAAAACAACATTTATATCTCCAAGGATTTCAAGTTTCTCCCCTCCCTCATATTTTATAACAATTACAAATCTGTTCTAGTTAGCACTGTTTGTGCTCATGTGCTTGACTTACCAGAAGTGGTAGTTGTTGACCTGTCACACAAGATTTTGAACATTTCCTGTCATATGTCCCTGGAAGAGAGCAGACTACTATTTTTGATTTTCAGGTGAATAAATACCTGGTTAATTCACTGAGTAGTAAGTTATTAAACACTGTTACTTATTCTTTTATTCTTATTGGAGTTCTCTTACCTAAGAGCACCCAAAAATAATAATATTAATATATGAAATACTGGTGGTGGTGGTGATAGTGATATAAATGATAGCAGCAGCAGAAGCTGCAGCAGTAGTAGTAGCAGTAGTAGCAGCAGCAGTAGTAGTAATAGTAGTAGTAGTACTAGTAGTAGTAGTTGTTGTTGTTGCAGGAGGAGGAAGAAGGGGAAAAGGAGAAGAAATAGTAGGAGGAGAAAAAGGAAGAGGAAGAAAAATAATGTTATTAGTAATAGTAATAGGTAGTCCCTACATAGCTCTTTAAAATTTGCAAAGCATTTTATAAATATTATTTCACTTTTTCTTCACAAATATCCTGGGGGATAGATATGAGGACTAGGGCTTCATTTAGATAACAGTGAAATGAATATGGGCTAAGACCATTCATGTGTATGAAAAAGGTTCTCCAGAAACCTTTATTTATTTTTTTAGAGTCTTACTATTTAAAAAAGACTGTCCATGAATCAGCCCTGGTCAATTAATGAGTAGCTTTGGTTGGTGAAATAATATGTGTGGCTCTACAGTTGAATCACCCACAGAGCTCATCCCAGCTTTAGCACATCTTTGAGGTATTCTCATATTGGGCTCAAAAATAAGAATTCAAATGTAGACAAACTCACACTGAGACATAGTTATAATCATTGATATAACTAACATGTCTCTTTCCCAGGATAGTCGGGAGGAAAGAGTGAAATAATATTTATAAAGTGCTTTGCAAATTTTAAAGAGCTATATAAGTGCTACCTATTACTACTCCCCATGGCCTTAGGGTGATGAAAAAGGAGGATTGTTGGCATCTGACCAAACAGTGAATCTGCCTAGTGTAGGAAGATTCCAATTCAAACCACATCCCTCACAGGGAATCACTCCCAGGGAGATAAGCATAGATGTTTTTCATCTCTGTGATCCTAGATAAAAATTTCTCAACCTCATATTTGAAGGAGTCCTTAGAGAACCTTGAGGATTTTTACCTTCAGATAAAAGTAATATGAAGAACTGCACAAATGTGTATTTCTGTAAATTGACTAAGGACAACTTTGAAAACTTTTTAATCAAAATTTTTATTTTTTTAAACTTTCCTAGTCCACTAATCTTTGTGTTTCTTCTCCTGCCCCCTCTCCTTCTCTTGAATAGTTCCAGTAGGCCCCCTGAGCTCCAAAAGGGATGACAAAACCAGAAAGAATAGACCAGTCAATTTGCATGATAAGTATTTTTTAAAAAGATGAGCCAACTCAGAATAATCACAGACATTTTAGAAGAAGTGGTTAAAAAAAAAAAGTGGTTTTCATGTTATCCTTTATTATTAGTTTAGGATGCAATCAAATTTAATCTACATATAATGATTTGAGCCTTCTTTTGAAAATAAAGCTTCTTTTTCCAATAAGGCAATCTTCAACTTCTGAACCTAGTTTCTGAGCTTGATCACCCAGAGTCTGACTCAATGCCCAATGGTCAGTTTCTATCACTTGGAGCTCCCCAACCTCATCCTCATTCTTTGGCTGAATAGTCTCTAGTCTCATTGTGCTGGATGCCTTTTCCCTTTTGGTTACCAGTAGAGTTTACTTAGGTTTACTCCTCTAGCCATTTTTTTTTCCTGCTCCATAAGGATGACTTGCTTACATAGTTAATTCAGTTTTATTTTTCTCCTGTGCATTCCTCCCCCCTAGAATTAAATGGCTCAGTATCCACAAAGTCATGTTAGTCTGTTATTTGTCTTATCAGGTGTAATAGGCCCAATTCTCTTATTTTTTCTTTTAAAAAATTCTAGATAGAGAACAAAGCCTGAAATTTCAAATCAAAATGAGTGATAAGTTCTTTAGGTAGGGTGTGGGATATTTTTGCTAACAAATAAAAGTAGAAAATCTTATTTATACATGGTTTAAAGTGCCCCATGATACTTTTTAGATAGAATTCTTGAATTTATTTATAAGTATTTTGATAACTATATTTTAATAAATTTATTTCCTGTGCAATCATATGCTTATAGAAATATTATTTTAACAATGGGTCTACAGATATTGCTAGATTAATAATAGTAACAATAATAATAAGAATAATCTTAAGAACCCCTGATTTTATAAACATTATGGTAGAGATTGTGGAAGAGTACCCTTTTCATTCATTATTTTGGGCTATCTTTGGAAAATAAGGTAAATCCTTTCTTTTCTCCATGTTCCCATATATATATATCCAAATAAAAATTCAAACAACTAATATTTCTTTTGAACATAATCCAGGATTGGGAAAATACCCATGATGACTTTAATGGTATATGGGCCTTCTGAATGAAGAAAATCTCTCTACCAATGGAAATTGGTATTTACTCTGCAAAAAATATTAGAGAATTGCCTGATGACTTGATCAGGGTCACATAAAAATTATTTTTCAAAGGATGGATTTGAATCTCCATATTCTTGGCTTCAGGGTAGCCTCCTGAAAAATATTTCATGTTCCTTTCTTCAAACATGATATTATTCTTACATTATTTTTATTAGTAATATTATTATATCTTTATTGTTATTATTCTGATTTCTTTGGTTATAATGGAGTCAAAATCTTGAATTTTTGATGCAATTTTTTATTATTTCCACCATTTTGTTCAATTAATTTTATTAACCAAATTGATTAATTGATTATTGTAGTAACTGATTAATTATTACTATAGTACTTTTTGATCTTTTTCAGTAAAAACAATGAATAATTACATACACGGTATGTAGACAGTTAGGTGGTTCAGTAGATAGAACTGGACTTGGGGTAAGGGAAGAACTGAATTTAAATCTTGCTTCAGATTCTTACTAGTTGAATGATTGGACCAGTCAACTTCAGTTTCCTTGTTGGTAAAATAAGTATAATAAAAGCACATATCTCATAGAGTTATTGTGAGAATTGAATGAGATAAATATGTAAAGTTCTTGAGGGTTTATACAAATGATAACTCTTAGAATTTTTGTTTACATTATCTCATATGATCCTCATAATGGTGCTTTTCTGAGAGAGGCAGGAAGAGAAATGGGTTGGGAAATATGCACTAGAGATGAATGCATTAAAAAGCCTTTATCAAGAACTCATTATACGTCTAGAACTCTAGGCATATATAGGCGTAGCAGAACTCTGCTAGGTTCTGAGGATACAAATATAAGACAGTCCTTTCACTCCAAGGATTTACTTTTAAATGTGGGAAATAGTATGTACAGAAGATTAATAGTCAGGAGAAGGTGGTCTAGTTTGAAAAGTTACAAACATGACGAGTTGAACAATAGGCTGGCTGGTCCTTTGACATAACCTTTCCAGAAGCTATGGTCTCATTGATTTGATTACTGGTCTCAGAGCAAGAAATGGAAATAAGGAAAAGGAAGAGAGTGGGAAATTCACAACTACTTGTTGGTGTGCTACAAGACAGCTCAATAGCTTTATTATCTATGCTATGAAAATCAGAATTCCTTGTCTCCCTCAAAATGATTCTAATTCTTATCATTTAAAACAAACTTGCCCCCAAAAGAAATCATATTATATCCAAATACTCATTATATAAAACAACTCCAGAAAAATAAAAGTGAATTGTAGTGAAACTAGCTTTATAGCTATAGTGAAGTTGAGATAGCATCATGGTTCCAATGGACTATAGTCCCAAGTGTTTTAGCTGCTTCCAGATATGATCCACTCTGATGTGTAGATGATTGTTCTATTCCTGATGATAAATACTTCATGAAAAAAGAGAAAAGTTGCCTAGGACATTGACTCTTACTTTCTTGATTATTTACCCTTTTGTTGTTGAATTTTGTCTGATTCTTCATGATCTCATTTATGTTTTCCTCAGTAAAGATACCAGAACGACTTGCCATTTCCTTCTTCACCTCATTTTACAGATGAGTGACTGAGGCAAACAGGGTTAAGTGATTTAGAGCCATTAAGTATCTGAGGGAAGAGTTAAACTGATGAAAATGGAATCTTCTTGATTCCAGACCTGGCACTTTATCCACTGTGCCACCCAGCTTTCCCTAGCACCTAGTGTACATAATACTTGGCATAGAGCGGATGCTTAATATGAATTTACTCAGTCCAATTACATAAGAAATAACTACTTCCATTTGGTGTGGCTTGAACATTTGTAAAGCGTTTTGCTTGCATTGTCTCAAATAATCCCAACTTCGATATTTTTCCTAGAAAATGAAAGCCCTCCCAGACTGAGTGGATCTAAAAGCAGAAAGAATAATCAACAATGCTGTAGCTGCTACAGGTAGTCTTCTCCCCATTTTACAAATGAGGAAACTGAGGCTCAGAAGTCAGTGTCTTAAGTTAAATAAACAGCAAGTGTCCATCGAGTTCAGGTGTCTGCTGACTTTCACTCCTGTACTCTTTATAATGCAGAAAAAAATGCCATTGCAGCAAGAGGTGTCACTTTTCAAATGATTTACCTTGTCAGGTCTCATCATATGAATGCCAGCAGCCTAAAAGAAATAGCTTTCCATGACTAGATTCCCATTTTCATTTAGTTGCATGAAACCATGGCTGGGGTTGGCAGACAAAGCACCTTTTCCACACCGGATTAAAATCTTTTCTTCTTTCCTCAAGCAGTTAACCCCCATAATTGGAGCAGATTACAATTTCTTAATTCACTAAGAAGCTTATTGCTATCTTACATTAGCATTAACAGTGGGCTGGTGAGGGGCACACACACACAATCACACAAGCCAACTCTCAGACTCACTGGGCATTCCCTTCATCTGTATCTGAGGAAGAGATTTCCTTATTTCTTACTAAAGCTAATCCTTCTACATATGATCTTGATCCAGTCTCCATTTCCTGTTGGACTTTGCCATAATGATCATTTCCTGTCTCTCTCATGTGTCTTTAATCTCTTCTTCTCTGCTGGCTCCTTTGCATCTGTTTATAAAGGTGAAAAAAATCACTCTGGTGCCCCACAGACTTCATTTAACTCATACCCCATTCAGTTTCTGTCTCACCTCTCTCCCTTTTACAGCCAAAAGTCTTGAAAATGTTCTTGTCATCTGATGCCTCTTCTTCCTCACTTAATATCTGCGAGTTATGGTCACTTTCCTATTACCTCTGCTAATTTATTTTCTCTGAGACATTAAGGCAGGGTGATAAGGCCTTTGTCTCAAAGTGCCAAATATCAAGAGCTCTTAAAACATTTGAATTTACTTTGGAAGTAGAAAAAGAAAATTTAGTATCTATTTAAGAAGCAGAATCAAAATTAAAAAAAAAAGGTGTCAGGTAACTTGCTTCCATCCTTCTTGTTGCCCTAGTCCTCCCTATTCAAAATCCTGCCTAGGATCATGTTGCTAACTAAGCGTGATATGCTTCCTTCATAGTACAAGTACAAAGTTGCTCATCTGTCCTTCAAGGTATTCCACAATTTGGCACTCCCTACTTTGTCCTTGTCCTATGACTTCCTATAGTTGAAAGTTTTTGACTCAGTAGGAGGAAGTCAATACAGAGGAAGATTTGTGGGAAGTATGGGAAATAATGCAATCATAAAATTTTGCATTCTTTGCTTTCTTTTTAGTCAAGAAGGTCTTGGTTATGGCCTGCTTTAGAGAATTGTTTGCAAAATATGATTTGTTCTCTTGTTTTCATCAAGGATACCCTTGATAATAGGTAGATTATTCTTATAAAGCCTTTATAAAGATAAGAAAACAAGTATAGAAGTTAGACACTCCTGGTTTCCTTTTTGTTAGTAACATCACCCAGGATTTATTTATTTTTACTCTTTCCTTTCCTGGGATTCTTATGAAATGATCATCTAAATCTTTAGAGACTGCATTGCTTTTGGCATGAATTTCCTTGTCATGGAAAGAATACTAGATTTGCAAGCAAAGGTCCTGGGTTCAAATATAGGGTCTTCTACTAATCATTTATAAGTAACTTGAGGAAGTTAATTTCACCTTTCTGGGCCTCAGTTTCCTCATCTGAAAAATGAGTGAGTTGAACTAGATGAACTCTAATGTCCCTTCTAACTCTTAGTCTACATCTTATTTTCTTTGACTAATGCAGCTTCTCTTATGGACTTGGATTTCGTAAGGGCTATATTATTATTTTAGCACATTGGAGACCAAAAGAGGTGTTTTGACCCCCACTGTTATAGTGCCTTTGTCATTGATGACAAAAATAAATTATTATGGAAACACTGACAAATTTGTTCCATTTTCCAAATGGAAATAACTTGTTACTGCTGAGAGCAATATCAGAAAAATTGTCTGGATGTGCTTATGAGAGCAAAGGTCAAGATCAGCACCAAGTTCGAAGGAAGCCCAAGGTTTAGAAAACAATCCAAATAAAAGCAATGCCTTCTGCTCAACTTATCCAAACAAGCCATTGATGCCAAAAAAAATTATGGGAGATGGAAAAAGGCAAAGAGATTGACCTTGAGTATTACCATGGCCTGTGAAATATAATTGACATCAATAATAGCCAAAAGAAAAGACCTTTAAGGCTTTATAGAATAGGCTTTATAGAAAAGCCTTTTCTATAAGGCTTTAAAGAAACGCTGAGTCTCTTTGCCAAATGGAAAGGCAAGGTAGCTGAGGGCAACACTGGTTTCGAGGACAAAGTTATTTGTAAAATACTATGGAAGAGAATAGAAGAAGGTTATGAATTTTGTTGTTCTTTAGTTCCTTCAGACTCTTCAAGATCCATTGGGGTTTCTTGGCAAAGATGCTGGAGTGGTTTCCCATTTCCTTCTCCAACTCATTTTACAGATGAGAAAACTAAGGCAAAGAGGGTTAAGTGATTTCTCAGGGTTATGCTGCTGCTAAGTATCTGAGGCTGAATTTGAACTCAGATCTTGTGATTCTAGGTTCAGTGGTAGCAGTCACAAAACTGTTAATATTATCATTTTAGAAGAGAGCAAAATGGTGGAAGCACTTACAAGGATATATTTTCTTTCAATATTAGGAAGATTTTTTTTTTAGTAGTTAGAATTGTTCAAACTGCCTCAAGGTAATGAGTTCCCTGGAGTTAGAGGTGTTCAAGGCAAGGGTAAGAGATTTTTTAAAGTGTTAAATAGCTGAGGCAGAAGGAGAGTTTAATTTATTGTAATTATATATATCCATATATCTTCATATATACATATACATACACCTGACATTGCTTCTTTTAGAAATACTCAGGAACTTATATGTTGTTGCATTCAAACAACTGAGGAAATCCTGAGCATTTAAGCACTTTTCCACATACTTCGAAGTACTTTTCATAACCTTTTATGAAAAAGAGCAGTCCAAAGACTTGAGTTTTAACCTTGTCTCTGCCCCTTACCATCTCAACTCTTGGATTCACAAGGGCTTGTGCTCATAGATTTGGAGCTGGAAAAGATCTTATAAATAATCTAGTCCAACCCTCTCATTTTATAGATGAGGAGACAAGTTCAGTGAGGTTAAGTGACATGCATGAGGTCACAAAAGTAGTAAGTGGCCAAGCCAGCTTTTGAAGCCAGATCCTTTGAACTTAGATCTGCCTTTATTTAGCACTTTTTCCATTACTATAATTGTTTCTTTAATAAAAGGCTCAGCATACTTGACCTATGAGGTACCTTTCAAGTCTTAATCATATCAAAATTGTGCTTTTTAATGTGTTGCATCAAAATAATAACTGCCCAGCACAATGCTATACTCCCCAAAGGCAATTGAACACTTGACTTGAAGGTCATCCACTGCCTCTTGAACCATCACCAGTTGTCTTGACTTTTTCTGGACTGTGATGATTCTAGAAGACAGAGTAAGGCCTTTGGACAATTTTGCCTCACTTAAAACCAATTTATGCATAAATCAAAAGACCTCACTCATATCATTTTATCATTTCTATCTATCTAAAAGTCCTGTGGCAACAGGCAAGTGATGAAGCAGCAGATGAAGATGCACTGATGGCTATAGTTACAATCCTGCACAGGTGGCCAAGGAGATAGGGCTGTCATCGTATTGGAAGCAGCAGTGGCATTTCACAGCCCCCTAAATGTTGCATCTGAACTGCCTTTGAAAGACTGTATTGCTCACTTTTTGGTGTGAGGAAAGGACTAGAAAAAATAAATACTCTAAAATCATCTACTTGCCCAACTCTGGGCTGATTACTGTGGCAGGTGGGGATCCCGCCCTGAAGTCAAGATACCCCCAAATATTCAAAAATTTCTTCAAAGATGATTTCACTCACCACTGGCATATGGAATATGTGCACACAGAGACAACACAAACAGTAAACCTGAAAGACAAATGGCTTCTGTTGTGAGGGAATTACAGCTCTGACTGAAACAAAGCTGGCAAAATAAGGTCAGCTTACTGTAAGGAGAAGAGAGATAGGATGTGAGCGTGATGAAGGCAATGTGTGGTACAGAGAGCTGCACTAATCAAAGATTTATGCTCTCCCAGCTAAATAGTTGTGTTCAACAAAATTGGTGGCCTCAAGGCAAAATGACTACCAGAAGAATCAGCAGATCAGAGTGCTTCTCTGAGTGGGAACAGTTTTTTGCCTACTTGGAGGGAAAGTTGGGCCAACACACAGTTGGCAACACTGGAACAGCAAAAGAGCGGGCAGCTTTTGGAGATTTGGTGTACAACATTGCATTTGCTCATCTGGATCAGAATACTCACAATCATCGAGACTGGTTTGACAAAACTGAGGGGGAAATTCAGAAGCTGCTAAATGAAAAATGAGAACTCCACGGGGTTTACCAGCAGGATAGTTCATCCACCTCTAAGAAAGTGACATTTAATTCTATCAAAAGTAAAGTATAAGCAAAGTTTGGAGAGAGGTAAATTTTAGTTTTATGCTGATAATGACAATCCAAAGAACTTTTATGAAACCCTGAAGGCTATTTGTGGGCCAAGACACATGGTGCCTCCCGATTTCTCAGTGCTGATATAGCCACACTGATTACTGATAATAAGATGATTTTAGAAAGGTGGAATGAAAAATTTTATAGTGTTCTCAGCAGACTTTTTTCAGTAATCAGTGCTGAAGCCATTGGCTGTTTACTTCAGATTAAAGTCAATTCCTTCCCAGATGAAGTTCCAACATGAAGAAGAGATTTTGATTGCCATTAGGCTTCTTTCTTGTGGCAAAGCACCTGTTATTGATTCTGTTCCAGCTGAGATTTACAAGATGTATGTATGGAGGTATCCATTGCTCATATGAAAGCTGATTGAAATTTTCCAGGTTATATGGCAAGAGAAAGACATCCCGTACCATCTGTCTCTATAAAGGTAAAGGAAATAGATGGTCCTTTGACAATCACAAGCTGTGGGTGAGGAGAAGGGGAAAGTGGGTATGTCTCTTAGTCATTGCTAGCAAGATTCTTGCCAGAGTCCTCATTAATAGGATAGTCCTTCCCTTAGATGATGATCATCTACTTGAAAATGCTATCTACCAGATACAATCATCTTCCAAGAAACATTGAGTTATTTGAAAGATAAAGATGAGAGCCTGGTTTGAAATTGAGTTCTAAATGAAGAGAGTTTGATAACTAACTTTACTCCCACCTCTTTCTAACACTCCTACATTATTTAGAGCACAATGTTATCAAATTATTGAGTCACCTCTGTGGATAAGTTTTCTGGTAGTTGTTAAGAACTTTTTATTTGATTTATCTTTATCAAGATTGGTGTTGGTTGCTGTCTTTCATTCTTGAAGAAGACCAAAATGACATCATTATATTATACTCAAGTTAGGGTGGGTCAACTGAGGCCCATCACACCAATATGAGCTCAGGATGCTCTACCCCAGGTCATGTACAAATAATCCATGTGAACACAATCTGTGCATCCTGCATCTCTTTTGAGCTACTTCAATTCTACTTTGCTCATAGAACCCAGGACATCCTCTGATGAGAGCACGCTATGTTGGGTTGTCCAATGCTACTGACTATTTTGTTGCATCTCAGCTTCACTGGCTTCAGAAAGGGCTGAGGAATAGTCAATATGGTGATTGCTACCCAACAATATCAGGAGAAATGACAGGAGCAGAACAGAGGTAGATCTGACCAAGGCACTTGATACTGTCAGTCATGAGGGCTTATGGAAAATTATGTCAAAATTGATTATCGAGAGAAATTCATCAGTATTGTATGTCGATTTCATAATGCCGTGCTTGCCAAAATTCTGGACAATGCTCTTATGCTGTCCTGGTCACCAATGGAGTGAAACAAGGCTCTGTACTTGCTCCTTGTTTTTAAGTATGAGGTTTTAAGTCATTTTTTTTTCAAATACCTTCGATGAAAACAAACATGTCATAAGACCAGTTACTGCACTTATAAATTCTTCAACTTGAAAAGACTCCAAGCTAAAAGCTAAGATTAAAGTAGAGGAAATGCTGGTGAATGAATTTTTGTTTGTGGATGATTGTGCATTCAATACATCCTCTGAAACTGAGATGCAACAAAATATGGAGTGATTCTATACTGCTTCTGTTCATTTTGGCCTACCAATTAACACCCCACACCATCCATATGTAGAAACATTGGTTACAGCAAATGGAGAAGTTTTGAATGCTGTGGATAAATTCATTTACCTTGGCATTATACTTTCTAGGGATATACACGTTGATAATGAGGTTGATGTGTTCATTGCCAGAGCTGATTCGGTTTGGGAAGCTCTAAGGAAAGCGATGGGGAGAAGAGGTATTAGACAGCCTACCAAACTGAAAGTCAATAGATTCATTGTGTTCTGGTAAGCCTACGAAACCTGCACAGGCTACCAGCACCATGCCAGGAAACTGAATCACTGCCATTGGAATTGGCATAAGAAGATTCTGATGATCACTTTATCTGAAGATAAGATACCGGACACTGAAGTTCTTGAATTAAACTGTCAATATTCAAACTATTGCAGAGAGTACAACTTCAGTGGGATGAACAGAGTTTTCAAATGTTAAATATGTGCTTGCCAAAAATATTATTTTATGGAGAACTCACACCAAGCAAGCGCTCACATGTGGTAAAACAAAACAAACCAATTCAAGGATGCTTCAGAACTTCAGAACTAACTGTGTGACTTTGAAGTCAGTGGCATTGGACAACCCAACATAGTGTGCTCTCATCAGAGGATGTCCTGGGTTCTATGAGCAAAGTAGAATTGAAGTAGCTCAAAAGAGATGCAAGATGCACAGATTGTGTTCACATGGATTATTTGTGCATGACCTGGGGTAGAGCATCCTGAGCTCATATTGGTGTGATGGGCCTCAGTCGACACACCCTAACTTGAGTATAATATAATGATGTCATTTTGGTCTTCTTCAAGAATGAAAGACAGCAACCAACACCAATCTTGATAAAGATAAATCAAATAAAAAGTTCTTAACAACTACCAGAAAACTTATCCACAGAGGTGACTCAATAATTTGATAACATTGTGCTCTAAATAATGTAGGAGTGTTAGAAAGAGGTGGGAGTAAAGTTAGTTATCAAACTCTCTTCATTTAGAACTCAATTTCAAACCAGGCTCTCATCTTTATCTTTCAAATAACTCTCAATGTTTCTTGGAAGATGATTGTATCTGGTAGATAGCGTTTTCAGTGGGTGTTGTAATGTGATTTTAAAACATACACAAGCTATAAAACATTCACAATATGGGTAGAAAAGAGTGTCTTTCTCAAAGAGAAAGAAAGATCAATTCAGTCTTTTTTTCTGAATTTTGTTCAGGTTGTCATTTAATTTTACTTCTCGTCAATGTCAGTGTATTATGACTTCATATTTCTTATCCATATTTTTTGCTAATCTGTTGATGTAATTCCTGAAATAGCTCTAATACAAAGCATTCTAGAGCTTAGTATTTTTCTCTTGCCTAAATTTACTAGCATTGGAATGCATTATTATTAATAGATAGATAGCAGGTAATTAAATAAAGGAAGGGAGTTTTAAAGGAGAGATGTAGGAATATGATTCAGAGGACATATAGAGGACAATAATGTATGTACAAGTCTTTGTGTGTGTGAGTGTGTATGTAAGTGGTGTATATGCACAGAAAAAGAAAAAATATATACATACTCATACATAATTATATATAATTTATTTATCTATATCTTTCTGTTCCATCAAATATTTTTACTATGAGACACTGATTTAATTTTCTCCAAATGTAACTAGAAAGATAATTGAAGCTTTGCCCAAGAGGCGTTAGTATCTCTTTTTTTTCCTCCACTGCTCTCCATTCCCCTCATTTCTTTCTCTTTGGTACTTTAGTGTAGAAAATCTTTAAATGTCATACCTGAAAGTAGAGAGGAATGAAAAAAATTCTTCACTCTTCATCATATTAAATAGCATCAAGGTAGCAGTGATTTATTTCCTTTTAAATGGCTCTTTACTGCTGTCTTTTAAATATCACATTTATTTCCAAAGATTTCTTTTCCCATTCCTCTTCCCAGAAAGCCTTCCCTTATACAAATAAAAAAAATGACTAATAAAGAAAAGAAATTTTTATAACAAAAGCATTTTATTTTTCAAAATACATGCAAAGATAGTTTTCAACATTTACCCTTGCAAAACCCAATGTTCCAAAATTTTTTCCCCTCTCTCCTCCCCTAAACAGCAAGTAATTCAGTATAGGTTAAACATGTGCAGTTCTTTTAAACATATTTCCACATTCATCATGCTGCACCAGAAAAATCAGTTTAAAAGGGAAAAAATGAGAAAGATAAAAAAAAAAACAAGCAAGCAAATAAAACAAGTTAAAAATATTATCAGGGATGAAACAAGGTTGCCAAAAATCAATCACCAATATTCAATATTATATTAGAAATACTAGCTTTAGCAATAAGAGAAGAAAACCAAATTATCACTCTTTGCAGATGATATGATGGTATACTTAGAGAACCCCAGAGAATCAACTAAAAAGCTATTAGAACTGATTGACAACTTTAGCAAAGTTTCAGGATACAAAATAAATCCACATAAATCATTGGAATTTTTATACATCATTAACAAAATCCAACAGCAAGAGATACAGAGAGAAATTCCATTTAAAATAACTGTTGATAGAATAAAATATTTGGAAATCTATCTGCCAAAGGAAAGTCAGGAACTATATGTTCAAAACTACAAAATACTTTCCACACAAATAAAGTCAGATCTAAACAATTGGAAAAACAGCAAGTGCTCTTGGACGGATCGAGCAAATATAATAAAGATGATGATACATCCTAAACTAACCTATTTATTTAGTGCTATACCAATCAAACTCCCAAGAAACTATTTTAATGACCTATAAATAAATAACAACAAAATTCATCTGGAAGAACAAAAAGTCAAGAAAAATCAAATGAAGGTGGCCTAGTTGTACCCAGATCTGAAACTATATTACAAAGCAGCAATCATCAAAACCATTTGGTATTGGCTAAGAAATAGATTAGTTGATCAGTGGAATAGGTTAAGTTCACAGGACAAAATACTCAATAACTATAGCAAGCTAGCATTTGACAAACCCCAAATCCCCAATTTTTGGGATAAGAATTCACTATTTGATAAAAACTGCTGAGAAAATTGGAAATTGTATGGCAGAAACTATGCATTGCCCCACACCTAACACTGTATACTAAGGTAAAGTCAAAATGGATTCATGATCTAGACATAAAGTATAATATTATAAATAAATTAGAAGAATATAGGATAGTTTACCTCTAAGATCTGTGGAGGAGGAAGGAATTTGTGACTAAAGAATAACTAGAGATCATTATTGATCACAAAATAGGTAATTTTGATTATATTAAGTTAAAAAAACTTTTGTACAAGCAAAACTAATGCAGACAAAGATCAGAAGGGAAGCAATAAACTGGAAAACCATTTTTATATCCAAAGGATCTGATAAAGGCCTCATTTCTAAAATACATAGAGAATTGACTCAAATTTATAATAGTTCAAGCCATTCTCCAATTGATAAATGGTCAAAGGATGTGACCAGACAATTTTCAGATGAAGAAATTGAAACTATTTGTAGTCACATGAAAAGGTACTCCAAGTTATTGTTGATCAGAGAAATGCAAATTAAGACAACTCTGAGATACACACCTCTCAGATTGGCTAAGATGACAGGAAATTATGATAATGACCAATGGCGGAGGGGATGTGGGAAAACTGGGATGCTGATACTTTGTTGGTAGAATTGTGAAAGATTCCAACCATTCTGAAGAGCAATTTGGAACTATACTCAAAAAGTTATCAAACTGTGTATACCCTTTGATCCAGCAGTGTTTCTACTAGGCTTATATCCCAAAGAGATCTTAAAGGAGGGAAAGGGACCCACATGTGCAAAAATGTTTGTGGCAGCCCTTTTTGTAGTGGTTAGAAACTGGAAACTGAGTGGATTGCTATCAACTGGAGAATGGCTGAATAAGTTATGGTATATGAATGCTGTGGAATACTATTATTCTATAAGAAACGACCAGCAGGATGATTTCAGAGAGTCCTGGAGAGACCTACATGAACTGATGCAAAGTGAAAAGAGCAGAACCAGAAGATCATTATACATGGCAACAACAAGACTATACTATGATCACTTCTGTGGGCATGGCTCTCTTCAACAATGAGAATCAAACAAGTTCCAGTTGTTCAGTGACAAAGAAAGCCATCTACACCCAGTGAGGGGACAGTGGGAACCGAATGTGGAACACAACATAGCATTCTCACTCTCTCTGTTATTATTTGCTTGCATTTTGTTTTCTTTCTCAGGTTTTCTTTTTTCTTCCTTCTTGATCTGATTTTTCTTGGGCAGCAAGTTAACTATATAAATATGTATATATATATTGGATTTAACATGTATTTTAATATATATTGGATTACCTGCTAGCAAGGGGTGGGGTGGGGGGAAGGAGGGGAAAATTTGGAACAAAAGGTTTTACAAGGGTCAATGTTGAAAAAATTACCCATGCATATGTTTTGTAAATAAAAAGATTTAATAAAAAAATAAAAAAAAACAAATTAAAATACTATGGTGAGATCCACATTCAGTCCCCAGAGTTCTCTCTCCGGATGCATCACAAGACCATTGGAACTGGCCCAAATCATCTCATATTTGAAAAAAGCCCTGTCCATCAAAACTGATCATCTTATAATTTTGTTGTTCCTGTACCCAATGTTCTTTTGGTTCTACTCACTTCACTTAGCATCAGTACATGTAAGTCTCTCCAGACCTGTCTGAAATCATCTTGCTGATCATTTGTTATTGAACAATAATATTCCATAACATTCATATGGCATACTTTATTTAGCTATTCCCCAAGTGATGGACATCCACTCAGTTTCCACAAACATTTTTGCCCAAGGGCCCTTTCCCCTCTTTTATGATCTCTTTGGGACAAAGGCCCAGGAGAGACACAGCTGGATCAAGGGGTATGCAATTTGATCACCCTTTGAGCATAATAAGGAAAGACATTCTTAAAGTTAATTGTCTAACATCACATGCAACATTTTATACCAGTGGCGCCTCATCTCTGATGAAGCAAGTGGAACTGACCTCTCATATGTTTTCTTTGGGGTCCAAGCTTGGTCAACATAATTTTCCAACATTCAGATTTGATTGTTCTATTATTCTTTCTATTCACATTAGCACGACAACATATATTATTTTTCTGGCTTTATTTCATTTTGCATTAGTTGATATTAAATTTTCTTTGGAGTCTCCAAATCCATCATATTCATTGCTTCAGCACAATGATTATATGTTTCTGCACCACAATTTATCTGGAGGATTCCTAATCAAGTGGGCATCTATTTTATTTTAAGTTATTCATCATAAATATTTTGATGGCTTTGTTTTAAATTCTTCTGCTATAAACATATGAAATTTCTTGTTTATAGAACCTCTCTTTTGTAATTTTCATGCAGCTAAGTAGCTCAGTGGATGGATCAATGAACTTAGAATTAGAGAGATCTGAGTTTAAATTTGGTCTCAAATATTTACAAAGGTTTGCCTCAGTTTCCTCCCCTGTAAAATGGGGAAAACAATACTTACTTTCCACTGTATTGTCAATGAAGTGATATAATGTTTACTATAATTATCATTATATATAGTATATATATTATAAAAATTAATATATAACTATAACTATAATTTTGCTAACATTAAAATGCCATAAATGTATAATTTATTGTTATCATTTTATTATTAGCGTAATTCACCCCTTTGAGTCATATGCCTAAGAATGGAATTTTAGGTGATAGCATATGGACATTTTAGTCACTTTACTTGCATAAATCAAATGGCCTGATAGAATGGATGCAATGGATTCATACCTCCAGCAACAGAGCAATAGTAGTGTGCCTATCTTTCCACACTCTCTTCAACATTGACTATTCCTCTTTTTTATCATTTCCAATTTTTCTGGATCTAAGGTGAGTCATTTTAATTTATGTTTCTGTTATTATCAGTGAATTGGGTCAAGAACTATTTGTTTCTAGTAAAGTAATTCCATACCAATGTATGAAGGAAGGGCTCCATAATTTGAGTGGGTGTTAAACCAAAGAAGAGAAAAGCTGAGGATTTTCCTAATTTTAGTTGCTAATATTTCCCCTGCCCCTCGCTCCACTCAGGCCCCATCAAGATACTTTTGTAGGTTTTGCTTTTAGTTCAGTATGTCTATTTTGTTTTTCTTCTTCTCAATCAAATGTAAATTTAGAAGGCAATGTTTTGTTTTTATTTCCCTAACATAGTACTTGTCCCAAAATAGGCACTTAATAAATACTTGTTGAATAACATATAATCAAATCCAATCAGTTTAATATATTTACATATATAAAACTGGATATGTTATAGCTTGCCTAACATTCTGTCACCTTTCATCTAATCCTATTGTGCACTCCCCCTTCTCTTAGCCAGGAATGTCTTACCTCACATTGGGACTATTGCAACTGCTTGCTAAATGATTTATTTTAGTTATTTTTATTTTTTTTTTTTGCCTCTAGCATCTTTCTGCTTGGATTCGTCTTCTACTCTATCCCAAATTCATCTCCTTAGGTGCTGTTTTGATCACATCACATCTCCTTCTCCAAATCCTTTATTAGCTCTTCTCTTGCCTATGGGATCCAGTCCAAAATGCATTATCCAGCATTTATGGACTTCTATAGTTTGGCTCCAACTTGACTTTCCAATCTTGTCTTCCCCATTTGTCTGTGTGAACTCTCTCCTCCAGCTAGACTGCCTCCCCAATCTCTTGTGTGCATTTCTCATTTTAATGTCATGGTAATCTATCCATCATTTGTTAACCAATTTATGGATTATTCCTTGAATGACATCTTGTCTTTCCTTGCATTCATTACTTAGTATTTACCACATGGTGGTGGATAAACATTTATTAGGTCCCTGCTTTCTGCCAGGCACTGTACTAAGTACTGGGGATACAAATACCAAAAGCTCCCAAATAAAACAGAACTAATCAATCAATAAATCAAACAAATCATTTCTTGCTCCCAAGGAGCTTTTAAGTTCATAAATTGTTTTGGCCTCACTTCTCCATTATGTCTACAATCAGGAGAGGGTGTCCCTTTTTTGCTTCTCATCTTTTTTTATTTATTGTCTTCCCACAAAAAATGTACCCTCTTTGAAGGCAGAGATTAATTTCTTTTCACTTGTATTTGTATTCCCAGCTCTTAACATAGTGGCTGGCATATAGTAAGTGTTTAATAAATGCTTATTGACCCACAGACTGCCCAGAATATATTTTGATTGCTAAATTTGATTGGTCTCATTTATTGTAGTTAGTTCTTTAGTAAATAATGCAAACTTTATGATGATTGGTTTTCACTAAAAAAAACATAGAGTTCAAGATTCCTAAACTAGGATCTTGAAACGGCTTCCTGTTCTTCATGAGTCTGTGATTTAAAGTATATATGAGGTTTGTAGAGTTGGATTAATGGAACCGGTTTAATATTCTGGGATATCTCTTTTCTATCCCCAAACCATGGTCCTTGGCATCCATATCAATTACCCAAAGCTGATGGCTGATCATTTAAGAAGCTCAACTTTCTAAGTGGGACTGATCCCCACTTGACAAGGATCAGAGGAATGAAAAGAAAGATTGCTTATAAAGGGAAAGAATAGGATGAGGCATTAGTGGGAGGTATCAGTCATTCCCCAAACATTATACTGGAGTTTTGAATAAGATTATATGGTGTATGCCAACATAAAAAGCTTTATCTCCTCTTGTGAAGGATAAATGGCCTGCTATTTTGCTACTGAATTATGTATTTGTGTAAATGAATTGTCTAAAAGGAAAGCAGTTTGAGATAGAGAAATGAACTTTGGACTTGGAATCAGAATATATGACTTTCAATCCGGGTTCTGACTCTGATGAGCTGTTTGACCAAAGACAAGTTACCACCTGTCTGAACCTCATTATCTTCACCTGTTAGACAAAAAGAACCCCAATTGTATTCACTGAATTATTTGGTTGTTAGGAACAAAGTCTTTTCTTTTCAGCTCCCTTTTTTGTGTGTATGTGGGGAGGAAGTGAGGCAATTGGAGTTAAGTGACTTGCCCAGAGTCACACAGCTAGTAAGTGTTAAGTATCTGAAGCTGAATCTGAACTTAAGTTCTCCTGACTTCAGGGCTAGTGCTGTATCCACTGTACCATCTAGCTGTCTTTTACTTTTCTCTTTTGAGATTATTATTTTAATCTTTTCTTTTTCAAATATTTAAACTTCATTTTATTGGCACCTTTAGTTTTTATATCACATTCACTTTGGAATACATCCCTCCTTATTTTCTGTTCAGCAAAACCCATCTTTGTAACAAAGTTTAATATTAAAAAAGGAAAGCATTTTTAAACCTTAAAGTGTCTCAGAAGCTACATTCCACCCCAACACCATACATTTATGTCTGGAAAGGAGTTTTGAGATCTTATGCCATTTTCCAAAAGGATTACAATGTAATTGGAAAAGATTTAACAAAATCAATCCAAATGCAACACTTGATAGCTAATGTTAAATTGTGGTTTTCTAAGTCGATATGTAGCTACAGAAATTTGTTTCTGTTTGAATTTGATGCCACTGATTATTAGTTCTTCTCTCTCCATTTTAAAGATTAGGGAGAGAGCATCCAGGTGGTACAGTGGATAAAACACCAGCCCTGAAGTCAGGAGGACCTGAGTTCAAATATGACCTCAGACACTTAATACTTCCTAGCTGTATGACCCTGGGCAATTCACTTAACCCCAATTGCCTCAGCAAAAAAAAATAGAGAGGCTTAGAAAAGTCAAGTAATTTATAAAGTTCACATAGTATAAGTAACAAGTCATGATTTGAACCCTTGTCCCCGATTCCCAAGATGGAGCCCTTGGTGCGCTGTCCTATTTTCAGTTATCAAATCATAAGAGCAAAGATCCCAAGTCAGGAGAGATCCACAAGTGCACCTAGTTCAGTCCCTTCATTTTACAAATTAGGTCCATAGAACTTAAATGGATTACCCCACAGCACAGAGACAGGCCAAAATTGGAATCCAGTTCCTCTGTGTCCCAGTCCAGTTATCTTTCTACTTCAGCATTACACTTCTCTTGTTTAGGTGATGCTCAAAAAGTTAGAAGTGAAAGTCCTGAGTGGTGAGATCACCAAACAATTGAGAGGACAACGATAAAGAGCTTCCAGTAAGAGTTTCTTCATATAAATACAAAGGGAAGTAGAAGAGCCCCAAGATTCTATTATAAATGCATGGAAAATAACCATTACATGACAATGAAAAAATGCATCTCTCCTCTAAGACTGTCTTAGCCAAAACTATATATATATAGATATATATATGTACATATATATTTAAAAAATATAAATTAATGCAATTCTGGCTTAATTTAGTTTTGTTTTTATCAAATCAGCAAAGTTAAATGCTACACCAGGCCAAAAAAAAGCAAGCATCTCAAGCTGTGCAAATCATTTTCTCCTCGATGTGAATTTTGGGAAGAATCCTGCAAACATATTTATATTTCAGCATAAGGGCTGAGATCACATTTAATTTTACATAAAAAGTGTCATTTGTGCTTCTCTGAGAATAAAAGTCTCAAACAAAAAGCAAGTCATTCCATAATTCAATGTCTGCGGCCCACTAGGCATCCAATTGAAGAAATCCCCTTCGAGGACCAAACAAACACTTGCTTACATGTTGGCACTTCAAATCAATACCAGACTCAGCAAGGCATGGATAGACTGCTGCCTGTTCTCTTTGGAGCAGTTAAAGTAACAGCAGCCATACTGTTTTATGACTGAATGAGTCATTCATAGCCCTGGCCCCCAAGAGGGGCAGGAAGGAGCAAGGAATTGTGCAAATGGTAAGAACAGGGACTGGGTTTGAAAACCCTAGGGAGAATATCTGGTCTTGGATCCAATGGTAATGTTAACCGAGCTTGGCTCTCCATGGGTGAGAGATAGGTTTAAAGGGACCAAAACCAGAGATTTAAAAAAAACAAACAAACAGTTATGGGATTGGTGTGCTTGAAAATGAGATGTAGTGGCAGTGTGTGAAAAAAGAAAGCAATTAAAGTTCATACTCCCCAAGCTTCCAGAAGATTAGAGGGCAGAAAATAGTTTGCTGTACAGATTGTTTTAATTGATAAAGGTTTATCCTCAAGAAGCTGGAATGCAATCCTAAATCAGTAATGAGTCTGCCCATAACTTCCCGGAATTACTAATCATGGCTACTCTTTTTTTCTTGTTACCTTGAAAAGGGGAAAGAAATGTCCTCAAATGTCACAAAGAAAGGGATTCATTCTTCATGCTGGAAAGCTAAATTGCTATTTGGAGCTCCAATAATGACATTAGGTTAAGAGTATAACTAACCCTTCCAAACTGTGTGTGTGTGTGTGTGTGTGTGTGTGTGTGTATGGGTAAGGGTGCAGTGCCCCCATGATCTGGACAATCCATATAAATATTTTTGGTCCTGCCTTCATGCCAAAGAAGAAAACTGAATTATTATAGTATTAAAAGATAAAATATATTGATATTATATAATACTATATACGTGTATTTTATGCATTTCTGATTTTCCAGACTTTCCGTGTCATCTGCTGGCCTTCACATAGCATCTGTGGCTCCTACAAAACTCGCCCTAAATTCCTATGTAGTATTTTAGGCTAACCTGTGATTTATCTAAAGTTGTCATGTGGACAACAACTCTAGTGCCTTTGGAGGAAGAACTGATATTTTAGTAAGACGGGAGTTTCAGGAAATTTAATTCCTAAATATTTCTGATTCTTTAGAACATGAATGAGACTATTGACAATTGAGTAAATAATTTACTCATATTCAATCACTAGATTCCTTGGTTATAAACATACATAATTATTTTTATGCTTGAGGCCACTGACATGAAAAGGACCTTCAATTAAGCTGAGAGTTAGGGGTGTTCCAGAACACCACGAAGTCTTTGCTGGATAGGTTTCTGTAGGGATAGATGAGGACAAAATGGGAAAGTTCCCTATCGCTTGAAGTGAAAGTACCATTTGGTAACTTCTTTTTTAAACTAATTATTCTTGCTAATCAAGGGCTAAGATTAGTTGTTTTATATTGCTCAGACACTACACATGTCATCTATGGGTACAAAATTTTAGCATCCTGAGACAAAGCCCTGCTTGGTCTGTCTTAATAGTGGTTCTTTCCAGGAGGAAATTGGGTATGAAGTTACCACAATTCCTGGTAACAGGGGGACATTTATTTTTTAAATTTTTTATTATAGCTTTTTATTTATAAAACATATACATGGATCATTTTTCAGCCTTGATCCTTGCAAAGCCTTCTGTTCCAATTTTTCCTTTCCTCCCTCCTCCCCCCTCCCTTAGTAGCAGATAGTCCAAAACATGTTAAATATGTTAAAGTATATTTAAATACAATATATGTATACATATGTATACAGTTATCTTGCTGCACAAGAAAAATCAGATCTAAAAAGAAAGTAAAAAACCTGAGAAGGAAAACAAAAATGCAAACAGACAATAATAGAAAGGGTGGAAATGCTATGTTGTAGTCCACACTCATTTCCCATAGTTCTCTCTCTGAGTGTAGCTGATTCTCTTCATTATGGAACAATTAGAACTGGTTTGAATCATCTCATTGTTGAGGAGAGCCACATACATCAGAATTGAGTTTCTTATAGTCTTGTTGTTGCCTTGTATAATGATCTGGTTCTGCTCATTTCACTCAGCCTCAGTTCATGTAAGTTTCTCCAGGCCTCTCTGAAATCATCCTACTGGTCGTTTCTTACAGATACAATTATTATTACCTTAATATTAACAGGAGACATTAAAATAGACTTTTGCTCAATATTGTTAAAAGGTGATTTCTTCCAAAAGACCATGAGTTTTTTTTTCAAATAGGAATTTTTTAAATACTTTCTTTGTTCCCTTTTTGTTTGACATTCTTCAATTAAAATTTTTAGTTCAATAAGCATTTATTTATGGGACTTGTGTTCTATCCATAGGCCACTGTGCTACATGACAAAGAAAATAGAGCTCTGTACTTGAAGTAACGGAGACTTAAGCTCTCATCCTTCCTTTGGTGTATCATGCTGGACAAACCACTTAACCTTTCTGTCTTTCTTTCAGTTTTCTAATTTAGAAAACTAGAGTTATAATAACACCTACTCCCCAGGTTTGCTGTGAGGATAAAATGAAACAATATTTGTAAAATGTTTTGCAAACAACTTTAAATATTATCACCATTGTTGTTATCATCATCATCATCATCATCATCCTCCTCCTCCTCCTCCTCATCAACCACTAGCTATGTAAGCATGGAGAAGTCTAAGCATCTGAAGCTTCAGTTTTTCTTCTGTAAAGAGAAAGATTGAATTAGGTCATTTCTAAGATCCTTTCCAATGATCATATGATGACCAATTGTGGATCCATCTCTGTAGTGGTAAGTACCATGGACAGGGGAAGCAGGAAAGTGAATGACAACTAATTTGAACAGGACTTAGAAAGCTTAGAAAAAATAGCAGAGCCACTCACTGCTGGCAGATTTGTTACTGTTCCAATGTTGTGAATAGTGATATTAGTTAGGCTCATTAAAGAATGATTATTGGAAATTTGTAGGTAATTAAGCAGGACAAGTTCAGTGACTTTGGTTGATTCATATTGGTCTTGAATAAGAGACAGATTCAGACTATCCTCAAAGTTTGAAAAGAGCATGATTTCATTTCTGGAGGTCCATTTTCTGCTGATGATATAACTGCCTCTCTTCTCTGTGATAATTGATAGGGTAGGAGTTAGAGGAGAGAATCACATCATTTTCAATGCTTTCCTAGATATTTTGTGTTCCATGACAGTGTTTGGTACTTAAAAAGGAAACCCACAAGTTTAAAATTAAATCTGTGATGGCCAGAAAATTCTGAGACATCCTTTGCTGCATCTCTGATAAAGTAAGTATATAAAACATAACTTCAGTACTTTAATGACAAGTTCAAGAATCCAACAATAATCATACTAACATAACTAGTATGGGAAGTCCTTCATTCCTCTGTTGAAATATTTATTAAATAACAAATCTTTAATATTAAAATATATACAAAGTAGTTAAATACAAGGTAGTTGGAGGAGGAAGGACATTAGTCATTTGAAGGGATCAGGGAAGGTTTTGTATGGAACATGGTGCCTGAATGGTACCTTAAAGGAAAAGGTAGATTCTTCCTATAAGATGAACATAAGGAGGGAAGGACTGCAGAGGAGGAAACAAGGATTTATTATATGCCTACTCTGTGCCAGCTATTGTGCTAAGTGCTTTGCAAAATATCTCATTTTATTGGATTGCTAGGAGGTACATAATTGAAGGTTTGTGAAATAGAAAGTCCTGGGAAGGAATGCTGAATATGAGCAAGTGGGACAAGGCCCTTCTGGCTAGTGTGGTGGGGGAATGAGGTCTATTGTGTCTGGAAAGATAATGCAAGTTCCTTGTGATGGGGTGTTTCTTATTTGCCTTTGCATCTTCAATACTGGACAGCACCTTGAACCTATTATGTGTTTACTTGGGTTTCCTTCTGATTTATAAGTTTAGAAATATAATTTCATTAGATTATTACGGTGCAACTTGTATCTGGAACAATAATTCATGTTTACTAAAGTCACAAGAGACTGAATTGTAAACATGAATACTAATTTATTACTTTGTAAATATGAAGCTGCTGAGGTGTTCTTTTCTCAGAATGGCTAAATTGATGACACATCCAGACCAGTGGCATGAGCCATATTAGGATTACAAAAAATATCCAAAGAAGGAAGCCTTATACTTTCACAGTGGTCACATTCAGTATTCTAAAATTTTCAAAAAAAAAGAAAAAATACATAATATTTTCTCATTTGAGCTAAGTGGTATAGTGACTGGAGTTCTGAACCTCAAGATAAGAAGGCCTCTTGTGTTAGTTAGGTGATCCTATACAAGTCAAAACTTCTCTGTTCCTCAGTTTTCTCATCTATAAAATGGAAATAATCTATAGCAGCTACTTTTCAGGGTTGTTGTGAGAATCAAATGAAATAATATTTTTAAAGTCCTTAATAAACCTTGAAGAGATATATAAATATTACTTGCTTTATTATTATACAATCAATAAGGTGATAATTGTATTCTCGTTTCAGACATGATGGCAACATGATTTTTCAGGGAAAATAAATACCTTGCCCATATTTAATGAGTCTTTGTGATAGGGATTACAATCTGACTCTAATTCCAGGATTTACCTAGTACCTCACAAACCTGATTGATCCTGCAACCAGCAGCAGCATATTGGAGCAAGGAAGCTGTAGAATGAACATACTGGCCCATGATTTCATAGCATCATGCTGAAACCAGAACACAATACTCCACCAGTCAACAAAGATAGATCAGACAAACTTTCATTTTGACAATTTTTCCCAGTTGCCCAAGGGTGCAACATCCCAATTTAGGGGAGAACTTCCTTATCTGGAGGCAAATCAAATAAACAAGCAATCTTTAAGAACCTAGAAAGTTTTAGGCACTTGTACTAAGCTCTGGAGATACAAAGAGAAGCAAAATCATGTCCCCTGCCTGAACTCAAGGAGCATAGAGTCTGATGACAAATATCTCCTACTGAATTCTTTGCAATTTTTTAAAATTCCCAGTAAAAATTTACTGGAATAATCAATGAAGTATCAAGGACATTGACTTAAATCCAAGCAAATTTGAATTCAAATCCCACCTCTGAAAATACTCACTGCCTATATGACTGTGGATAATTCACTTAAATGGTAGCCAGGAGGCACAGTGGATCCAGTGCCAATCTTGGTGTCTAGAAGAATCATTTTCCTGAATTCAAATCTGGTCTCATTTATTATATGGGTAAGTCAATTTCCTCATCTGTAAAATAAGAAGGAGAAGGAATGGCAAATCACTTTGGAATTTTTGCCATAGAAATTCCAAATGAGTTTGGACAGAAATTTAGATGTGACTGAAAAATGATTAAAACAGAATTCACTTAATTCTCCTGAATTCAGTTTCCTTTTATTACACAATGTTGGTAAATGATTTCTACTTGCTGATGACATCATAGATTTTTCATGGACTTTAAAAGTTCACTAGCTGAAAGGCATTCTTCTGGGGATTGCCTATCATCATAGTCGATCACTAAAAAAAATAGAAAGTTGGGTTAAAGTTATAAATTTTGTAGCCTTTGGTAGAATAACAGAATTTCAAGATAAGAAAAAAGATTAGGTTTCCAAGGGAGGCGAAGAAATTGATTAGGATGGTAAAGAGAAGGCTGGTAGGTGAGCTCCAAAAGGCTTATTATAAATGCTGTTTGTCCTTTGTTTTTGAAGACCACTATGTCATCAGAAAAGTGATATCATGACATGCAAGTGAATTGGATCTAAGTGAGGATGGGCTGTAACTGATTATTGCCTAGACTTCTATGACTTCATGCAAAGACCAGGACCACATACTTGAGATGAATATCCTATATTTTCTAGCCAGATCCTTAATGCCATTTTCCTGATATATTCTAATAACCTCACAATTCATTGGTGGATTTTTTTCAGTAGGATGTGCAGAAGCTCAATTACAGCTGTCTGATTTGCCATGCACCTATAGATGGTCCAAAACTATTTCGCACAGAAAGCATGTGATCCAAATTCTAACTTTTTGAGGTCTGTGCTTATACTTCTGATATAGGAACTGGGTTACATTACCAGGAGGTCTTCTTTATATTTTGGAGAAATGCTTTCTGGGATATGGGTACTTTATTGACACCTATCTCATATTCTTTGTTTCATTCTTCAGCAGCTGATTTTTTTTTCTCTCCGAGCCCCATTGGCCTTCTTATAATTTTACTTTTGTTCTTATTTGAAATGTCTTTTCATGAGCCAAAACATCTCCTTGAAAGAAAAAGGGTTTTTTTAAAGTAACAATAGTTCTCTGATTATGATGTGTGGTAGTGAATCATAGAATATTGTATTCCCTAAAGAATTAAATTTGATGCAAATCCAAAGAGCAATTGAGTAATGGTAATTGACATGACTAAACCTCACAACATGACAAAGAATTTTGTGGGTGAAATAGTGCAAAAGATGTCATCAATAGACATGTGACTAGAGAAAGACAAAGGATGAGTCAATCATATATCAAGGATGAAGGGTAACTTACAAACAAATGCTGTGCTCTTATGGTATTTTTTTTTTGTCAAAAGATTGAGAACAAATTCCCTCCCCA
Organism: Sarcophilus harrisii; assembly: GCF_902635505.1. Classification (NCBI taxonomy): domain Eukaryota; kingdom Metazoa; phylum Chordata; class Mammalia; order Dasyuromorphia; family Dasyuridae; genus Sarcophilus; species Sarcophilus harrisii. Next base: position 259,508,953 of record NC_045430.1, on the reverse strand, counting down.
CCCTTGACAAAAAAAAAAAAATAGGTAAATATCCTGTGGTAGATTTATGGGAAAGTGTGGACAAAAGTTAATCAAAAGGGGCAGGAATGAATGAGTTGTTTCACTGGCAGTAGTGTCCATATCGATAAGATAGCAGATTCCTCCAAATACTTGCGTAATGGCACATAGAACTGTCAAAGATGATAAAGAGCTGGACTGAAAGAGACTTCATGAAGCCTGAGATTGGTAAAAATTCTCATTCCTTCCTTTACTTTTCATTTGAACACTTTTCTCAGTCATTCAGTGTTCAAAACCATCAAAAGTTTTTAATAAGAGAATGATATTTCTGTTGTGGTGGCAGTTTCATTATTACTAGTGCCTTAGGACACTCTCTAGCCCTTTCCCTGAATCCCAAGGAAGAATTTCTTTTTCTCTTTATCAGTTTAGTCTAACTTTAGAGATAAGTTCTTCATGCCTTTCATAAGACTATTTAGGTAGCAGGATCCCAAGTGCATTATGGGGATAAAGAGCATTTGATGATGTTATTGTTATCATTTTTGGATTATTCACACTCCAGAGAACACTGCTTTGTCAGCCATAATGTTGTATAATAATGTACACTGGGTATGGGGGGAAAGTACTCTGTATATGAATTGGGCAGGACATTCAGAAGGAAACTTAGTAATGATCACTGTAGGCAATCTTTGGATAGGAAGGAGATTTCAGTGAGGAGGCATTATTTACTGAAAATCTGGTTTTTTTGTTTTTTGTTTTTTACCCTAAGAACAAACCAGTATTGTCCATCCAGAAGAAAGTCATATGACTTATTTTAATGACTTCACAATTCTTTTTTAGCATGGATCTTTTAGTAGGACTCAGACTAACTAGCTCAGCTACCTATGTTTGCAATGTTAATTAAGATCCACAGAAAATCTGGGTTTGGGACAGAGGGATTGGAAAACAGAACATAAATAAACTTCCCTTTGAGCATTCAGGAGACTGGTTATAGAAGAGAAATAAATGAGCTCCGAGAGATCTTTTACTGGATTCTTAATTAGACAGAGAGCCAATAGAAAAAGAGGAAAAAGAAAAAAAATGAACTCAGAATTCAGGATGGGGGTGAGCAAGATTTTTATGCATTGAAATTTATTGTTTTTAAGGTAAACAAATATATTACCTTCTCTGAAAGGCTGGAGCTTAAGTTAAAAGTTTTCATTACTAGGCAGAGCCTACCATGATCTTTATTCAGGAAATATTGAACTCTAACAAGTATTGATAGGTAATTACTTAAAAGTACATTATACATTTATACTACATCTTCTTTTTAAAAGAGAAAATGGATAGTAATTGACATCAGAGACAAGTATGCACAGGGAAATATCTAGCTAGTTGGGAAGTAAAAGTAATTTATACTTTCAATTATCAAATTGGCAAGTAGAATATTACTCCCTTGCTTTTTTCTTTCATCTCTAGCATAACTGACAGAATGTATTATACAAGTGAACCTTCTCATGAGAAAACCAAAGAGTTTTAAGAAATTCTATTGGTAGCTACTTTTTTTGGTAGCCACTCTGCCAGTTCTTCAGGGAAAAGTTGTAGCTGGTACTAATTGCAGCTGAAATTGAGAATTTTCTCAGGGAATATCTTTAAAGCCGGAATATTCATAAGTTAAAGGAGTATACGCAAAAAAAAAAAAAAAAAGTAAAATTGTATTAAGGTCAGAGATTTAGAATCGGAAAGTCAGTGAGTCAATAAGCATTTAATAAGTACCTAGGTTTAGGTGCTATTAAGCACTAGAGATATAAAGAATGGCAAAAATAGTCCCTGCTCTTAAAGAATTCATAATCCAATGAGGGAGACAAGTAAATATATACAAGCAAGCTATATAAGGGGCAAATAGAAAATACAGTCAATTTTTAACATTTACATGTTTAACTTTCCCAATTTCAAACACTTATAATTTTATTAGTAACTTCATTTTTACTTTTCTTTTGGCAGACATGCATATTCAGGATTAGGTACAGTAGAGAACAAAATGGGAGTCACAATGCACTCAAGTTTGTGTAATGATTGGTATCCTACTAAGTGCTTCACTGGCCTTGTTAACCCTATGGTTATAAAGAGTGCCCTGTGCATTTGGTGCATATTTTCATTATTTGCCTTTAAAATTCTTGTTTTGTGCTGTAATTATTTCCCCAAAGTGTAGTGCAAGTCTTTTTGGCTCAAAGCCCAAGTGTGTAAAATCAGTGAAATGGCTTAGTGTGAGAATAAAGGCATTAGAGAAGCTTCCTGTTGGAATATCTGCAGCCACTTTTGGCTGTGAGTTTTGTGGGAGTTGTTGTAGTCACAAAAAAGGGAGGAGAGTATTCATAAAAAAAATTTCATGAACTTCTTTAAGAAAGAGCTAATGTAAGTCTCAATGAGAATGGAAAAAAATGGAAATTGTGGGTAAATGAAATGGTGGTTACCCCTGCCTCACATCAGGTCTCCCCAGACGAGCATCCTAGTCTAGGATGGGAGAACAGTATGACTGTCCCTTTAGCATCTGACCCTTCAGAGACCACTGGTTGGGTTGAGTTGTAAGGCAAAAGTTCTAAGCTCTGATAGAGCCAGTAACCACTCTCAAGTGATTAGAAATAGCCAATTGCCCTTTTTCTCTTTTTTATCTTGGGTTTTTTTGGATATCTCCATCTCTTTACCTCCTAGTCCTGCATTTTCTTATCCCTTATCCTATTCCTATGACTTTCCTATCCCTTGCATTTTATGGGATATTTCAGGGTCTTTGTGATAGAAAAAGTATATTTTATTAGAATTAATATTTTGTTATACATAATTGTATGCAGAAAATGCAATCTCAGCAAACTTTAGCAAAAGATGATAGTTTTTGGTGCTCTTGGGAACTTAATCCTCCTTAATTTCTCATGGCTTCCATGAATCAACATTTGTGCTTTTGACTTTCCAGCCATCTGCTAGGAATACAACTCTCATATAAGTTGAGGATTGAATGAAATCAACAGAGAAAAAGTCCTGGAATTAAGAGGGATTTGGAAAAGACATCCTGTTGAAAGATGGGATTTTAATAGGAACTTGAAGAAAGCTATGAAGAGAAGTGATCCTAGAAGTTACCAATCTAATTTTTCTATGTTAGAGAAGGGGAAACTGAGACCTCCAAAGTTGGTTACTATCTCAAATTTAAATAGATAGTATCTAAGTAGCTGAATTTTCATGGCTTCATTGAAAGTGATAGTAGAAGAGATAGACTTATTGAAATTCTTCTGATGGATAATATTTCCCTGTCAGCTTTCTTTTCTTTTCTTTTTAAAAAAGTAGTTAGAAAATGGCAATAATCACCATAAGTGAATTTTAGAATGGACTTTAAAAACAGGTTCTTGGTAGCAATCCTTAAGATTGGCAGGATTTTTACATTTTAAAAAAGTGAACTCCAGAAGGATTTTTAAAAAACCTAATTCAGAGAATGTCTAGCAAAATTTTTAAAAACTCTTTGGTTTTCTCATGAGAAGGTTGGTTTGTATAATGCACTCTGTCAGTTATGCTAGAAATGCAAGAAAAAAGCGAGGGAGGAATATTTTATTTGCCAGATAATCAAATGTCCATTTTGGATCTGTTGAGCTGAAGAAGGTTATGAAAAAGGCAGAGAGGAAAAGATGGTGGATGCATCAAGAAGAAGAAGCAAACATGGAAGCAGGAGTCATTTGGGGGAAAAAAGCAATATCCCAAGATGAAAAACATGTCTAGAAAAGATGTGACAAAGTAGATGTGCCAAGCATAGATTCTTGCAATATTCTATTGTAGCCCTGTCAAGAAAGAAAAATGTCAATTGACATTCATGAAACAAATGGGTAAAACAAGCTTGATCATAACCAAGAGAACAAAATAATAATAATCCTATGCTGCTGTGAAAATGGAAAGTAATTTAAACCTTCAAATAAAAATAATAATAGCTGATGTGTCTATAACATTTTAAGGTTGGCAAAGTGCTTTACATATATTATCACATTGGTTGCTTACAGAAACCCAATGAAGTAGGTACTGTTGACATTGCTATTCCAACTTCAAATATCAGGAAATTGAGGCTACTGGAGGAAATTAAGTATTTAAAGACTTGCCACTGATCATCTAGTGCAGGGGCCCTCAAACTACGGCCCAGGGGGGCCAGATGCAGCAGCTGAGGACATTTATCCTTCTCCCCCAGGGTTATGAAGTTTCTTTATTTAAAGGCCCACAAAACAAAGTTTTTGTTTTTACTATAGTCCAGCCCTCCAACAGTCTGAGGGACAGTGAACTGGCCCCCTATTTTAAAAGTTTGAGGACCCCTGATTCTAGTGATTAGGGTTTGTATATAGGATTGGGAGTATCTTGACTCCAGTTTCCATATTTTTTAATTGACAGAAGACTTTGGGTTTTGGGGCTTTAAAAGAGATTCTAAGAAAAAAAAATTGAAGATTGATAGCTGAACATCTTTTTTGTTATTTCTTGGGTAATTTATCACCTGGTTTCCAATCTACTTATGACAAATACCTCTGTACTTTGCTAGACTGATCCTAAGGTAGCAGGTATTGTTATTGTTCTAAATTAAGACCTTGCACCTCACTGATCTATTTTTCAAGAACTTCTGTGCCACAATATGATATCAGAGAAGCACTTTTAGAACGCATAAGATGTTAAAATGACCCAGAGAAAGGGCTATGGCAAGTTGGATAGATCTGGGAGTTCTGCTATTTATTCCATTCAATCCCACTAGCTTTTAGTGGATACCTATAATATACCAGACACTGTTGCTAGGTGCTGGGGATACAAAGAGAAACAGAGAAATTGCCCATACACTTAAGGTGCTTGTAACTGTTGGCGAGGGTGTATGGGATGTTCAGGAGGCCTAACACTTTGGTGGAGCCTCAGGACTGCTCCCCCATCTTCAGTGCTCACCTGTCACTCAACTCTCACCTGTGGCTCCAAGAAGCTGTGGCACATACAGTGGCCAAATTCTGGTAAACTGAATCAGTGACTGGGCTAACCCAAGCTGAGTGGGACCTCTGACAACATCTTCTTGATGCCAGGATTGGCTCTTTATTCACTATATAATACAGCTTCTCAAAACATGGAGTGTCCTAAAAGACTTAGTGTGATTTTTTTCTGGAACACTTTCTATATAGAAATGTAGTGGACATGGAAGTGGGATGAGAATGCTAACCTCTGGGGGGAATAGGAACAGCCTTCTACTGCAAAGGTTGCAAAGACTTCTCTCTAGGAGCTGTAATACTTTCAGCCACTTGAGATAAGTTGAGAAAGAACCTCGGGAAAGTATTCCAAATATGAGGTTAATTTAGGGAAAATGTAGAGTTAATAGAGTAGATAGTGTCTCTTGGAGATTGTGGGTGATACATTGCACCAGGATATAACCTGTGGATGGGGAGCAATTCATGCCATGAAAGGAAACCCTGAGATGAAGCAAGCTAAGTGGTAGAGTGGACTTAAAGTTTGAACCCAGCCTCAGACAGACACTCATTAAATAACTTACTGTGCTTAGCAGTAAGATTGGAAATAATAAAAAAACAGGTAAGACAACATTAACCTCATAGAACATACCTTCTAAAAGGGGAAGATAATATAAAATCTTCCCAGTGATGTCCAGGGAAGAGGATTTTGTTCTAAGAAATCATAGGGATTGTGTGTGAAAACAAATGGAGGCAGACGGTTAATCCTCTTCCTATGGCAATGGCAGTGCTGATGTGATTATTGTCTCAGACCAGTTAAGAAGAAGGAAGAAAATGTGCATGATTGTGAAATAGATGATAAGATGGTTGTAAGTACTAGATCCACATTGGTTTTCCTGGTGAATAGTTGCAACTCTAGATGAGATATGAAACCATAGTATGGAGCCTATTATATAAAATAGATGATGTGAGTTTTCACTCATTCATTAATCAGGACAACTCAGATCAGACCAGGCCATATTCTGAGCTGGTGCGCCAAGGATCTGCTCTTGACCGTATGACATTAAGCATGTTCAGCAATGACTTGGGTAAAGGCTTTGATGTTGTGCTTAGCAAATTGGCAGCTGACACAAATGTAAGAGGAATAGTTAGCATGCGGGATGACCATCTCAAAGAACAGGTAGGTGCTTCATGGATAGAACATGGGTCTTAGAGTCAGGAAGATTGAGATCTAGTACTGTCTTACTGGATATTAGGCCAGATCATGGAGGGTACTTTCACTTGTGGGACTCCTTGCTTTTATTTCTGGACCCCATGACTCTAAGACAGGTCATGACTTCAAATCAATAAGTGAGACTCTAAGCAGCTTTCTTAATAACCTTTAGTAGGATTTAATTGGGCCCAATTGTTAGCGTCACCGATGACTTCACCTTTAGCATTGCCATCAACAGCAACATTCATTAGAGAAGATCTATCAACGTGAGAGAGGACAGAGGAATTACTGGGCCCCATAAGCCAACTCTACAGTCCCCTCTCAGATAACATGCAGAGTAGAAAAAGGCCAGGTTGCAAAGACTCCTCTCTAGGAGCTGTAACACTTTCAGATATTAATCACATCGATGTTTTTGAATCCCAGGGATATTGCCTGGGACAAGGTTGCCATAGAAAAAGATGATATAGGCAAAGATAGTGCTGTAAACTGATGAGGGTAAGTCAGTTTCCAAAGACGATGATACAGATCAAACACCAGATCAAACTGGCAGAAAAAATTGATCGTAATTTCTAGGCCTTCTTTGGGAAGAGAAGGTTAGATAAAGGTGAGACAAAGTCATATTTTTGGCAAATTGTCTTATTGTCATGGCAAAAATACTCTTCATTTACAATTTGGATACAAATCAAAAGCAATGAATTTTATTCTCTGGGTTATTACAAGCCAAGGGAGGGAGTGACATGTTTCCATGGGGCATATGGCATTGACAATATACAGAAAACTTATAGTTTTGGTTTTGAATTAGTAATTAGTGAGCCTCTGGCTTAGATACAATTTGAGTGTTTCAGGGAAAGAAGTGACTTTTTAATCTGCTAATTTATCCTTGGACTTGAGTATCTATGACAGAGTGGATGATTCTGGTTGTTGTTGGTTTTGTTTTTGTTTTGGTTTTTGGTTTTTGGTTTTTTTTTTTTTTTTTTGGTTGTAATTTGGGCTTCACTATAACCAAGGAAGTAAGTACTACTAGCATGTTATTCTAATTTTTCACAAAAGGAAACAAACATTTTAAAGTTAATGACTTCTAAGGTAAGCATTAAGAGATTAATGACTAGACCTGAGTCATACGCTTGGTATTAGAGGATATATTTTACTTCTCCCTTCCATCACTTTATGTTTAGTTTATGTACACTTATACATGTATATGTGGTACATGTTTTTTCCCCACAGAATATTTTATGACCACATCTACCTCTTCTTGTATTTGTCAAATTAAAATTTTGAACCCATGTAAGAGTTTAAATTTGTTAACTAATTTTTTCATCTCAATGTTCTTGATTGTCGGGTTCAACTGGAGAACTAGCTATCATCCCACATGTTAACTATCCCTCTCAGCTTTGTGTCATCTGCATATCCCTTTCTGATTCTAAGTAGTATTCTCTAGTTTATCACATTACCTTTTGTAGCAAGTCATCGATGCAGGATATTTGATAATTCATAAGGTAAAGGGTTTTAAAATATCCACATTAATGTACTGTTGTTGTACCCTAAGCTCATGTCTACCCGAGATAATTCCTTCCAAGCATTCTACTGGACAAAGAAACTGTAAATCACACAGCTACTTGGTGTCAGAGGTGGGATTTGAAACTAGGTTTTGACTTGCACTGTGCTTCAGTTTGGATTAGGGTGAAATAACGGTGATCCTACATTAATATTTTATACAAAGAAAATCCACAGATGAAATATTAGGAAGACGGGCTAAGGAAGGTCATTGTCCTAACACAGCTCTGATATCTTGAAAGTTCACATGGGTTTAAAGGCTCTTCTAGGTGATGATGGTTTAAACTTAACACTTCCTTTGTGGTTGACCAATATGTACTTAATTTGCAGACAGAAGTGAAATGATTCTGAGGTCAGGGGCCTTTAATCAGCATGGGGTTTGGTGGCAAAGCGCTTACACATTGACTTTTAGGAGGGCTGCAGGAGTTTAAGTTTCACCAAATGTAGCTATAAATCACAGGCAAAAAAAGTTATTTCCCACAAAGTGCTGCAGGCTGGGCCATCCTTCTGCCCTGCTGCCTTGTCTCCTAATCCCTCTGCTCTGGCCACATCTATCTCATTACCCAGAATGTATTGAATGTTCCTGGCACATCTAAGGAAGGAAAAAGGACTCAAGACAACAATCACAGATTCATGGTCACAAATATTTTTACTTTGCCAGTGCTGTTATCAGCATCAGCAAATACAAGGAACAAAGAAGAGGAGCATTTAAAAGCAAAACGATTTTTGAAAAAGCTTGGGTAATTTAAAGGAAAGCGGGAACTGATAATAACCATTATACCCAGCTTACATTTATATTAATGGAATATTTATTTTATGTAAAATAATTGTTACAAATAATGAACCTGGAATGACTGGGAACTGTGCAGTTGTTTGTGGCCAAGAAGAGACTAATGCATACTTCCTTGGTCATTTTGTCATAAGCTTTTAAATTAGAAGAGAAAAGAGAGAGATGGAGGGAGGGAGGGGAGGAGGGAAAAAGAGAGAGAGAGAGAAACAGAGACAGAGACAAAGAGAGACAAAGACAGAGACAGAAACACAGAGAGAGACAAGAGATGCAGAGAGAAAGACAGAAACAGAAAGAGATAGACAGACAGAGAGACTTTTTCTCTAGTCCTGACACTGCAAAGAAGAAGAAAGAAGAGAAGAAAAAGGAGAAGGAAGAGAAAGAAGAAGAAGATGATTTTTGGCATCTTCCTAGTACCTGTGAAAGAAATCCAAAATCACCAGTCTGTAAAGCACGTAAGGTTCTCTGAAATAAGACCCTAACCTGGATTTATCTTACATTGATAAGTAGTGTGATATAATGGAAAGCTGGATTAGTAGGTAGAAGAACTAGGTTTAAGACTTGATTTTGATACTTGGTTGTTAGATTATCAAATGAAAACACCTTACCTCTAATAATCTCAGTGTAGTGGACATGATTAAAAAGTAACTGAACAATCACAAAAACACTTACTTACTTGTAAAATGGGAATAATTTTATAATTATACTACCTACTTTTGCAGAGGTTTTGTAGGCCAAATACTTTGCAAAGTTTAAAACAGAAATGTGAGCTGCTACCATAATCATCATTACAACATTAGATGTAACTAGGGCAGGGTAACTTGAGTTTTGCTCCAGGCCAGAAGAATTTAGAACCTGCAAAGTTATAATAATCATCTAGAAAGATGATACAATTTAAAAGTTTGTTACATGTACAGTTTGAGGTCACTTTTCCTCCTTCAGCAGAGTGTAAACTAATGAGAATAATTAGTTAAGTTAGGAAACTACTAGCTGCTAGGTTTCCTCCTCCCTAGTGAACACAGATCATTGAATTTCTTCCTGATTTGGCCACATTCTGTTCTTCCTCCAGTGTCTATTTATTTAGCAGTGGTTTCAAAGTATCCCAGGATCTTATTCTCTATAGGACCATTATAATGGTTCCCTCCAAAGAGAGTCAAGAATATAGGATCTCTCCCATAAAAAAAATTGATTTGAGATTGTATTTAGTACCAGTTGTTTCAAGTGCCCAAATTGCTAGTTATTGCTCTGACTATATTATAATCTATACCTTAGAAAAATTAGACTATTCATATTTCCATGAACATAATACACGATAACCTGCTTGGATATTCTTTCTTATGTTAACCTCTACCTTTAAAGTAATCCCCTCTAGCATATCGCCCTAAAAAATTCTACTTATCTTTTGAGGCTCAAATCAAATAACATTTCCTCCATGAAACAATTCTAATCCCCATCTCTGTCTGTCTCTTTCTGTGTACTTCTCTGTCTCTGTTTTTCTCTCCTTTCTCTCTCTCTGTCTCTTTGTCTCAGTGTGACTCTGTCTCTCTCCTCTGAAGACCTATAGTACTTTTTACCTTATGGCATTCATTGTTTTCTACTTTATAGATAGACATGCATGCATATGCAGAATAGATAATTTGTCAGTCTCCTATTGGCCCCTGGGTACCCATTTTACCCCATTTTACTCACCTCTATCAGTTGCAACACTTAATTGTTTTTTGCACACGACACAGCAATCAAATCCAAACATCTTTGAATGGATTTTATTTCCCTGTGCTAATGCATACTTCCTTGATATTTACATGGCACTATATTCTCAATAAGATCAGGGGTGAAACAAGGTTGCCCACTATCACCATTACTATTCAATATTGTATTAGAAATGTTAGCTTTGGTAATAAGAAAAGAAAAAGAGATTAAAGGAATTAAAGTAAGTAATGAGGAAATCAAATTATCATTCTTTCAGATGATATGATGGTATACTTAGAGAACCCTAGAGAATCAACTAAAAATCTACTAAAAACAATTTACAAATTTTGCAGAGTTGCAGGATACAAAATAAATCCACATAAATCATCAGCATTTTTATATATTACCAACAAAGTCCAACACCAAGAAATACAAAGAGAAATTCCATTAAAAATAACTGTTGATAATATAAAGTATTTGGTAGTCTATCTTCCAACACAAAGTCAGGAACTATATGAACACAACTACAAATGCTTTCTACAGAAATAAAGTCAGATCTAATCAAGTGGAAAATTATCAAGTGCTTATGGGTAGGCTGAACAAATGTAATAAAAATGACAACACTATCTAAATTAATCTATTTATTTAGTATCATATCAAACTCCCAAGAAATTATTTTACAGACCTAGAAAAATAATAACAAAGTTCATTTGGAAGAACAAAAGATCAAGAATTTCAAGGGAATTAATGAAAAAAATGCCAATGAAGGTGGCCTAGCTGTCCAAACCTAAAAGTATATTACAAAGCAGTGCTCATCAAAACCATTTGGTACTGGCTAAGAAATAGAGTAGTCAATCAGCAGAATAGGTTAGGTTCACGAGACAAAAAAGTCAATAACTATAGTAATCTAGGATTTGACAAATGCAAAAATCCCAGCTTTTAGGATAAAAACACACTATTTGACAAAAAACTGCTGGGAAAATTGGAAACTAGTATGGCAGAAACTAGACATTGACTTATACCTAACACCACATACCAAGATAAGGTTGAAATGGGTTCATGATTTATACATAAAGAATGATATTATAAGCAAATTAAAAGAAGAAAGATAAGTTGCCTCTCAGATCTATGGAGAAGGGAGGAATTTGTGGTCAAAGAAGAACTGGAGTTCATTATTAAACATAAATGAGATAATTTTGATTATATTAAGTTTTTGTACAAACAAAACTAATGCAGACAAAATTAGAAGGGAAGCAAGAAACTGGGAAACTGAAAACATTTTTAAATTCAAGGTTTCTGATAAAGGCCTCATTTCTAAAATACATAGAGAATTGACTCAAATTGATAAGAATTCAAGCCATTCTTCAATTGATAAATGGTCAAAAGATATGAATAGACAATTTTCAATTGAAGAAATTGAAACTATTTGTAGTCACATGAAAAGATCCTCCAAATCACTATTGATCAGAGAAATGCAAATTAAGACAACTCTGAGATACCACTACACCACTACACACCTGTCAGATTGGGACACTAATACATTGTCGGTGGAGTTGTGAATGGATCCAACCATTCTGGAGAGCAATTTGGAACTATGCCCAAAGAGTTATCAAACTGTGCATACCCTTTGATCCAGCAGTGCTACTACTGGGCTTATATCCCAAAGAGATCTTAAAAGAAGGAAAGGGACCCACATGTGCGAAAATGTTTGCAGCAGCCCTTTTTGTAGTGGTAAGAAACTGGAAACTGAGTGGATTGTTATCAACTAGAGAATGGCTGAATAAATTACAGTATATGAATATTGTGGAATATTATTTTTCTATAAGAAATGATCATCCGGATGATTTCAGAGAGGCCTGGAGAGACTTACAGGAACTGATGCTAAGTGAAATGAGCAGAACCAGGACATCATTGTACACAGTAACACGATTATATGATTATCAATTCTGATGGGCGCAATGCTTTTCTACAGTGAGATGATTCAGAACAATTTCAATGATCTTGTGATGAAGAGAACCATCTACATCCACAGAGAGGACCGTGGGAACTGAGTGTGCACCACAACATAGCATTCTCACTCCTTCTATAGTTGTTTGCTTGCATTTTATTTTCTTTCTCATTTTTTCCTGTTTAATTTGATTTTTCTCATGCAGCAAGATAATTGTATAAATATGTATGCATACATTGGATTTAACATATTTTTTTTTTACCATGTTTAACATACATTGGATTGTTTGCTGTCTGGGGGAGGGGTGGGAAAAGGAAGGAAAGACTGGAACACAAGGTTTTGCAAGGGTTAATGTTTAAAATTGTCTATGCATATGTTTTGAAAATTAAAAAGCTTTAATATAAAAAAATTATATGGTACTCTAGGCTTTTCAAAACATATTCTCCCATTGGATCTGGTCAGTAGTATATGATCAATTATTCCAAAGTTAAAAAAAAAACAATATCTGATTGTCAAAGAGTTTCTGGATGTGACTCTTTGAGACTCTGAAAAGTTCTGTTAGGTTTGAGTTCTGGTTTTCCCATCATCCTTGGTATACCATAACTATCATCAGTGTTATTTGCTAATGTTTATTAGCCATGTCCTATATGTCTCTACACTAAATATCTTTCTTGACCTCTTATGTTTTTCACCTTGTATCTTTCTTACAGTTTTTCTCTTCTATTCTCTTTGTCAGTCTTTATCTTTCCTCTCGTTGTCTCTCACTATCTTACTATCTCTTTATCTCTCACTATTCTTTTGTCTCTGTTTCTCTGTCTTCATCTCTCTGTGTTTTGTAGACAGACAGACAGACAGACACATATACACCTTCACACCTTTTCATTCACAGTTCACAGAATTATCAGTTCAGCCAGCTACAGGCAACAGAGAGTCTTTGAAACAATTTTAGAGACGTTTTTTGGCTCGTGTAGCATATTGTTTGCTTGCTAATTTATATCTGACAGCAATGCTGAACAGGCTTGAAGGGAAAAAAGGGAAGAATTTAAAATCTCTCTTGTCCTTTTAAATACACACACACACACACACTACAGAAAGTAATGACATTTTTTTTCTTCCCACAAAATTCTTGCTACTACTTGCCAGCAATAGAAAATTAAAGTCATATCTCATATATAACAATAGTATCTCTTTACATTCCTCATATGATCCCTATCAACCAACTGTGTTTTTAGAATGAAGAAAGGGGAACAGCTACCACAAACTGAACCTCTTTCCAAATCAACAAAACCATGCTGTTATTCTCATTCATTCTCTCTCTCTCTCTCTCTCTCTCTCTCTCTCTCTCTCTCTCTCTCTCTCTCCCTCTCCACTTCCCTCCCTTCCTTTTTTCTTCCTACGGTCCCTCTCTCCTCCATCTCTCTTCCCTTCTTCCTTTCCAGTGTCTCTGTTCTTTGTCCTCTGCTGTAATGTTGAATGTTAATGAGGCTATATTTTATTCAACCTCAACCAGTCATCTGGGGGGTAATTAATCTGAGTTTTACACATCTAGCCTCCTTTTTAATGAGTAAACTTGAGCAAAGAAGCCTTCTACTACTGGGTATTTGCTGCTAGTTGTAGAAGCAAATGAGCAGCATACATTTTGTTCTTATTTTTTCTGTCCTCATTATTAAATTCAGTACTACTGAGATACAAAATCATTAATCAGAGCATAAGTGTATTGTGATAACAAAAACAATTATTTGAGCAAGACACTTTTGGGAGTGCGCACACATACACACGCACACACACAAACTCACGAGCATCTTTTCTGATGAATAGACCAAAATCTGACATTAGGGCAAACAATGCATTTATAGAATTATGTGGATCCACCAATAGGTGTTAAATAGGGGAAAAAAAGTCAGCTGGATACATTTGCTGTGTTTAAAATGTTCAAAACCATTGGCAGAAATTTTTTTTTTAACTTTTGACATCTTTATGAACAACTTCTGCAAACATCAAAATGCTTTAGAAATGTGAATTATTTTTGAGTTGTTTTTACTTTCTTTGTAAATTGTCCTTGAGATTTCTGTAGTCTTTATATTTAGTCTTCTATGAATTGCAATCATGATTTCTTTCCTTTTCTCTTTTCTTATTCTTAAGAGATACTTGAATCAAGCAACAAGCACTTATTAAATACCAACTGTATTCCAGGAACTATAGGAGGTTCTGGATAAACAAAGACAAAAATGGAACAGTTCCATTCTCTGTGTTGGGGAGAGAATGTATTCTCTCTCTGTATACTACTACTAATAAATTAAATATATGCAGAATTAATACAAGTTAATTAAAGAGAGAGAGAATACAAACAATTGGGAGGATTGAGAATTGTATCAAGCAGAAGATGATGTTTGAAATCTGGTAATTGGTAGATGGGTTTGCTAAGGGGATGCCTAGAAGACAGTGTCTCTTCCACTACACTGAGAGGAAGGATAAAGGAAAGAAGAAAGAATGAAAATGTAGTAAGGAAGAGAAAAGAAACATTGATATCTATAGTAGATTTCATTGAACGAAGAGATTATTTGAGACAATCAATGCAAAGTTATAGAGATGGAAAATGGAATATAAGTTCTGAGAAAATGAGGAGCAAAATTGGCTCAATTATAGAGTATGGGAGGATGCTTTAAATTCACTGAGACAGAAAAGGTTAGGTTGGAGGCAAGTTACAAAGGGATTTAAAAGCTAAATGGAAAAAGTTATTATATGATTCTACAGGCAATAGAAAACTATTGATATTTAGTAGGGCAGTGACATTGTCATTTCTATGCTTAAGTAAAATCATTTTGACAGCAATGGGGAGGATAGACTTAAATTGGAATATGAGGGTTATGTGGGTAGGGAGAAAGGGATGGAAATGTAAGATATTATGAAGGTAGAAAAAGTAAGATTTGTCAATTTATTGAGTATGTGCAATGAAGGAGATCAAAGAATCAAAGGACATGCAAAGGTTATAAACCTGAGAGAATAGTGCTGCCTCCCACAGAAATAATTAAGTTTGGAAAAAGAATGAGCTTGAGGAGTTGTTTTAGACATGTTGAATTTGAGACATCTGAGTTTGAAATTGATGATTTGAGATTGTGATTCAAAGGAGAGAATGAAACTGGCTATCTAAATCAAGGAATCATGCCTATAGAGATGATAATTAAACCAGTAAGAGTTTATGAAGTCACTGATAAAAGAATAGAGAGGAGTAAGGAGCTTAGGGACCTTTGAAGAATACCTACAGTTAAAGGTTATAATCTGGGTATTAACTTGCAAAGGAGTCTGGAAATCAGGTGTTGAAGTCTGAAAAAGTCTAAGAAAAGTTGTGAGGATGGGTATGTAACAGCAGCTGAGGTTGCTATTGGGGAGTTTTTTCTTATGGGTTTATGCTTGACTAATGAAGGAATATGGAGAGAAAAAGGTGGTGGGGATTAACAATTTTAGGGATGGATAATAAGTGGAAGATGAAACAATAAACAGTCTAGGAAGGTTGTTATTGATGGGCAAGGCTCAGTGAGCTTTAGTCACTCTGTCTTTCTTGGCCTGCGATGGTGGGGATCATTCCATTCCAAGGCTGGGCTTTTAACTTATTTCCTTAAATCAAAGCTTTGAATCTTTTAAAAAATAAGGTATTAGTCTAATCCTATACTATATTTTAGCAAAGACCTCGGAGGCTGATAGATATCTCTTGCTAATACATTTCCAAGATAATGTGTTCTTATCTTGTCATATATCCATAATAGAGATGGTGCCCACAACCAAAAAGGTGAAAGAGGATTAGCTTGCATTATGGATATATGCCCCCAAATGATATGAGTGCATGAAAACAGTGGAATCTTTGAATACTGACATTTCCTGTGTCTGAACATAGTGGCCAGATTCTCCCATCAGAATCTTGGCTTCAAATAATGGCAGCTGGCAATAAAGGTGGGCTGGCTTAGAGCAATTACATTGTCTCTGATTCTTTCTTCCTGTGACCCTGGGATCTGTTCCACCTCAGAACCTTGACACTTGGCTCTAAACTACCAAGGAAAGAACACTGAATAATGACACTTGAAAATCCACTTGCATTACTGTCAAACCTGAATCTATGATTTTACATGCCTAATTTTTTTTAACCAGATGATTTGGAGTTGAACAAAAGCTACTTGTTGTCAAGGATAGGCTTGTTGACAAGGATTGTTTTTCTCCCCCATTCCTCCTCCATATTTCTGACACAGCCCCACACATTACAAATGGTAAGCAGTTACTAGATGTTAGTTGAATTCACTTGGATTGAGTGTGATCACCTGAGATGTCATTAAAGTAGAGGCAGGGTCTTAAAGCACTAGAGAATAAATTTCTCATCCATATTTGTTATTCCATAATTATAATTAAAAATATTCATTTAAAAATATGTGCTGCATACATAAAACAGAAAAGTCTTTAATCATAGAAAAGATTCAAATCTTCATCAGAGCATGGACAGGGTATTTATATACCCTTGGCAATCTGGGTCTTCTTTGTTCTATTTTTCACTGGAGATTTTGAGAACTTTTTCTCTTCCAAATGATATGATTTATCATAAAAATACCTATATAATATGGATTGCTGGATATTTTGGGATTAAAATGATATTTCATATAGAAAACATGGCATTAAAAATGTTCTCTCCATGTATCTTCACTTTTGAATGTATCTCATTGGGTAAATGATTCTCCAGCTTGCTTCTGGTATCAGATCTTATCTTAGCTATTAATGAGTGATATTCATAAATATAGAGGAAATGTGATATGGTGCCTAGAAGGCTAGTTTCTAATCCAGGAAGATCTCTATTCAAATAGTTCCATGGACATGGACAAGACACAACCTCTTAGTGCTTCAGAAAATTCTTCAAGACTATAAATTATTTTTCTATATTCATAATGGGAATCTCTACCCTGGTGTCAGACTTTCTCCCCACTCTTTAAAATTCTAAAACTGTTTGGATTTCCAAACAGTTTCTTCATTTTCTCTACATACATCATTATTGTATTTACCTTAATCAAATACAACATAGCCGGTTGAGAAGTGAAAAATGAAATTAAAGGATCACATGATCTCAGAGTTGGAAGGAAGTTCAGAGGCCATATAATCTAACCTGAGACAAGAATTGTCTCCATAAGCATCCTGACAATGGCTCCTCCAGCTTTTGCTTGAAGTACTCAATGATGGAACACTCACTACTGTCCAAGGCAGTACTTTTACCATCTAGATAAGCTTATTAGAAAGTTTTTCCTTATTTCAAGCCTAAATTTGCCCCTTTGGAATTTTCATTCTTTGCTAGTTGTTCTGCCCTCTAGCATAACTATCCCAATCTTTGAAGATAAATGTGACCCTTCAAAGTTTTCTCTTGACCAGCTAAACAGCTGTAGTTGCATCAATTGATATTAAGGGGAATACAGGAATAGGACTTGTGATTTCACTGGTGTAGGGAGGAGCTTTCTCTATCAAAACAGGACAATATGTTTGCTGCAACTAATGATCTTAGAAAGTCTCCTTTAGCACTGAACAGATCAGATGGTTTACCCAGCAACTCATGGCCAGTGAGCTCAGAGTTAGGATTTGGACTCAGAGCTTCTTGGTTCTAAAACCTACACTCTATCTAATAGGCTATGCTACCCCTTAAATCATAATTATTGAATGAGCAAGAATTGTCAAAGTATCCTCTATGTATGTGAATGTCAAAGCATTGCCCAGAGTTTCTTGAACCATTTGTGTTCTTCAGATACCCCAATGCCTCTAAACTAAGAACTTGTATGAGACTTGTTTAGGTTAACCATCCTTAGCAATATTATAACAAATGACTGACTTATTTCAGCTTTGTGAATTAGGGGTAGACCATAGAATGTGTCCCTCTTTTTCTTGGCTCCAGTTAGTATAGAAATAGTACCCATTGGGTAATGGATTGAAAAGGGTGGCATAATTTTTTCACGTAATAGTATTTTTCTAATTAAAAATAGTTTTCAACATTCATTTTTGTAAGATTTTGAGTTCCAGTTTTTTTCTTCCTCCCTTACTTCCTCTTTCCCCAAGATAGCAAACAATCTGATATAGGTTATATGTATATATAATTATTTTAAACATATTTACCCATGACTCATGTTATGAAAGAAAAATCAGAACAAAAGGGAAAAATGAGAAAGAAAAATGAATTAAAATGAAAATAGTACGTTTTGATCCACATTTAGCCTCCGTAGATCTTTCTCTGAATGCTAATGGCATTTTCCGTCACAAGTCCCTTGGATCACTGTATTGCTGAGAAGAGCTTAGTCTATCACAGTTGATCATCATGAAATCTTGTTGTTACTGTGTACAGCATTCTCTTGGTTCTCTTTCACTCTCTTGTTCATAGATCCCAGGCTCTTCCCCACTCATGCCAAACCAGCTATTCCCCCAGTGGATGGCTTTCCTCTCAATTTCCAATTCCTTGCCACTACAAAGAGCTACTACAAACATTTTTGTACATGTGGGTCTTTTCCCTCTTTTATGATCTCTTCCAGTAGTGGAACTGCTGGATCAAAAAGTATGCACAGTTTTATAGCCCTTTGGGCATAGTTTCAAATTGCTCTCTTAGAATGGTTGAATCATTTCACAACTCCACCAACAATGCATTAGTGTCTCAGTTTTCCCACATCCCTTCCAACATTTAATGTTATTTTTTCCCTTTCATCTTAGCCAATCTGATAGGTGTGATATGGTAACTCAGAGTTGTTTTAATTTACATTTTCTTTTTTTTTTTATTTAATAGCCTTTTATTTACAGGATATATGCATGGGTAACTTTACAGCATTAACAATTGCCAAACCTCTTGTTCAAATTTTTCACCTCTTACCCCACCCCTCCCCAGATGGCAGGATGACCAGTAGATTTTAATACATTAAAATATAAATTAGATACACAAAAGTATAATTACCAAAATGTTATTTTGCTGTAAAAAGAATCAGACTCAAAAATATTGTACAATTAGCTTGTGAAGGAAATCAAAAATGCAGGTGGGCATAAATAAGGTTAGAATTCAATGTAATGGTTTTTAGTCATCTCCCAAGTTCTTTCTTTGGGCATGCTGGTTCAGTTTATTCTGCTCCATTGGAAATGATTTGGTTGATCTCATTGCTGAGGTGGGAGGTCCATCAGAACTGGTATCATATAATTTTTTAAAGTATATAATGATCTCCTGGTCCCTCATTTCCTCAGCATCAGTTCATTAAGTCTCCGGCCCAAATCATCCTGTTGGTATTTTTGAACAGTAATATTCCATAATTTCTATACCACAATTTATTCAGTCTTCTCCAACTGATGGACATCCATGCAGTTTCAGTTTCTAGCTACTACAAAGGGCTGCCACAAAATTCATGCACTGGGTCCCTTTCCCTTCTTTATAATCTCTTTGGGATATAATCCCAGTAGTAACACTTCTGGATCAAAGGGTATGCACAGTTTGATAACTTTTTGAGCATAGTTCCAAACTACTCTCCAAAATGCTTGGATTTAATTTGCATTTTCTAATCAATAGTGATTTAAAGCATTTTAATATGATTATAGATGGCTTCAATTTCTTTATCTGAAAATTTTCTGTTCATATCCTTTCACCATTTATCCACTGGGGAATGACTTGTATTCTCATAAATTTGACTTAGTTTTTATATCATTTAGGAATGAAACATTTATCAGAAACACTGGTTGTAAAAATTGTTTTCCAGCTCTGTGCTTCCCTTTTATGCATTGCATTGATTTTGTTTGTATAAAATCTTTTTAATTTAATGTACTCAAAATTATCAACTTTTTATTTCATAATATTTTTATTTCTTGTTTGATCATAAATTCCTCCCTTCTCTAAAGATCTGACAAGTAAACTCTCCCTTGCTCTCCTAATTATAGAGGCACCCTTTATGTCTAAATCATGAATCTATTTCAACCTTATCTTGGTATAGTGTGTGAGATGTTGATCTATGCCTAGTTTCTGTCATACTGTTTTCCAGTTTTCCTAGCAATTTTGTCAGTTAGTGAGTTCTTATACTAGAAATTGGAATCTTTGGATTGGAATCTTTATCAAACAGTAAATTATTACAGTCATTGACTATTGTGTCTTGTGTACCTAGCCTATTCCACTGATCCACAACTTTATTTCTCAGCCAGTACCAAACAGTTTTGATGACTGGTGCTTTATAATTTTTGGTCTGATACAGAGAAGCCACTTTCAAGAGGGGTAATATTTTCTTAATTTTTAATTTAATAACGTGAATAGTAACCCCCCCCTTCATTTTAAAAATGTAGTTCTCAATGAATTATATTGACAGGACTGAGGAGAGTCTTATTTTTAGTTAATGGGTTAAGATTCTATTAATTCCAAAATGATTTCTTAGTTGCTAGAACATGAGAATTTAGAAGTTAAAAGACTTTTTCCTATTCTTATGGAAGAATTAAGAAGTTTTGGGTACTAGAAAGAAAGAACATTAAGAGTAGCTCACAACATGATTTGATTAACCATAATTGTTGGTATTAAAGACATAGGATGTCTAGAGTCATTCCCTCCCCCCTTAAAGTTGACCAGAAAATAGCAACACTTTGGTTCATCCCTGACCTTGAGCTCTTTTCCCTCAGACTAAACAGAAAAACAGGGACTTGACCCTATCACTATACTCACTCTCTCTCCATTCTTTTTTTTGCTCAAGCTAATCAAGCAAGCCAAATCTTAGCAATACTTTCCTGCTTTCTGCCTTTCTCCTTTCTATCTTTGATTTAGGAAAGGGAAGAAGGTTCCCTCTTTGTTTTGCCTCTTTCTTATGGGGGTATAGTGCAATGTAGAGCATTAATGGATATGGATGCCTTTTCAGTCAGACAGATAAGCATCCAGATGTCTTATTCATTCTTTTCTCCTCTCCCTACTAGCAGTTGGGGACTCTATGTGGCCTTATATAAAAGAAGGCCCTTCAGTCTCAGTACTGTGCCTTCAGTGATACATATTGATTATTAATTTGAAACTATTCTATTTTGGGGAATAATTACATTTCTTTTATTTTAGAATTGACTTTAAGGATACTATTTTAATTTTATAAGAGGCATTTCACTTTATTTCTATTTATGCATTGAGCAATCTCTTCCAATAAGTTAGTATTAAGTACCTCCTGTATAGCAGTTATTAAATTTTGGTATAAAAGATATTGTTGGTCTAACTCAAATTATATTTTAATTCATTATATTCAAGTTTTATTTTCATCATGAATGAGCTACTTCTTCTACAATCCACATACCTGATGATTATCAGTAAACAGCTTTTTCTTAAGTGAAATAGTAGTTTTATTTTGTGAGAATCAATATTAGGATATTCTTATATTTAACAGATCCAAAGAATACTGACCCTTAAAATAGTTGTGGTTTAAGCAGTCATTTTAGCATCATCATCTTCATCATCACCACCATCATCATCTTCAGTCCAATCTAGTGACTCCATAGATATAGACCATGACCCAGAAAAGGGGTCATAAATGACACTATGCTGCTTCCAACTTCTTACCATAATATAACTCTATCCCTTAAGGAGAACTGCTAGTGCAATCAGTTGAAAAATATAAAGTGCCTACTATGTGCTTGGATTTGTTTCACAGATAGCATCACAGTTTGGCTACCCTGACATCATTCTTTAGTCCAAGAATCACTGGACAAGCAAAGTCCTAATAACAATAATATGAGAGTGGGGGGGGGAGAGGGGGGGAAAGAAGAAGGAGGAAGAGAAGGAAGAGGAGGAGGAGGAGGTGAGAGGGAAAGAAGAAGAAAGGGAGAGAGGGAGGGAGAAAGTACAATCACAATCATAGTATTTTAAAGAAGATGTGCAAAATACTCTGTATAATCCTAACAATTCTTATTTTTATTAGGCATAGAAACTTCACTCCCAGCTCACTGTGAGTTGATGATTTTTTACAACTGCCTTTTAAATACCAGTGCTAATGTGCAAAGTACATTTATGAGTTTAGAAATGGTTGATGGGTGGCAGTTTGTCAAGGTTACCTACTTTCAACTGGGGTAGTCATGTTTAAACATGAACTCATTATGCCTAATGTTTGATTTTGTCAAGATATTTAATAGCTCATGGGATTGTTCCTCAGTTGGTGGGAGGGAAACACACACACACACACACACACACACACATACACATACACACAATCCAGATGAGTCTATCCATTTGACTCATCAGTTTATAATTCAGTACCACTAACAATAAGGATTATTTCATTTTCCAGCCTGTACTTTCAGTTGACCCAAGAGTTAATTATTTAATTAAAACACACACACACATACACACACACACACACACACACACACACAACAAGTCATACATGAAAATTTCAACCTAACCTCTATATTAAAATTTTGTCCCATGGATGTCACAGATTACTGTGCAGTTATTTTATTTTCACACATTATGAAGTGCTTTCCTGAAAGATTATGTTGTTAGCCTATTTACCATTCTTGCATGCCATGTAGGATAATTAGTCCTGTCTACATCCATCTGTTCTTTAGAGATTTTGAATCCTACAGACACTGATGATGAGAGTATTATAACTAGGAGGAAGTATGGTTTCATTATGCTAGACTTGGAATTTGGATGTGAAGCTGTCTCTCTCTCTGTCTGACACTTGCTACTTCTTTCACCTAGGATGGGTAACTTCATCTCTCTGAACTTCACTTAACTCATTTTAAAAATGGGGATGCTGCTGCTGCCAAAAAGCTACATTACAGGATTTGGGGGAATAGTGTTTTACAGTCCCCTAAATACCAAATAACTGTAATTTGTTCTTAATTTGTAGGATACTTGATCATAGATCTAGATATTGCCAGTGCTTAGCCCACTGACTAGCATGTAATAAGTGCTTGATAAATGCTTATTGACTGACTGAGATGGTAGAAGCCTTGGAGTCCATTTGTTCTTACCCCATCATTTGACAAATGAATAGACTGAGGACCAGGTGGTGAAGCTATACATAAGTATTAATTACAAGAATGAGAGGGAGGATTTGATCATAGGTCATTGTATCTCAGAGCCCATGCTCTTAGCTCTGAGGTTATATGGTTTCTAGATGTGACTCCTTATGTAGATGAAATGAACCTATTCACTGTCTCAATGTCAAAATAGTCTCAGCAGATTTGGATTGATTTGACAACCCATATAGTAGATAAAGTTGGATGTAACCTTAGTCAAGCTTTAGACCAAACCCTGCATTTTGAAAAGGAGAAAACAAATGTCTGGAGAGATGATGAGAATTATCTAAAGATATTTGAGTAGTGAATAACAGTCCAAAATTATAACTAACTTAGTCACCAGACTCCAAACTACCATGTTGTTTTCTCTCTTTCCTACTGGTCAACTTTGGCCAAAGGATGTATGTGAGGCAAAATGACACTCTGGCATATAGGAAAACAAAGGGAAAGGGCTGTTCAAAAATACTTAAATTCATGACATCTCTTTCCCTCCTCCCAAGTATTGCTGTTAACACCTTTACCCCAGGTGTATTAAATACTGAAGTGTTACATGGTGAAGTGAATAGACAGAATAGTTAGAAAGACCTGACAAGGCCCAATATTTATCCCTGCCTCTGCCCCACACACTGCCATTGGACTCTAAATTCGCCTCCCAACTCACAGTGCCTCAGGCAACTCTTAAGGACTACAGTTTTCAGAGAAGCTGGCAATTTTTATTGACAGATGGAGTTTTTCCCTAGATGGGTCCCTTTGATCAGTGGAATCAGAGGTCCATTCCAATCTTTTTCTAAAATTCTGGTACTGCAATTATTCATCTGGATACCTAGCGTTCACGCCTCCGTGAATGGCTTATCTATTGTCTACCATGGTCCAATCAGACTATATGAACCCTGAAAGGGTCTGTCTTATTGATCTCATTTCTCCCCTCTGCACATTCAGAGTGATCCACAAAGAAGAATTGTCCTGAAGGCAAAGAGTAGAAGAGATTGAATTTTGCACATTTCAAGGACTAAAAGTCTGCCCTTTAGACAGTTATTTAACTGCTAGTGACCTCACTTTGTTTATAAAACAGAAAAAAAATATTTTTCTGGCATGAGCTTCAGCATGTTTTAATGACACCATCAGATCCTCGACATGGCAGGGCTTTAATGTAAACTTAGAAAAACTCTTAGGGTGCCAGGGATTCTTAAGTAAAAAAAGGTTCACAGACTGTTCTCTAACCTTACATTCTCAAGGACTAAGAATCCATTTTTAACTGGTACTTACAGTTTATGTCTTGGGACTCTTTTAATTATCATTTTAAAAGATTTCATTAGTGCTCTCAACATTAATTTTTGAACAATATTCTCTAGCATATCAGTTTTCAAAAACGAGATTGTCTTGCTTTTGTCTAGGGACCATTAGATGAATCTATTCTTCTACAGATATTTATAAATGACATGTCCAGATCACTCTCACGTCATTCTCTCTCTCTCTCTCTCTCTCTCTCTCTCTCTCTCTCTCTCTCTCTCTCTCTCTGTGTGTGTGTGTGTGTGTGTGTGTGTGTTGTAAATAATGATGTTGAGTCCAGTAGAAACTTATTGGGCAGTACTCTGTGTGTCTCTTGAATGGAGCCATTTCTCCCCACCCACTCCAAGAAAAGTCATCCTCTGGACTCTGTGGTTGTCAAATCAATCCAAATCTGCTGAGACTATTTTGACATTGAGACAGTGAATAGGCAGGGCTAGGGCAAAGGTTGCTGGGATGGGAAGAAGAGACAGGCAGAAGCCCTGCTTTTCCAAAGGAAAAAGTTCCCTCTACAACTCTTCCAGCTAAGGGGAGGTGGTGAAAGGAGCTGTACCTTGTAATTGTGCTGGCTTACTTAGAGATATTAGGAATCTGTTTGGGGATACAGAAAAAGGCTGTGCGTATGAAGTTAGCTGAGTGTAGAGTGTTTGAGTATGGTCAGACATTCAGCTAGAAACTTTGGGGTTACAATGAATAAGCAAAGAATGGAGAGATGTGGTAGCTTGGGGGTTAGAGCACCATCTTTGATAGAACAATATAGTGGAAAGGGCTGTGGGATGGAGAGAGAGGACCTGAATTCAAATCTAGCCTCTGTCACTTAATATCTATTCTGTGACACTGAGCAAGAGAGTAATTAGACTCCAGTTTGTTGTTGCTATTTGTTATTGTTTTTCTTTGGAGCAGACATGATCTCCTGGAATATGAACAATGACTTCATGCAGATGAACATAAACATGATCTTTGCTCACTTTGCCAATGTGGAGTAACAATTCCTGTTCTCTTTCCCTGTATCCCTAGGATTAAGGGTTTTATGAAAAAGGCTTGATTCTTTGACTCTGGAACAGACTAAATTGCAGTTGGCCTTTAGCAACTTCCAGCAAGGACAGTGGGGAGTTCCTACCTCCTCTAACATAGAAGCAGTGGTGGCTATATCCAACACAGGGCAACAAGAATATGTGCTTGTCTATGTAAGGCTGAGACTGGACTTCAAGTCTCTGGCTTTCTTTTCATGGTTTTTGACTTTTTTTTGTTTGGTTTTGTTTCTTCCTTGAGCACAGATCATCAACTGGCCATCCTGAGAGATATGTTTCCATTCTTTGTAACTCTCATATAAATCTAAGAGTTCTTGAGTTCCTTAGTTGGGATTGGTTACAGTGGAGTCCTTCCCTCCAAGGTGTCCAAGAGCTGATTCATCTTGAAGTGTCCTAACCCCAAATGATGGGAAGCAGGCTTTTCTTACATTCAGTCTAGTTCATAATCCTCCCACCTCAAAACTCTAGGGAAAATTTCTAAAAGAAAGCTTAGCTATGGCTTTCCTCCTGTGTTTCTAAAATGGTTTAAATGGGCCCTTTCCTGAAAAGGTATCAAATGTACCCAGTAGATATTGGGTATAGAGCATCTATTTTGTGTAACACAAAAAAATACTTAAAATAGAAAAGACTCAGAAATGTATTTCAAAAGATACTTAGAAGTATAAAACAATAACCTATTATACTTGTATTTTGGGAAGTAAAGAATATTTTGGGATATCCTATTCAGCCAAATGCAGTCCTTTTGGGTTCAATATGGTCATGTTGACCCATCCATCCCTCTGAGCATGGCATAGTAACAGAAAGAACCTTCCACAGGAGTATTGATGAGAGAAATGATTATGATTTGGGAAAATTCAGAATCTCTCCCCACCCTTTTCCCCGTAAAGTCCTAATTTCAAAATTGCAGTCTCTTGAAGGGCTTTACTTATGGTGAGATTGTTTTAGACCCCATCCAGGGGAAGAAGCCATAGTGCTCTATTTAGGTTTGGGTCAGGATAAATTCTTTGAATAGATTGCCCAAGGCTGGGGGATAACTAAGAAATGACATGATCAAAGTTCATTTGAATAACTTTAGTACCTAATTATAATATTCATTCTTTCCTTAATTGTTAACCAATCAGAGTTGATTGGCACTCAAAGGGACACCCCTCTTCCAAAGGGGATATGTCATGAGCCCACTGCCATGATGTTTTTGGTGTAAGAGGGAGACGACCAAATGACTATCCTTTTATTAATAAACATGGGGGAATAATTAGTGAGATGATTATATTGCCCAGAAATTATGTCTCTTGAACTTTTTAAATGTCCCATTAGCATTTACTCAGGAATCCAGGTAGTGTGACTTGGGTTGGCTGGATTGGTTTAAACTCTTCAACTGTTCAGGTAGCCACTAGGCTGGAAATAGCCATCTCTCAGCATCATTGGATACTGTCGCAGACCTGTACTCAGAGAAGAAATGCAAAGATAGAAGACAGAGAGGGATTTGAAGTCTAATCTCAGCCCAACTAAGGCAAACTTATAGTTGTGTTTGAGTTGTAGGTACATTGCTGCTGGTGATAAGGGGTGGGCTTGGTGGAAGCAGTAACTTAGTCCCCCTTCCTCTTTCTAGAAGTCCAAAGGACCACTGAGACTGGCACTCTTTTGAGATGGACCAAAAAAGAGAGGCCAGAGTCTTTTAAAAGCACTTATAACCTCCTAATGAAGGGTCATTCCTTTCTAAGAAGCCATTCTTTGTGATGTTCAGTGGTCAATGCTCTGTCACCAAATTTTAGGATGCATGGGCATCATTCAGCTAGCAAAATGATGCACCTGACTCTTAGCAAGAGGCCAAAGGCCATGTCCATCCTCATGTAGGGAGAATATATGCTCTATGAGATTACCCTAGTTACATATGAAAATGAGAGGACTACTGAGGCTCTTTCTAGCTTTCAATCTATGGATCCATGTTCCTCTACAACTCTGACCTTGCTTGTGTGTCTCTATTTCTGTCTCCCTCTCTCCTTCCCTCCCTTTGTCTGTCTCTCTTTCTCACTCCATTTTCTTTCTTCTCCTTTCTCTGTTTGTCTCTGCCTCACTCTCCCTCTCTCTCTGTAGTCTCTGTGTGGGTACACATATATGCAGAGATTCTAGGTATTTGTCTCAACCTGGATTAGTGGATCAGTTTCTTTATGCCAGTCTGGAATGGGCAATGATAAAATCCCTAACATCACAGACCAGTAGAATAACTTATACAAATTCTAGGTAGCTGAGACCGGATCCAATTCCGTTCTAGAAAGTTGAGTGCCTGAGGGAGGAAGGGAAATTCTGGAAAAAATAAAAAACCTCTTCAGAAATCTTTTTCCTTAATTGAATGCCTTTTCTTCTGTCTCTTGCTTTTTACTTTTGTATACTTTGCCGTCAACAGTTTCCATATTTTGGGAGCAAGCAGAACTTTGATGTTTCTATTACAGGTATGTATCTTGGAAAAGGGAAGTCCTCTATATTATTATGCCATAATTAGCTTACTACCAGTCATTCTTTTCATTACTTTCTTCATGGATCTGTTGTTTAGTCTGAAATAGCTTTTGGATACCAAATACTTTGTCATCCTGGGGTGATATGTGAATTCTGTTATATTTGAAAATAAATATTTTACTTTTATGAGAATTAACTTCCTTAAAATCAGGAAGAAATCATAATTTCATAGACAGCCACTAGTACTACTCTCAATCCATTTTACTGATGTATAACCATCTCTCATTGACTCCATCTTGTTTCTCCAACAAGTTATTTAACTCTCTGGGCCCTAGTATCCTTACTTTTAAAATAAGAAAATTATAATAGATGGTTTACAAGGTTTCATCTAGTTCTGAAATTCTGGTGTTGGAACTCCATCTTTATTTTTTCATGAATTACCTTCTCCCTCCAATTTTTGTTTGCATATATATATATATATATATATATAGTATACATACATAGACACAAATACACACACGCACATGTAACTATTTCTTCCCCAGTTGGCTATAATGTGACCCCTTTGAATGGAGGGGATATTTCATATTTGTCTTTATATTTTCAGCAACTAGCACAGTGCTTGGAACTGAGTAGGGACTTTGTAAATGTTTATTTATTGACTGATAGGGTTAGTAGTTATTAAGCATCTGTTATGTACCAAATACTGTGCTAGGTGCTGGAGACGCACAGTCCAAAATCAACAGTCCCTGCCTTCAAGCAGCTTATTATTATAGAGGGTTGTTACAGCTTCTCAATAATGATAAACATCCCAAATCTATTTGTACAATTTGGTGATTTATCTACCAGCAAAGTCGCAGGGAATTTCTTTCTTTGTATGAAACTTTAAGGTTTTTCTTGAAAGATGTCTTAGAAGGAAAGAATCCAAGGATTTAGTCTGGATGAGTCATCATTTTAAAATGTTAACCACATGTTATGAATATGCTTAATTTGAAGATGACTCTGATATCTGATTTAAAAATAATTAACTTAAAAATCATCAAAATGATCAGAATTATGGTCTTATTTCTGACAAATACATTTTAAAAATCATGCTACATTCTACAAAGCTTTCTTTTTGTTTTTGTTCTTTCTTTGTCACAGACTTTGCTTAGCTGAGATTTTTCTTTCTAAATCTATGTTTTTCTTTTCAGTTACACGATGATGAATATTCTTGTACTGGAACTTTTAGTTCATTATTTTGTATGTTACACAGCTGGGACCCAATTGTGAAAATGACAGACTGTTATTAACTCTATAGAACATATCTTTATTTCCTGATAGACTTACAGGCCACAGTGAGCCAGCAATGGCAATCATAACCCTGTGAACCCCAGAGGTCTGTCTGGATATAGTACCCACCACTCAATGTCATAATAATTTATCATCTGGGCTGAAGAGGAAATATTCACGACTTTTTAACAGAGTAAAATGAAATACCCAAAGATACATGAACAGATATATTAATTATCATATTAATAACATTTTATTTCTTAATACTTTTAATGGTAGCACTAGAGATGGAGAACTCTTTTGTCTCAACAAACTTTTCTACATAATGGATTCATAATCAAGTTAGAATTCAGTCTTATAAAGATATTAAGTAGATGAAAGAGAAAATTTTGGTAAAGCTACTAATATATCCCTTTCCTTACATAAAAATCACATGGCACTTTCACATCCACATATCACAGGAAATGACAGTTTTTATAGATTTACCTTTAAAAGATTAGGTTCATTGGGACAATATTAAGAAATCACAATCTATCTCCTTTGAAGAGTCAGTGTGGTATAGTAAACTATATAAATTAAGTAATCAAGGATGTTATATTCTACGGTCAACTCTACCACTAATAAGTTGTTATTTTCCCCAGTCATTTACCCCTAAAGCATCTCAGTTTCCTTATCTAAAATACAGGATTAGATGGCTTCTGAGAATCCAAAAAGCTCTAAAACTCTAAGAGTTTCTGAGATGTAGAGAAACTATGAATAATCATCACAATGAAATATTATTATAATTACAAAAGTACTAACTTCTTTAGTGTAAGTATTACAAAGTATCTTACATACATTCTCCATTTTGTCACATTGGATCTGTAAGGTAAGTACTACCATTATTACAGATATATAGAGAGTTTGCCTTAGGGAAATAGTTTGCCCAGCCAGAGTCACATAGCCACTAATGAGTTTGAATATATCTTCTTGACCTTAAAATTAGATTTCTATCCATTATGTCTTGCTATTTCTCTGAGAACAGAACCATAAATAAGGTAGTCAGTCAGTCAATAAGCATTTATTAATTTCTTATTTTTTTCCTTTAAGACAGCTCAGGGGGCAGCTAGGTGGCACAGTAGATAGAGCATGGGCTCTGGAGTCATAAGATCCCTCAGTTCAAATCTGGTCTCAGATACTTGGCATTTACTATCTGTGTGAACCTGGGGAAGTCACTTAACTCTAACTGCCTCAAAAAAAAAAGAAAGAAAAAGTTCAAGTACCATGTTCTATAAGTAAGCCTTTCCTTTTTCTTTCAACTGCTAGTGATCTCCTTCTCAAACTCTCTTGTATTTATTTACTTTCTATATGTTTTATCTATTAACTTCATATTTATGCAAACACTTCATATTTATTTATATTTTATTTTATATTTGTATTTAATTAATTTATATTTATATATTTATGTATATTATGTATACTTCATTTTCCCATTAGGAGGTAAGGTCCCTGAAAACAGGGCTTGCTTCATTCTTCATACTTATATACTTAGTGTTTTGCATTATATCAGAAGCAAACTTTAACTTATAAAAGGCCTGAGCATTAATCCTCTGAGGGAATTGAGTCTTGGTATTAGTTTCAATACTTTTTAAAGGATGCATAGGTAGGGGCCTTCAGATATTGCTTCTAATATAATGGCTAATTTGTCAAATTCTCATGGCTTTTTTAGGGCTTGTCCTCTGCTAGTTAAATGATTGTGAGCTTCTGTTGTTTAAATCTTGTTTCTTTATCATATCTTTACAGATATTTTCTAGGTACTGATTTTTTTCAACCCTAAAAAAAATATTGCCCAATTTATACTGCTTCTTTCCTTTGTCTGCATTAATCAATGTCTAGACTCCTTTAATATAACTTTTGTATAATTTTTGGTTGAAATGACCTTTCCTTGTCATTCCTTATCATTCTCATAAATTCTTTTAGTTCAATAGAAAAATCATTATGCTTCATCATTCGTTCACTATTTCTTTGTTAAATATTGTTGAGTAGGTTCATGGGGATGTTGCTCACGGAGGGCTTTTTGATTCTATTTTTATTCATTAGATGTTTCATAGGCTCCATTTGGTGATAAGGAACTTAGTGTGGGTCTGGCAAATCCAGTGACATATCATTGTTACTATCAGCTTTTACCACTGCTTGGTTCAGAAATATCTGTTTTGCAAAAGTATTTCTATCGGTTTTTGATCTTTTTTTTTTATCATATCTCCTTAGGTCACCTATCAATTCTTTTTTAAGGGGCTATTATTTTGCTATAGTTCCCTTAGAAAGTTGGGTACTATTATTCATTAATGTATGTGCTTTGTTAACATACTTTTTACATCTATTGACCATTTTACTATTCTCAAAGTATACATAAGTATGGCATTATATAGATGTGCTATCACTAAATCTCTTGATAGAGATAGCCTCAGCTTTCTCAGCTTTCTTATTGATAGTTTTATGCTTATTGAGTCTTGCCTGGAAGATGCCTAAATGTCTGAGATGTCTCCTTTATCCATTGGTTCATTTGGACCTTTGATATAAATTCAAAGCCTTCAGTTTCTATTTTTCTGTAGTCTGTATGAATAATTTTACATTTACCAAATTGACAGTGATAAATATGGCAATACATAAGCCCTCTTGTTAATTTTTTCACAATCACTCTCTATTGATATTGATGAGTGGATCCCCAGGGATCAATGCTTTAAACTACCATAGTAATCCCCCAACATCCCATAAGGCATAATTAAATGTAGAGTGAAAGATAGTGTTTGCTTATCACATACATGGTATCTTTTCAAGCTCATTATTTAAGCAAGATGTTGTTCTCTCATCCTCTCAGGGAGTAGCTTGGACAATTTCTTGCATTGTCACCCTTTCCACAGTCTCTCCTTTGACCATCAGGCGTGTGGTGGTACAATACTTCCAGGCAACAAGGGAGCCCCTGCCTTATGCCGTAGGGTGGGGGAAAACTTTGCGATGAATTGGCTTTGCTGAAAAATTTAGGCTTGAGGTTAAATTGTCACATTTGATCTGGGATGATGAGGCCGGTCATAAGAGTGATGAATGCTTGACATCCTCTGCTGTGACAGCTGGGCCCCATCACATCCCTGGTACCAGAAGGCAAAGCTTTGGAGGTAATGGTAAAACACTCCCTTGGTTCATAATGTTGCCAAATGTCATATCACTGTTTGCCAAGTGTCACTTCTCATGTCTCTCTGGCACAGAGGATACAAGAATTACTATAATGGATCAGACCCATGGTCCATCTAGTGGCACATTGCTTTTGACAGGAGTGCCTAGGGGCAAGTATTCACATCATCCCCAAATGGCCAAGGTTATGAAGCAAAAAAGTAATTTTCATGTAGATCCATCATCTATGAATATCTATTTATATACTTTCTACCCTGAATTATCTTTTGGAGTTGTCATTCAATAGGTTTACTATTCATTTTGTCAAGTATTATTTACTTTTTTTTATTCATCTCAAATTTACTTTTCAAGTTTCCAAGGTTGCCTGATAATTCAGCTCACCTGGGGTTTGCTGATGGACACTGAGCTTACTTTAGCTAGCACCTTCTATATTCTGTAGATTTCAATTGTATTTTCTCTCAGCCTTTTGTAAATGCCAGGCTGGGGAATTCATCTTTTTCTTTTGTCCCTGTGTAGCACCAGGTTTCCTTCCAAATCCATCTCCTTGACTCTCTCCACATCTTCCATGTCTTGCTGAGGTAGTTACAAGACTCAGTGTTTAGAGCTCTGGAATCAGAAATGTCTGAGTCCAAATTCTGCTTTCTAGCAAATGAGCAAGAACAAGCCACTTTCCCATCTATAAAATGGGGATGATAACAATGGCATCTACTCACAAGGCTGTAAAGAAGAAATGAGGGAATATATGCAAAATGCTTTGCAAAGCTTAAGGTATTTGAAATTGTTAGCTATTGTTATCTATAACTGAGGTAATGCAATTTGAAAATTATTTTCAGGAGGAACCATAAAAGAACCGGGAAACAGGGAATTTTCTCCATAACACACTCACAGAGGACTTATAGTTCTTTACAATCATATAACTCAGAGAACTTAGCCTTTGGTAAATAAGAAGTTATTTATAATAGGAAGCTATTTATATGACTCATCTCATCAATCCCTCATTTTATTCACACTAGCTCCATGGTTGATTTGAAAGAATGCTGTATATCACTTGATTTAGGGATAGTTTGTGTTATCTCAGGTTTCAATAGTCCTTAAAATCTTTAGCTTCACTTTCCTAATTTTTAATCTTAGAGGGTTAAACTAGATGGTTACTTCAAGTTCTAATTCTGTGGTCCTATGATATATAATGGACAAACCAGGGTTTTGCAGAAGGAAAAGATGAATATTATCATCTATATTCTTTCAAAATAACCTTTCAATTTATGATCAGAATATGGTTAAATTGTTTGATCAATAGCAGCTTGAGCTAATACCTTCAGGAAAAGATTTTCCAAGACACTTTGATTCATTTGTAGGGTATCATTGTGAGCTAGAAGCCAATGAACTTTCAAAAACAGCTCCAATTTTCCCCCCTAACTGCATTCATTGCCTCAGTCAAGTCTTTAGTTAATTTGACCTATTGCTTTTCTGCCCACTTACTGCTATGGATAAATATACACAACATCCGTAGTTTACCATTAATGTAAAATGTATCTTAGCATGTTGTAGAGCTCCCACTTGATTGACTGTCTCCAGTCTCTCCTCCCTCTCCCCACCCTCAATCAGCCTTGCTCCTGAGCTGTCTTTCTTTTACTTTGTTACACTCTCAGAATCCGGGGTGACAAAAATGGATAGATGATAGGAAAGTTATTTTGTGTTGTTTGAATGATGCGATGGCACAACTTTGGCATTCTGTCTATCAGAGACTGATTTTGAAATTAAAAAAAAAATGCTTTAAATTGGAAATATCTGCCTGGGGCACAAGTGACAGGCTGATGGCTGTACCTCTGAAATATAAAGTTTATATGATAATCAGCTGGGGAAAAGAATAGAGAAAACTTGATATGAGAGAGAGAGAGACAGACAGACAGAGATAGATAGAGACACAGACACACACACACACACACAGAGAGAGAGAGAGAGAGAGAGAGAGAGAGAGAGAGAGAGACAGAGAGAGAGAGAGACAGAGAGAGACAGACACACAGAGAGACAGAGAGAGACAGAGAAAGAGACAGACAGACAGACAGAGATAGACAGAGTCGGGTTAGGGTGAGAGAGAGAGAAACAGAGAGAGACAGAGAGACAGAGAGAGACAGACAGACACACAGAGAGACAGAGAGAGACAGAGAAAGAGACAGACAGAGATAGACAGACACACACAGAGAGACACACAGAGAGAAAGAAAGAGACACACAGAAAGAGAGAGAGAAAGAGAAAGAGAGAGAGAGAGAGAAAGAGAGAGAGAGAGAAAGAGACAGACAGACACAGAGAGACAGAGAAAGAGACAGACAGACAGACAGATAGACAGACACAGACACACACAGAGAGACACACACAGAGAAAGAGAGAGAGAGAAAGAGAGAGAGAGAAGAGGAAAGAGAGAGAGAGAGAGAAGACAGACAGACACAGATGGACGGACAGAGACAAAGAGTCAGAGAGAGCCACCAATAATAGAGCCACCAATAATACCCCTGGAAAACTTGCTTGCATCAAATAAACTAATTGTTATTGGGGTTATTCTGAAGTCAGTGCCATCTGGGATGATCTAGATGCTTCCTTTTATCTCTGCTTCCAGTTTATATCCATTGTAATGGCTGTCTGAGTGAGAATTAGAGAATGGGGGAAAAACACTGATCTTTAACCTCATAGTCTAGCTGCTCTAGCTAGGGCAATATCTTTATTTAAATTGGTTTGTAAATAAATTCTTAGCCTGGAAGTAACTTCTGGCTTCCTTTGAGAGTCGCCTGCCTTTTTGCATTCTTGGAGACAATGTTGTTCATAGCTTACATGTCTACTAGCAAGTATGGTTTATTTTATTTTATTTTTTCCTTCATTTTTTGTCTTCTTGGCCTAATCGAGAAGGGAAGAAAAAAAGCTTTTGTAAAAATAATTCACATTTATGAGATTCATATTGACAGAAGAAAAGAAATCTTAAAATCTACTTTCTTTAACACTAAGGGCACATAAAGCTATGATTTATGAGACTGAGAGGGCTATGTG
The DNA here is from genome assembly GCF_902635505.1 of Sarcophilus harrisii. Taxonomy (NCBI): domain Eukaryota; kingdom Metazoa; phylum Chordata; class Mammalia; order Dasyuromorphia; family Dasyuridae; genus Sarcophilus; species Sarcophilus harrisii. The sequence goes on along the minus strand of NC_045430.1, from coordinate 259,473,561 downwards.
TATAAAACAAACAAGAAAATGAAGTTGATATTCCTAATAATGAAGCAGGTGGCATGTCTTTTCAAAATCCTATTTTAGCTGGGCAGTGATTTGCAATGAAAGCTGACATGTTCATTTTTGCCAGGCTTAACAGCCCCCAAGGCCTGTTCAAAGTCATCTGGAAAATGGAGAAAAAAAAAAGCCAAAACCATTTTTCTAGAAGAAGAGTTTTTGTGGCTCAAGGTCCAGGAGCCAAATTTCTTTTAAGAAGGTTGGTTCAATCTTTGCTCTGTTTATGAAGAAGCATTTTAAGTGCCGTGATAAGATCTCAACCAAAGGGATCATTAAAGCAATGGTCGTAAAATATCCCCTCAGCTAATGTTTGGGAGGATATTGGTACCGATGGTGAGGTGAATGTTAGAGGTAGTTTCCGATCTGTAAGCTTAGTTATTCAGTATGCCATGATTTCATTAAATAGAAAATTTAGTGACTTGGCATAAATAGCAATCGATGTCTCTGGTATCAACTGTAAAATATTGGGCCAGGTGACTAGAATGTTAATAATCATGAAAATGATGAGCATATGTAGTGCATTAATCATCAGGGCACCATTACACAATCATTCTGGTAGAGTTCTGCAGGGTTCTTTGATTAAATATATTTGAATAATCAGGACCAGAGCCGGGATAACTGCTCTTTAAAAGTAGTTTCACACTAGGTCTGTGCTATAATTCTTTTCTCATTTGAACAGAAACTGATTTTAATACTTATGAATATTTGAGAGTTCTACTTGGATTTTTTTTTCCTAGGAAGAGAGCTGTTACAAAATTGATTTTTTCCCCTTATGTAACATGGATGGTACAGAGACTTATTGGGAAATCTGGCCTCGTTGGGAACAATTCATTTGGTGACTAATATTGTAAACTCACCTGTAGGAATTCTTTATGATTTTGATCTATTACCAGCACTGTTTGCATGATGAGTATTTGTATTAATCCTGTGGGCATCACTTGAAATGTGCTATCGGTAAAAATAACTATATTAAATGCCTTCTTATGGAACAGTAGCAAAACAAGTCAACTTTCCAAGTGAAGAAATGGATTTTCAAAGGACCCTCAGATATATTTAATTGTCCTCAGTGAGATTTCCTCAAAACTATTTCAGAATGAAAGAGAATGAAGTTCTTTGGTAAAACAAAAAGCCTTTTCACATATTTTAAAAAGGAATTTACAAAAAGAAAGTTCTGAAAAAGGGATTTTTAGCTGGTTGGATGTTAACAAACACAATATTAAACTTCAAGAAATATACTATTAATTTGGAGTGAGCATTTATTTAAACATTCACAGCAGGCAGACAAATCCAGAAAAGATGATAAAGTCTGAAATTTTCAATATCCCATCACTAGAACAGTTGGTCACAAGATTTCCTACAAAGCACAACATTAAATACACTGTAATTGATGGTGACAAAAGTTCCACAGACTCATCCTTACAGACAACAAGAAAGCTTTTGAGTATCAGATTAGCTGATAAGAGAATTTATAACCAAATGGGATGCTTAGGTAATGTGAAAAATGTTGGGTATTCCGATTAGAATGTGAACTAATTGCAAACAGATACAGACCAAATTTCAGTCAGAAGGGGCCACTTTGTAAGACTTAGTAAAGTATTTGCAAAATTCCATTTTTATTGGAAAAAAGACCCATTACAGGTGCTTTCACAAAGGCTCATCATGTATTTGTGGTCACATGATTCCATTTGTATTAAAACTATATGGTAATTTGTACTAAAACTATATGCTACTAGTTAAGGATAAGAGAGTTGTAGATATTCAAAGCTTCTAGCCAGCTCATTTTTTATGAAGAAGCATTTATGTATACAAAGGAAAATGTGCTCTGAAAAGAACTCTATAGAATGGGGAATATCTCATTATCTATAGACATGTACTCCAGACACACATTTTAAAGATCTTTTCCCCTTAAAGTAAACAAACATAAAGAAAAATAGGGTATTGGATGAAATCTAAATATAGAGCAATATCTCTGTTTCTGTTCATAGCTTGGAAATTATTAGTTAAGACTTGTCTTTCCTCGGAGGTATTATACCTAAAATTTGGATAAACTACCTATTTAGATAAATATTACCAGGAGTATGGTCTGAATATTGTGTGCATTTGCATTTGCAAATTCTCAGGGGCAGTTGAAAGACACAAGATCATAGATTTAGTGCTGAAAGGAATCTCTGGCTCCTTCCACTTCAATCCCCTTATCTTACAATGAAGAAACTTGACTTTCCCAAGATCATATGAGTAGTAAGCATCAGAGATGGGATATGAATTTGGGTTTTATGATTCCAAAGCAAATGTTCCTTTCCCTTTCTCCATTATCCCATGTTACCCCCCTAAACCACTTAGAAAGTTAAGACATCTTGAGGGACTTTGTGAAATGCTTTGCTGAAAATCTAAAGTATACTCTGCCTTCAGTATTCCACTTGAATTCTACCAGTCTAGTTATCCTATCTAGAAAAAACACAACGGAGTTACTTGTTCTTGATAAATCCTTGCTAGATTTTAGCATTTATTTTGTAATTGGTGGAAAAAATGCTTTAATAATATGTTTCATAATAATATAAATTTTGCCAGATGTAAAAGTTAAACTCACTGGCTTCTCAAACATAAACTTCTTCCTTTATTTTGAAAACCAAAGCAGCATTTGTTGTTCTCCAGGCCTGTGACTTGCCTCCCATTCACTGAGATTTTTCAAATCAATTGACAGTAGTTGAGCTGTCCTATCTGTCAATTCTTTTAGCACTTGAGCTGTCCAGGTCTGGGAACCTGAAGCTTAGAAAGCACTGGTGTTCTCTTATCCACTTTCTATCTTTCAACTACCTTTTAAATCTCCTTCCCTCCATACACAGAGATGACTTTGGAATCATGAAAATACTCCCTGGTTACTATAATAGATTTTGAGAAGACTCAGACATCTATCACTGGGGGGTCAGAGGTGAGGATAATGGTTATAGAATTTTCCCTGGTAGCGACATTAGAGATGAAACACTCTAACCCCCTTCATTCTTTGGTCCAAGTTTTCAGTTTTGTCTTTTTAAAGTTCAAGTTGGACTTGGAGCATATGGAAACTAAGCCTTGTGATATTGCTTCTTCCTGACTCATTTACTCATTGTTAGTGGTTTTTTTCTTCTCTACTGCCCCCAAATTTTGCTCTCCATCCAATATCATCTGTCATCTGATTGTTAATAAATGCTTCTGTGAGGCAAGTACTGTGCAAAGAATTTTACAAATATTATCTCATTTGTTCCTAATAACAGCCCTGGAAACTGAGCTAGAAGTTGTGACTTGTCCAGAGTCACACAATTAATAAGTATCTGATGCTAGTCTGAGACAGCTTCCTGCAGAGTGTAAGATTTGAACTGAAGGAAGCCAGGGAAGCTGGGAGGCTCAAGTTAAAAGGAAGAACATTCCAGGTACTAACAGTCCTAAAATGCTTGAGAAATGATGAACACTTGTAAGAAGCACAGTCTCTGAGGAATAACTGTTCCATCTACTTTTCTTCCCTCCCACACAACCAAAATATCATGTTGATACAGAAATCAGAGGATGGGAAGCTCCTGTTAGACTGGGAACAACAAGTATGAGGAGCCCCAGAATGAGGAATTGAGAGGAAATCTATGGATTGAGCAAGGCAGAGAATAACCACACATAAGATGGGGAAAAAAAAATCGGGCTCCTGATAAAGAGGGAGAAAAACCTTTCTAAAGAGAGAAGAGGGTTTAGAACAAAACCCTGACATACATTCATATATCAAGGGTGGGAAATGGATTATAATATGCCAAAGGCAACCATGAAGGAATAGCAAGCTGGTAATGGTAGGACCAAGAGAGAGATGCAGATCTCAGGGAAGAGAGGGTGGCCATCGGTGTCCTATACCATGGAGAAGTCAAAGATGGATGCTGAGAAAGGCCATTTTCTCTCTTTCCTCAACACCTTTCAATCCGATGTTCAGCCTTGTCATTCAGCTGAAATTTCACTCTATAGCTTCAGCTGATGTCTTTATTGTCAAACATGATGAACTTTCTTAGGCAATTTTCCTTTTGGAATCTAGAGATTATTTCTGGGTTCAAGGTCTTTCTTTGTAATGAATAATATTAATAACAACAATAATGAGAACTGATATTTAATGAGAGCTTACCACATTCCAGAAAGCATCCTAAGCATTTTACAAGTATTATCCCAACAACCCTGGGAGGTAGGTGCTTTTTTAATCCTCACTTTAAATATGAGAAAACTGAAGCATGCAGAGGGTGCCCATGGCCATTTAAAGCCTTATAAATGTCTGAAGCTAGATTTGAACCCATCTTCCTGGTTCTGGTTCCAGCATTCTATTCACTGAACCACCTAGCTGATGCCCCCAATCGTTAGTTCTTTCTCCAACCAATTTCAAAATGATTTTGTACTGACTTTTAAGATCTCTTATTTGATTACCTTTTTATATACACTTTCCTCATAGTAGAATGTAAATTATTTGAAGAAAGGGAGCGTTTTGATTTTATATTTATTTGTATTCCATCTTGTTCAATTATTTTAGCTTTAGTATTTAATACCTTCTTTCCTTTGGCTGGAGGGCTGGATAACAAAGCAAAAACCCTCCCTTTCCAGAGAGCTGAGAATTGCCATCTCTTTATTTCCCACCAGCTGCTTCCACTGGGTACTGTATAGTACTTCCCTTCCCCCTCCACCTTTTCAGCTTCCTTTTGTGTAATGTCACCCCCCATTAGATTGTAATTTGCTTGTGCACAGAGACTGTCTTTCTTATTCTTATTTGTTTCTTCAGCATGCTTAGTTTGGTGCCTGGCACATAGTAGGCACTTCATAAATATTTATTAATTATGGCTATGACTAAAAAAACCTCTAATATCACTAGAGAATTCTGAAAGGCACATGCTTTTCAAAGAATAATTTCCCTTTTATATGACATGAAATGGAATGTTATTCATACCCTGGCAACGTACCACCCAATTTTCTCCTCACAACAGCCTCTTTTCTTCCACCCTTCTGCACACTATTGCCAGCTGATGAAACTGTTTATTTAAAAGGATTCCATTTCTAAGTCCATTACTTTTTTCTTTATGCTTATAAAGCCCACAAATTATTCCCGCTACAGGTTTGCTTTCTTGTTGAAGTGACCTCTGTGTAACTGAGGAGGACTTATCCAGCTCTGCAATTCTGTGACCGACTTCCTCCCTTGATTGCCTGATGTTGGGAATAATAACTACAATTCTAATAGTAGAGAGAGTGCCTCTACTATTTAAGATGCTATTAAACCTTGGTCACGCCATGAGTTGAGGCTGCTGATCACTTCTAACTACAAAAGCTGCAGTCACGGGAATAAGTAGTGTTTGAACTACCAAAGTCTATTGTTACCCAGAGTTTTTTTTTCTCCCCCCAAAACAAAGCAGCTCCCCAAAAATATGAAATGAAAAATGAACATAGGAAAATAGTGGTTTCTACGTAGCTTAAAATGATGATTAGTTAAAATGGCCACACCAACCAAAAAATGTAAATGTTTGAGACTGTGGTATAGTGTAGAGTCCCGGGTTTGGAGTTGAAGGTCAGGATGCACATTCTGTTGTATTACTTTCGATCTCTGTGGTTTTAGCCAAATCTCCTCATCTCGCTACCTCATTTTCCTCATTCTTATGATGCAGGGGTTTTCCCAACTGACCTCTATTGTCCCAGTTTTAAATCTTTTGATCTTTTGATGGGAATGTTTCTCAGATCAGTTTCAAAAAGATTATAATCATAATAAAGATCATAATAAAACTCCCAGGGGAGGAAACTCCTTCTTCTCTGCAATTAATAGTCAGAGAATTACCCAGAGAATCAAAAAGCTCTAAGAAGTCATGTGACTTTCCTAGAGTCTTAGCATGTGAGAGGTGGAATTTGAATATAGTTCTTCTTGCCTTCAAGACAGGCTCTACCTACAGTACTATACTGCCTTGAGGTAGAGATGAAAATTAATACTCCCAACCAATTACTTTGCATTTGCTTTCCATGCATTATTTGTTTATTTATTTATTTATTTATTTATGCCCAAGTACACAAATAAATTTATTTTCTTCCTCATAAGAATGTGAGCTACTAGAGGACAGAAAACAGAAGTATAATGCCCAAAAACATGGCAAGAACTTAATGAATGTTTTTCATTCATTTATTCATGTTGCCTTTGAGCCTCTCCCCATAGAATGGAATTTCTTTGAGAACAAAAAATGTTTCATTTTTGCCTTTGTATCCCCACAGTTCCTGAAAACTAAATAAATAAGTACTGGGTAAATGAATTCCATTATTTCATCTAGCTCGTGATCTAAGAACTCTCTTGCTTGGTGATAAAAACAAGCACAATAACTTACATTTATAGAGGATTTTACAATTGAAAAGCAGATTGGTGCTAGAGCTCAATATTTCTGTAACCTGTTCTATGTGTGGGCTGGGAGAGAATACAGGCTTCCATTGAACTAATCCTCTATTTAATCTGGAGACAAAACACAAGGTCTGTTCAGGCAATCAACAGCTTAGCATCTGAGTCAAAAAATAAACATGAAGTGTGTATTGGAGGTCATTGGGAAGGTCTTTAGGGTAGTCCTGTAGTCTGTGGAGAAGTACTAACTTTATATGCCAATGTCAAAACTCACTACAAAACTCTGACAATGAGAAAGAGCTTTGTAATGAAATCCTATTCAATCCAACAAGAATTATGATTGCAAATAACCATAGCTACAAATTAGAGATTGAATTATACTTAAAATTACAATGGGATTATAGTTATGAATTTGTAACTAGGGTAGAGCAATCTAGCACATTGAAATTGAGAGTACTGACTGTACTCAAATTTGAAGAACAGAAAAAAAATGATTTAGCACCTTAAGAACAATTCGGTAAAATAGAATCGAATGAATGAATGAATGGCAATATAATCTATTAAGTGTTTTGCGTTAGATGCCATGCTGAAAGCTGAAGATACAAAGACAAAAGTGAGATGGTCCCTGCCCTCCAGCCTTAAATAAAGGGAGATAATGCAATCATATGCATGGTATCAGTGACTAAGCATGCTTTCATATGATATGTTTCCCAGATGAACTTCACTCAGTTCTTCCTCCCCACCTCAAAGTTCCTAGCAGGGACCTAATGGAATCTCACAATCTTGATCTATAGAAACCAGAATATATTCTTTAACTCCTCTCCTTTTCTGGACCACATTTGTTTAAACAATTTCATCTGAGGATCCATTTCATACTGTATGTCTAGAATACCTTTTGATTTCCTTGTCCAAGACTCCAAATGACTACTCATTGCTCTTACTTCCAATGATGACAACCATTAGCCTAATTATTTAATAATAGCTTAGCCTTATTAATTAGCCTTATTAATACATTGCTTTAAAGTTTGTAAAGTGCTTTACATATTTTATCTCATTTGATTTTCACAATAACCTGGTGAGACAGGTGTTATTATTACTTCCCCCACATTTTAATGATGAAGAAGCTGAGAAAGTGATTTGCCCAGGAGTCACACAGGTAGCTTTTGAGGATCGGATTTGAATTCAACTCCATCACTTTCTCCCATATGACACTTAACTGCCTATAACACACAACACATTGTACTAGGTCCTGGGGATATCAGGAAGAAGGAAAACAAAACAATGTATCTGCCCTCATAATCCCTATAAGGCTAGTTCCAATAACATGAGTGAAACTGGGGACTCTTGGCCAAAAGCTGTAGCCATTTCTGGCCATTTGTCTTCTGCTGCTGCTTCTGCTCCACTGGCCAAGTCTCCAGCCCATCTCTCAGCTTCTGGTCCTCTAACTCTTTGCTTCCCATAGTGCCATCATGTCTTAGCTATCTCCCTGTTCTCTTCTTGGATCAGAAGCTCTTTATACCTATATACTCTCCCTAGCTGGTTGTGTCCCTCACCACCACTGGGGTCCTGAGGGATGCTGCCTTCATTCCCTGGTGGATTCCTTTCTACCGAAAGCTATTTTCCTTTTGCACATGAAGTCCAACACTAGGCAGCATGAGAAAGTTCCTTTGGTAGAATTTCTATCTTCATATCTGCTCACATTTCTGTGTCTTCTAAATCCCTTTTTAGGGTTATTTTTGCTATGTGCAGCATTTGAACTTCAGGGGCAGGAAAAGGAGTGATAGAGGAAGATACAAAAATTAGGTATCCTCTCTATTCATAGTAGAGTGGATAGTGCTGCTAAATTAAATCATAAAGTATGGAACAAGGGATATTATAATATGAATATATAGGCATGTGTACATATGTCAATATCTCATGTAGATATATGTGAAATATACTTAATATGCATGTATATATAAGAATGGAAATTTTGTTTCTTTCATATTATATTTAAATAGCTAAAGCAATAGAAATTAGAATTGTAAAACTCAGAGAGATGTTAGGGGATACCTATGGTCAGTAACCCCACCTAGTATATGCATATTCTTCATAACATTCATGACAGATAATGATACAATCTCTGTTCTAATACATTCCAGGATTTTTTAAAGACTTACTATTATGTGGATGCCCATCAGTTGGAGAATGGCTGAATAAATTGTGGTATATGAATATTATGGAATATTACTGTTCTGTAAGAAATGACCAACAGGATGATTTCAGAAAGGCCTGGAGAGACTTACACGAACTGATGCTGAGTGAAATGAGCAGGACCAGGAGATCATTATATACTTGAACAACAATATTATATGATGACCAGTTCTGATGGACCTGGCCATGGACCTGGTTCAGCAACGAGATCAACCAAATCATTTACAATGGAGCAGTAATGAACTGAACCAGCTACGCCCAGAGAAAGAACTCTGGAAGATGACTAAAAACCATGACATTGAATTCCCAATCCCTATATTTATGCTCACCTGCATTTTTGATTTCCTTCACAAGCTAATTGTACAATATTTCAAAGTCTGATTCTTTTTGTACAGCAAAATAACGTTTTGGTCATGTATACTTATTGTGTTTCTAATTTATATTTTAATGTATTTAACATCTACTAGTCATCCTGCCATCTAGGGGAGGGGGTGGGGGGATAAGAGGTGAAAAATTGGAACAAGAGTTTTGGCAATTGTTAATGCTGTAAAGTTACTCCATGCATATAACCTGTAAATAAAAGGCTATTAAATTAAAAAAAAAGACTTACTATTATCTATTTTAATTATTTTAATTATATTAGATGGGAACAGAAGTTTAAAAGATGAATTTTCCCCTCATTTTTTATCTGATATAATAAAAGTCAAATAAAGTAGCATGAAATCATAATGATCAAAATTAACACAGGAAGTGTAAATGAATAATTTTAATTAAATTGTGGATAAAAAAAAAATATATCAGCCTGTGCATTGCTATAGGAATATGGACCATTGGCTGCCAGGACCAATTTTGTTATGTTCTTCCTTAAGGCAAACTTTGTGGATAGTTTGCATGACCTTGACACTACTTGTCAGGAGAATTATGACAGATGAAAGGAATTTATTTATTCCATGCTGACTATCAAGTGGGCCTGGTAGAATTCCAGCTAAGAGGAAACAAAATTATCAAAAAGGATGACTTTAGCTGAGGGGCTCTCTTTTGTACTGGCTGGGTATGCCTGCAGGCCTGGCCCACAAAAGAGCTAAAATAACCTGAGGCATATATTTTTGGTACAAGGGTGATAAACACTTCCATTGAGGAGGAAGACCACTAAGAAAATAAGACAACAGTACCAGAGTTGAAAATATCCCAGCAAATCTGAACTCAGCATTAGAGAAACAGCATGAGTTATCCTTATAAATAGAGAAGAATGGTACTTGAGATGAATAGAACAACAATGAGACAAAGTTGGCAGCCTCAAGATACCCTAGAGAGAAAAACCATGATGACCATTATACTAAGGTTATGAGTCTTCCAGTGAAAAATTTTCCTTCTTTCACTAGAATGGGGATCTGTTGGAAATTGTACCCCTTTTGTGCATGGGGAAACAAAGAATGTTATCTGGTTCTTTACCTTGTTCATATGTTTGATTAAATTTTTTTTTCTTAAAATACATATTATCTGACTTGATCTAGTATAAAGGGATATATTGGTGGGACATTAAGTTATGATTTTGAATTAATGTGTACTCTTACAGCATTATGAATTCATATGTAAGAAAGTCATATCATTGATTGAATCCTTGATTAAACTAAATTTTAAAAGTAAAATACTGATTCATTTAAACATAGTATTATAATAGGATTAATACAAAAGGTAGGGTTGGAGTCAAGAACATCTGTGTTCCAGACCTATGGTCTATGGTCCTGACCCAACTTTTTAAAGTTACATGCTAGTTGAGAATATGTATATGACGGCCCACTTTTTCCCTCTCTCCTTTCTCCCCTCTCCCTTTCCTTCTTCTTCCCCCTACCTCTTTCCTCTTCCCTATTTCTTCTCCCTCTTTCCTTTCCCTCTTTCTCTCCCTCTCATCCCCCTCCTTTTCTCACTCCTCCCTTTCTTTCCTCCTTGCCTTTTTCCCTCTTCCCCTTTTCTGCTCCCTTTCCTGTTCCTTCTCCTCTCTTCTTTATTTTTCTTTATCCCATTCCCTTTCTTTCTCCTACTCCCTTCCTCTTTTTCTCTCTATTTCCCTTTTCTTCCCCCATTTCCTTCTCCCTTTCCTTCTCCCTCTCCTTTCCCTTTTGTTAATCTTCCCCCCCTTTACCCTCATTTCCCTTTTCACTCCTTCTCTTCTGTTCCTTCTCCTTCCCCTCTTCTTCTTCCCTCTCTGTTTCCTTCTTCCTCTCTCTCTTTAATTTTTTCTTCCTCTCCTGTCCCTTCTCTTACCCTCCCCATTTCTCCCCTTTGCCTTCTCTTTCTCATTGGCCCTTTTTCTCTTTCTCTCCCTCTTCTCTTTCCACTCCTTTTTCTCCCACCTCTTCCTATAAACATGATCTTATGCAAGTTTCATATGGAAATGAAGAAAATGCTTCTTCCAATGATTATATAAAAATACTGAACCTCATAGAAACTTGAGTTAGAAAAATCAGCAAGGGAAGTTCTTAGTCATAATTACTAAGCAGAACAGAAATGGTAAATAAAATATAATATGCATGTCTTCATTTAGCTAGGGCAGTGTTGGTGTTCATGTCACATTCAATGAGGTTTTCATTAAATTTACAGAAATTTACCAGATGTTTGTGTGTATGGGGGTGGGGAAGGAAAGCAGGAGAGAAAGGGAGATAAAATGGGAGAAAAGAGAGAGGACAGTAAAAGGAAAGAAGGAAGGAATGAGAGAAAAAGAAAGAGGAAAGAAAATAGGAGAGGAAGCAGGAAAGGGGATAGGGTCAGGGGGAGAGAGAAAGACAGAAAGAAATTGAAAAGAAGACTAAAGACAGACACAGAATCACAAATAAGCTTTAAATTGAAGTTAGGACCATTCAGGCTGACTGTCAGGACCTGACAAGAATGAAGGACAATTTTTTTCCCAAGGAAAAATCATTAATAATTACCTTTGTTCGTTCTCTAGCTTTATAAAAAATTGTTTCTCCTTCTAAGCCACCTTTTCATGGTAAAAAAAAATTCCTGAGTTTCCTCTCAGGATTCAAGCAATGTCATCCCCCCCAGTATAACATTTGCAATCCCCTCCCTCCCATTTCTTAAGATGTCCTATGTGTGTCTATGTTATCTTATTTGAGCAGAACTATAAGGCATAACCAAATTAGTCCAGGAAGGAAACAAATGTATGAAAAATACATACCTTTTACTAAGAGTCTCTGTTGATGCTTGAAAATCCAGGAAAAGATCCCTGTGAGTCCACTGAGGATGCTTTGAGAAAAGTGGGCCAGGGGCCCAGAGTTTAAATATACCCATTGGCACGTAAGGTCCAGTTCTGCAAAAAACGCATGGCCCATAGCCCATCCTTAGCCCTGATACAGCAAAGTAACAACAAATACAAGACACTAGAAATAGAGACATCAACAAAACAAAAAGAGAAAAATCAAATAATTGGGATAGCGCTTTCCTTTCTTTATACCACACAATTTATATACCTGAAAATTAGGGGTATCCTTTAAGATAGTTGAAAGTATACCTCACCTATCTCATTTCCTTAGTTGCTTTGATTAGAAATAATTTATATCCTTACAAATTCTAGCAATCATTGTCTAACTTTCAGAATATGTTATATTCTATTATTTTCTTGGGCACAGATAACTGACTTGTGTCATATAGTTCTGTTCAAGTTTGAGGCCCTGTCTATTTCATATTTGGACAATTTAATTTTAGGAAAGGGGCAGACAATTTTGAGAGAAAATTTGAAAGAGAAAATATAGCCCATGGGCAAATCTAACCTGAAATCAACGAAAGTAGCAGCTTGAAGAAAATTGGGAAAAAGTATCAACAATTCTATAAGGATTTGAAAGAAGGTACCCCTGGTGGTGGTGGGGTACTTATTGAGGGCAAAGGTAGCCAAAATATTGTGTTTCCTGGAAGCTGATTTGCATGACTACTATGAATATGTTGGTGCTGATAACTGGAAAACCCTGATAGCTAGGAATCAGAGATGAAAAACAGGCATTTATGGTGCCTATTTGTGATCTTTTTTTACCCTAAGATCAAGATAAACCATATCACCAAAGAGCCTGCTTTCAGGAAGGAATCAGTCAATGAATGCAGAAAGAAAAGGCTGAAGAAATTGAGGAAGATGGAAGCAAAGGAAGACCCTGCTATGCCAGTTAGTGGAGGAAAAATCAAGGCTGTCTCCTGCTTGTTGAAAGGAGGTGGCCCCAGTTGAGTGGATGAGCTCCATGAAAACAGTTGTTTCTCTCAAGGAAATGAGAGGAGAGCTTAGCACTTCCATTGTTTCCTTCTTGAATTGTCTCCAAAGAGACAAACTCCTGCTGGGAGATGAACTGATTGGAGAAACAATAAATTATTTATTGACTGTTAATAAAACTGGGGAAAACCTTATCTGCCTTGTCATTAGTATAACTTGATAGAGGAGAAATTCTTCAGAACCACTCAAAAAAGCAAACCTTAAAAGCTCTTCAAATCTTAAGCTTGGGGAAACTGTTTTTGCTAAAATAATGTAATACTGCTTTTAAGATCAGCAAAGGAGATTCTCTAGCTAAAACTAGCTGGTGGCACAGTGGATAAAGCACAAGATCTGGACTCCAGAAGACCTGAATTAAAATCTGGATTCAGATGCTTAGTTGTGTGACCCTGAACAAGTCACTTAATCTCCATTTGCCTCAGTTGCTTCAAATTTAAAATAAAAATATCATTTCTAAAATAGGTATAATAAGGATCAAGTTGAGATATTACAGTGCCTGCCTTATAGTAGGTGCTATATTAATAGCACCCCTCTTCCCTAATTGAGCAGCCAATGAACAACAAGATCTGGGCAAGTTTACTTTTGGTGTAGACAGTTCAGCAAGGAGATCAAAGATGTCCATTCATTCAGTCCAGAGTCATGATTTGTCCTGGGCCCATGAATTCCTCTGTTCATGCGCCTCCCTGTTAGGTTTGTCTAAGTGTGTGCTTGTTTTTCCTTATGGGTACTGTATGCATTGATGGGAGATTACGAACCTAGTGTCACGGCTGTTCTGTATGATTGTGATTACATATTCACGATTTGCATTCTGGTTAGCAAATGTTTCGTGATTAAGAGGGAATGACATCATCTTGACTGATTTGTTTAAATGGAAGCACATGAATAAAGACTCAGGGACAATTGTAAATATTGGAAGTAGAAATCTTTCATACCAGGTTTATTTCTAAGATGGAGCCTGAGAAAATATAGCCCATGGGCAAATCCAACCTGAAGTTTTTATGAACAGTCAGCAAGTTAAGCATATTTTCTATATTCTAAAATAAAGTTTTATTGTATTTTAAAATGTGGAAACCATTTTTAGCTTATATAAAAATCAGCAGCCTATGGGTACAGCCGTTTGGTGACTCCTGAACTAAGATTGAGAGCACATTGCAACTTCATGTCTATCCCTGTTTGCAAAGTCTCCAAACTTCTAGTAAGTTTGCAATTTGGGTGAGTTAGCCATCCCTGAGAGAAGAGAGGTGGAGATGAATCCTATCATGAACACTCAGGCCACACATTCTATATAAGGAACAAAGATTCTAGGCTGAGAGCTGGAGGGACCTCAGAGATTAGCTAACCCATCTACCTTATTTTAGAAATAAGGATATTGATGCTTAACTCTTGAGGTAAAGTGGTTTGCCTGGGTTTTCACAGGGAAAAGAAGCTTAGCCAGCCTTTGAACTATAGTTATTGATACCAAATCCAATCTTCTGTCTACTATAAAAGATCTGTATTCCATCTCTTACAGCAAATGTTTATTCTTATTCTTTTAGTTCTTGGGTGACAGGACCTGAATCTTATGCTTTAAAAAAATCTTTCCCAGCACCCAGCATAATATTCTGAATATAGTAGTCTCAATAAATATATTTTCTGTAAATAGATAATAACCACTAGGCTGGGCTATGCCAATCAGAGGTCATTCTAAGCAGTGAAGGGCAGAGAAGAATAGAAGAAGGTCTTTACATCATCTTTCTCAGCAAATCCTGTAAAATATCCTCTTTAATAATAAACAGTTGTCAAATATCTCTCTAAAAGTTTCAGGAAGCAGTAATCTCAGAGAAGCCTTAATGGGTTTCTCCCCCCTGCATTTCAAATAACTGAATATCTTTTTTTTTGCTACTTGAGGATAAAGATCCAAATGACTGGCTTTAGTAGTTTATTAAAAAAAACACATGAAATGGAAGAAATTATCTAGTTCACATGGTTCTATCTACTTGGGGAGTCCTACCCTTACATGTGGGTTCTTTCCAATGAAATACATTTTGATGAAATATTTCCGAAGGTGTCAGGGTTTGGGGACTATAATTTTTCTTCCCTATTTTTTACTCTTTTTTTTAACTGGGTTAATTAAGTTAAATTACTTTTGGCTTATGTAGTTTTCATTATGATTTCTTGAAAGATAGTTCTGAACAAACAGGTTTTGTTAAAGGTCATCATGATTCAAATGGAGCTACTTGACAATGCTTTTAAACTTAAACCATTCTGGCCTTCACTGATTGGCCAATAATAGGTTCCCTTGAAGTCTCACTTGTTTGTTGTTTGAGTCTTGATGACTCTCTGAGGGTCTCACCCACCAAGATTAATTCTTTTATGAAGGTAAACTAGGCCATTACTGAGAACTGGGAGAAAGACTGTAGTTTAAAAGGCCAAGGTCTCTCACTGCATCAGGGCTATCACCATTCATTTTGACCTATGTCTTGCCATTGGATTCTGATGGAGAGAGTGAGGTAGATGACTTTACACAGCCCTGCCTCACTAAAATACAATTCACTTATAAGTCAAGACATCACTCTCCTGATGTCATTGGTCCCTTTTGAGAACTAAGGACAAACAATAACAATCTGTGAATTGAAAGCAAAACACCTTTGAGGATGGATAGGATGAAAAGTGAGAAAGATAAAAAGGGGGGAAATAGAACAGAGGTAAATACACAGGTGGGAACATGATTGTGAAAAAATGTAACAGCAAGTTTCTCAGATAAAAGCCTCATTTCTCAAATATATACAAAGCTGAGTCAGATTTATAAGACTACAATTTATTTTCAAATTGATTATTGATGTGAACAAGCAGTTCTCAGAAATAGTAATCCAAGCTGTACATAGTCATAGAAAAATGATCTAAACCATTATTGACTAGAGAAATGCAAATTAAAACAACTCAGAAGTACTACCCCACACCTAGAAGTTTGGCTTACGTGACAGAAAAGGAAAATGACAATTTTTGAGGGAAATGTAGGAAAATTGAGATTGTTGGTAGAGTCATGACCTTATTTCATCATTTAATTTTATTTTTTAAAACTTTTATTTGTTTTTAAATACAATTTGCTTTATGAATCATGTTGGAACGGAAAAATCAGAACAAAAGGTAAAACCATGGGAGAACAGAAAACCTAAAGAACAGAAAAAAGCAAATATAGCATGTGTTAATTTACATTTAATCTCCATAGTTCTTTTTCTGGATGCAGATGACATTTCCTGTCCAAAGTCTGTTGGAATTGCCTTGAATCTCTGGGCTTCTGAGAAGAACCAAATATTACACAGTCTATCATCATACATTCTTGCTTTTATTGTGTACAATATATTCCTGGTTCTGCCTGTTTTTGTTCAGCATTGGTTTGTGTAAATTTTTCTAGGCCTTTCTAAAATCAGCTTGTTCATCATGTTTTATAGAATAATAATATTCTATTATCTTCATATACAACAACTTATTCAGCCATTCCCCACTTGATGGACATCTACTCATTTTCCAATTCAGACTTGTTCTAATATGCATTTCTTTAATCAGTGGTGACTTAGAGCATTTCTTCATATGAGTATAGATTTTTTGTTATCTGAAAATTTTCTGTCCTTATCTTCTGGCCATTTATCAATTGGGAAATTATTTGTATTCTTATAATTTTGACAATTTGATTTTAGAAATGAGATCTTTATCAGAAAAACAGGTGGTAAAATTTCCCCTTCAGCTTTGTATTTCCCTTTTAAACTTGTTTCTGTTGCATGTTTTTTAAGATAAATTTATAAAATTATGAAAGTTGACTTGTAAATTTGTCATAGCAAAAGTCATAGTTCTTTGTATATTTTAGAAATTAGACTGTTATCAGAAATACTGGCTGTAAAGATTTTTCTCTCAGCTTTTTACTTTCTTTTAAATCTTGTTTCTTTTGCTTTTGTTTATGCATTAATTTAATGTAATCAAAGTTTTCCATTGTGTCTTTCATAATGTTTTCTAATTCTTCTTTGGTCATAAATTCCTCCCTTCTCCAAAGATCTGATAGGTAAATTATCCCTTGGTCTTCTAATTTGTTTATGGTATAATCCTTTATGTCCAAATCATGTATCCATTTTGACCTTATTTTGGTATGTGGTGTGCGATGTAGGTCTATGTTGTGTTTCTGACATTATTTTCCAGTTTCCCCAACAATGTTTGTCAAATAGTGAGTTTTCATTCCAAAAGTTCGAGTTTGGGGGTTTATAAAATATTAGCTTGCTGTAGGCATTGATTATTTTGTTGTGTATATTTGATCTATCCTACTGATCTACCACTACCCTGTTTCTTAGTACCATATGGTTTTGATGACAGCTGCTATAATATAGTTTTAGGTTTGATATTATTAAGCCACCATCCTTTGTAATTTTTTTTATTAATTCCCTTGACATTCTTGACCTTTTGTTCTTCCAGATGAATTTTGTTATTATTTTTTATATTTCTATTAAGTAATGTTTTGGCAGTGTGATTGGTATGGCACTAAACAAGTAGATCAATTTAGCCCGAGCTGTCATTTTTATTATATTAGCTTGGCCTAGCCATGAACAATTGATAATTTCCCAATTGTTTAGATCTGATTTTATTTATGTGAGAAGTTTTGTAATTGTGTTCATATAGTTTTTGGGCTTGTGTTGGCAGATAGATCCCCAAGTATTTTATTTTGTCTACAGTAATTTTAAATGGAATTTCTCTTTCTATCTCTTTCTGACGAGCTTTGCCAGTAATATATACAAATGGTAATGATTTGTGTGAGTTTACTTTATATCCTGAAACTTTGCTAAAGCTGTGAACTGTTTCCAGTAAGTTTTTGTGTCATTTTCTAGGATTCTCTAAGTATATCATCACATAATCTGCAAAGAGTGATAGTTTTATTTCCTCATTGCCTGTTTTAATTCATTTAATTTCTTTTTTTCTTATTGCTAAAGTCAACATTTCTAGTACAATTTTGAATATTAGTGGTGATAATAGGCATCCTTATTTCACCCCTGATCTTAGTGGGAATGTGTCCAGTTTCTCTCCATTACAAATAATGCTTACTGTAAGTTTTAGATAGATACTGCTTATTATTTTAAGGAAAACTCCCTTTATCCCCATGCTCTCTAGTGTCTTTAAATAGGAATGGGTACTGTATTTTGTCAAAAGCTTTTTATGTATCTATTGAGATTATCATATGATTTCTGTTGGTTTTGTTATTGATATAGTTGATTATGGCAATAGTTTTGCCTATACTAAAGTAGCCTTGCGGGTATAACTCTCACTTGGTCATAGTGTATTATCTGGCTGCTAACTTACTGTAATATTTTTGCTAATATTTTATTTAAAATTTTTGCATCAATATTCATTATGGAAATTAGTCCATAATTGTCTTTCTCTGTTTTGTATCTTCCTGGTTTAAGTATCAGTATATTTGTGTCATAGAAGGAATTTGGCAGGACTCCTTCTTTATCCGTTTTTCCAAATAGTTTACAAAGTATTGGAATTAATTGCTCTTTAAATGTTTAGTAGAATTCACTTGTAAATATATCAAGCCCTGGAGATTTTTCTTTAGGGAATTCATCAATGGCTTGTTCAATTTCTTTTTCCAAAATGGGACTATTTAAATAATTTATTTCTTCTATTAATCTAGGTAATTTATATTTTTGTAAATATGCATTTATTTTAGTTATATTGTCAAATTTGCTGTCATTCAGTTCAGCAATATACTTCCTAATTACTGCTCTATTTTTTTTTCATTCGTGGTTAAATTCACCCTTTTTGTTTTTTGATGCTGAAAACTTGTTTTTTCCTTTCCTTTTTCTAATCAAATTAACTAAAGGTTTATGTATTTTGTTTTATTTTTCATAAAATTAACTCTTAATTGTATTAACTAGCTCAATAGTTTTCTTGAGTGTAAATTTTATTAATCTTTCCTTTGAATTTCAAAATTTCTAGTTTGGTATTTAATTGGAAGTTTTTTTAATTTGTTCTTTTTCTAGCTTTTTTAATTGCATGCCCAATTCATTGAGCTCTTTCTCTATTTTATTCATGTAGCTATTTAGATATAAAATTTCCCCTAAGGTTATTTAATCCTTTTAGAGAATAATCTGGAACTATGTTCAAAGGATTATAGAACTGTGGCTACCCTTTGACCAGTAATACTAGTATGAGGTCTATGATATCCCAAAGAGATTTTTTGATTCCAAAAATAGTTTTCTTTAAAGAAAGGAAAAAAACTTATGTGTATATAGTAGTTCATTTTGTAATGGCAAAAAATTGGAAATTGAAGGAATGACTATCAATTGAGGAATGGATGAGCAAGCTATGGTATATGATTATGATGGAATATGTTTGTATTATAAGAAATGACAAGCAGGATGCTCTCAGAAAAAACTGGCTAGATTTACAAGAACTGACATAAAGTAAGAACCAGAGGAACATTGTTCCTAGTAACAGCAATATTGTACAATACTCAACTGTGAAGGAGTTAGCTATTTTCAGCAAGACATTGATTTAAAACAATTCTGAAGGACTTACAATTAAAAATACTATCCTCCTCTGATAAAATAACTGATGGAGTCTGAATGTAGAATGAAATATGATTTTTTGAACTTCACTTTTCTTGTTCATTTGTCCCTTTTTTCTTTTTTAATCTATGTTTTCTTTCATAACATGATTATGCATGACAGCACTCCTATATCAAATTTCTTGCCTCCTCAAGGAAAGGAGAAGGAAGGGAGGAAGAAAATTTGGATGTTAATATTGTTAATAATGTTAGTAATATTATAAAATGAATGTTAAAATTTGCTTTTACATATAATTAGAAAAAAATAGAATAGTAAATAGCAAAAAAAAAAAAGCTACTAGAGTAAGGGAGGAAAGAATTGGGGATGATACTCAAGGGTTTCAAAATATATGATGGAATGGAAGTAATGCTCATGAAATATAATATCAGTTTTCTTAATAATGAAAAAAAGAAAAGTAGGAGGATGACAAGGGATGGGAAAAGAAGCTGATATAGGATGTTTAAGGAAAGAAAATAAGCCTGCATAATTTTGTTACTGGAAGTTTCAGTGAAGATGAATAAATTAGATGGATGAACACACTGGGAAAGATGAAAGGATAAAACGTTTTAGTGAGATAGAAGTAGAACATCTCATCTGGACTCACTGTCCCAATCCACACTTGCAAAAAAAAAAAGGAAATTTATCAAATGCTCTGCTTTTAGTTGAAAACAACTTTTCATTCATATCTAGAGGGTCAAAATTTATCACTTTTGCAAAATTGTAGCATCTCCCCGGGTCCTCAAACTACCACCTGTGGGTCAGATGCATAGCTGAGGACGATTATCCCCCTCACCCCCCCTATGAAGTTTCTTTATTTAAAGGCCCACAAAACAAAGTTTTTGTTTTTACTATAGTCTGTTCCTCCAACAATCTGAGGGACAGTGAACTGGCCCCCTATTTAAAAAAGTTTGAAGACCCCTGATTATTTTCTAATCTAATAAAGTTAAAAAAGGAAGCCTGTAAAATGTTGCCTTACCAGGACTACAAATACCCTAATGTTATCTTTTACCTCACCTTAATAATTTCTGATTTTGTTTGACCTTGACTTCCACTTACACAGCAATCTCAATTAGATGCCTCCTTGTGGTGTATGTTGATACTGAGTCTTTACAGGTTATATAAGCAGAATGTCAGACCTAAGAGGTTCTTGCTAATATAGAAAAGGGCATTAAGTTGGCCATAGTATAGCCAATTTATTGGCCATTGTAAAACAAACAAACAAAAACATTATTGGGACTAAAACCCTAGATCTCTGAGATACTACTGCCTTAGCCTTCATTAAATGGAAGAATCTAAGAATAAAATCATATAATTTCTTCCCTGGTTAGTTTAGCTCTGTTCAACTAAACCAGTTTGTAAGACAATTTTTTTTCAGCTGCCTAGGATGTCATTTACTTATGAGACTACACTTCTACAATGTAGTAGCATGCTATAATCAACTTTACGTATCATAGAGTTATAGGATTGGAATTAAAAGGCATCTTAGGGAGAATTGAATCCAACCTTCTCACTTTATAGATGAAAAAAATAAAACCCAAGGAGGCTGTGACTCTCCAAGTTGATGACATCATAGATTAAGAGCTAGAAGGAAGCTTAACAAAACAAAACAAAAGAAAACAACAACAACAAAAAATGAAGTCCATTCATTTTACAGATAAGGAAAGAAAGGTTGAGAGAGGTAAGTGATTCAAGCAGGATAATAGAACTAGTGTCTAAGGCAGGATTTGAATTCAATTCTTCCTCACCCCACTATGCCCCAACCACAATACTTCTTATCCATTCAGTTTATGTGATTTTTTTTAACACTGTTATTTTTGTAGACTGTTGTTGCTACTAAAGCCTTATGTTATCCTCATATTATATTGAATTGGAGCAAAAATGCAATATATTTCTTCAGCAATTGTATTAAAAATTCATCTTAGACATGTCATGACAACAAAGCTTTTCTAACAGACAGAATTTAAATTTTTTAATTCAATATTTTCTTTTTTCTTTTTAAGTCACCTGCTGAGCATGTCATAAAAGGATCCCTTTTGAGATCCAGTTGAAACGTATAGCTATGACATTCTGATTTTTTGTAATATTGATCAGCAATAGAAATAGCAAGTGAATCCTTTTAAATCTCATTTCTAAGTTTCTTATGTTTTATGTTGTGTGTTATTTATTTGACAATGAAGCTATTAATTGTGAGAAACACAAGATGGGGGTACATAGAGAGGGGGTAACCTCAATGATTCAGAGAGATTCTTAAGTTTGTCTCTGATACAAGACACATAATCTCTATACATCCCTGGACAACTCTCATAAATGACAAATTGCAAAGCTAGATAATTTTCTATTGTTTGAAGGAATTTTCTTATTGGGATTATCTTTAACCAAGAAAATCACAGATCTAATCCAAGCAATCACAATAATAGCTCCATTACTTAGTCTTCCTATAATAAACAATCCCCCCAATTCCTTAAATAACACAGTGATCAGAAGGCTATACCTTACTTTTCCAGGAGCTTAATAAATTCAGATTGTCCTAATGTAAGGATTTGGAAAAGGGTCTGTGGGTATTAGGGATTGCTACTTCTGAATTCCTCGCTAGATAGATTTGTAATAAGAGTCCTGAGAACAAATTGGAATAGGGAATTGTAACTAGGGAAGCTCTTGGTGGGCTTAGATTCCTTGTAATTTATTAACAGATACTGCCATGTCTTTTCCAACCAGACTATTTTCTTGCCAAGAATAGATGCTTTTTTGCTCCTCTCTTTCACATGTCCTCTTGGCATTGAAGGAAATTCAGCACAAAATGTCTGAGGCCAAATGATACAAAACTGTCTTGGGATGTGGCTGGGAATATAGTTTGAAAAGCTAGTCCAAAAGGCTGCCCAGAATGAGTCGGCAGGTGCGCCAGGAATGTCAGCCATTGACTTCTGACACTGATTTCTCCCCCACTGTGCCCAAGGTCAGGGCAGTTTCTGAGCAGCTTGCAGTCTGGGTCTCAGACTCCTGCTGCCCAGCTTTCAAAATTAGTTCTAGAAAGTCTATGGCACAATATCTGCCTGCGACCTGATGACTGTGCTTCAGTTGTCCTATGAGAGAGCACAAGTGGTCTGAAAGTGTTCATGGTATTATAGAATCAAAGATTAAAGATGGAGAGGGCATTAAAAGCCATCAAATTTAACTCCCTTCTTTGATAAATGAGAAAACTGAGTTCTAGAAACCTTAAATAGCCTGCCTGGGGTAACACAGCTAATAAGTACCTGAGGTAGGATTAAAATTGGATCTTCTTGACTTCAAGCCCCTTGTGTATTTCTCTATCTGGTTATCACCAGTAGGACTTTGTAAATAGTCAAGAAGAGTCCTTAATGTTTTATTTATCTTTGTGAGAACATGTTTATAAAAATCATTTTCCAGTGGCCTAACTTACAATCACAACTTTCTGATGAAATACTCTACAGAGACATCAGGACATGACCACTTATTCCTGTTTCACTGATTGATTTTCTGTTTGATTTTCTGTTTTCTTCTTTGTAAAATTAAGATAAATTATCATTGATTAATTAATTAAATTATTAACAATATTATTTTAATTAAATAAAAGAAATTAATTGATTTTGATGATTAATATTAAGAGAGAATTAAGAAAAAATTAAAATTGGCTTGTTAATATTTTTTATTGATTGGTTTCAGGTGATCTGAATTCAAATCCTTTCTCTGATACTTGTCAGATTATTGAATTTAGAATAAGAAAATAGGTGAGGCATTATCTATTTTATTGCCTTCATTTTATAGATAAAGACATGGAGACCAATGACTTACCTAAGACTACAGAGTAGGGTCGTAGATCCTTACCTGGAAGGAATTTGCAGCCTAGAAAATTGAGAATCAGAAAAAAAAAACAAAACCTGATTTTTCTAAAGTTACAGGGAAGAAATGAGGGGAGGGATTTAAAATTGTTTAGTTGGATGTGAAAACCAATGTTATTTCTATTTCACAAGTTATTACCTTCAACATTTGCTAACTCTGTGACTCCATGGGGGAAAAGTCAACCTTCTCAGTTTTAATTTCTTTATACAGAAAATAAGGGGAAGCATTTTTTGAATTACCCAACCCAAAGAGTTCTTGGCAAGAGAATTCTAAGTAAAGATTAAAGGACTCTGAAATTCAGATTATGATAAATGGAATTGTATGGCAACATAGATTTTCAGGAGTCTAATTTGATAATCATAACAGTTATCATTTTTCATAATAATTTAGAGTTTGGAAAATGCTTTACAAATATCATCTCATTTGATCTTCACAACAACTCTTGGGGGGGAGGGGAAGTGCTATTATAATCTACATTTTATAGATGAGGAAACTGAGAGGCAGTGGTAAAGTGACTTGGCCAGGATCACATAATTAGTAAGTGTCTGAGACTAGATTTGAATCTTCTTGAATTCAGATTCAGCCCTCTCTCTATTTGACAATACCTTCATTTGACATTAATGGATCAGGTTTGAACTGGCTAATGAAATGCATAAATATGTTCACTCCTAACATTAAGCATCAATGGGGTGGTGAGCATCAATTAGCTAGCACCATAAACTTTCTAAAATATTGTTTCATTCTAGAGAACACATGGATTTTAGCAGAAAGTCAATATTCCATTTTTCCTCACAATTTTACATGCTCACGAATCATAACAATTTCATCGGATCCATTGCCTCATACCATGTCAAATGGCCCAGAGTTTGCATGACATTTTTGGAAAGCTTTTGTGTAGAACAATTAAGTCAAACTTCTTTTGTACCCCAAGGAGGGAAGTTAGATATAGAGAAAGCTAAAATAACTGTGGGTGTTATCTAAGGCTCTATCCTGGACCCCCTTTTGTTGCTCTATGTATTTTCTCCCATGGTGAGCTTATTTGACTTTTGAACTACTTTGAATCTGGCCCCAACCTATTTTCCTATACTTTTAATATTATTTGCACATGACTTCTGTCTCTTGTCTTTTACTATTTGAATATGTTTTCCCCAATGTTTGGAATGCCTTCCACCCTCACTTCTAACTCTTAAGATACTCAATTTCCTTTAAAACTCATTTGAAGTATTTTCTCTTAATTGAAGCCTTTCTGGATCTCAACTATTAGTACTCATTAAAATCACTTTTCATTTAGTGTATTTTTTATAATTTGGATTTATATCTATCTATTCATCTATCATCTCTATCTGTTCATTTATCTAGATCTATCATCTCTATCTATTATCTATCATCTATTTATCTATATATCTATATAACATATCTATTATACATTTACTTGTTGTTGCGTTCGTCTGTCTGTTTCTGTCTTTCCTCTTTCTATCCTCTCTCTATTACACTATGTACTATTCATTTTTCTATCTATCTGTCTGTCTTTCTGTGTAAGACTAAATTTTTCTATCATCTATTTGTTCTTCTGCCCATCTGATGTCTATTTATCATCTATTTTGTTTCCCCCGGTAGATATAAGTTCCTTGAGTGAAGAGAATATTTCTTTGTCATTGCATTGTTGGCATCTGAGTAAGGAGTTAGTTAATAAATACTAATTGGTGTATTGGCTATTAATAAATATTTCTCAATGTAGTCACTGATTTTGAAAGGATTTCTACAAATCTTTGTGAATTAATTTTTTAAATCTATTAAAGATTGTTAGCCCCATTTAGGTATTTCGGCATAAAGTGCATACCCTCAAAAATCTTTACTGTGATCAGATTATATTGTTAAGGACCATGCCTAAGTCAAGGGGCAGGTCAATTCTCCAAGAGCCTCTACAGCTGTGAATCATAAACTTGAAGGAGTTACAAAGCTGCCTTTACTAATGTAGTCGTTCCTTGTGGATTGGGAATGAAATAAATTGGAGTTAGAGGGAAGAGGAGAGAGGTCAAACAATGCAACTGCCTCTCAGTGGAGAGGTCAGAGAACAGCAGTCTCCTCTCAGTCTCCTTGTATCATCATCATCATCTGCTCACATGAAGAGATCCATTCTACAGGTATGAGTGAGACCTCCAGCAGCCACTGACAGGTAGCTGCCATATCACAACACTATATGTATGGCTAAAATTAATCTTTAAAGGTCAGTTATATAATGCAACTTAATTTCTCTGCTGCTCTCCCCCTCCCCAGCAAGAGGCAACAAGGTGGACAAAATAATGTCTCTTTGTATCCTTTACATATAAAAATTCCCATGTCTTTGTATATTATTAAATAAATCCTATTGTTGGTTTAAAGTAAGATAAGCTTACTATGTTGTTTGAAACTCTGATCCTTTTGACTATAGTACAGTTGATATTTTCAGAAATATTTTGATAACACACTAGAAAAAGTGCCAAAGGTATTAATTTAATTGTGTGTTCATATTTGTTTTAAATATGTTTTTTATTTAAGAGGTATAGATCTAAATCAGCTTGTTTAAAAAAAGGTTCTATGATGATAGAAATATTTCTATTTCACTAGAATGTTATTCATGCATTTGAAACCCTTGAACAAAGGACATTTTCCCAAAATGAAAGTGTTTTCATTATATAATGACTAAACAGAAACAATGCATGACAGAAAATTGGATAGCTGCTAAAAAAGGAAAATCTTAATTACCAAGACCTTTAGATATATATTTATAAACCTTTAGCTTTCCCCATAACTATGTCTATAATCAACTATTTTATTTTCTGTGTGACTTCCTTGAGCCTATTTCTATTTTAAAGTAAAAACAGAAAACTCGACTTCATTTCAAAATGCCTAGGGGGCATTCTTCTTGAAATTCCCAGAAATAATGGACTCCTTTTTATCTTGCATTAATAGAAATGCACAATAAAATAGGAATGTTAGAACTCGATGGTTAAAAGCAGGTCTTCCAGGCCATTATGAAGCTGCCCGACTCTGCTTCTGGCAATGTCTGCCTTCCTGTCTTTAGTGTATGTATGAAAGGGTGGGGAATGGAGGAGACTCTAATTTAATGCCAGAAAAATCATAAGATTTCTTCCATCCATTTATAAACTATTAATTGGATTCACTAATTTATGACAGTCTTAGGAGAATGATTTTCTCTGTCACTGAGAAGCGAATGCAAGTTCAAATCTAAGAACCTTGTATGAGTGGTGAAACTATCACTATTTATTTCTATGCCATTTCTTAATTTTTAAAGTACTTTCAAGATCTTTACAACAACACTCTCAGGTAGGTAGAAAAGGAGGTTTTATGTCCATTTAACAAGTGAGTAAACTTTCACAATAATCAACTAAATAAGCATATATTAAATGCCTATTAGCTTTTAGGCATTGTGTTAGGTGGTAGAGAAACAAAGAGAAAAATGAAATCCTCTGTCTTCAAGGTGCTTATATTCTTTTAAAAAAGATGATACTTTATTTTTCCAAATACATGCAAAGATAGTTTTCATCATTCACCTTTGCAAAACCTTAAGTTCCAAATTTTTCCCCCTTCCTCAAGAAAGCAAGCAATCTGATATAGGTTTGTCATGTTATACAAGAAAAATCATATCAAAAGGAAAAAAAAAAAAACATGAGGAAAAAAGCAAGCAAGCAAACAAACAACACAAAGAGGTAAAAATATGGTGCTTTGATCCACATTCAATCTCCATAGTTCTCTCCGGATGAGGATGGCATGTTCCACCCCAAATCTATTGGAATTGTCTTGAATCAAGGTGTTTGCATTCTATTAGTGAAAACAACATTTACATGTAGGCGTAAACACAAAAATATCTATAAAGAAAATGCAAAACAATTTGGGGACATTAATAATTGGGGATAAGGAGAGAAAGGTTTCATGTAAGATGTGGTATGAGCTTTGAAGTAAGCTAGGTATTCTTAGAGGCAGCTATAAAGAGTTCTAAATATGAGTGAAAGCCCACACTAAAGTGTAGGGATGAACATTGCAATGCCATGTGTGAAAAATATCAAGGATGGTTCACTTTGGTTGGGATAGAGGGGAGAAGGTAAAGGTAAGAAAGAGAAAGTGACTTGGGAAAAGTAGGTTGAAACTAAATTTCTAAGATTTAAATTTCAAACAGAAGCATTTTTCTTTGATCCTAGTGGGCTACTGGAACTTTTTTATTTTATTTTTTATTTTTTTGCTACTGGAACTTTTTGAACTGCCCATTTACAGATAGAACTTGTGCTTTACAAAAATCAATCTGGTCCGTGTTTGGATACAGAGAAGAGAGGCTGGGAGATCAAGTGAATCACGTGGAAGATCCTAACAATACTCTAAGTGAGAGATGATTATGGTTGGAATGAGAGGAATTAGGTTTAATTAAAGGAAAGGAAGCAGAAATTACTTACTTACCTGTATACATATTGCATTTTCCACAGAACATAAGCTCTCTGAAGCCAGGGACTGTTTTGCTTTTGTCTTTGTCTATATTATGCCTATGAGGAGTAGGCACTTAATAAATACTTGTTTTGTTGGAGAAAGAGAGTCTAGGAAGTGCCTAGTAAATGATTAATCATAATTATTTTTTTCAGAAAGGTTAAGTAGTTTAGTCAAGTTCAGCTAGGTCAGCTAGGTGGCACAATGGATAGAGCACTGAGCCTTTGGTCACCAATCTGACTCACACACTTACTAACTGTGTAACCCCGGGCAAGTCATTTAACCCTCAGTTTCCTCATCTGTAAAATGAATTGGAGAAGGCAATGGCCAACCACTACAGTGAATTTGCAAAGAAAACCCCCAATGGGGTCACGAGGAGTTGGGCATGACTGAACAATTACAACAGGATCATATAGCTAGTGAGATACAGTCTCAACTAAGGTCTCCTAACTCCAAGTCCAATGTATTCCCAGAATACCACTTTTCCTATATTCACTTTAATGGTCCATTATTTCTTTCTTTCTTTTTTCTTTTGTGTGTGTGTGTGTGTGTGTGTGTGTGTGTGTGTGTGAACTTATATAATGAGTACTACAGCAATGTAAATACAAGAATATAATAGTAAAATAAAATCAAACAAAATGAAATTTTGGTAATGAAATTTGACCTTAGACAAAAGTTGAGGAAATGAAACTGTCTTCCTAGAAGAGAAGGGAAATATGGATTAAAATGTTGCATATATCTCCAGATGTAATTATTGTATTCTGTTTGCTTATAGTTTCATTAACACTCTAAGGTATTAAATCATGTGTAAAAATG
The DNA here is from genome assembly GCF_902635505.1 of Sarcophilus harrisii. Classification (NCBI taxonomy): domain Eukaryota; kingdom Metazoa; phylum Chordata; class Mammalia; order Dasyuromorphia; family Dasyuridae; genus Sarcophilus; species Sarcophilus harrisii. Next base: position 259,444,988 of record NC_045430.1, on the reverse strand, counting down.
ACTATTTTTAAAATTAAATTTGTTTTTAACTTGTTACTTTTCCCACTCTCTTATCTCTCAAAATCTTTTTTTTTTAATAGCCTTTTATTTACAGGTTATATGTATGGGTAACTTTACAGCATTAACAATTGCCAAACCTCTTGTTCCAATTTTTCACCTCTTACCCCCCACTCCCTCCCCCAGATGGCAGGATGACCAGTAGATGTTAAATATATTAAAATATAAATTAGATACACAATAAGTATACATGAATGGTCCATTATTTCATCAACATAAAAATGTCTTTCATCCCTGTGGAATTCTTATTCATCTCTTCTCACAATTTCTTCAGAGAAGTTTACCTGAATAGTAGAAATCATCCTTTGGAATTCTATGTGGTGATTGCCTGTAAAACATGTGAATTAGACACTTCAAAACTAGATGTCTCATAAACATCTGAAACTCATTGTGTTCCAAACTGAGCTTGTGTCCTTCCTCCAAATCCTCCCCTCTTTTTCTATTCCCACTGAGGACATTTTGAGTCATCCAGGTGCAAAAACTCAGTTCTGTCTTCAATACCTCTCTCTCATACCCTTAATTTGGAAAATCCCTCATCAAATCTTGTTCCAACCTTCATAAAATAACTTGAAAATGTCCTCCTCTCTCTTCACATTGCTCAGGCCTTCCTTGTTTTTTGTCTGAATTATTTCAGTAGCATTCTCAATGAGTGCTTTGCTCCAAGTCTTTCCTCACTCAAGCCATCAGCTATTCAGCTGTCAAATTGACCTTCTTAAAACATGTCTGATGGTGCAATACTTCCCATCATTTACACACAGTATCACTTAATGCATGCATGTACTATGAATGTCCGCATGCATAGATATACATGTCAGTGCAAAAAATGCAAAAAAATTACTTCAAAGTATTGGGTTCTTTTTTTTTTCATGCGGGGCGGGGGAGGATAGAGTAATTTACATGGAACAATAGATCTAGAACTGAATTGGATCTCAAAGAATGTCTGTTCAAATTCGTACATTTTACAGGTGAGAAAACTGAAGCTCCAAGAGATAAAAGGATTTATTCAAGATCACATTAGTCATTTGTATAAAAGAAGCAATTTGAACATAGGCTTTCTGACTTGTGAGACCCATGGGGAATTATAGTAATCAACCAATACATATTTACTAAGCATGTATCATATGCAGGAACTGTATCAAGTATGTAGAACAAGAACAAATTAGGAATCTGAGGAAAGTAGTTGTCTTTTATTTTTACTGCAGACTATAGTGCTTTGAATAATTAAGAAATATATATGTATTTTATATATATACATACAAATATACCTATATATATATATATCTTTTATAAGTATATGTTATAAAAGATATATCTTCTATATTGATGCATATCTATAAGACCTATGTGTACACATTTATTATATGTATATATATACACATATATATATGTTTTTTCAAATATATATATGTATGTGTATATCTGGGTGTGTATAGATAGAATTCTATATTAGTTTCTGAAGATCTACATAACTTCTGGATTCTCCTACTCTATATTGATGAGGAAAAACATTGGAAAGAAATATTTACCTTCATTTCCATGTAATTCATGCCTACAGAAATATATGGGATAGTTGTCAGTAATCAATTTCTAATCATTCTCAAGGCAAGGTCTAGTGTGTAAGGCCCAGTTTAAAATATGTCTACAAAAGAGTACAAATAGTTGGAAGGTGGTGACAGTGACATTCCTGTGATAGTGTTGCTTAGTTTTGTGACAAGAAAAATCAATATGGAAGGAGGAAGGCGATTGAGAGAGAGTATGGCATATTATTATGCCTTAGTAAGTATGGGATAAGACTCATCTGCACAGCATTAAGGATCACAGCAAAGACCAATTTTTGCTTTTGTTTCTCCTCTCCCAGCTCACAGCATGGTGTTATACTCATCATTGGATGTGCTTCCCAACATTCCTTTTTAGTGAAGCTACAGAACTTAGCTGAAATTAAAGGTGAACCAAGTATACTTCCATCCACATAATGGCTTATTTTGCTTCCTTCCACTTTTTTGTTGAAGTCAGCAACTATGGTCTTTATTATCTGTAGATAAATATCAGGATTTATCAATTGCAACATATTATCAATGATGGACTACACTGAGGAAGGAGTAAAAGGAATATCATGTAGGAGATAGATGTTTGAAGATACAGGTATTCTGAGCATGTGTCAAGAGCAAAAGATGAAGGAGAAACAACCCAAGTGCTGCCCTGGGATTTATAGAATAGCAAAAGACTTCTCCCCTTCCAACTTATCCACAACATACTCATATTCCTAAAAGAAATTTGTTCCATGCCATTTTGTTCATCAAAAGGTTTCAGTGACTTCTTCTTGCCTATAGGAAAACCATCACTATCACTACCACCACCACTATTACCTTCTCTTCTCTTTGAAATTTAAAGTTTTTCATAATCTGACTCCAAGATGAATTGGATAATTCATACTGGATAATTTGATATCAATAAGTTGATAAATTACATTTATCAACCCAATTCATATTGGATAATTGGATAATAATGAGTTGATAAATTATATTTATCAACCAGGGCAGCATCTTCTTTGCAACTTATTGTCTTAGAAAATTGCTTAGGTATCTGAATATTTAAATGACTTGCTCAGGGCCACTTAGCCAGTGCGAATAAGAAACAGAACTTAAACCTAGACCTTTGCTGGCCAAGAAGCTAACTCTATCCCATAAACCTTGCTGTCTCTAGCATTAAGGATTCAAAGAAAAAAAAATGAACTAGCCCTTATTATCAAAAAGTTCCCTTCTATTGCTGTAGGGATACAACATGAATGAATGAAATTGAGTGAATGAATGGAAAAAATATATTTAAGTATTTATTGTATACCAAACACTTTCTCTCTACTGGGAATACAAACACACAAGTGAAGTCAATTTCTTATCCCAAAGAACTTATATTCTACTGCAGTTGCCAGAGACAACACATTGTGGATTTGATGGCCAAGATTGGGACTTTGGTTTGAAAAGTTACAAGTATACTAAGTGTATAGATTTACAAAAACAAATTTACAAACTCTTTCTAGTAGCATTGATAGTGTTGATTTGGTTCTAGTCCTAGAACAGAAAACAAAGTAGTGAAAGATAAAAAATACTTGCAAGATAGCTGTGTGGCTGAGGAGAAGATAGCCAGAGAATTGAACAAAGCTTGCCTAGGAATGACCTAGACATATTATGTTTCTTAAGGTACTTGACAATTGACAGTGAAGGGAATGGTAACGTCGCTCTAAGAGTTCTGGATACAGTCACTGGTTTTTTGGTGCCAAAATAGTTGGGGACAAAGTAATCAGAAAGGGTATGTGTATCTATATATATGTTTTTTGAGAAGAAAACAAAAGAAAAAAAGAAAAAAAGGAGTAAACATCATGAGGAAGTGACTTAACAAGTAAGCAGTAAGGAGGTAAGGGAAGATGTCCCCCAGAAAGTGTCACCTGAGGTGAGCAACAAAGTAAGATAAAGGTTCTGAGTTTTGAAAAATGACTTAAATGTACACTGGGAGAGTCAAAGTATAGCATTCAGGAAATATCTAATGGTCTACTTTGGCTAAAATATTCAAGATGGTGAGTGGTCTGGGGCAAGACTGAAAAGTCAAGAGACAATATGGAGAGCATTTCAAATCACTCTATGGAGTTTGTATTTTATTTTTCAGAATAGGTAACCACAAAAGATTTTTGAGTGACATGATCAAACCTGTCACTCACTCAGACACCTAGCATTTATTAAGTATCTATTGTATGCATGCTATGGAATAAATATTGTAGTATCAAGAAGGAGGATAGGTTAGAGAGAAGGAGGTACTGACTACATGGAGACTAATTAGAAGGCCATTGATATAGTCTAGGCTGATGGAGGGGGCAACATTAGAAGTGATCTTTTGAAAGTAGAGAAAGAGGCAAATACTAATGCTTTTGTGGAGATGGGAAGCTTGACTAAGTAATTCAAATGTATATTATGCAGTGCAGAGACTATTTTTGTATCTTGCCTTATCTTTCTGTTACCTTCTTGCTGGTTAATTCTCCCTTCACTAGCATTTAGACCAGAGAGAGAGGAAAGAAAATGAATAAAGAACTGAATTCCATCAAAGAATATTGGTAGCTAATAGCTCCAATAATGGCTTAGTAGAAAGAGAGAGATGTATAACCGTTTCACTTATCAAACATGAAATCAGTTAATTGGCTCTTTATAAGGAGTAAGCAGTTCTGTTCTATAATAAAGACTGCTCAGTCAGTCCTTCACTAGAGGTGGTAAAATGACATCAACAGAATTAAGAAAGAATACAGAAAGGTGAATTTTTAAAAGGACAGTGGCAGGATCTAAAAGGTTTATCCCCCACATAGGTATTTGGAAGAAACAAAGGCGATGCTTTCAGGAGGAGATTAAATCAAATGAATGATTTTTGGATCCCTTTAGGAGATCATCAAAATGTGAAATGTGAACTCACCTGGGATCACCAAGTCATATAAATCTGCAGAATCTCTGAAAGGCCAGGGGACTCATTGGACACTTGTCTCTATCATAACACATCTAAGTAGTCATTCATTCTTTATTTGCATACTTACTGTCCCCTATTTCCTGAGAAAGTTTTAATTGTTAGGAAGTCTTTTCCTTGACCATCTTGTCACACCATTAATTCATATTGAGCTTCTCATCCACTGAACTTTAACGGGGAATTGTGGTGAGAAGAGATTTGTTTTATACACAATTTCACATCTTCCATATTGTATGGGTATTGGTTTTTGTAATCTGAGTGCAGGAAATTGTAGAAAGGGGCCCTTCATTTACATTCAAGTAGGAGAACAAAGAAAGCCTGAATCTGCCATTAAAGATTGTGAGGTTTCCAAAGCATCTTGATCTATTGTTTGGGGAGGTCCAGAGGGTTCCCAATAAATCAGCCTGATTCCTTTGGAACTCAACAAGCTGCTCTAGGGAACTGGTAGCTTTGTTGATAATAACCAATATACTAAGGTGACTTTTTATATTAAAAACAAAACACTGGGCCAGAAAATATTTTCCACATGGAAAATGAACAATGGTGAGGGGAGACTGGCCTTTATTATGTCTTCTGAGCAAATAAGCAAAAATCAAACCCAAATTTCATATGCATATGACAATAATAACTTTTGATGAATAAAAGTCAAAAGTTAAGTTCTAAAATGCTACTAACTAGCCTCATGAACTTGAACAACTCATTCTCAAACTCTTACGTTCCTTCTTTATAAAAAAAAGGGGGGTAATAACACATTGGAACACACTGAAAATTGTGTGGTATCTGGAGTGAGAGGTTGTTATTGTTCAGTCATGTCCAACTCTTTGTGACCGCATTTGAAATTTTCTTGACTAAGTTACTGGAATGGTTTGCCATTTCTTTCTCCAGCCCATTTTACAGATGAAGAAACTGAGGCAAACAGGATGAAGTGATTCACCTAGCATCACATAGCTAAGAGGCCAGATTTGAACTCTGGAAAATGTCTTCCCAACTCCTGATCTGGCACTCTACCCACTGTACCAAATGACTGCCCCTGGTGTGAGAGGACTTGAGTTCAAATTCTATTTTGACTGTGTACTAGTTTCATGACCTGTGACTAGTAACTCATTAAACCTTTCGAGGTCTCACTTTCTTCATCTGTATCATGAGAGAGCTAGAGCAGGGATCTTTTATTTCATTGCAGCAATAAGAACAATGGATCTGAAAGTTAGGAAATCCGGGGTTCAGATATAGTTTCAGACACTTGCTCTATTACTCCAGGGTAAGTTACTTAATCTTTGCCTGCTTTAGTTTCCTCATCTGTAAAATAGAAATAATATGATGTATATAACATAAATATAATGCATGTGTATATAATATAATATAATATAAGAAATATAATATAGAAATAACATTAGCACCTACCACCCAGGATTATTGTGAAGAGAAAATGTGATATTTGAAAAGTACTAGCTATGTAATCATAATTTATTACTTTATTGACCTAGGTGCTCTTTTCACTGATGCAAATGGCAACCTCTGTTTTCCTTAACGGAGAGTCCTTGCTGTTTGTTGTGACCCAGAAAATCAATTGTTGTCATCCTGTGGCCAACACAGTAGTGAATCACTTTGACCTTGGCCTGTCCCTTAAATAAAGGATGCAGAGACAACCACTAAGGCATGCTTGAAGCCACAGTTATAACCAGCTATTGTTTAACCTAAGAAATGCAAAAGGGATGCAGCAAGGCACACTTTCTCATACACTTCCCATTCCAACCTGTCATCCATTGTAGCCATTTTCTTGCCATTCTTCCTCCTGCCATGCTTTCTTGGTCACTGAACCTCAGAGATGCTGAAAGACTTCATCTTCCCAGTTTTGAAACTGAACTGTTCTGGTTGGTAAGAAAATAAGCATCGAGTCATGCATCCCCTTATATTGAATTCACCCCAAACTAGACCTTGGAGAGTGAATAGAGTGCTTGGCCAGAAAACAAGATGATCTGAATTCAAATCCAGCCTCAGACACTTACTAGCTATGAGATCTTAGGCAAGTCACTTACTCCTGTTTCCTTCAGATTCCTCATTTGGAAAATGATCTGAAGAAGGAATGGTAAACCCCTCCAGTATCTTTGCCAATAAAGCCACAAATGAGGTAACAAAGCATCAAGTACAACTGAAAAATGGCAAAATAACAACAAAGGCCTAGACTTTGTTTCCTTTCCATTCTACCATCCACTCTATTCCCTTGCCATCCACCCCGCCTCATATTTACTTTCCATCTCTTCCTTTGGGAATCGTAATCAAATTAATTCTACTGTTGCCTCTTGAAAGGAGGTGTTAATCAACTGCTGTATTTCTTCACATCCCATCCTTTGACCTTGCCAGACCAAAATACCCTTTGCTGTTCCATCTCTCCCCCACTGGAATGTGATCTCCTTGTGGGCAGGAACTGTCTCAGCTTTGCTCTTGGATCGGCATCACTTAGTCCAGTGACTGGCACATGTAAGAACTGACAAAATGCTTTTCATTCACTACGTTTATTCATACTGGGCCACAGCTGTGAAATATGAGGAAGCGTTCACCTAGTAGTCTCCTATTTGTAATCATGGATGAATATGTGATGTGTTTAGTTGTTTGTATACTTCTGAAGGACTAAAACTTCTGGCAGTGCCCTGGGGCAAAGCCCCATAGCTCATATCAGTTAAGACTCTCCTGGAATGTTTTGTACAGTGGAAGGACCTTCTAGAACTTGTATTCCACTCTCACGCACTTTGAGAATTCAGTCACTTGTGCTATATAAAGGCATGTTATTTTTAAGAGTAAGACATGGCATAGAACAGAGGTGTTAAACACGTGGCCCATAAAACTCCAGAGTGCAGCCTGCATCAGATTAAAATGTAATTGGGGAATTTTGACAAAATTAAAAAAGAGGGGGGAGTAGCTAGGAGTTTCAGTGAAAGTTGTGATTTCCTACGTTCAAATTGGACTTTGAATATTTACTAGCTGTGCGATTCTCAGCAAGTCATTTAACCCCAATTACCTCAGTTTCCTCATCTGTAAAATGAGCTGGAGAAAGAAACTCACTCCAATGTTTTTGCCAAGAAAACCTTGAATGGGATCTCAAAGAGTCAGATATTACTGGAAACATCTGAACAAAAACAGTAAAACATGGATAACATATATGCAGCATAAAGATGTTAGGTGGCTTGAAGGAAAGCAGGAAAGACATTTCTTGCCTTTTCCCTTCCCCTTTTCTCCAAGGGAGATTTTGATTGTGGCCAGAAAAGGTAGCAGGAGATCAGGGCCAAAATATTAGCCACTCTGATCTCCTCTAGACTGCACTAGTCTAGAATTGTATCTATCTGCTCTCTCAAATATTATTGGTTTAGGAGATGCGGTCTTCAAGTTCAAGCTAAACTTCTGATAGCTGCCTCTTTAATAGTGGGAATCAGTACCCCAGACTGTATTCAAGATAACCCCTTTCTCACCAATTAGCAATTCCACTATGAACACATATAGTACATGGCAAAGGAGCCCATTTATCCAAATCATAGCAAAACAGATGTCAGAGAAAGTCTACATGGGAGAGTTGTATCAGACTCCTTTGGGATCTATTGGGATCTCTACCATCTATTGGGAGCAAGATAATTCAGAGAGAGAGAGAGAGAGAGAGAGAGAGAGAGAGAGAGAGACAGACAGACATACAGACACACACATAGAGAGAGAGAGACAGAGAGACAGAGGCAGACAGACAAAGAGAAAGAGACACACACACATACAGACACACAGAGAGAGAGAGACACAGAGACAGAGAGACAGACAGACAAAGAGAAAGAGACAGACACACAGAGAGACAGAGATAGACAGAGAGACAACTCCACACACACACACACACACACACACACACACACACACAGAGAGAGAGAGAGAGAGTGTGTGTGTTCCAGTTCTTACCCAAAGAAGAAAGCCCCTAAAATCTTTAGTGTAGCAAGCTGGGGATATCTGGGGAGCCCACTGCTTTTCCCATGTGCTGCCTTGCACACAGTAAGTGCTCAGTAAATGCTTGTTTAATTCACTTGAAGCTTAACTATATTCAGAATTTGCTTATGTCAAGGTTTAAGGTAAAAGCAACATTCATTTTTGGTCATTAAGCCGTGTCACTCCAAATACTGATGGTACATACACCACTGAAATGATTCATTTTAATGCTTACTTTTGCAGGGTGAACCATTAGCTTGATTTATTGGGAAACAGCAAACTTATTTAATTGGAGCAGACACCCTGCTGTCAGGGATTTGACAGTAATGATGTTTTTGGTTGCTTTTCAGTGACTGAAATTAACATTATCCATTTGTTAAGTTAATTCTTAGATGAATATTGTCAATAAATAACTGAATGACTGCAGTGGATAAAGGAAGAGAAATTATTGACATCAGAAGCCTCAACCTTGTCAAAATAAGGCATATGGCTATAAATTTTTCTTATTTTTCCCCTGGAATATTTATAGCTGATCTTATTTCTGTAAACTCATATAGTAAATTTAAAAACCCAGATAGGGTAGCCCTTGTAAGCTGTAGAGAATGAGCTTGGACTTAGATTGTCAGTGGGACTTTACATATGAGTTCCTTCTCTTCTCTGGGTCTACATCCTCTTACTGAGAAATGAGGAGATTAGGCAAGAGGATTTTTATAGTCTCTTCCAGCTTTAACTGGATAATCTCACATTTGCTTCAACTTTTAGCTGATTTGTGTAAATAGCAGTTCCTGTAGTATTCTCACTCCGTAGGCATTGCCAAAATTCTGCTTTTAGCCACAGTTTATTTAACCATTCTCCAAATTCTCTAGTTTATACATGAAGCTGTATCCTCTCCTTTTGAAGTGAGAGATTGTCATCATCATCATCATCATCATCATCATCACTAACATTTATATAGCACCTATTATGGGTCAGGCACTACACTAAGAGCTTTATAAATATGATATCCTCAAAACAATCCTGGGAGAGAGGGGCTCTTATTACATTCATTTTAAAGATGAGGAAACTGAGGAAGACAAGTTTAATCACTTAACCAGGGTTGCATATCCAGTATATCTGAGGCAGTATTTGAAGTCAGGTCTTACTTTCTTTAGGTCCACTGCTCTAAGTACTGCACAACCTAACTGCTCCAGAGAGATGGTCCAGGGGAACTGTTTTCACCATCAATTTTTTTTTTTGGCCAAGAAACCATTTAGTTTGGGGGATTGCATTCATGTATTATCTATCTGAAAAACAGAGTTTTGACAATGTATCATGCTTTGAAAGCCCAAGTTATTTCACAAATGGATAGTCTATTATCAGTTTGGAAATGAGCATTGAATGATTTCATTCCATTGAAAATTTTAGGTAAAACAAAAGATGTGGAATATATCTTCCATTTTTTCCCTTTTTTTCCTCTCATCTTCCTCTTTTCCTTCTTCCTTTCCCCCCAACACTGTCTCACCACCCCCCTTTATCTTTCTTATTTATCCCTGATCTTCCCTTCTTCCCTCTTTCTTGTTTTATCCTTCTCCCTATTATTCTTCAGTTATAATGATCAATGTTACTAGTAACAGAAAACAACTTTGTTCCAGAATTCTGATTTTGTAAGCCTCTTTCTAGTTCCATCCCATATCTCTCCCCTGTTTCTCTAGAAGCAAACGCCTTTTGGAAATTGACTTCTAGATATCATACATTGTCTAAAATTCAATTTCTCTAAAACTGAATTGGTATCTTTCTCTCAACTTCTCAATTTCCATTTCCGTTTAATTCATACTGTTGAAAGTCTGTTGAAAGACAGAAAACTTTATTTTTTTTTAAATAGTAGCTTCACTAGTGTGGGTATCCCTTCTACCAAGACAGCTATAGATACTCAAGGTCTTCCTTGAATAGTGATACCTTATTCCCTGTGCCATTTCCCCATCCCAATATGTTTTTTATATAAAAAGATTTGTTTTTCATAAGGTAAGGATTACAATAGAACAGAATGCCATTTTTCCATGATCTTGAGTTCTATCAAAGGCCTTCCTCATGATTATTTGAAGAAACCCCAATTTAGAAAGATTATCCCATTTGCTCAAAGTCATGGAGCTAGAAAGAGGAAGGACCAACATACAAACACATCTTTACAACTGCCTTTGGAATTCTTTCCATTGCCCCATGCTGTCTCTTTGAAGAGCTCTAAGGGATCTTCTAATTCATATAATTCTTTATTCAATTTATTTGGTCTGAGATAAAATATAATCCCTTTGGTATTAGTACATTTTTTATCACCTTTTCAACATAACCATCAAGAGCTTACATGGTACTGATGATTTATTTCAAAGAATACATGTTCCCAGTATTGCTCTTTTTTATTTACTTTCAGTTTTTTGGAGGCATTCAGGGTTAGGTGACTTGCCCATATTTATATAGCCAATAAATGTCTAAGACCAAATTTGAATCCAGGTCCCACTGACATCAGAGCTGGCACTCTAGTTACTGCACCACTTAGCTTCCCCTCCAATATTATTCTTAATATTATACTTTCTATGTTATTCTTAGTTCACCAGTATCCCAAGTTTTACTGTTTTCATCTTCATATAAGTTTGTAAAATTCTATGTTGCTCAGAATTCTTACTTGTTCTAATTTTATCCAATTTGTGCAAAAGCAGTGGATTTTAAAGATTTACATTGAATTTTCTCTTTTGCATTAAAATGCAGTATATCTAAAATGATAAAAGACCCTCAAACCATGCAATTCACTCACTAAACCATGTTATTTAAGTTCTTCATACCTAATACATATTGATATTGCTGTTTTAATCAGTGTTAATCTTAACCTTGTCTCATTTTACTGAAAAAAGATGAGACCATTCACCAACTTCCCTCTTTCTCCCCTCCTTAGTTCCAATCATTCAGATACCCTTCACCACTACCTCCTCCTTTACCCTTGTTTCACAGGATAAGGGGAGGGAACTTCTCCTAGCCAAGACAAACTCCTCTCCATGTTATTCGATTCTATCTGCTAGCAGATTATCCCCTCTATCATCTCTACTTTCTCTTATCTTCAATCTCTCCCTTCCTACTGGTTGCTTTCCTCCTACCCACAAATATGCCCATCTTCTTCATACTCAGAAAACATTAAATTGATTTATATCCCTGCTATCTATTGCGTGAGACATTTCCTCCTTTTTGTGTGTCTAAATTCATCCAGATGGCCATCAACAATAGAGACCTCTACTTCCTTTTCTCCGATTCTCTTAAAATCTCTACTGTTTGGCTTCTGCCCTCATTGTTCATATCCAGTTGTTTTTCAGACATGTATGATATTTTGTGACCCCATTTGAGGTTTTCTTGAAAAAGATTTTGGAATAGTTTGTTATTTTTTCTCCAACTCATTTTACAACTGGGGAAACTGGGGCAAAAGAGGGTAAAGTGATTTGCTCAGGGTCACAGAACCAGAAAATGTCTGAAGCTATATTTGAACTCAGAAAGACTCATCTTCCTAACTCCAATACCCTATTCTATCTGCTATGCTACCTAGCCACATCTCATCATTCAATATAAATTTTTCTAAAGACTTCTTAATTGCCAAATAAAACAAACCTTTTCAACAACAAGCTTTTTGACTTCTATGTTGCTGTTGACACTGCCACTCACTTCTAGTTATTTTCTGTTTTCTAAATTTTTTGTACACTCCCTTCTTTTGATTCTCCTTCTGTCAATTTGACTTCTCCTTCCCATTGTCCTTTGATGAATCCTCATCTAGGTCATGATCTCTAAATGCTGACATCTGTCAGGGCTCTATCCTACATTCTCTTCTCTATATATCCTATTTCACTTAGTAATCTCTTTGTCCCCCAGGGATTCCATTATCATCTACATGCTGATGCTTCTTAAATTTACTTCTCCATCCCTAGTGTTTCTGTTGACCTCCAGACTTGCATTTCCCATTGCCCAGTGCATATCTCAAAATGGATGTCTCATGGACATCTTTAATTCAACATATCCAAAATATAATTCTTTATCTTTTCTCCTCAATTCATCTCCAACTTGCCTTTTATTGCTGAAGAGACCATTCTTGGAGTTTAAGATTGAATAAACCTCTTGACGTTTCTCTGAAAAGATTTTCCATTTCTTTGAATCTAGACCTTTCTACTGGTTGTTCCTCATGCCTTAAATCTTTCTCCTCATTTCCACCTCCTGGCTTTCCAGGCTTCTCTCAAGTGCCAGGTAAAATCACACTGTCTACAGGAAGCCCTCCTCAAGTCCTCTTTAATGATAGTGTGCTATATATATATATCTTGATTAAACATAGTAGTTTATTTTTATATGTATTCCACTATTAGACTTTGAGTTCCTTGAGATCGAGTACAATCCTTTACCATTTTTCTTAATAGCTGCAGAGTTTAGTACAATACCTGGCAAATACTAGCCACTTCATAAATGTTTATTGACTCACTATTTCCTGGGTTACTGAGAGTTTAAGTGACTTGTCCATGGTCACACAGCCAGGCTATTATAGGGGAAGGACATAAATACATTTCTCTCTGACTCCTGAGCTTAGTCTCTATTCATTGTTCCCTATTCTACACTGCTTCTTAAACAAATCACATACCAATGATAATATAGATAGATAGGAAGTATGTTTTTATCTTTATTTTGTGGCTATCTTTTCTATTCTATCACCTTAAAATTCTTGCCACAGGGCCAAGATCCCATGAATTAAACCTGGAGCTTTTTTAGAGCATGCAAGGTTCAACTGTTCTGCAGGGGGGAGGCCTGAAAGAGTATCTGCTATTAAAAGATAATATTGAAGGCAGCACCAGTGCAAAGCCTGAAAAATGGATCAATTAGGAATCTCTTCTTATATCCCTGGGACCAGTAACACTTCAATTAAAAATGGAATCTGCTGCTGTTAATAAGTATTATTAAATGAAGAAAATAAGAGTAGCATGCACTTTCATTTCAAATTTATATGCCCAAGGCACAGCCAGAAACGAACATGTGAGGTCACAAAGTGAATTTTCTCATGACCACATGAATTCTCTTGCACTAAATTGATCCTATAACAACCTTATCCACACTTTGAGCTTTCCTAATCTATCAACAAGCTCCTGTCTTCCTGTATGTAAGAAATGAGTACATTGTGGGAAGCTCAGACTCAGCATCTCCAAAAGAGAGCACATTATCTTGCTCCCACCCCTGCCAAAATCATCCTCAGCTTCGGAACTTCCTTATTATTCTTGAGGGCATCTCCATCCTTCTAGACAGCCAGGCTTAAATTCTTGGTATCAGCCTTTAGTTTTCACTCATATTCCTCCCATATTTCCAATCTGTTATCCATTCTTCTTGGTTCTATCTTAATTATATCTCTTCAATGTACCAACCTTCTCTCCATTCACATGATCAGCACTCTTTTAAATCCTACTACCCTGTAGTAGGTACTTTCATGAAGGTAAAGACTAATTGAATCTCATCTTCCTATATTTTCCAGTGCAGAGTGAGGTACTCTATATAAGAGTAGATGCAATACTCAATGAATAAATGAATGAACAAACTCTAGATTTGTCTCTGATCATTGGTATCTTCCTTCCAACATTTTATTCACCATGCAAAGAAAAAACAAATTGTAATGGGCTGAGGTTTGAGTTGATGCACTGAGGTCCCAAGTATGTGAGGCTAAATAGTAATTGGACTATACTCTATTAATATACATGATTGGATAAAGAATGGCCCCCGCCCACTCTCTGTGCAAGTCCTGATGTGTTGTATAGGAAATGATGATTTTGGTGGGTGGAGGCAGAGAGAGAGACAGGAAGAGAAGCTGGGAGAGATTGGCCTGGGTTCCATACTCCTAGCTGCTGGTCGTGTGGCTGCTGGTCTAGCTAGCTTCTTGACTCAGCTGCACACATTGCTATTGCCCATTCTCTTCCACCTCCGATCTTTTTTCACTGAGAATAAAGACTGACGATTTTCCCCTAACCTGAATTCCTGACTCTGGCTGATTTTAAAATACATAGTCTTCAGGACAAATCATACATTTGATTTCATGAAATAAATGCTAAATAAAGGAACTCATCAAGGCACATTTAGATAAATTCCTCTGCCAGTTTAGAACTGGTAACTTTGCTATTTTATATGGCAAATATAATAGTTGCTATTTTTTAGTGATTTTTCTACCTCCATCCTCCATATAGCTGCCAAAATTCAATCAATATTCAGTTAAATCAATATTCCTCTGTCCCACTTCAATCTTTTCTGTCTCCTGTAGACCTCAGGTTAAAATACAGAATCTTCACCTCGCTATTTAAAACACTCCACAAAATGGCTCCCATTTACTTTTCTAGTCTTGTTTTATATTCTTACCCTTTATGGGTTCTGTGTTTTAATCAAAGAGTGCTGCATGCTATTCTTATACTGGACACTCCTCTTTTTGTCTTTGTCTAATTCTTGGATAATTTCTTCCATACCATAGAATGCCTGTTTGGCTTTTTTGTTTTTTATTCCCACCTCTTAGAGTACAATATCCATAATACAGGGAGTGCTTAATGAAGGTTTGTTTAATTGACCAACTAACAAACGTCCCTATGATTTTTTTCTGATTCCCACCTTCCACCTAGTTTTTAGTTGAAATTATTTTCATCACTGTGTATATACTTCATTTTTACTTTTATGTGGACAAGCACTCTTTTGCTTGGGTCTCTGTTTCCCAGGTGCTTAGTGCTAACTATGTCTTAATAATAAGCATCTAATAAAGTTTTTAAAATTTTTATTGTACTGTATTATATCCTATTCTTTTGCTAGAAAACTGTTGAAAGGCATACTTGGCACCCTGCAGGTATTCTCAAATACTTATCTGTATCCAATTGGAACATGTATTCATTTTCCACACATCTAAACCAGATGTACACCCAGTATTGATAAGTTATTTTAGTTATAACATCCCAGAGCCTTAATCGTTTCTGTTCTTTATATAATAGTATTGGGTGCAGTCATTCTAGAGAAGAGCAATGGATTATATATCATGTTGCATACTAATCTTTTTTTTTTTTTATTTTGCTTACCCAGCTGTGATATAATGGGAGTAAATTTTAGTACTGGGAAACAACTTAAAGCTTTGTGGGCAGATGTGTACCATATGTGCTCTTAGGATTTCATTTCATTGAAATGATTACCCTCATTTGGAATAAAGTACACTTAAGGAATACATTCTGGTATGAAATTGAGGACATGATCATACTGGTGTCCTTCTACAAAATAGCTTCTGTTTTAGAAATTGTTTGCCTTTCATAAAAAACAACAACAACAACAACAACCACACAACTTTGGTTTCAAAAAATTTATTGTCAAAATATCTTAAAACAGAAAACTTAAAATGTTTAGCTGAGAAGTGCTTTGGAAAGATTGCAGACAACATCTGGAGGGATGTGGGCCCCAAAGCATGAAAAATCCCAGGAAGTACAAGATAAGAGCATTAGATTGTGATTTGCTAAAGATTTATTGACCAGTGTCACCTGTATAAGGTCTGATTTTTAATTGCTTATGCATGCAAAGCAGGAATGGAAGAACTGAAAAGGAATTACTGAGACATTCTTCTTCCTTTACCATCCCTTGGTCCAATTGCTAGGACTTAGTGGTACAGTTAGTGTCACTTCCCTAACACAAATTTATCACAGTCAGTTCAACAAACATTTTAAATAAATATTTAAGATCGAATAAGATAAAGAAAGTACTTTGTAAGTCATAACGCATTTTATAAACAGTTATAAAATTATTAAATATAGTCACATTTTTATTATTGTTGTAATTATGTTTTATTATTTGCAAGGTATTTGCAAAATGCAAATAAGTACAAATGCTCAAATGGATCTGTAATCTCCTAAATCTGAGAGTTCTATAAAGGCATTTTGTAATCAATTCATACCTGTACCTCCTATACTACTCTTGCCCTACAGTCCACTCAATAAGCCAGAGGCCTTTCTCCATATTCTTCTACCATTGCTAGGGTACTAGTGAAGCATGCTGTCTATCTACCTGTGGTCCTTTACCTTTTGACCCACTCATTTTCTTTTCTCACCATACAGTTCATTTTTGAATTCTTCTTTCTTTTTTGTTGTTTTTCAGTCGTTTTATCTCTTCATGCTCCCATTTGGAGTTTTCTTGGCAGAGATATTGGAATGGTTTGCATTGTCCTTCTCCAGCTCATTTTACAAGTGAGGTAAAGAGGATTAAGTGACTTGCCCAGGGACACATAGCTAGTAAAGTCTACGAGTCCAGATTTGAACTCAGGAAGGTTATTTCCCTGAGTCCAGAACCAGCAATCAATTTACTGTATCACATTATCTGCTCCTTTTCTTTACTTTTGTTCAATATAGCTTCTAGTCAATTCACATCCACTATAAGCCTGTTCATCTTCCACTTTATAGTATTCATGTTTAATTCTGGCAACTGTCAAATTCTCTGTTTTGATGCCATACAATAACTCGGATGGTACGTTAACGTGAAAAGAAATGCCCTTTACTTTCCTGGTATGCTTGGGATCAAGAAAGGCACTTTATGATTTCTCACAAGCATTTAGTCCACTATCCTCCTGTTTAATTCTAGGCCTAACTTATCATCCATCTGTATTGTCTGTCCTCCTGGACCAATGGAAAAACGCCATGGACTTTCCATTCCAAATGTGTAGTAACTCAGGCAATGACCATTGCTTATGTTTGATCTTTCCTATGTGAATAGACAGATCAAATTCTTTGGACTGATTAGAGCTGTCTTCCAGGAGTCTTAATTATTCTTGATGCCATCAATTCAATGGCATCATCTATGAATAGGCTGAAGTGTCTCTTACTTACTTTACTTATGTTACTTACTTTACTTACTTACTTACAAGGACTCACTCCCTTTACTTTCCCATCTCCATAGCTAGGTCTCCTTCATCCCAGTGGGGAACACTTTTATCAGCAGACAGGTACTTGATTTATGTCTCACTTATTGTTAATGATCTTCACTATACAAATGCATCTCTGTTCTAATCTTTATACAATAACCTTTATTGCATGATCCTGAGACATGTATGGAAGATGCTTTGTTGAAAAAGAGTATATAAAATAGCCTTGGGGACAGCTAGGTAGTGTGGTAGGTAGATTAATGGGACTAGAATCAGAAAGACTTGAGTTCAGATTTGAAATTCAGACTAGCTTTATGACCTTGGGCAAGTACCAACCCTTATTTGCCTGTTTTATCATTACTGAAAGGGGGATAATAATAGCACCTACTTCCCAGGGTTGTTGTGAGGATCAAATGAGATAATTGTAAAGTGCTTAGAATACGCACTATTTAAATCATAGCTATTGTTAATATTACTGTGCACTATAAATTTAAATGTTTTTTAAAAAAATCAAATAATAACTACAGTAGAGTGTTATAAAGGCAGCTAGGTGGTTCATGAATAGACCTAGAGTCAGGAAGATCTGACTTCAAAACCAGCCTCATATACTCACTAGCTTTGTGATTCATATTCTGTCAGGTTTAAATAACATGTTCACAGGAAAGTCACTTAACCTGTGTTTGCCTTAATCTAGTGGAGAAAGAAATGGCAAAACGCTCTAGTATCTTTACCAAGAAAACCCCACGGACCATATTGGTGTGATATGGTCCACAGGACCACAGTTGGACACACTGAATAACAAAAACAAAAGGGACTTTTATTCTTTACATTTTTCAGATAATTGTGAACTGGTAAAGATGTTTTTCCTTAAATATTTTTATAGTCAAAGGTTCTGATAAAGGCCTCATTTCCAAAATATATAGAGAATTAACTCTAATTTATAAAAAATCAAGCCATTCTCCAATTGAAAAATGGTCAAAGGATATGAACAGACAATTCTCAGATGAAGAAATTGAAACTATTTCTAGTCATATGAAAAGATGCTCCAAGTCATTATTAATCAGAGAAATGCAAATTAAGACAACTCTAAGATACCACTACACACCTGTCAGATGGGTAAGATGACAGGAAAAAATAATGATGATTGTTGGAGGGATGCCGGAAAACTGGGTCATTGATGCATTGTTGGTGGAGTTGTGAACGAATCCAACCATTTTGGAGAGTAGTTTGGAACTATGCTCAAAAAGTTATCAAACTGTGCATATCCTTTGATCCAGCAGTGTTACTACTGGGATTATATCCCAAAGAGATTATAAAGAAGGGAAAGGGACCTGTATGTGCACGAATGTTTGTGGCAGCCCTTTTGTAGTGGCTAAAAACTGGAAACTGAATGGATGTCCATCAGTTGGAGAATGGCTGAATAAATTGTGGTATATGAATATTATGGAATATTACTGTTCTGTAAGAAATGACCAACAGTCTGATTTCAGAAAGTCCTGGAGAGACTTACACGAACTGATGCTGAGTGAAATGAGCAGGACCAGGAGATCATTATATACTTCAACAACAATACTATATGATGACCAGTTCTGATGGACCAGGCCATCCTCAGCAACGAGATCAACCAAATCATTTCCAATGGAGCAGTAATGAACTGAACCAGCTATGCCCAGAAAAAGAACTCTGGGAGATGACTAAAAACCATTACATTGAATTCCCAATCCCTATATTTATGCACACCTGCATTTTTGATTTCCTTCACAAGCTAATTGTACAATATTTCAGAGTCTATTCTTTTTGTACAGCAAAATAACGTTTTGTTCATGTATACTTATTGTGTATCTAATTTATATTTTAATATATTTAACATCTACTGGTCATCCTGCCATCTAGGGAGGGGGGGGGGGGTAAGAGGTAAAAAATTGGAACAAGAGGTTTGGCAGTTGTTAATGCTGTAAAGTTACTCATGCATATATCCTGTAAATAAAAGGCTATTAAATAAAAAAAAAAAAAGATGTTTTTCCTTGTTAGCATTTGTGAAAACTTGCTTTTCTCTACTAATAGCTTTATCAGTGATGTCCTTTGTTTATATATAGGAAATTCTCAAATATTTCATTTAAATGGGAAAGTAGATATATAAACTCAGAACTCATTAGTGTAATCTCTATCACTTTTTTGGGAAGGAAGCATTAATAAAGTCCAATTTTTTTCCCCATGTCTTTGATATCTTCCCCAGATCCCCTTCAGATACTTGACATATTGATACTTACCACTCTATATGTAATGCTGGAGAAACTGAGGCAGGACAGAGATTAGAGAACAATTTAATAATTTATTTAAAAGGAAGAGATTTACTGGGACCAAACGGATCCATGGTTTGGTCTGAGGGCTGAATAAGACTATAGTCTCCAAGAATCCAGCAGGGAATGTCGGTTACAAGATTCTTTTATAGAGTAACAAGAATGATGACATAATGGGGGAGGTACCTGGATGGGGTTGATCTAATGGGGGGAGGAGCCAGAGAGGCTCCTGATATTCTAATGATGTCTAAAATGGTTAAAGACCTTTATCCCATCAAACATTAAGAGGGAATGATTATAGCCTGAGATCTTGGGACAGAGTAACTGAGGTAGGACAATTAGGGAAACTGGGTCAGGATATTAAAAGGGAACTGTGGCACAACATATACATATATGCATGCACACATATAATATACATGTAGACATGCATATGTATACAAAATATGTGTGTGTTTACACTTGGTCAAATATGGTTGCTTTTCTACCTCCTCTACCAACATATATCTAAGACTATGATTTTAAGGTTCCACTGTGTCTGATATGTGCATGCACACACACATACATGTATATACATCAAAAAAGGAAATTTTATTGACTTACGTACCCTATATACTTATATACAATTTTCCCATATAAACAACACTTTTATGACACTTTCCTAAATGAAAATTAAGGATATCATTGATGACAATTTTACTAGGAAATAGCAGATTTTCACAAGTGATAGACATCAGTAGATCACATCTTTAGTCACTTCACAACTGAATAATATAGAGAATATAAATTTCTACTGTGTTCCTTATTTGATTACTTTTTTTACAAATCTTTTCCATTTTTCTTTTGTTTGCTGTGCTACTTTCACTTTTTTTTTTTGACCCAAATCTCCTCAGGAAGACCATGTTTATTTGGATGTATTATCATGTTTTACTTAAAATTATTTTATCCTTTATTACTTTTCTCTTCTTTAGGAGACAATACTACCCATAATCAATTATCTATCATTCTTTTTAAAGTTATTCAAGCAAATTTTTATTTCAAGTGGATATTGCCTCTGATAGTCTTCTCTCTCCATTTGGTTAGGTTTTATGCTTGTTGACTAAAATATTTTTCTGGGTTATTTTGTTGTTCTTTTAGCAATTAATTAAAATTTGTTAAAACTCTATACAAAGTGCATACCCTCTGATCCAGCAGTGTTACTACTGGGCTTATATCCCAAAGAGATCTTACAGAAAGGAAAGGGACCTGTATGTGCAAGAATGTTTGTGGCAGGTCTCTTTGTAGTGGCCAGAGACTGGAAACTGAGTGGATGCCCATCAATTGGAGAATGGTTGGGTAAATTGTGGTATATGAATATTATGGAATATTATTGTTCTGTAAGAAATGACCAGCAGGAGGATTTCAGAAAGTCCTGGAGAGACTTACATGAACTGATGCTGAGTGAAATGAACAGGACCAGGAGATCATTATATACTTCAACAACAATAACAACAACATGATGATCAATTCTGATGGATGTGGCCCTCTTCAACAATGAGATGAACCAAATAAGTTCTAATACAGCAGTAATGAATTGAACCAATTATACCCAGTAAAAGAACTCTGGGAGATGACTATGAACCACTACATAGAATTCCCAGTCCCTCTATTTTTGTCCGCCTGCATTTTTGATTTCTTTCACAGGTTAATTGTACACTATTTCAAAGTCCGATTCTTCTTGTGCAGCAAAATAACTATATGGACATGGAAACATATATTGTATTTAACTTATACTTTAACGTATTTAACATATATTGGTCAACCTGCCATCTAGGGGAGGAGGTGGGGGGAAGGAAGGGAAAAATTGGAACAAAAGGTTTTGCAATTGTCAATGCTGAAAATTACCCATGCATATATCTTGTAAATAAAAAGCTATAATAATAAAAAATTAAAATTAAAAAAAGGAAAAAAAACTATACAAAATTATCATAATTGATATAAATTATTTTATTTCCAATTTTAAAGATTAATTTTGTAGTTACTTGTCCAAGTAATTTAACATTTAATTGTTTCTACTGTATATTATATTGTTGGTTTTTTTTCCTCCCTAATTTAGCTGACCAGCCTACACCAAATCTTTCTGGATCTATCCCCAGTTTCCAACTTGGTTTTTGCTTCTATTATCATGGATTTATTTATCTTTATGCTTATTATTTAATCCTTGAAGAATAAAAGTCCCTTGAAGTTATGGACTACTGCTCATTACTATCTTTGAATTCTCAGAGAGTTAGAATTACTGAGGATATGAAGAAAAACATGATCTAGAGTCTCTGATCTTAAGGAACTTATGTTCTATCAGGATTAAATAACACATACCCATGTAAAAAAGATAGCTAGTTGGCACAGTAGATAGAGTGCTGGACCTAGAATCAGGAAGACCTGAGTTCAAATCTGGAGTCAGAAACTTAATATCTATGTGACTTTGGACAAGTTGTTTAACCCTGTTTACTTCAGTTTCCTCATTTGTAAAATAAATTAGAGAAAGACATGGCAAACTGTTGCAATCTTTACAAATTGTTAAGTCATTAGAGTTGATAGAGACAATAATTATCTAATTTAGCATGGTTCAGTACGATTAATCTGATCCTATGAGGAGATATTTTGGGCCAGAACTTGAAACAAGGTACTAAGTACAACTGATAGAAATGATGCTTGTGTTCACACCTTTAGAGAGCTCATAGAAACAAGAAATGTTTAAGTACTCATTGTAGTTCACATGTTTGGGAGATTTCAGGGTTTAGAAAGAGATCTCTGAATTCACACCTCCATTAATCCCTGCCTCCAGAAGGCAGAGTCAGCCTTTTACACAAAGCATAAATAGAACTTCAGTGAGCCACTTGACAGTCTTACTTCAGAACATTGACTGGGGTCAGAGAGGAGCACTCTGGGAGGAAGCCCACAAGCCCTCTCTCTGAGGCAAGAGAGATTCATTTTCATCTTCCACCTTGGGGCTGGCTGGAGGCTGAAGAAAGCAGAGGCAGGAGCAAAGGACAAAGCTGCAAGAGCTCTTAGAACCAAACAGAAAGATAGGCCTCTAAGAAAACTAACCGGGCTATATT
The DNA here is from genome assembly GCF_902635505.1 of Sarcophilus harrisii. Lineage (NCBI taxonomy): Eukaryota > Metazoa > Chordata > Mammalia > Dasyuromorphia > Dasyuridae > Sarcophilus > Sarcophilus harrisii. The sequence goes on along the minus strand of NC_045430.1, from coordinate 259,422,177 downwards.
GAAGGACACAATAAAAGATCTGAACTTTTATCAGCTGACTGTGATTTTGGGTGATTATTTACTTGTAACTGAAACTAAAGCTGCCTCCAGAAAACCTCCCCAAGAAACCCTCTCTCCCAGAGAGAACCATTATTATATTTTAAAGAAAAAGAACACCAACAGCAAACCACTCCAGTATCTTTGCCAAAAAAGAATACAAATGGAGTTACAAAGTGTAGACATGTCTAAAAGGATTCAACAATAACTATAAATAAATACAAGATAATTTGAAGAGGGAAATACCATTGACAATTGAAGGCAGGGAGTAAGTGAATCAGAGAGTGTTTTCTAGAGAATTTGGAACTGGAACTGAGGTTTGAATGAAATAAAAACTCCGAAGAGGCACAACTAAGGTGGGAGTGAATCCCAATCATGTTAATGATAGTCAAGAGATGAAATGTCCATGTCCAGAAAACAACACGTAGCATAGTTTGGCTGGAACATAAAGAATGAATGAAGGAGAATTATGTGGCCAAGTAAAGGAGGTAGGAACCAGATGGTAGACAGCTTTAAATTGCATGCCAAGGAATTTATTTTATCCTAGAAGATAAAATATAACATTAATGGCTATGCATATAGGCCCTTTATTTTAATGATATGCAGATGTCGTAAAGAAATTTTACCTGTTTAAGGAGTAGAAATATGCTTGCAGAGACTAACTACAATGTCACTATCATCTTAATTTTCCTTCCTCTACAATGTCAGACTACCACGACAGAAGTTTAAAACATGAGCATAAACATTAAGCTATCTGATGAGTGGCTCAGTAAGCTAACTTGACCCAGTAAATGCCAACGATCTAAGGCTTTGCCACAGAATAAACAACTAAGAGAATGAGCAAGCATATCAGTTATAAAGCCACAGATTTAAACTACCCATTGACAAATCCAAATTACATTTTGAGCTTTCAAATAACAGATACAGGAATATATTCACTATTCAGTTGGGTAACAACTTTTTTTTTTTCATAGAAAACAGAATGAAAGTGTGCTATAGAATGGGGTCAAGACTGACTGCCTTTATTTTTATTCAAGAATTGCTTTCAGTTGATTTCAGAGGACACTTTGTAGAAAACTATTATATTACAATTAGTATAGTATTTTCATTTTTTTGATGATCACTCATATTAATCTTTAAAACCTATCAGTGAAATTTTGATTGATCAATTAATTTAATTAATTGATATCATCAGCTTGGTGGCACAGATTGTCCAGCCTGGAACCTGGAAGACTCATTGTCCTGAGTTTAAATGTGGTCTCAGACACTTATTAGCTTTGTGACCCATGGCGAATCATTGAACCCTGTTTATCTCCATTTTCTCATCTGTAAAATGGTAAAATCATTCTAGTATCTTTGCCAAGAAAACACCAAATGGGGTCATGAAGGGTCAGGCATTACTAAATCACTAAATAGCAAAATAAAAAAAATATAATTTAATCATTTGAATTTAACTGTTTGAACAAGCAGTTAAGTGCCTACTCTTTGAAAGGCAGTATACTATGAGATGGTGAGCAAAGACTCAAATGATTCCATTTCTGCTCTCAAGTGGCTTCATATTTGGAATGAGAGATGGCATTCTTATGAATAATTAATATGAATTCAAGTATGAAAAATGTACAGAAGGTGCTATGAAAGACTGGAAAGAGGAAAATAAGGGAGAGCCAAGAACAGGGTATTTGAGGAGAGTCTTACAGAGTAGGTGGCAAGTGAACAGAGTCTAACCTAGAAGGAAAGGAGGGATTTCATCAGTTAGGAAATAGTGGGATCAGTTTCAGGTATGGGGGCTAGACTAGCTAAAAATACAGAGATGGCAAAACTATTCAACCTGAAGTCAGACTGCCGAGTTTTAAAACTCACTGTCTTCTTGAACAAGATAGTTTTCATATCTCTGAATCTCAGTTTAAGTCTTAGATCTTTTCCAGATAGTATATGAAAAATGACTAATATAAGGCCTGGCTCATCATAGACACTTAATCAATTCTTTCTTTCTTCCCTGAATTCTTATTTTCCCCTTCCCTAAATCTATATCCTTGACTCTTACTTGCTCAATCACAAGATTAACATAGATTTGAGATTTCAACTCAAGTGTGTTCCAGTGAAAGGAGTTAGTGGGCACAATGGATAGGTCCTGGAGTCAAGGAGACCAGAGTTCAAATATGGCCTCGGGTGCTTTTTAACTGTGTGATCCAGGGCAAGTCACTTAATCCTGTTTACCTCTCTTTCCTCATCTGCAAAATAAGCTTAAGAAGGAAATGGTAAACCACTTCAGTATTTTTGCCAAGAAAACTCACCTTATTCCATTGCAGCACCTAAATGGGGTAATGAAAAGCCAGACATTACTGAAACAACTGACCAATAAATGAAGGTTGACCTAGATAACATGAAGTCCCTTTTATCCAAGTTTAAAAGGACAATAAGGTGAAACAACTCTAGAAAGAGAACATGGTGTCTGATGTGGAGGATGTTGGATGCAAGGATGATAGATAGGGTCACAGATTTGTAACTATAAAGACCCTTGCAATCTTTCAGCCAATTCCATCCATTTTATAATTGACAAAAATGGGACTTAGGTATGTTAAGTGACTTACTTAAGGTCACACAAATAGTAAGAGGCAAAATCAGGGTTCAAACTTAGGTTTCTGTCACACATTCTCTACCTTGCCTATTATATGGTGAATCTACTATCTTACTTAAAGAGACCTTTGAATGAAAGGTCTAATATGTGTATTGGAAGATTATCCCTTAAAAAATAACTCTTATCCTTTCAGATGTAGACAGAAAATTGAAAGCAGCAACAAAGGAAATCTCAGTTTAAATGATGTTATATTTTCCACCACCCCCTAAGGCTGCTGTGAAGTATTTCCTATCCATCTTCCTATTCTCCATCCTTCCCAACCCCCTATCCCCAAGAGCAAGAAGTAGTTTTCCTTTCCTGCTTTTTTCCCTTAGTGTGAGAAAGTCTGTTTGTCAGACCAACAGGGGGAAATCAAAATTAATTTCTGTAGCTGACTGTTCTTTCTTTGTTTTTTTTTTTACGGTCACTGTGGCCAAAAATAGAAAACAAAGCCATATTGGTGGTTGGCCTTTGTCTCACCACCATTGTTCCCTGATTCCTTAGGTTTGCAAATTATGTAGGACACTGAGTTTGTCTTAATATTGATCCTGACCAGACTTCCTGGCGGAGCAGGGAACTTGGATGATTTGGTTTCTCAACTCTAAGGTGCATGTAATGGAGTGAAGAAGAGATGTAATGAAGAGGATCTTTAGAGCTCTGGCAGGAATGTCCCTCTTCCTCCCCAGGAAAAGAGCATGAACAGCATCTTTACTTAAATGATGAAGCGAATATTTTTTCACAGATGTAACTTAAGCATCAGAGCAGCATTTCAAAGCATAGTTCAGAAACTGGAGTAGATGGGCTGCAAATGAAAGCCTTGAAGCCTTGGGCACCGAGAGTTATAAAAGTGCATGTTGTTAGCCATGCGGAAGACACTAGTCTGGGATTCCACAAGATTCTAAGTGTAATGGTGTGTATATTCACTGTGACTCTTACCTGAGTATGCTTTATCTCTGAGATTGCCTGCCATTTGCACCATAAGTATCTATAGATCCAGTTATTTGCATGTTCTCTCTCCTATTCAAATTGAGTTTATTGAAGGCAGGGGGTACTTTCTTGCTTTTCTTTGTATTTTCAGTGATGAGCAAAGTAGTTGGCACATAGTGAGTAATTAACAAATCCTTCTTGATTGACCCACTCTTGACTGGCTTAATGACTCCATATTATTCTCACACTTGCAGAATGTATTTATAGAGAAGATCGGATCACCATCAGAATTATACTTAAATTCTCTAGTAGTAACCCTGTGGTGGGATAATACATTCATTTTAGTCACCACTTTAGGTCTTGAATCCCCACTGATGTGTTGCTATTTACACAACAAGGCATTCATGGTGACACTTTTAGATCTTAAACAGAACCATTTATTTATAAATAAAGCAAAAGAAATAAAATAATATAAAATATATAATAAATATATGTAATATAAATTAATATAAAATATAAATCATAAATTAAACCAAATGCAAGAATAGCACCCTACGAACATAAATCTGGGTGACATCTTTCACCAATTCACTTAGCATCTGTGAAGGAAGGACATAAGGCAGGAAAATCTACACACCTGAGGTTACTCACATCTCTGGAATTTAGGTTTTGCTGTCATTGATCCATTGAGGAACATCTATACCATATCACTAATACAATTCTTGTCCTTACCACTTTCCATTTAGGCAAATATTCTTAAATTCTCAAAACACTATAGCATTTACAAGCACTTTCAACTGAAAAATAACCTTAAAAAGCATTAGGAAAGTGTTAAAATATACATTTGGTTAGCACTTCTTTTCACGCAGGAGAATTTCTAATCTCATCAGGCTTGTTATATGAGGGCACTTCAGAGCACCAAGGTGCTGCACCATTTAATCAAAACAGAGCTCAAAATAAAATAACTTATATGGGCTCTCTGGGCAAAGCAAGCCAGTCTAGTTAGTGCTTTACCTGCTATAGTTTTGTGTAGCTCAATGAGCTATGGGTGTGATTCCCACACAGCCAAGCAGCTACAAAATCTTTCCCTTTTCTGCTTTTTTCCTTCTGCCAGAGGGGGCAGAAAAGGGTAGATACTTCTCAGAGACCTTACTCTTATTAAGCTCTACATGGCTTTAGAGTGCAATAACTGGAACTGAAGCTTTCTTCAAATAAACTTAAATCTTCAGTCAACCAGGAACTAACAGCTAAATACTTCTTGTCAGATGAATGCTTTTCCACTGCTTTCTTCAAATAGCACTGATGAAGCTGCTTTTTACCTCTCCTTCATATATCTTTCCTTCTCGGCCAAGTTCTTCAATATTGTTATCTCAACAATATTGGGCTCTATCCTAGCCTCTTGACAAAAGAAGCTAGGATATTTATTGGCTTAAATAAATGTCTCCAGGTGCTCACTGACTTATTTATATTAATTTTCCCCAAGAAAGTCTCTAAGTAGTCATCATTCAGTTTCCAAAAGTTTATGATTTCTTATTTTTATTTTGAAAAAAGTTTGAGTCTAACGTAAAAGGAGGTAAACTTTTACCTTCTTTATAATATTTGCAACATGAAAATGAGCTGTCAGCCCTACAATGGTCTGTAAACCAGTAACCATGAATCAGTCCTACAATGGTCCTCCATTTCAGTTTTTGTGCTTGAAGGCTGTGTTTCCATATTCATGTATTATCCATTTTGATAAATAAAACTTGTTTCTCTATCCCTTTAACCAATCAAACCATTTAAATTGATATAACATGCCACAGTTAATTTCCCTCCAAAAGTTCAAATATCATCTAAAAACTGTATTTCTTTACACACATATTTTAGCAGTTTTTATTAGAATAACGTCTTTTAAACTCCTTTTGAGCATCCAACTATTCACCCATAAAAGAGGGAATACTATGTATTCTTTGCTAGTAAGACATTGCTTAACTTTTCATTAATATTTCTTTCCTGTCCTTTTCATTATTAAACTACTTCATATAAAAATGAATTATCCTAAAGAAAGTGTTCCTTACAGATATTCTTAAAGGCAGAGAAAAGATAGCAGTCAGTACTTGAATCTAAGTCCTCTTGATTTCAGTTTCAATCTTTCCCCCACAATTTCATTTGTCTCATAGCTATTTTTCACTTAAGAAGAAATAAAAAAAGAGTAGAAAAGGAGACATAACATCAAGGGGTGGTAGTGATGGATGATGCGTCAAAAACCTGAATATTACAAATATACTCATGGAATGTTAAAAGACCCAGAAGAAATTCTTCAGTACCTTGGATAGGTACTCTACAAAAGACAATCAGGGAAGTATAGATTGGAATTGCTAGACAGAGAAAACATAGCTATAGGGTCTGAGCTCCGTTAAAGAAATAACCCCATGGACTAAAGATCCATTGACTAGTAGATGCATATTGAAAAGATTTGCTTTTTCTTTGTGAAATTAAAGGTCCATTAGGATAATAGAATGTTAGATTTGAAATGAACCTTGGAAACCACTTGGAAGACACTAAGTGCAACACCATCTTTTCACTGTTGAGAAAACTGAGGGTCAGAAATAAATTGAGGGTTTAAAATCACATGGTTACTTAGTAGAATCATGACTAAAATCCACACCTTTGAATTTAATAGGAGATATTTTTTTCTAGTACATAAACTGTATTGTGAGAACATGTGAATGATATTAGGAAATAAACTCACAGTGAGACAGTAAATACATCTGTATCTTTCAAGATTTCATGTAGCTTATGAACTAGACACATTACCACCAGAGCATGACTTAGGCTCTGGAAGAATCTGGTGCAGAAATTCAATACTTCTTCATGAATAACCACCATTTAGTGAGCATCTGCTGCCCATACTGGGCACTTGAAATCATAAGATAAGTGAGAAAAGCAAAGACACATCCTTTGGGGTTTTAAATTTTTAATTTTGGGGAGGATTATTGTTTAAAGCACACTAGTTGGACTGCTCTTAAATTCTATAATCTAGGGGGTGAAATGGAGAGAGTGGCAGGCCTGGCCCTGAAAGACTCATCTTTCTGAGTTTAGATCTGGTTTTAGACATTTACTGGCTGGGTGACATTAGGCAAGTCCTTCAGCCCACATTTGCCTCTAAATATGTAAAGTGGGCTGCAGAAGGAAATAGCAAATCATTCCAGTATCTTTGATGAAGAAAATCCCAAATGGAATCATGAGAATCAGACAAGATTGAAACAACTGACCAACAACCACAAGATTCTATGATTATATGATTACCTGAAAAGAAGAAAGCTTCAACAAAAGGATGGGTATGAAATTTTTAAAAAGTTTACACACTTTTTAAAATATGATCACAAAATTTTATTTACATATAAATGATCATAAATCACATAGAAAAGTTATTTTCTAAAACTGACATTTTCATCAGATTTGCAAATCACAGAATCATAGAATTGCAAAAAAGGAGGGCATTGTAAAGATTATTGAATCCAGTCTTTCAATGAGTAAACTGAGACACATGGGCTTTTATCATTTGCACAAGGTTACACAGGCACAACTGGAAACAAGATCTGACAAATCCAAGGAGAAGCTAGTCTGCTGCTCCACTGATTATTTCTTTAGAAATAGGGAATGCAATTTATTTGGCTTATTTAGGAGAAAAAGGCATAGTTTAAACATGCTACATTTAATTTTCGATTCCTCTCCAGTTATATTGGTTCTTTGACTGGTTGTATGATAAATCTTACGGATAATTATGTTATTGTTTTCTGTGCTGTGACACTATCTGCCCCCTCTCCTTTTCTTCCTCCTTTTCTCTGTCTGTCTCTGTCTATCTTCCCCCCTCTCTCTTTCTCTTTTCTCCCCCCTCTCCCTCCTTCTCTTTGTCTCTCTCTCTTCTTCCCTCCCTCTTTTTCTCTTTCCTCTCCCCTTCTGTCCTCTCCACTCTGTCTCTCTCTCTGTGTCTATCTTTCTTTCTCTTCCCTCTCTGTCTTTCCCTCTTTTCTTCTGTCCTTGTGTGTGTGTATATATGTGCATTATACACAAATATTTTATATATAGAATGCATACATATATTTATATTTTTATTCATATATTGTCAGTTATGACAAAATAAATATTTTATTAAGTATGATCATATTTTATTTACATATAGATTAATTGTAAATCATGAACTGATGTGTCATTTTCTGTTTGCCTATCCTTTCATCAGCTTTATAAGCATGTATATATTTATATGCATGTATACACATCCAAATATGCATGTGTATATATATATATATATATATATATACATCCACATATATATTTATTGCATTTAAAGGACTGTGGCAAATCATTAAAGTAATATAGCTGGATAACTGTACTGCCACTGGTGCCTCAGGAGATATGGAGCAATCATACCTAAAGAGACTTTGGGCATCCATAACAAGGTGGGGCATGAGGAAAAAAGCAGAGGGAAATAAGAGACAGTTGGAAAGCTGAAGACCGATTGCTCAGTTGGCAAGATTGAGAAGAGGAAACAGAGAACCAGTGTATAGCTACTTTTCCCTCAGATTTTTGCCCATAAACAATGTGTTCTTTCCTAAATAAACCAAATAAATTGCATTCTCTGTCTCTAAAGAGATAATCAGTGTAGCTGTGGAGTAGTTTACTTTTGGATCTGTCAGATCTTGTTTCCTGTTTTGCCTGTTGACCTTGGGCAAATGACTTACTCCCACGAGGCTCAATTTACTTATTTATAAAATAAGAATAGATTCAATAGTCCTATAATTCCTTCTTTTTGCAGTTTTTTGACCTATAAGGAGGATGAAAGGATGTCCAGACGTAGAAAAGGCCTTGCATATGTATATCATGTGATAATGTATATGTAAATAAAAATTTGAGGAAAGCATCTATTTCTTTAGATGGTCCTTGGAGCACAGTTTCTACTGTTTCTACAGAATCAGAGATCAGTATCAGAAATGGAACTTGAATGAATATAAAGAATTCATAGGCAACCAAGGAATGTAAACCTTTGATGGAAAACAGGCTGATCTCAGGTGATTAGATGGACAAAAATCTCTGAGAATGACTTACCTTTTGAGTTAGCATAATTTGGAATCCTTACTCAACTCTTTGCACTAATAATTGGTGGGCTGGAAATAAAAGGGAATTCTGTCTGTCCTCATGCCTATTAGCAAAGTAACTTTCATTACCTTCAAGAAATCTAAGTTAAGAGCTGGAGCTACCACTACATCATTCTACCAGTCTCAAAATTTTCATGATTTATGAGAAGGCACATTCATGAAGTCATGGTTGCAAGCCCACTGCAGGAGCGAGGGGCATTACTCCTCATTATTTTTGAGAAATGGTCTAAGGGAGGAACTTTCAGATGGTCTACAAATTTTTGGTTCACATTGAACAAAAGTTGACATTCAAATAAAGAGACTATGACACGCCAAATTTTCAGCCTAATTGATGTTAATGTTTAAGATAAAAATTACTAGATATATGACCAGATCACATTATTATATGCATGTAAATGGACACATACACACAATCAGGCCAAAATGAACACTCTAGTTCATTTCCTATCCAAGCTAAGTTTAAATGGACTTATCATTAAATTGGTCAGAGGATCAGAGCTGCATTTCTGAAGTGAAGGCCACTTTATCCAAGGCATCCAACATCTGGGAGACATGTTTCTTATCCTAAGCTTAACTTGACACTTCTCTGTTGTACCATGACATTCTATGGCATAAGTGTTCATGGGGTACTCTTTTATCCCTAGCCCTGGTCTTACCTTCCATTACCATGGGGACATGGTTTAGGCTGCTCCTCACCTTATTCCATTACAGCACCTAAAATAGAACTGTCCTCTGAACTCCTATTCCTCCCACTTTCGAACTCTTTTTACCCAAGTGAAAATATCATTTGTTATAGCTCTATACAAAATAAAAGTTTTGGCCACAGTAACTTTCAAAGATTTTTTGATTGTGGAGGAGTCTTAATCTGGTGGACAATTAAATTATATATTCACATGCAACAACCCCTCCATAGTCGTTAATTATAAACATTTTTGTAGTCCATCAGACATGGGGGAAAAGAAAATAATTTGTATAACTAGGGGTTTTGTCCTTCTACTTTCCTTTTCCTGATGATGTTCTAACAACAAATGAGGACTATCTTACGTTTCTGTTTTTTTTTTTTTGTTTTGTTTTTAATTTAGACAGTGTCTAAATGGTATATAGTTGTTGGAGGAAGGGGAGAGCCAAGATTTTAAAAGGATTCTAATGGAGAACTTGGATTTCCTATCCTCTTGAGTGAAAACATCTGTGATCATTGAAACAAACTTTTAGGACCCATCTGAATTAGACAAAACTTTATTTCTCAAGCAAATTATTTAATTCAGTATTTCAAACCATAGTCAACATGGAAAGTTGGCAATTGGCACCAGGACCCTTGTCACAAACACACACACACACACAATGAAAGCAAAGAAACTGCAGTTTCTAAATTCTAAATTGAACTGGGTCTGGTCAATGTCTTTATGATTGGGATAAATTTGGGAAGTGAGACTCTGAGACTCTAGGTTCTTTATCATATTAAAAGTGAATAATATTCTAGTAGCTAAGCTGCCCTAAGTTACAAGGTACATATAAGAGTGATCATGACACCTGACATTTCTCTATTATCCCTATTCTAGCAGTTCAAACAAACAAACAAATGCTCCACTACACCAAATGGATTACTGCTCTTGTGGGAGCCATCTTTCATGCCCTCTAAGGAATTTGTGCTGTGGTGGATACTTTGAAGGTGAGCCAATGATAGTAAGTTCGATTTGTCATTGATTTAACTATATATTGATTTCTTATCTCTCCAAGGTCTAGATTCTGTCTACTTGAATATTGGGATACCATGTGATATGGAGAGATGAGTACTGGTCTGAGTCTCAGAAACACGGCTTTCTTGTTCTGGTTTATCCACTAATTGATTACATAGCTGGGTAAGTCACTTAAACATTGCCAGGACAATAAATGTCAAACTACCAATGGATAAATATTTATTAAGAGCTCATTATATTTCAGGAACTGAGGATAGAAAAAGAGGCAAAAGACAATCCCTGCCCTCAAAGAGCTCACAATATAACAGGCCTCAATGTTTCATTGAAGAAATGAAAGGATTTGATTAAATCTCCAAGATCACTTCTAGCTCCAATATTCTGTGATTCTAATATAGTCTCAACTATATATATATATATATATATATATATGTATATATATATATATATACATATATATTATGTACACACTTAAATATATATATGTGTGTGTGTTTACTTTTATCTGTATAGGGCATTCCAACTATGAGAATTCAGTTTTCTAATTCAGCCCAGTATTTTCTGATGGAGCACTGGTTGTAGTGTCAGGAAGATCTAAGTTAAAATCCTGTCTTAGGTACTTAGTAGGTATATGATGCTGGGCAGATCACTTAATCTCTGCTTCAGTTCCTCAAATATAAAATGGGAGTAATAATACCATCTATATCCCAGGGCTGTTGTGAGAATGAAATGAATTTAAATCTATAAAGCACTTTTTAAGCATTAAAGCACTATATACTGGCCATCAACATAGTCCTTTATCATAATTTCATCAAAATGAGTATGCCAGGGCAATAAGAAGTAAATAAATTTCCATAGGTCTCAAAGTCAAAATGTATCAGTGGCAAGATTCGAATGCATTTTGAATGTCTAGGACCCATTCTTTAGTTATTAAGCCACTGACTCACTTTAATCCATATTAGACTTAAAACCTCCAGGTGCTCTTTATACCAATCATTCAACAAGCATTTATTAAGTACTTACTGTGTGCCAAGAAATATTCTAGGTGCTGGCGATGCAATGATAAAAATGAAACATGCTTTGTTCTCAAGGAATGTATAGTTTATCAAGAAAATAGAACATGTGTGCGTGTGATGTGTGTGTGTATATATATATATATATACACACATATCACACACTCACACACACATATATATACACACAAACCCTTCCTCTCTCCCAATACTCATTGAGTATGCAAGCATTTCAATATAGGTTATATATATGTAGTCATGAAAAAATATTTCCATAATAGTCATATTGTTAAAGAAAACATAGACCAAAACAAAAACCTGCCAAGAAAAAGAAATTTTATAAAAAGTATAATTCAATTTGCATTCAGACACCATCAGTTTTTTATCTGGGGATGAATAGCAGTTTTCATCATAATTCCTTCAGAGTGGGCTTGCATCATTGTATTACTGAGAATAATTGTCATTCGTGCTTATCATCTTACAATATCACTGTTCCTTTGTACACAGTGCATTTCATTTTGTATCAGCTCGTGGAAGTCTTTCAGGTTTTTCTGAGAGCATCCTACTCATCATTTCTTATAGCACAACAGTATTCCATCATAATTACATATGGTGGAATATTTTGTTACAGAAACAACAAGAAAGCCAGTTGGGCTGAACAGTGGGATCCTTGAGGTAGAAACAGGCTGGAAAGGTAGGCCAGGTGGCCTTAACAGCCAAACCAGAGCCGCAGGGGTCCTCAAACTTTTTAAGTAGGGGGTCAGTTCACTGTCCCTCAGACTGCTGGAGGGCCAGACAATAGTAAAAACACAAACTTTGTTTTGTGGGCCTTTAAATAAAGAAACTTCATAGCCCTGGGTGAGGGGGATAAATGTCCTCAGCTGCCACATCTGGCCCGTGGGCCATAGTTTGAGGACCCCTGCTAGAGTTTACTGAATAGGAGACTGACATGGTCATACTCTTCTTGCAGGAAAATCATTTTGGCAGCTGTGTAGCAACAGAAACTCTAGTGATTAGCTGACCAAAATACTTGAGTTATTATACATGCAATTGATGAGATATTTAAAATTAACTCTTTTGAAATGGTTCATGATAAATTCAATTTACATGATTTGTCATCTCTGATTTTATAGACATTTTATGTAAAAATCACTGCTTGGAACACTCTGTTCACATAGATGGCCATGACATTCTAGGAGGGCTGATGTTTCCAAAGTGATGGCATCTCATTTTTTGAGATCCAAAATCTTATTCCAGATCTTCAAAAAAAATGTAATGAAATGAAGTCCCTCCAACTCCTCCTAAAAATCAATGTTTTTTTTTTTTTTTTCCACTCAGCCATTCCATACGTTTAATGATTCTCCAGTACTTCCTCATTCAAACTCCAGGAGTGCACAGCTGCCAGTTATTTTTACAATTTCAGCTTGTAATTACTTTCCTTCTAGCTATGTATAAACAGAGATGTGTGAACAGTTGTGACCTTCTCTTCCTATATGCATAACACACTTGATACAAAGTGCTGCCCATAGAATCCTGGACCCTGGAGCAATCATTTTGAGTAATTCACATTGCTTGGGGTTGAAACAGAAAAGTTCAAGCAAAGAAAATAATAGCTCACATTTCCATGCTGCTTTGAGGTCTATGAAATCCTCCACAGATGTGTTCTCTTTGGATTTTTACCCTAGGCCAATAAGGAAGCATCTGAAGTTTTCATTGAAGTTAAGGTACTTGTCCATATTCACATAACTTCCTAAGTGTGGAGAGTACCATGTAAGCCCAGGGTTTTCTGAATTTAAGACCAGTATTCTATATATAGAAGGCAGGTATATGTAACAGTGATTAGAGTTCCAGGTCTCATGTCTGAATTCAAATCCAAGCTCAGATACTAATTGTGTGACCCTGAACAAATCACTTAATCCTATTTGCCTCAATTTCCCCATCTGTAAAATGAGCTGAAGAAGGATATAAAAGCCACTTCAGTATCTTTGTCAAGAAAATCTCAGATGGGGTCACGAGGAGTTGGACAAGAACAACAAAATTCTATACAGATTATATATAAAATGCTTTCTTTTATATACCTCTATACTGTGTAATCATGTGGGGTGCCTCACTGCAAAAGATATAGAGCAATAGTCAGACAAATAGAAGGTTAAATTACTGTACGGATATTTTCTTCCTCATATCTGCTATGTTGTCTCAAAGAAAATGCCAATAACAAAGAAAGAGAAAAAGAAAAAAAATATTATAATGATTCCACGAAAGAGAGTGCTCCAAATGCCAAAGGCCATGCTTATATGAAGACCAGAATATTTCAAGGGCCTGTGATTTCATCAGTGTGATTACTCCCTTCACCTATGGAGAATACTATCATTTTTTGCCTTGGTCATTCCCATGCATAATGGTCAGCTGGCACATTCTGGGGGAGCATTTCCATTGGCCTGTGCCATGAATGGCAGGGGAAAACCCTATGGGAATTTTCTCTCATCCAATCTTTAAAGATGTTAGGGAAGGCCAAACTATATTTTTGATCCATATTTAGTACAAGAAATGAGATTGAAGTTCATCCAGAGGACAAGAGAGAATCACACAGTAAGTCAAAAAATAAATAATTCAACACATTATTTAAATGAAAAATTATGCATAGAAAGTGGAACATTGATTTTATTAGAAAAAATGGTGGAAATGAAGATAGGTTGGTTACTTGGTGAAAGCAAGGGATAATCAATAGAAGATAATCTATGAGGTCCAGTGTTATGCACATATAGAATAAATAACATAAGGAAGTTGGTTGGATCCCCATGGTAGAGCTATTGGATAACATGGATGAGTGATACATGGAGGGAGAAGGCATGAATAGGATGTAGTTTGTCTGACTGGTTATAGTACTTACATGAATGAGTTCTATCATCATACTTTATATAATTGACAAAATATAGAGCTTTCAAAGAATGGAGAAATGTCAAAATAATTGTTGTATGGGTGAGGATAGAAAATTTTTGATCATGAAAAAATTATGAGTAGTTATATAGGAACTTTGGGAAGCTAGTACTTCAGTGCATAAAATACTAGATCTGGACATTTACTAGCTGGTCCTACACAAAATGTTTAATTTCTAGTTGGCTTAATCTATTGGAGAAGGAAATGATGAATTACTTCAATATCTTTGTCAAGAACATCTATATGGTCCATGAGTCAAGAAGAGACAGATATGACTAAATGGACTGAACAACAAGTAGAGTAATTGTATTTTTTCTAAGGGCATTTTAAAAGTAATTGTAATATTTTGTCAAACTCTATACATGTTAAATTGAAGCCACCTTTGCAAATGAAGGGCATTATTTAGATAATTTAGTCTGGAGAAGCTGTGTCTACCTAAATACTCAGAACATTTATGCAACATTTTGAATTCTTATTTACTATTCAGATAAATAACCCATAGTTGCTAAAATATTTCCCATTCCCCAAATGAATTTGTGCTAAAAAAAGATCTAAAGAATATCATTTATAGTTTATGAAGATTGAAAGTGTAGAACTAGAAAGTCACCTAGTTCAATTCCTATATTTTATAGATGAGAAAACCCAGAGAGGCTGTGTCTAAGGCCTCATGGATAATAAATAGGAGAGGAGGAATTTGGGATCATGGCCTCGGACACCAAATCCAATATGCTTTCCACTGTCCCATTCAGGATATTTCTTTTCTAGTCTTATATTAATAATGTTGTACCTTAACCAAGATTTTGCTTATATTTGCATATCATGTACAACAGTGATTCATAACCTGAGGGCTGTTGATTTGCTACAAGGGGTTTGTGAATTCACTTATGCACTGAGCATTGTTATTTTGATCCCCCTTTAGCTCCAACAAAATAAACAAACCTACTTTCATTGACTCAACGCAAAATCTGTTTTGCATGTTATCCACATGTTATGCTTGCATTGCTATTTTAAAAATGCATGTAGATTCTATTGTGATTAATGCAGTACAAGTTCATTTCAAAGTGTCGCTGAATTTGTAACAGGTTTCTATCATCACATATTTTAAATATAAATGGATAGGAGTATCATGAGAAGATCCTTGATTTTTATACATATTAATATGAGGTTTTCATCCTTGAAAAGGTAAGGAATCTCTATCTGCAGTTTAGAAACACATTTTTCATAATCCAGCTCATTTACTACTGGCTACTGCAGGCTTTTCTGCAAAGAAATTGGCTGAAAAAACTCACCATCGGTATTAGTGGAGAAGGCATCACAAAAGCAAGATATAAAGAAGAAACATACTTGAAACACTATCAGTTCAAGCCAGAATCTCTTCTATGACCCAGCTATAAGAGAAGGAACAAATGTAAGCAAAATACTGAGAGAATTAGAATAGGATATCAAATAAGTGACTTGACTAGGCTCAAGGAATCACAGAATATCCATTAAAGTCTGAGGATACTCTGTACAAAGGCAACATTAATAAAGGGGATTTTAAAAGGCAATATTAATAAAGGGGATTTTAAGAGGTAAACAAGTAACCCCACCGTTCTCCAAACCCTGGGTGTTGCTCAGAGCTGGCTACTTCTCAAGTCAACTGAACGCAACATGAGGTTGATGAGCTTCAGCTGGCAATAACAACAATCCTGCAACATTGGCAGTGCCTGTATTCTTACCCCTTATTGGGGATGAGAGAACTAACAATCAATCAATTTATTAATATTTATTTAAGTATCTCCTGAATGTTACATCAGCCACTCTGCTAAACATTGAGAGTATAATAATTTTTAAAAATGGAATAATGCTGACTCTCAATAAGCTTGCATTCAATCAGGGGAGATTATATGTATGTATATACACATACACATTTATATATGTGTATATACAAATATATTCATGCATAATTATAAGTAATTATATTACATTTACATAGACTACATAATAAAATACACATGCACACATACATGACCATATATATCTATAGAATGCATATGTATATATATATATATATATTAGATATAATTTATGTAGAAAGGGAGAAAAGAGAAGAAGGAAGAGGGAGAGGAGAGAAAGGGAGAAAGAGAGAGAGGGAGGGAAGAGGGAGACAGAGAGAGAGAGAGAAAGAGAGAGAGAGAGAGAAAGAGAGAGAGAGAGAGAGAGAGAGAGAGAGAGAGAGAGAGAGAGAGAGAGAGAGAGCGCAGAGCACTGGAATAAGACTCCTATTTATCTTGCTATCTGATTTAGCCTATTTAAGTCTGGGGTTTATTCAATATTGCTTTCATGTTCTGTGCTTTTTTTTCTGATATATGTTTCTGGGAATTTGGTGATGAATGCTTCTTTACCCCTTTCCAGCTGTACCCTCAAGTAAATTATTGCTGTAGATACACTTGTTTTTTTTTTTTTTTTTTTTTGATAGTTACAGATGCCTTAAAAACAACATTTCCAAAGCTGGGATCACAGTAAATGAGTACATGTGCCTGTGTCAGTCTTTTCATAATTATATTGATGATCAGCTGGTGGCTAAATCCACCTATTAAGCTTAAAAGTAACATGAGGCTAGGGCTTTAATTTTCTCCAATAAGATGATACACGGGCTACTAAAAAGAACTTGATTGCACATAAAGGTCAATCATTGTCTGTCCCTCTCTCCTCTTTCTCCCAGCAGAAAGAAGTATGTGTGTATGGCACACCCAACTTATTTTCACAGGCACAAGGATAGGGAGAGAAGGAAATCATCTAAATGGCTAACCCAGACTGCAATTATAAATCAAGGTCAGTTCTTCAAATTGTACCTTGAAGGAAATTATTTGCCAGTGCAAAATGAAGAACATACTTAGTTTCCAATGACATATTTCAAGAGAACACAACTTTTCTGAATATCTCTCAAGTTTAGCTTAGAACATATATCTAATTAGTGTTGTATTGATATATCAAGGAATAAATGAAGCCAGGAGAGTAATTATGATGAAGATGAAGATACTGGGTCTCATGTATATGATATTTTAAGGTAGCTAGATGACCCAATAGATAGAATTCAGGGACTAGAGTCAAGAAAACCTGATCAAATATGCTAGCTGTGTGACATGGTCAAGCCACAACTTCTGATTGCCTTAATCAGTGGAAAAGGAAGTAAGAAACAGGTTTAGTATCTGTGTCAAGAAAATTCCATAAGGTGATAGCATAAGCAAATTAGGAGGGTATGGATAAAGGAAGAATTTGGGATCAGAGAAGATATAGAAAATATTACAAAATGTAAAATGGATCATTTTGATTATATAACTTTTTTAAAAAGTTTTTTTCTTCAGAAACAAAACCAATGCAACCAAAATTAGAAGGAAAGTAGAAAACTTGGAACACATTTTTAGCGAGTACTTTTAGCAAAGTAAAATATTATAGAGAACTGAGTCAAATTTATAAGAATACAAATTATTCTTCAATTGATAGTCAAACAGGCAGTTTTCAGACTAAGAAACCATAGCTATCTATAATCATTTGAAAAAATTCCCTAAACTATTAGTGATTAGAGAATATATACTTCTCTCTCTCCCCCTCCATCCCTCTCTTTTTCTCTTCTTCCCTCCCTTCCTTCCCTCTCTCTTTTTTATTCCTCTCCTCATTCCCTTCATTCCCCCTTCTCTCCACTATTTTATTCCACTAATACATAATCTTAAAAGCCTTACTGGTTTCTCAACTTTTTCCCCAACCTATGAAGAGACATAAATAATCCTTCATTTTTCCTTTAACCATAGAGTGAGTCATATGAATTTACAATCCCTACTTCATGATGTGGCAGTCATACCTGAAGCTAGGGTTAAAAGTAAGAATAGGCCTTAATACCCTGAAGCATGTAAACATGACAATTCTTTTGAATAGCATCAAATCTTTTTTGGTATTCCCAAACCATTTTCAATCTTTTCCTTTTCATAACACTTCAGTAAAAGGTTTTACCAGAGCAGACAAGCATGAAATTAATTTTCCATAGAAGCTTACTGATGCTCAAAGAGCTTGCTTGTCAATAACATCAGTATAAGTTCCTGTGCTGATATTGCTATTCGATTTTCTCCTTTTAAATTGGGATGTTTCACCAGCATCAATTCTACCTACCATGTAAATTACACAAACTTGGACAAAGGTGAAAAAAGATTGTCAATCAATTATTTATTAAGCACCTCCTACGTAGTGGGCACTGTGATAAATGCTGGGAATACAAATATGACAAATACAAAAAAAAAGAAATGCAATTCATGCCCTCAAGGAGTTTCTAATCAAACAGGGAAAGATAATACACAAAAGGAAACTGAAAACAAGAAGGAGGATGAATACATGGTACAGGGTAGGGGGGGCATGATGGAAAAATCCAGAGGGGCACAAAACAAAGGGAAATGAAGAGATGGCTGGTATAGGGATCTTCCTTAAATGAAGATTCTAGGAAGAACTCTTCAACTTCTACTTAGTGGGTGGAGTCATGGGTATATATGATACCAAGGAGGTATGAATTGTAGGTTGAAGTGATCGTTCCTGGGGCATGAAGGACCCCATTAGACAATTGACTTGAGGAATGAAACTAAGTGGGAAAAATGAACCATATTTTACATCTATATCTATATTTATCTTTATTTATCTATTTATCTTCTATCTTTTTGACTATCACATCTCTAAATCTTTCAGGCAGTTTCCAGGAAGTGCAATTCTTTGGTTTCTCCCTAACTAGTATATTATCCAGACAATATAATGATCCATTTAGACATTGGCTACATAGAGCTCACAGTATGGTGGAAAGGAGTAGTGCATTAGATACTACTTTGTGACAAATAGAATACAGAAAAAAATAAACTAATACTGCCATGATAAGTTCCATTTCTTTTTTAGGTTTCAGAACCACCTATATCTTAACTGTCAAACTAAACTTATTTAACTTGTCTTCCTCTTATTTTTTGAAATGCAACTAGGCTTTAATAATACCTAAGCAAAGAATTAATCTTTGTTTTAACATCCTTGATAATTTTCCACTACTTGTTTCAAAGACAAAAAGCATTGTTTCTCTTTTTCTTTTTTTTCTTCAGAACTGCAGAAGCACTGGTCCCCTTATTTGTGGGGCTACGTTGTTCCATTAAAGAGTTATTCTCAATTTCAAAAGGCACATATTTAATACTGCAGCTGGATACATTTGTCCAATTCTAGCCTTGGTTAGAAATTTCTCTGAGAGGGAGCATCACCTTGCTCAGCTCTTTTATTAATCCATTTTAATACAGTTCAAGAAAAAATGTCAAAGCATCAATGAAAGCATGCAGTTTCAGTCAAAGTACACATTAGATACTTGAGCAATGATATTATTGTCTGGCTACACATATAACAGTTTTCCCAGGTTTGCCTGGAAATCCTAAGAAAGGCTGACCCTTGTTCTTCTTTGGCTTGCTGATCTATCAGGCCTAAATTGGTATTAGTGGATGGTAGTAGATTACTATATTTCACAACAGAACTGTAGCCCAGACTTCTGCTACCTGGGCTTGTGGAGGTCTCGAATCAACTAATAGTATTATTACTTTTTGAGGTACAGTATGCAAAGTCTTCCTCGGAAGCATTTCTTTGTTTTTGAGCCAGTGGCTGGGGCAGTGACTCATAGTTAGTCTCTGGCTTGAAAGCACTGAGATGAATGTCCTCAGGTCTCAACAAGCCCAATCAGGATATCCAACTAATTAATTTGTTGGCAAGCAGTGATTGAGGTAGATCATCTTTATAAGTTGCTCACACCATCTGGGACTATTTTGTGAAGAGAGAAGTTGTCCAGTGTTTTTCAAGCACTCTTACTTAGTAGAGAGTGACTTTTCACTGACCTGCTAATTTGTGTGCTCCTAAAACACCCAGATTTCTCAGCAGAACTTTGCTATTTCCATGAAGATTTCAACAATGAACTTGTGTGTTATACTACTATTGATATCTTTATATATTCATCTGAATCAAGTTGGAGCTAGATGTTAAGCTTACTTGTAGCTCTTCTTCCAGTTGAGAGAGTCTTGTTGTAATTGTAGTCTCTCTATCTTCAGAGATTCCAAAACACAAATAAATAAGTAGGTATGGCTCATACTAAAAACATAACAAATAAAGTATAGTGACATCATTCCTGGTATAGTGTAATATGCATGTATCAAGAAAGCCACATGTTATCTCTACTAATATTCTTGTTCTGGTATCAACAACTAATAGTGTTATCAGTGTGTGGTTAAAATATTCAGGTTATAGGTTCCCTTGATAATTGCAAGACATTTCCCTAGCATCATAATGCCAACTGAAAGTATCATTTCTTTGAACCAAATACTTTCAAAGTCTCTGCTTTAGATCTGAAGGGATCCTTATTGAAAGTCTTTATACTGAGCTATATTTTACAATTTTGGGTAAACATGGAATCCTTATAGTTCCTGGTTTGCTTTTCCTATGCACACTTTTTGAAGTGATCAATTACCATTGATATCTGACTTCTATTCCTTTTATTTTTAAAATAATAGCTTTTATTTTCAAAATACATGTAAAGATAGTTTCCAACACTTATGCTTGCAAAACCTGGTATTCAATTTTTTTCTCCCTTCCTTCCCCACCCCTCCCCTAAACAACAAATAATCTAATAGAGGTTAAACATGTGCAATTGTTCTACACGTTTCCAGATTTATTATGCTGCACAAGAAAAATCAGATCAAAAAGGAAGAAAAAAATGAGAGAAAAAAAGCAAGCAAATAACAAGAAAAAAGGTGAAAATACCATGTTGTGATTTATATTCAGTCCCTGTATTTCTCTTTCTGGGTGCAGATGGCTCCCTTCATCACAAGTCTTTAAGAATTTAAATCATCTCATTGTTGAAAAGAGTCACGTCCATAAAGTTGATCATCACACAATCTTGCTGTTGCTGTATACAATGCTCTTTTGCTTCTATTTACTTCACTTAGTGGTTCATGTAGTGACTTTTATTCTTGATGTCACTTTCTAAGGATTAAAATGTTTGAAGGGTCCAGAAGATTTTTAATTTGCCATCTTCTCATCAGCATCCATTATTATCTCCCTCTTGGGATAACACAGGCTAGCAGAAATATTTGCATGAGGAGCTAAAGATATGAGTTAATGAAGAATACTTTGATAATCTTGGTTAAGGGAGAATCTCTACCCATAATATAACTGATACTGTTAGAGAATCATCCCAATTTCTCTTTTTTTGGTCATGCCTTCAGGTAGGAAAATAATTTTCAAATTGTCTCTTCTGAGTCTATTTTCCAGGTCGTCTGTTTTTCCACTGAGATATTTCACATTTTCTTCCATTTTTTTTCATTCCTTTTAGTTTGGTAGACTGATACTTGTTCTCATAGTGCCATTAGCTTCCATTTGCCCCACTAGTTTTTAATGTGTGATTTTCTTCAGTTAGCTTTTATATGTCTTCTTCCTTTTGGTTAAATCTGCTTCTGAAGGTATTTTCTTTAGTGGGTTTTCTTTTTGCATTTGGCCAATTGTATTTTTTAAGGAATTGCTTTTTTCAGTCAACTTTTTCCCTTCCTTTTCCAAGCTGTTGACTCTCTTTTGCATACCTCTCATTTCTTTTCTCATTTTTCTTCCACCTCTCTTATTTGGATTTTAAAGTCTTTTATGAGCATTGCCAAGAAACCTCTTTGGGCTCAAGACCAATTCATATTACTCTTTGGGATTTCTTCTGTGGACATTTTGATCTCATCTGGGTTGGTGCTTTGGTCTTCCCTGTCACCACAGTAGCATGGGATCAAGGGAGCACTGTCCCAACCTTCCTGTGCAGCTCTGAGCCTTGGTTTTGAGCAGAGACTCTTTATATTTGCAGGGAGTAGTTTTGCTTGCTCTTTTCAGTATACAGTCTGGTTTCCCAGATTTTGTCTTCTGATCTGGGACTAGAAATTGCCCCAATGATCTGCTCCTCAACTGAGTCAAGATTGAGACTCATAGTTGCCAATTTGGTGTGATTAAGACAACTCACCAGATTTCCCAGAGTCTGTCTCAGTTGTTCTGGACACTCTTTTCACCCCAGGGAGACTGACCTTTCTTGATGTTTTTTTTCAGTCTATTTTGAACTGGAGAGTGGTTTCATTCCAACAGACTGTTCAGAGGCTTGCTTTCATGTAGTTTTTGAGAGAAACTGAGAGAATTTGAGCAGTTTTCTGGCTTTACTCCACCATCTTGGCTCCACCCTCTGATTTCTCAAGTGTGCCCTTAGAACATTGAGAAGAGAGATGTTATGTTGCACTAGTACTCGATTCTCATGTGAAAGTGGAATTTGGGATAAGGATTCTTAGAACATGTATAGGCTCCATGTCCAAGGCACTCTTGTTTGCAAAAATAGGATGTTTAAAAAAATATGAATTCTAGAAGATATGGGATGGTATAGTGGATTTGGAAAACATTTAATTTAGATATAGAGTGTAAATTTTGGCTGTGCAACTTACCCTTTCTTTGCTTCGGGGCAAATAATCTCACCTCTTAAGGCCTTGTTTTCCTCTGGGACTAGATGAAGTTTTATGATAGATAGGGAAAAAATGATTTTTAAATGTCACTGATATGAAGAACTCATTCATAAGGGAACACCCCCAGCCAAAACAGATCAGCTCCTCTGAAAACTTTTTCTAATGTTCAGGGATAGAAAATTATTAATTTTTTTATTCTATCCTATTAAGGATCAGAGAGAGGGTAATTCATGTCCTATCCATTATGTAACATTGCTTCTAAATTCCCATGGTATTAGAAATATTTTTCTTTTCCTGTGTTAGCAATCAATAATATTGTGTATTGAAAAGAAACTCTGAAGTAGGAGTCACTGGACTTGTGTTAGATTCCTGGTTTTGCATTTTTATCTGAATAATATAATAGATATGATATGAATAAATCACTTTATGTCTTCGTACCTCCATGTCTTCATCTACATATTGGGCCATCTGGACTTTGTTGTTGTTTAGTTGTTTTCAGTCCTGCCCGACTCTTCATGGTCTCAGTTGGGTTTACTTGGCAAACATATTGGAATGGTTTCCCATTTCCTTCTCCAGCTCATTTTACTGGTGAGGAAACTGAGGCAAACAGGCTTAAGTTAACTTGCCCAGAGTCATACAACTGGTGAGTCTCTGATATCAGATACTAGAACAAGATGAGTCTTCCTGACTTTAGGTCTGACACGCTGACTGATGTACCACTAACCTGTCCAAGCATCTGCATTGGCTGGAAAGTCTGGACTAGAGACCTTCTAAGATCGAGACAAAGATCTATGATTCCATGATATCCATACTTCTTGAAATAATGTTAGCTCTGTATCCCCTTCTGGTGTAGATTCTCTTCTCCTCCCAGCAGCTCTCCCTCTGACACTTTCATTCTCAGACATAGGAAGTAATTGCTCAGGGCTATTTGAGTTGGTATATTCTCTGGAAGCTTCAGTACATGCTTTTATTGAGCAGAAAAGTGACATGTCTGCAAGAGAAGGTAGCCTCCTCCCTTTCACTGCCTAGAGAGGTAAAAGATATGTGTGTGTGTGTGTGTGTGTGTGTGTGTGTGTGTGAGTGTGTGTATGTGTGTGTGTTGATGCTTCATATATTGGTGCTTTATTATTTATATCAGTGGATAGATAAGCATAAAAAGGCATTTTGCTAGACTGAAAGAAACATTACTTTTTATTATGTCGTCCATACTCTGCATTTCCTTCCCTGTGTGTATTGTATCTGCATCAAAGAAGTAAGTTTGTTTGTTTGTTTGTTTGTTTTACGAGCAAGCACCATTCTGTTCTTGTAATTCTATCTCTAGCTGCCAGAACACTGCATGTTACATAGTAGACCTTCAATATATACTTGGTGAATCTATTTTAATTTGATTGTACATAGCTTTTTGCAGCCTTCATGCTTAGCACAATGATCTAACTAACTACATGAGATGTTCAAGCCCTTGGTAGTTGACAAGGATTGGAATAATAAAAGTATAAGAAACATCTTTCCCTTCTGCATTTGAGGAATGGACATACCCCCAGAGGATGGGGAGGAATGAATAGATCATATCAATTTTGTCACCCACCTTTGGGGAAGACCATTATAATATTCTGGGTCTCAATTTGCCCGACTATTTTGCTTTTTAAAATATGTTGTTCTAAATGATTTGCAAAGTCCTAAAGAGTTCTGCCCTATGACTTACTTAATTTGTAGTGATTATATAGGTTAGAGACTCCCAGACCTTTTCAATCCCTGTACTCTTTGGTTTTCTATAAATTTCCTATATTCATGATTGAAATAAACTTAAAGGATTTTAATGAATGATATTGATAACATGATAATGAATGATAAAAAATTTTTAAAATTCATTATTGAAATAAATAAAAATAAAATTTTAAAAATGTACTGTGCATATGCATATGATATGTAAGATAGAATAGGATAATGTAGTTATTTACCAAATGTTTCTTGTACCTCCTTGAAAAGCTTTTCATGCATCCTGTGGGTCCTTATAGCCAAACTTGGGAACTCTGGCACAAGAAGTATAGCTAAAGTAGTGATTTATGGTGCTTTTGAATGTGATTACTAGTGTGACTAAAGAGATGGATTCATGGCCTACTGACCTTTGCGGTATGTTTGTAATAAATGATCTGTTCTGTCCTTGCAATCTCTATTCACAGATTAACCTTTGCGTTATAAATGATAACTCAATGTTGAATTCAATAAGAAACTCCTTATTTCTGATTGTTGTACATCAAAATGACTGGTCTGCTATAGTTGTTTCCTAGCTGTCATCTAGAATTTTATATTAGATGAGTATCATGGAAATACTTCATCTACTAGTTTGGGGCTGTGGATAGGATATAGAGAAGATCAAACTATGATCTGCATTTAGGAACCTAGGAATTAAACGCCTTTGTTATTGTTATTGTTGTTAAACTGGAATTAATGAATTAGCTGTAAGACCACATTATTAGTCTAGACAAAACTATGGCTGATGCATTGTAGGACTGCTAAAGACCTAAATGAAAAGAGAATTTTCCATTCCTGAGAAAACATTTACTGACCAACCAGTATCCCAACAGAGGATACATATGGCTGGAAGAAATGGGTGATAGAGATCTCTTGAAGAGGAGAGATTTACTAATCATAGTATCATAAGGGAATGAGAGGCAGAGTAGTGGAGAGTCCTAAAACTACCCAGAAGATGAAGGGCCATATGAATTAGAGAAGTGACCTCTGGTGGAAAGTAGCAAAGAGCTAGCAAGTAGAGAACAAGTAAAATAAAGAGTAAAATGAAGCCATTGAAAATAGGAAAGTTCTGCAATATTGTGTGCCAGACTTGCTCATAAATATGAGTTTCCAGATCATTTGTCTTCCTGTGTTTATAACATTCTGCAATGGTGCTCTTGTCATATTGTTCCATGTTTTTAATGCCCCATGCCCAACCCATAGACATGTTTACTCTTAAATTGAACTTATGTATATTAATGAAAGAATAAATTCCAGGTTAATGAGAGGATGTTGTTTGGTTAGTTTTATAAATATTAAATTCCAATGATTTTTTTGGCTTTCGTTTAAGTGTATTTTCCTTATGACTAGTACAAGTAAGCATATCATGGAACCTGTAAGATGTGGTTGAGAGAGCATGCTGGCCCACAAATTACCTAGAAGAATTTCTTAGATAGGCATTGTCTCATCTCTTGCATCCCCAGACTTTGCACAGTGCCTGAGACAGAGTAGGTACTTAATAAATGTTTATTGACTTTAATGCTTTTGGATAGTCCAGTGATGAGAAAAAACAGATTTAAGATTTTATTATATTTATATTTATTATATGTTATATTTCATATTATATAAAATATAAAATGAATAATATATAATGTATTATATATTATATTTAAGATTAAAATTTCAATTATTAAAAAGCAATTGTGAATTCCTACAGAAATAAAAAACCAGGCTATTCCATTTTTATTTAAAATCATTATAATCTTTAAGTATTTTAAAATATATTTGCATGCTTTTAAATTACTAAGTAATATTACATATATACACACTAATATATACATATCTTTATACATGCACACAAATATACTTTATATATCCATATTTTGGAGACACATATAAGTCATTTTGAACTGATGCTCTCAGATACAAGGACAAATTTCCCAAATTATGATCTGGATATTCTTTCATTTAATTAATATGCATTCATTCTCAGCAGACATTAATCCCTTACAATGTACAAAGTGCTATTAGGCATTGAGGAAGATAAAAAGAAATAGGCCAATTGGTCTCCCTCCAGACTCACTAGGAACTTACACATTTACTGTCTAGTTGAACATTATAGAAGTAACCAACAATTTTTCCCCCTGAGGAGCAAAAAGTATCTTTTGTTCAAGGATAACAGTAGCTCATGTTTTTATAGCATGTTTCCATTTAATAATAGCTCAAATTTATATCAGAGGGTATCCTAAAGTGTTAGTATAGTTTTAAGCTATTAAAGCTGTATATCTTTTTGTTACTTGCGCCTCACAATAACCTTGTGAAATCATTGCTATTTTATCTCTCATTTTATAGATGTGGAAAACTAAAGGTGAGAGAGATTAAGTTAAGTGACTGACCCATTGTCACATAACTGGTAAGTGGCCTTACTGATTTAAGTCCTATAGCCACTAAGTCAATTTGTATTTCTTGTTTATAAATATCCTATGTACTTTCCATTATACTAGATTTCCTCTCTTATAATGCAGAGAGTACTAACTAATGATGCTGGAGAATAGCCTTGCTTGGCACTCTTCCTCAGCTCTCATAAGGCATGTATCCATGGTGTTTGCAGACACATAGATCCAAACAGAGCACAGTATCAGTGATCAAGAGCTGGAAGAGACTTTAAAGACTGGCCAATCCAATCCTCTAATTTACACATGAGGAAACTGGAATCCAGGGGACTTAAGGAACATTGTGCCCGAAGTCACACAATGTCAGAATAAGCAAGAGAGGCAGGATCTGAACCCTGTTCCTGTTATGCCAGTCGGTGTTCTTTCCAGTGTACCATAGTTCCTTCTGTAGCTACTTCTGAAAATTTCAGGCATCAACTTCTTCATGAAGCCTTTTTTCATTCCTTCCACTACTAATGTCTTCCAGTTAATTAATCCATCAGAATTTATTAAATCCCTACTATGTTTCTGGCATTGTACTAAGTACTTCCCTCCCAAAGCATCTTCCATTTAATCACATTGTATAAATAAAACCAATTTGCATGAGAGATATATCTATTAATTCTATATTTATACTGTTTATATTTTATTTAATTTGTTTGTGGAATAAAATAAGCAATTCCACAGCAAGTATAATAAAAAGATGATTGTACATTAAACTTCAAATCTATCATGTATAACTTGCTATTCCTTTAAAATATATAAGGTTATCATATACATTTCTTTTTTCCCCCTCTTTGCGCTTCTCAACCCTAAAGCTGGCTTCCATTAGACACAAATATATGTATGTATACCCACATATATTTCAAACACATATAATCATTCTATATATATATATATTTCTATTTACCATTTACCCCCCCTCAGGATGCTGACTGTATCTTCCTTCAGATGTCCTTTGTAGTTAATTGGGATATTTACTATAGTCAAAATGATAATCACTCAAAATTGTTCTTAAAACAATATTGCTGTCACTGCATCCAATGGTATCTTGTTCTATTCATTTCTGTCTGTATCTAATTACATAGATCTAGTTAGCTAGCTAACTGTACTGAATGCATTTTTATATCAACTTGTTTTCTCTTCCATTAGAATGGGAGCTCATTGTGGGAATGGGATTGTTTCATACTGTGAATTCATAACCCCAGTGCTTATCATGGTATAGCCACAGATCTAACATGCAATAGCCACTTAAGGAATATTTATCAATTCATTGATGAAATAGTCTCTCTTCCCTTTTTCTTTTCTGGAGATCCTGCCTGTACTATGTTCTCTACCCCTTGTTATTAATTCTGAAGACCTTTTTTTTCCTCCCTGTGCCATTGAGAAAATTATATCTAGCAACTTCCAGTTGGTGTAAATAACTTGAAGGTTTTTTTTTCTTTCTTCATAAAATCCCACTGTGACAATCTCTGGTACAAAAAAAAATGTCAGTTCCATTGTAAGCAATTTGATCCCAAAGATTCAAAACAGATTACTTGATTTTCCTTTGACCTTTCCTCTAGTTCCTCTATTTTTTAAAATTTTGAGGACTGGCACATGCCAACTTATCATTACTTCTCAGTGGGTTAGCATGCATCTACTGAAAGATGTGTAGGAGGAAACATAAGGGTTGGCTTATGTTTCTTTAAAAATTTGGCAAGATAAAGATCGATAAATGTCCTTTTTTACTTAAGACACTAAATCTGAAAATAAAAGGTTTTCCTTTCCATCAAAAGGTGATTAAATAAAAAGTGTCAATACTATGATGAGAATCTGTTGAAAAGGATTAGATGGAGATGAATATTTCCCCTGTATTCTTTCACAAAAGTCAGGTCTTTGATCCAGTGATCAGGGAATGAAACTTACCACCCCAGAGTGGGGTGCCAAAAGAACGACATTGAGTAGTCATCAAAATAATGCATCTGAACATCATTGAACCTTGGTTTTCTAGACAAGAATTTGGGTAGAAGTTGTTATATTGAAGACATTCTTGAGTGTAGCTGGAACTAGTTTATGATGAATGGGATTTGCCAGGGTTCTAACATCCAGACAATGTTTCTTCCCCCAGTATAGTGTGCTGGAAATTCTTCTTACTCTATTATCGTGTTATAGAGACTTTTCTCCCTCTTTATCCAATCTTTGATTGAAGTGTTCCCCAACCAAGAGTCCCTCCCCTCTTCCAATGTCCACCTTCCTTGATAGTTGTGACTATATCATGATGGACTTTTCACATTCTTCCTTCTTCTGAATCACTGAATTTGCCCAATATACAAGAATTTCCAGTTTGGGCTCTGCTAAAGAGCCCATGATGTGTATGATATGATGTGTAGATTATATTGTGCCACAATTGAGAAAAATCTATGTAGGAAGACTTTTGTCTTTAAAGTGACATTTAATCAAAGATAAGGTTGGCAAGCGGGGAAGTAGTAGATTAAATTGAAAACATTATGTTTGGAAACAAAGAAGTATAGGTGGAAAACTGATGAGAGCCGCTTACTGAGAAAGTATGAAGGGAACATTTTGATTTATGAAATAACATGTAGACTATGACAGTTAGAAGGGAGTTTAATGAACTTTACTCACCCTCCCCAGTCATATACAGATACCATGACAATGCAGTGAACCTTGCAGGGTGCCAACCTTTACAAAGTAGAAAACCTGGCCAGGAGGCTTTCTAGATTCCCTGCTTGAATATTTCCAGTGATAGGAAGCTCACTACTTCTCAATGCATTCTTTTCCAATTATGAGAACTTTCTTCTTTATGTTCAACTGAAAATTGCCTCACTGTAATTTGCAAATATTATGGTGACATCAAATAAATCTGATTATTCTCCCAAGTGAAAGTCCTCTGAATATTTGAAGATAGCTTCTATATTGCCCCCACCTTTTTTGTAGATGAGATATTCCTAATTACTGAGAGGATGTTACCATCCTCTTAATAGTTTTTGAACTTATGTACCAAGAGTTTTTACTTATGTCCTTTATCAAAGCAATAACCAAAAAAAAAAAATCATTCCTTTTGATTTAAGAGCAATCCTTCTTTCTCCATTAAAAAGGTAATAGTTACATTCTTTTATTCCAGGGGTTCAAAATTTTTGTTGCATTGTGGCCCCCTTTTACCCTCTAGTAAAGTCTGGATTACTAGGGAAATAAAATGTATCAAATATTGAAAATAAAAAGCATTACATTACAAAAGGAAACAATTGTATTGAAATACATTTATCAATATATTTAAAGAACAAATTCATGTACATCAGGTTCAGGAGTCTTGTTTTAATGTACCCCATTCAGGATTAATATTTCTAGCTCAGGTAATAATAGCCTACTGAGTTTATATTTTTGATATTAAAATCAATCAATCATTCAATCAAAGTAATATCATGGTCAAAAGACCAGTAGGCCTGCCTATAGAGAGCATGAGTAAATTCATAATGCAAATTAGGAATTACTTAAGAAGAACAAAAGAAAAGAGTTATCAAAAATATGATTAGAAAAAAAAGATGAGCTGGTCATAGTGAGAGGGAGAGAAAAAAAAGGACAGCTGTCAGGCTAGAACTGATAGCTGCACACTTTCAAAAGATTTAAAGAATGGAATTTCTTAGGGGATTATCTAATGTGCCAGCAGGCAGAAATTCTTGACTGTACCACCGACTTTCTGATCATAGGCAAAATATTTTGAAGATCTCCCTAGATCAATATCTCCATGGATTCATGTAAAATATACCACTGGATTCACAAGATAAGAAAGAATCCTAATCAAAAGCAATGTGTAGGTGCCAGTTTGCAAGTGATATAGATAATGCTCCAAATTGAACATAGCACAAATTAGTCTAGGTTCTTTGAATTAAAAAAAAAAATATTGAATATTGGCCTTAACTCCTGACCTTTATTGGATACATCTCATCTTTGGACTTTCCTATTCACTTGGGTTATGGTTAAAGTTTCCAAAAAAGAAGATAAAGAAAATTTGATCTAAAGTTGAAGGGAATGTGAGATGTCATATATTCTTTTTAATAAGTTATTTATTTATTTTAAATATACTTGGTTTTATGAATCACATTGGGAGAAGAAAATTAGAACAAAAGAGAAAAATAGTGGAAGGGAGCAAAAAACAAAAAAAGAAGTGAACATAGCATGTGTTGATTTACACTCAGTCTCCTTGTTCTCTTTCTGGATGCAGATGGCATTTTCTATACAAAGTTTATTGGGATTGCCTTGGATCACTGCACCACTGAGAAGAACCAAGTCTTTCACAGCTGATCATCACACATTCTTGGTTTTATCTTATACAATGTATTCTTGGTTCTGCTTGTTTCTCTCAGAATCAGTTCATGTAAATCCTTCCAGGCCTTTCTAAAACCATCTTGTTCATCATTTTTACATAATGATACTATTCCATTACCTTCGTACACCACAACTTTTTCAGCCATTCCCCAATTGATGACCATCTACTCATTTTCCAATTTTTTGCTACCACAAAAAGAGCTGCTAGGAACATGTTTGCACATATGCTTTCTTTCCCTCCTTTTAATATTTCCTTGGGATACAAACCCAGTAGTGGTGTTGCTGGCTCAAAGGGTATGCACAGTTTTATAGCCCTTTGGGAATAATTCCAAATTATTTTCCAGAAAGGTTGAGTCATTTTACAACTCTACTAATAATGTATTAGTATCCTAGTTTTCCCACATCCCCTCCAAAATGTATCATTATGTTTTCTGTCATCTTAGCCAATCTAAGAAGTGTGAGGTGGTACTTTAGAATGCTTTAATTTCCATTTCTCTAATCAGTATTTAGGGAATTTTTCATATGACCATAGATGGTTTTAATTTCATCATCTGAAATTATCTGTTCATATTCTTTGACCATTTATTAATTAGGAAATGACTTGTATTATAAATTTGACAAAATTCTTTATATATTTTAGAAATGAGAACTTTATCAGAAACACTGGCTATAAAGATTTTTCCCAGTTTTGTAGTTCCCTTTTAATTTTGATTCTGTTGGTTCTGTTTGTGCAAAAACTTTTTAATGTAATCAAAGTAATCAATTTTGCCTTTCATAATGATCTCTACTTCTTTGATCATAAATTCCTCCTTTCTTAAAATATCTGTTAGGTAAATTATCCCTTGTTCTAATTTGTTTATGGTATCACTCTTTATGTACAAATCATGTACCCATTTTGACCTTATTTTGGTATGGGGTATGAGATGTAGGTCTATGCTATGTTTCTGACATATTATTTTCTAATTTTCCCAACAATTTTTTGAAATAGTGAATTCTTATTCTAGACACTAGAGTTTTGGGATTTATCAAATACTAGATTACTATGGTCATTGGTTATTGTGTCATGTGTATCTAATCTATTCCACTGATCCACCACTCTATTTCTTAGCCAGTAATAATTGGTTTTGATAGCTGCTGCTTTGTAATATAGTTTTACCTCTAGTCCTGCTAAGCCACCATCCTTTGTATTTTTTTATTAATTCACTTGATATTCTTGACCTTTTATTCTTCTAGATGAATTTTGTTATTATTTTTCTAGTTCCATAAAATAATTTTTTGACAGTTTGATTGGTATGGCACTGAAAAGGTGGATCAATTTAGGCAGAATCATCATTTTTATTATATTAGCTCAGCCTACTCATGAGCAATTGATACTTTTCCATTTGTTTACTTCTGACTTATTTGTGTGAGAAGTGTTTTGTCATTGTGTTCCTATAATTCAAATAATTAGTTCAAATAATATAAAAAGAAGTAGACACCCAAATATTTTATTTTGTCTGCAGTTACTTTAAATGGAATTTCTCTTTGTATCTCTTACTATTGGACTTTGTCAGTAACATATAGAAATGCTAATGATTTGTGTGGGAAGATGTACTATATTCCAATGGCTTCATTTAATACCTAGGAAACTGAGGTGTAATGTCAACTATGTAGTAAGCTTGACAGTCAAGTTTTACATCTAGGTCCTATGATTCCAGAGCTTGTATTCATTATAATGCTGTGATGAATATAGTATGTCATACAATATACTCTATAGATCTAACATATTTATAAATCAAAAAGCTTTAACAAGTGGTAAATATAAGGGCAATTCTATGATGCAGTGGGTAGAGTGCAGGGCTTAAATTCAGGAAGACACATCTTCATGAATTTAAATCTGAGCTCAGCATTTGTTATGTGACTCTGGGCAAGTCACTTTACCCTATTTGCCTCAGTTTTCTCTTCTGTAAAATTAGCTGGAGAAGGAAATGATAGGCTACTCCAATATCTTTGCCAAGAAAACCCATATGCTAGTCATAATGATATGACTAAAATGACTTAATGTTAGAGAATTTTCAGTACTTTTAAAAGTATTTTTTAGGACAGCTTAAAGTTGAGATGCTCTTATATTTATCTGATTAAATGACCTCATTATTAAATGTTTGACAATTTTGGAGGAAATACAGGAACTGACTGATGTCGAGGGAGTTTTTTCATTATTAAAAGGTATCAAGTTTGATTTGTGGTTCAGTTTTTCATCTAGAAGCAAAATGGCAGCCAATAACATTTTCAAAGTGGGCCGAACTCTGATAATATTTCATGGGTTTCAATGATATCAAAAGCAGAGAGAAAAATGTCTCAGTCTGCTATCTTAAAACAAAATAGATACACCCCCTAATACACCTGAGGAATTCACATTAGTTTGACACCTTTAATCAAGCTCTTTCCTGTATGAAGTCTTTTGAATAAAGATCTCCAGGTACAACATCCTTAGGCTTATGATACTTAGTTATAGCATTCTGTCCTTTTTAAAAAATATATATATATAAAGCTAAAATAAAATTGAATAGGAATTTAAAAAAAACTTACCTTCTATATCTTTTGGAATTTAAGGCTCTCATGGATCATAGCTTTCACATTCTCTCTGCATTTCAAAATCTTGAAAGATTTCAGGGAGCATTATGAATAGGAGCTAAGAAACCTATAACTACAGAAAAAGATGATTTGTGTGTCTCTCTCTGTTTGTTTAATTAATAGAGGCTTTAAATCAGGATCCTAAAGGATGAGGGTGAATAATGGATAGATCTCAAAGATAGGTAGAAGGATTCTTGTGTTTGCCATGGGAAAAGCCCAATCAATTCTGCTTACACAGGCACATTACAGGAGCCTGCAGAATATTTTGTAGCTTGAAAGGACTAAGTCAGTTATAGATGCTGTTGCTTTGAGCAGCTGATTCAAAGAAGGGTTGGAAGGGTTTACCTTTGAGATTGCAATAGAATATTGTCTTTGAAGAATATGACTTCATTCAATACAACCAATTGTATTCAATAACAACTAATATAACCTCCCCAATTCATCTTAAAGCAGAATTTGGACTGCAAGTTTCTTTACCAGACTGTTAGGAGAAGGAATTCCAGTTCCTTTTCTCACTCTTTATCCCTACCCAAATTTTGGGAATTTTCTACTGGAGAGGAGAAGGTGTCCTCTATAGTTTGATGGAGAGATTAATAGCAGCTTTAAGATCATCTCTTAAAAATATAGAGAATGGGGTTATAGCAAAAAAAAAAAAATAAGTTTTCCTGGGATCCAAAGGGTTTTAAATGATGGTAATAACTAGATATGCTCTATTTGCATATTACTTCATAATTGTCAGCATCTTCACATAAGATCATATTAAGCAGTCAGTTAAGTACTTTATTGGGTCCTTACAATGTATTCCACATTGTGCAAATGTAGGAAAGAAAGGCAAAATAGTCCTTCCCTTTAAGGAGGTTCCATTCTAATGGGGAAGACAACATATAAACACCCTAGAATTATAAAGCCAGCACTGGAAGAGACCTCAGAGGCTATGTGGTCCAAGACTCTCATTTTTATAGTTCAAGAAATTAAAAGTTGAGCAAATGAAAGATTTGCCCAATGTGACACAGCTTGTAAGCATGAATCCCAGTACTCTATGGCCAGAGCTCATTTTTTTCTTGAAAACATTCTGCTAGATAGGTGGCTCTGGGTGTGAGTATTTCCATTTGGTAGTTCAGTAAAAGATCTCAGGAGTGGAGGGGGCCTGTGAGGGACTCCCATGGCTAACCCACCTGATGCTGCTGCTCCAAAAAGAGAGGGCATCTCTCTTCCTGCCTGGCAGGGAGATAGAGTGGGCAGCAGAGAGGGCATGGAGCACCTAATGGAGGAGGCTGACATTGTGGCCCTGAGAGCTCCTTGAGGGCCAGCAGGAAAGGTCTAATACCCTCTGAGTTGTTTTTTTTTTTTTTGTTTTGTTTTGTTTTTTGGCCAGGTCAGCAGTCTCTGTTCCTCTCCAGCTCTGACCAAGTCACGTCCCTGCTAGAATATGCCAATTTTGTCTAGAACCCTGAACATCAGTGCTGCTGAAGAGGTTTACTGTTTGCAGGTTTGTGCATGTCAGCAGGTGGGTAGAGGCAGGAGGTGATTGGCCCAAGAGAGAAAAGGAATCTTGATGGGCTACAAAAGCCTAAGAGAAGATATATTTGTATTTTGTGTGTATTCCATGAAGTCAGGATCCCTTGTCTTATCGAAACCCTATGTTTGCCTCAGTGACTAAATGGTGGATGAATGAAGAGTTCTAATGGGATTATAAAGTTTGTGCTGGAGAAGCTCTTGAAGGCCACTTATTCCATTCCTTCTTGATTTTCTAAGTGAATAAACTGAGTTCAAAACAGTTTTAATAATTTGACCAAGTCATGGAGATGCTAGAGGTGGGGTGTCCAGAGTCAGTCATCTGACCTCAAAGGCAGTGGGCGTTCTAGCCTGCCATGCTCCCTCTCCTGGTTCTGTTATAAACGTTCACTAGCTGTGTGACCGTGGCCAAGTGGTTTCCCTCGGTGATCCTGTTTTCTCATCCCCAAAACAAAGTTGTAGAAGTAGGGGTGAGAAGGTTTAAGTTCAATGATCCTTTTAGGGTTTGGGGCCCAAGGCTCCTCTTCCTGTGCTTCGAGGTCTCGTTGTTAAGTCTGCGAAGGAGAACTCAAAGGGGTTGCCTTAAGAGGGGGACCACTGCGTGTAGGTGTGTGAAGGAGTCCACGCTCCACAGCGCTGAACTGCTCGATCCAAAGTGGGAAGACGAGGCACCCGCAGCAGGGCGAGCTGGGAAGCGGTGCGAGTGCACTGCAAGCTCTCTGAATCGGTTCGGGGCTCCCGGCTCCCAGTCCGTCTCCTGGCTGCTGGCACACGGCGTTCCTCCCCTTCCCCCACCTCCCCGACACCCCTGAGTCACTCCGTCTAGGGCGATTTCTTCGGGGGCTCTCTGCTTTGCATCGCTACCTTCTTCTCGCAGCCTCCGCTCGCTCTTCTCTTGCCGGGGCACGGAGGAGCGAGGTGCCGAGGCAGGGGAGGGGAGATGTCCTGGACGCCACCTGGCCCCAGCCCCTGACTGGGAGCGTCGGCGCGCGCCGGGGGCCCGCGGAGCCGAGCGCGGGGGAGGTGGCCGGAGCTACGGGAGGGAGCGCACCGCCCCGCCAGCCCCGGGTCCCAGCCTCGCAGCCTCAGTGACAGAAGCGCGGCGGCCGGCTCGGGAGGAGGCGGCACCGCGGGCTGGACCGCTTCTGGGCAGCCGCCTGCCCGAGAGCAGCCAGGGCGACGGCGAGCGAGGGACGGGGGCACACCCGGAGAGCGCGGCGCCCGCCCCAGAGACCCCTTCGCCGGCTGCCGCCGCCTCCGCTCTCAAGCTTCTCGCGGCCGCTGAGCCAGTGGGCGGAGGGGTGCTTGTGCCCGGGCACCGGGCGGCCGCCGCTCCCTCATGGCGGGGCCAGGGGGCAGGGGAGCAGCATCTCGGAGGATGAAGGGCTCGCTGGGCGCCAGACGGGACAAGCTGCCGGGGACTCCCAAGCCGCCTCAGCCCCGGCACGGTAAGCTGGGGGCCCGGAAGGAGGGGGAGTCCTGGGGCGGCGGGGCTCCTTGTGCCCCGCACTCCTTACATGCTCCCAACATCTCAGAGTGGAGGGGGCGTGCAGGGCGCTCCCGTGGCGGGCACCACCCGGCTCTGCTGCCCCATGAGGAAGACAGGACGACTG
Organism: Sarcophilus harrisii; assembly: GCF_902635505.1. NCBI lineage: Eukaryota > Metazoa > Chordata > Mammalia > Dasyuromorphia > Dasyuridae > Sarcophilus > Sarcophilus harrisii. Next base: position 259,385,075 of record NC_045430.1, on the reverse strand, counting down.
GCTGCCTGGCAGGGGGGGTAGAGTGGGCGCCCGAGAGGGCATGGAGCGCCTAACGGGGGAGGCTGAAGCGGTGGCCCTCGGAGCTCCGCGAGGAGCAGCTCGGGTCCCGAGTTGGGATCCCTTGCCAGGGCAGCGGCCTCAGCTCCTGTCCAGCTCTGACCAAGTCACATCCTCGCGCCCCTTGGCTCCCTTTGGAGCCCGGGAGCCCCTGCAAGTTGCAGTGAGTGCAGAACAGCCCATTAGCCCCCACCTCTGCATCTCCATCTCCACCTCTCTGTCTCTGTGTCTCTTTCTGTCTCTGTCTCTTTCTGTCTCTGTCTCTTTTTCTCTGTCTCTCTGCCTGTGTCTCTCTGTCTCTATGTCTCTCTGTCTCTCCTCTTTGTCTTTGTCTCTGTCTCTCTGTGTCTCTGTCTCTCTCTGTGTCTCTGTCTCTCTGTGTGTGTCTCTCTGTCTCTCTTTGTCTCTCTCTGACTCTCTGTCTCTCTCTCTCTGTCTCTCTCTGACTCTGTCTCTCTGTGTCTCTGTTTCTCTCTGTGTCTCTGTCTCTGTGTGTGTCTCTCTTTGTCTGTCTCTCTCTCTGACTCTCTGTCTCTCTCTCTCTCTCTCCGCTCCTTCCTTTCTTCCCCACCTCTGTCAGAACAACAACAAAAAAGTCACTTGTCCTTCTCAGTGCTTTCGCATTCGAGGTCGGGGCAGCGGGCGAATGGTCGGGCCGGTGACTGCTTGGGTCCAGTTAGGAATCAACCGGCAGCTTTCTCTCCACATGATTCTTAATTACTTTCAGCTAAACCCACCAGGTTGCGCTGCTGGCTTCACGACACCTTGCTTCTCAAGGAACGATTTGAAAGCGGATTCGAATAGGCGTTAGAGTCGCCAATATTTCCCCTTCTCTCCATAAGAAAAGGCGGTTTTCCTCTTATCTGTAGTACAGAACCATCAGGCACATGTGTGTCCTTGGAGCTAGAGCTTAGAAATGACAGCGTGTGTCTGGGTTAATGTTTCAGATTTCATTTAGTTAATTGAAAATTTCTGGTTGCCTGGGGTTTTTGAACCTGTGATTCTAAGCAGCAAGCCTGACTTGGGACAGCATTCACGTGCCCTGGATGGAAAGGAACCTTCCGTTGGAATAATCAATGAATCCTTTATTGACCCAGAATTCCTTTTCCAGGACATTTTCTGGGGTTCTTCTGGGGGCAAATAAGTGAACCTTTTTCACTTAGTTGTCTGATGCTGGGTCAACTACTCCTCTACCAAGTTACTATACATTTTTCTCTGTTTCTTTCCTTGCAATATCAAGGGAAGGTTATCTCTCCTGGGCTTTCATGCCATCTTTTGTCCTGTATTGCTTAGTTCAGTTCTTTTAACTCTAGTAACCTTAACTTGAATATAAATATACCTCATGGAACTGGGGTTTCCTTAGCATGCATGGGTAATTCAAATTCTAGCAAATCCCAAACCTTTTATGTTGTGGAGCATGATTTCTGGGGGCTGACTCTTTTCCCTGGTACAGTGCCTTTGGCAGTTAAATGAAATCTATGATACTTTTCTCAGGATAATGTTCAAAAAATCATAAAATAAAATGCATAGGATTACAAAGAAAATTGATTAGATTGAAATAATGATATAATTGCTTTTCTCTTATACAATTTTATGAGTCCCCACCCATGAAGTCTGTTGGCTGAATATCAACCTCCAGGTTAAGAATTCCTGTCCTAGAGACTCAATGGGAGATTTAGCAAATTGCATTAGCCAGAAACTTCATTTGAACCCCATCAGTCAAAAAGTATTTATTAAGTGCCTATTATGTGCCCAATCCCATGGTAGACACAGAGGATACAAAATAAGGCTAAAACAGCTTCTGCCATAATCTGATGCAAGAGACAACATGTAAATACATATGTACAAACAAACCGTATATGGAAGAAAGGGTAAATAATCAACTGAAAGAAAGCACTAGAATTAAAGGAGCTAGAAAAGGACTTCTTGTAGAATTAGGATTTCAGCTGGAACTTGAAAGAAGCTAGGGAAATTAGGAGGTACAGGTGAGGAAAGAGAGCATTTCAGAGAGCCAATAAACTTGGCTGCATATAGCAAATATAGACTGCCTAAAATGTTATAAATAAAGGTGTTTGATTTCAGATCTAGTTTAAAAAACTATCTTGAACACTCCATTAACTAATATTTATTGCTCACCTACTATGTACTAGGCACTGGCCTAGATATTGGAGATATGAAGAAATTAAAACTTTGTCCTTAAGGAGTTTACTCTGAGAATTTGATTTGGAGGGATGAGTATGCAGCTTGATTTGTGGTATATTATTGAGTATTTCTTTTCCACTTCATTATTTTAAATATCTATGCATGTGTGTATGGATACTCCCTACATAGTAAGTAATAAATGTTTGTTGATTCACTACACAAATGGATGTTGTAATCCCTTTACATTTTCATGTATAAACTTTGATGATCTGTTGGGGCTGAAAGAAATCACTTGGTGATTTAATCTTGTAACCATTATTTTCGAACTGAGGTAGGCTGGTCCTCCAGTTGTATGTCCAACTAACATAACTTTAAAGAACTAGTATAAGATATTAAGAATGAGGGATTCACAGCATTTGAAGGTTAGTACAAGGGGCATGTCACTGAGAGAATCGATCTGAAAGGATTTTTTAATATTGAAGATGGTAGTAATTACTGGAATTTTGAATGGAAAAAAATGAGCCTTTTTTCACTTGTATTATTCTGAGTTTGTGAGTTCATTAGGAAGAAATTCCCTCTACCAATGCAGATTACCATCTCTTCTAAGTCATAGTTGTGTGGGACATTAAAAAGTTAAGTGTCTTGCCTATGGCCCCATAATCTGCATGTGTTGACAGCAGGATTTGAAACTCTATTATTCTGATTCAAATATCTGTCATCTTATTTATTGCTCTGCATCAGACCTCAAGAGCAAACTATTAGAATATCATCTAGGCACATTGTATTAGGAAGTGGGAAACATGGATTTTAGTCTGGGCCTAGGCTTGGAGAAATCACCCAAGTCTCAGTTTCTTGATATGTAAGATTATACTAAAACATTCTATCTCACAACCCTTTTAATTTCCCTGGTCTTCTTTAAATAGCAGCTCAAATTCTGTCTTTTGCAAGAGGCCTTTCATAGGTTCTCTACCTAATAGTGCCTTCTCTGAGATTCCCTTCTATCTGTATATATCTTGTACAAACCTAATATATTTACATGTTCCCTCCCCCATTAGGATATGAGCTTATTGAAAGTTGGAACTATTTTTGCCTTTCTTCCTATCTCCAGAATTTAACAGTGTCTACCACAGAGAAAACATATGGTAGATAATTTTTGATTGATTGATTATTTGATTTCTACCTTACATGTTTCTCTTGAGCATCAAATCAGGTAATCTCTGTGTATATTATGGATAGAAACGACTAATTATTTGCTTCTTGTTATTCAATAGTTCATCTATGTATGATGGTCTATATTAGTAGACTCTGCCTATCTGTATGTTGTTCTTCAATTGTTTTTTAGTTGTGTCTAACTGCTCTTGATCCCCATTTGGTTGGTTTTTTTTTTTGGCAGAAATACTAGAGTGGTTTTTCCATTGCCCTCTTCAGCTCATTTTACAGATGAGGAAACTGAGGCAAACAGGATAGTGAATTGCCCAGGGTCACACAATTAATAAATGACTGTGGTTAGATTTGAAGTTAGTAAGAGGCATCTTCCTGATTTCAAGCCATTTCTCTGCTGCCCCATCTATCGCCTTAATCATTGCTAATGCTCATATAATATTATTTAATTGTGCGCTTTAGCTTGTGATGTACAAATTATGATCTCAAGTCTGTGCAATAGATTTATATGCTAGTGTATATGCTAGTGTAGTGGCCCTAACAATTTGTGTGGACTTTACCCACTTCAGCCAGGTTCTAATTAATGCTCATTGCTTAGCAGGATACAGGATTTCCATTAAGAGCAACTCTTAGTTTTGTTTCTTGCTTCCTTTTTTATTTTCCACAGTATTTTCAAAACAATTACTCCCCCTGCTGTGATTTGCTATTTACAAGGTGAAGTAAAAGTTCAGTAATGAAGAATGTATGCTGTGCAAGGAAGAATAATGTTTGTTCTACAATGACATCTCCAGTATGATGATTCAAATATAAATGGAGCTTGTTTTCTCCCTAAAATTTAATTAAGTTGTACATTTTGGGGCATATATATGTATATATTATATATGTACATAATATATGCATATGCATACATATATAATAAGAGCTTTCAATCATATACAATTATAACATATAAGTATATGCACATATGTACACATATATGTATGTACATATGTGATAGCATGTATATATATTTATGTATGCATGTATATGCATGTGTGTATATATATATATATATATATATACACACATTTGTAGAACATGGGTAACTAAAAATGATACTTTATTATAATTCCCAGTTTCTCATCTCCTGAGTAAAACTTTGGATTTTTGAAATGTTATCCATTTTTACAAGTTATAAATTGATATTAAACAAAACATACATATGCATTTTCAGCTTAGAATTTAGGACAAGAAAGACAATTAGAAAATATTTTCCTAATGTTACATGTACTCAAAATTATGATTGCTTTAAAGATAACATTTTTAAATTGTAGTTTTCTGTATGTATGTGGTATTTTCAAATAAAATTTGGAGAAGTCTGTTGGGAAATGAATACTTTTCATATCACAGATGGTGGGGGAGATGGGGAGAAGCTTTTACAAATGGGACCTCTTTGAGGAGTTAGACATTGAACCATTTGTCCTCTTATTTTCATAAGGAGCTCATTAGAGTCTTGACACAAAAGTATATCTTAAAATCCCAACAGACCCAGAGTTATTGCCTTTTGTCTTCCCCTTTATTTTTTTGGTGGGGGGAGTTCATTCTATTTGCTGTTTGAACTTGCCCATTTAAAATAGAACATAAATCTTCATCTTCTTCCTTGATATGGCTGAATTATTTTCCTTAAATATTTTCCCACTGGCAAAGATCCATTTTCAAACACATGGGCACTTATTAATGACCCACACATTGTAATATCAACTTGCCTAGAAGGTTTTGTTTTCATAGTACATAATATGGTTGGAATAGCACTCTGTTTTGTAGCAATCTACAGCCAGCTTGGCTGGCAAGCTCTATTTTAAATCTATGTTAATGAATTTACTTTCCTAATAGTCTATAGGCTTCATGAAGACAGAGACATTCTCTTGAATCTTGCATAATACTTCACATATCATCAATAGCATTTTTTAAAATATCTCTAGAACTTAGCATAGTACCCAGAACTTAGGAAGAGCTTAATAAATGTTAGTTGATCGATTTATTAATTTGAATCTGATCAGGATACAGATTGTTTTGTGGTGATTAACTTTTAAACATAGTTTACTGTCTCTAGAAGACAGACTTCTTTTCTTAATGGGTCATCACTTGCTTTGCCCACTGCTTTATTGTTTAAATTTCAAATTAGATTAGAATTATATAAGTGAAGCTCCATCTCATTTGGTTTGGCTTTATGGAATAAAAAAATGAAATCTTTGAAATAGAATTTCAAATCTTGTCTATATCTTGCCCCATCTAGATATTGTAGTTTTGAATGAACTACCATTTGGTAAGCATCTGTAATTTAAAATAACTCAAGAGTCTGAAAATCAAGATGGATGATTGTACTGAATTTCCCAACAAGAGCTCTCAGAGTAAGGGTTTGACTAAATAAAAATTCATGAAAAAAATCAAGCGAGCAGTTGTATATCCACTTCAGAAACTTTGAAAAGCATATGTAGAATTCATGGGAAGGATGGATTGCTTTAGTTTTATGGTCCATATTTATACTTTGAAGAACAAGTGTGGAGAATAATAAAAATTGCAGCACCACCAAAAATTTGCTATTAGGGAGAAAATTGTCCTTTTTATCTTCATGATATAGAAGATAAACCTTCTTTTAGTTGCTTGTTTTTCAAGAATATGTATGCATGTATGTATTATGTATGTGTGTGTGTTCTGCTTTTTTGACTTTGTGGTATCTTTAGGGCATAAGACTCTGCTTTTTCCTTCTTGGGTGATCTGAAACAAATTATATACTCGCTTTGGATCACTGTTTCCACATTTGTTAAGATGAAGTGATTAGGCAGCATTGTCTCTAAGAGAACCTTCTTCCAGCTTTAGATTTAAGATTCTTCAGTTCTAAAATCTAAATGTGTTTATATGTTTGTATGTGTCTATGTATATCTATTGAATATGTGTTCTATAGGTATTGTGGACATCTAATCTATTTTATAGATGTATAAATGTGGAAATAGGGGCCTAGCAAGGTAAAATGATTTGCCTAAGTGTACACAAACAGTAAGTGTCAGGAGTCAGAAATGATCTCAGGAATTCAGAACCGGTGGTTTTTCTAGATAGGGATTCTAGTTTGCAAATTTATATTTTTAAGAGATCTTAAAGGATATCTAGTCAACCATTCTCATTTTATACTTAAGGAAACTGAGGCATATTGAGATCTAAGTGTCTTGCTTATGGTTGTATAGCCAGTATCAGAAAAGATTTGAAGCTAGACCTTTTCAATTTCAAACTTCATAGCTTTGATATTTACATATGGCTTGAACTGAAGAGAAATATTCATTATTTTACAGATGGAAGGAAATTAGCAATCATCTAATCCTACCTGTTAATCTCATATATTCAGAACTGAAACCTAAAGAGAGGAAGTGAATTGCCTATGATACTAGTGGCAGAGCCTGAGAATAGAAGCTTGGTGATTTTTCCATTGTTCCATATTTAGACATTTTTACAGTAAGAAATACTACATAATAGAATGAAAAAAGATAAGCAAGTGCTGAGAAACATCTTAGTTAACTGACAAGCTCAAGGAGTAGGTTTTTTTTTTTTTTTTTTGATTAAATGACCTTCCTGTTTAACTGAAGCTTTGTTTTTAAAAAATTCTGATCCTTGTTATTGGAAATCTTTCCAAAACTCTATTTTGGGGCCTTAATAATACAGTGAATACAATCAAACCTTCTTTGATAATTGGGGACCTTGCCATTCTTTAACGTCATTATTTTGGATTTTAGTGTTCAATAGACAAGGTAGATACTGCATTGTACTGGGAGAAAATTGAACTACATATATACCAGTCCAAATCTGGGTCTTAGTAAAGAAAGATTGATAGCAGATTGTTTTCTTGCCTTTAGCATCTTCAGGGATAAGAGAAAAGATGAAAGAATTCTGGTTAGAATTCTGGTTGCTTGAGATTCTATCCTTTGGAAAATGTATTTTAACATCTGGCTTTGGGATTTCTCTGATTTTGTCAGCTTCCCCCCCTTTCCTTGGACAATATGTTGAATCTGTAAATTCTTTATAAACCTACTGGGATAACTTTCCATTTGTCAAGATTGTAAAATAAGGTCAATGTTCAGTCTGTCTTCATCTATCTGTTCACAAATATATATCCATATTATATCACAAATAATGTTCTTGGGGAAATGAAAAGTGTTTTCAGAAGTTGAAGAAAGTATTTTTTTTTCCTTTTAAGATTTCCTTTGCCTTAGTTCCAAGCTAACAAACAGAGTGGAAGTGTGGTAAAATGGAGAGGGGTCTTGATTTGGAAACTGTTAAGTTCAAACTAGCTTCCTGGAGATCTTAGGATCAGCCAGAGTCAGGATAAGTAAAAGTCCTTGGTCTTTAGAGGGAGAAGTTAAAGAAGCAGGCAAACTGCTAGGAGTTTTGCCAAAGATCTGTTCTTGATTCTGAAGTCCAGAATCTTCACCTTTCTTCTTCTCATCCTGCCACCAAGTGAGACTCTGGCCTCTGTCACCCCACCCTCTAATCCTTAACCCCAAACATTGAACTAGCACCCATGGTGAGAAGGGCTATTTCCCCAAACATATGCTGAAAGAGTCATTGTCTTATATCTAATAGGTAGTTAGCCTTAAGTGCTTGGTTGTCTGATTCAAGCATAACCTTTTAAGAGTTTCAGTCCTTCACAGGAAACAAGAAGAGAAAGTTAGCTTTGTGATCCTATAGAAGTCACCTAATGTTTCTCAGCTTTCTCATCTGTAAATTGAGTGGATTGGACCTAGTGACCTCTAAGGTCTCTCTTTCTTTATATCTCTCTCTCTCTCTCTCTCTCTCTCTCTCTCTCTCTCTTTCTCTCTCTTTCTTTCTATTATTTTATGATTCTACACATTCACAAGGTACAGAAATGGAGAACATGATAAAAAGTTGACTTCAGAACTCTGTAGCTACTATATTGTAGCCTGAAGAAGAAAAAGTAGAAGCATAAAACTAGAATAATGGTGCTCAGATATATTAAGATTTTGATTAATAGAATCACTTATGCATTAAATTCATCAATGGGGACAATTTCTCTCTATTCAGAAGAGAAATAGTGGAAAGGAGCTTAATTTCTCAAAGTTTGTTTTTCCAACAATGAGGCATAAAATATAAACACAATGATAAAGTATGGAAGGAAAAAAAAGAGGGATGATAATAATATGAGATCACTGAAGATCGTGTTTCTTTTTTATTGGCAGAGCTATTGTGACTTCATCAGCATAGAGAGCTCTCCATGAGGAAGTCCCCTCTACCAGCACAGATCTGTACCTGTTCTGCAATTTACAGATTAAGAGAATTGGGGGGGAGAGGGTCTCTAACAGGTTAAGTAATTTAGAGTCAAAGAGCTTATATGTGTTGGGGGAAGACTTCAGATGCTATTTAGTTCCTTATATACCACAGCTTCTTATCTTCTCTCTAATCACCCTTGTTTATAAGAGAAGAGAGATCCTGAGGATATTTTTAATAAAACTGAAATTTGAAAATGACTTAGAAATATACTGTATGATCCAGAGAGAGAACTATTGAGACAGAATGTGTATTGAAGTCCAGTATTTTTATCTTTATGTTTTTGTTTGTTTTTTTTCCTTTTATTTCTCACAGTTTTCTTTTAGTATGATTTTTCTTGCATAACATAACAGATATGGAAATATGTTTAAAAGGATTGCACATATTTAACCTATAACAGATTGTTTGCTGTCTTGGGGAGGTAAGTGAGGGAAGAAGAAAAATTTGGAAAACAAAGTCTTACAAAAATGAATGATGAAAAGTATTTTTACATGTATTTGGAAAAATAAAATACTATTGGGAAAAAAGAAATATATTGCGTGGGAACTGAATTATATGCTCATGGTATAGTGGGAAAGGAAGTTAAATAAAGAAAGATTTGGGTGCTGACACTGACTTTGCTGATCACTGACTGTGAGAATCTGGGCAAATCCTTGAGCTTTATAGAAATATACTTTCCTGATTTGTAAGATGGAATCCATATCAGAATTCTAGAACTAAGAGGCTAGTTAGCCCAAACTCCTTATTTTAGAAATGAGGAAACTGAGGTCCAGATTGGTTAATGACTAACTTTGGGGTCAAAGGATAATATATCTAGAGGTAAAAGGGATCTCAGAGATAAATTAATTTTACCAGAGGGAAAATTGAGGCCCTAGAAGATTAAGTGACCTGTTTAGTATCTCATTATTAGAAAGAATGCTTCCGCAAGGGAGGTCTGTAAGAATGGCGTAGCAGGTGAAGTTTTGCACTGGAAGTCAGGGAGACTTCGTTTTGAAATCTATTTCATTTGTCTACTAAGCCTGTGATCTCAGCCAAGTCATTTAACCATTTAACCAAGTTTAACCAGAAATTTCTTAAACTGTGACTTGAGACCCCCAAATAGGATCTCATAACTGAATGTGGGAGTTGCAAATTAAGATTTATTATCAGTAAATGTTTGCTCTCTATACCTATTTTATATACCTCTATACCTGGGATCATGTAAAATTTCTTAGGCAAAAAGGAGTCTTGAGTGGAAAAAGTTTAAGAAGTCTTGACTAACTTATCTGAGTTTTACTTTCTTTATATGAAAAATAATACTATTATCTGTCTCAGTATCTGAGTATCTGTCTCATAGGGATTTTTGTGAAGATCAAATGAGATAATTTATGCAAATACAAATTTTAAAGTAAAAAAAAATCCAGTGGTGATGATAATAGCATAGCAATCAACTCACAAAAATTTACTATGTGTCTACTATGGTCCAGGCACTGTAGCAGGCCAGTTATGTTAATGTACTTCAAAAACTATAAAATGTTATCCATAGGTAATATCATCATTATAGTGTTGCAAATACATATTATTTTTATCTAAATGTGTACATAGTCTTCCCAATTATTATTTTTGTTTTACAAATAAATTCTTTTGATCTCTTTTGTTATATTGCGTAAATTCTCCTTGTATCCCTAATTATTTTATATAGCTTGATATGACACCTGAGGGAAATTTTCTTGACTGCTAACTGCCATTTGTAACATAGAAGACTGTTCAGAATTTTTTCCAGGTTTACTGTCCCAGATTGTAATGGAGCTCTGCATGTTTATTTCTAGATTAGGTGAGGTCTGTGCTCTAAAATGGGATCTCCTAAAATTTTATTGCATTTTATTATGTTCTGAATTATGGGAAAATATTTGCTTTTTCTGGATAGTATGAATTTCCAGTCTTTGTATTGCATTTGCTGTTGGCTTTCTATTTTATCTCACCATATTAGAACAGTGAATCATTTTGTCCATTAATAGCCCTGGAAAGTCTGTGTTTTTCATTGAATAGCTTTCTTCCCATCCCCGTGATAATTGGAAACCTGGCAGTTTAACTACTTTCCCAAATGTATTTGAGATGGGTCTTTGACAAGCGTTGTTGGAGTAGTAATGGGCCTACCATATTTCTCCCTCTTCCTTGAAAATCAAATTGGATGTTTTCATGTCGTCTTTTATATTTTAGAATCATAAAGGTTTTATTTTAGGATGATCATAGCAAGCTACCTTGGGAGAAAGGCTGTAGCCAAACAATGGCAGAAAACTCTTAATTTAAAGTTTGTTAAAACAGAAATATGCCAGTAGAGTGATTAACCTGATTATCTAAGGCTCATGAGATTCACACTGATTCAATTTTACTCCATGAACTACTTCACAGAAAAATAAAAGACAAGATGTCAGAAGAAAGCTTTCCTTTGTTTACAGTAGTTAGCGGCATGATTTGAGCAAAGGGACACACAGTGAGACAACATATGCCAGCACAACCTGCTTTACGGCTTCCCTACTGGGAACAGATCATGAAATGACATCAGGTGTTCTTTTAAAAAAGAATTTTCAACTCTATCTTCCATTGCTAAGTCATTGCAACAACAACAACAACAACAACAACAACAACAATAATAATAATAACAATAATAAAACCCTGAATCTTGGCAGTCAGCAGTCATCCCATACCAAATGTCAATAAAAAGAACATGCCAGAATAGGATTATGATAAATTACCAGGAATTAGATTTTTGTCACTTTTACAGGATACTTTCCTTTGGTGTTATGGGGAAATAGATCCTTTGAGAGACTATGAGGCAATGGCTCAAATAATGTTTTTGGACTTAGAATTGTCACATTGTTATACAAAATAACATAAATGGCTGTTTTTCTTGTATGTGTTTGTGTACACATTTAAAAAAAAAACTAAATCTAAAACATTTTGGAAATCAGAAATATGGGTTGCATTGACATGCTTTCTAGGGATAATTATAATGATTCTGACAGAGTAAGTTCATTAGGGAGATTCCTGAAAAATTATTGGAAGTTGTAAAAATCAATTGGGTGGATTTTTAAAGATGGATAGCATACTTATCAAAATAGTGTAACTATAATCAAATCACTGATAATTTATGTACATTAGATAATATCTGATAACAGGTTAACTACTTTTATACAGTAGTTTCATAGATTATGAATTTTGATCTAATAAATCGTATTTTCCCTCTGGTTTCTATAATATTAGTATCATTCCAGATAATTTAGTCTCTTGAACATTGTTTTAACATTACTCTTTAGAATTCTAATATTCATTTCAATGAATATTTTTTCCCTTCATAAATGTAAAAGGAATATTGGTCCTGGAAGTTGCAAAGACAGATTCAAATACTACCTCCCTTCTCAATAATTTCAATGTTATCATATATAAAGCAAGGAACTTGTGCTAGATGAGCTGAGTTTTATACCCGTGAGTCTAAGTCTTGCAAGTTCTTTGGTTTCAGTTTCTTAATCTGTAAAATAAGGAGGTTGAACTATATGACTTTATAAGTGCTTTAAAAATATATACATCTATGAACCTAAATTGATCTTTCAGGTCTTTGTTTCCTCAACTATAAAATGAGAACATTGGTCTAGAAGATTTCTAAGATCCCTTAAAACTTTATCTCTGTCTTTCTCTGTGTGTGTGTATGTGTGTATGTGTGTGTGTGTGTGTGTGTGTGTGTGTGTGTGTGCATCATCCTAAATCATTTTATCCCTATTTTTTGATCTGGAAAATGAGAGAACTAGACAGATGATTCTTTCAAATTGTACATTTGTGATTCTAAGTTATCCAGTCTCTATGGCTTTATTTTCCTCATATATAAAATTAGAGGGTAGAATTAGATGGTTTCTAAGATCCTTAACAATTTGGGATATGTGATTTAATGAAATCATAGCCATAAATCTCTTTAAAGAAACTAGATAATAGCCAAATATTCCAAATGGTTTTGAATATTTATTTTAAATTGTTTATATGAGTCACACAGTTAATTTCAATACAACTGAAAATTCTCATTAACTGTATAAGATTCCATTATCTAGAATTTCCACCTGTTTTTTTTTTTTCTACCATTATGGCAGGCAACATCATATCTGCATTTAATTGTAATTATTTAGTTATTTTTTCCAGTGGTATCTGACTCTTTGTCACCCTACTTGGGATTTTCTTGGCAAAAATATTGGAATGGGTTGTCATGTTTTTCCTAACCTATTTTACAGATGAGAAAACTGAGGCAAACAGAGTTAAGTGGCTTGTTCAGAGTCACTTGGCTAATAGTGTCTGGCAGTCTATCTGCTGTATAACCCGGCTGCTCTGAACTAAATATAAAACTGGCCTGAAAATTAGGAGCGCATCTAGGTTCAAACTTTGACTCTGTTACATACTGACTGGGTATTCCTTAACTTCTTAGTGTCTTAGGCAATTCTAATATCTCACTAACATTTATAAAGCAGTTACAGTTACAAAATATTTTACAAACACATCTCATTATCTTCAAAACTTTTTTTGAGGTTTTAGCTTCTTTTTACAGATGAGGAAATAGAATCAGACAGTTTAAGTGACTTACTTAGGGTTACACATTGGATTTGACCTTAAGTTTTCCTGACTTAAGGTCCTTTTCTATGGCTAAAGTACCATCTAGCTGCCTATATAAGTTTCAAGAAGGTAGTGATGTGAATAAAGGAATTCTATCAGTGCTTCTTAGATAAAGGGATCCCTGGTATCTTAAAAAGCCTTTCAGGAATTCAACAAAATCTAAGTTATTTTCATAATAATAATGTGTTATAATTTCTAATATAGTTAAGTATTGGTAGATATGACCTACATAAACAAAAGTTCTTTGGTCAGTCCTTTAATATAATTTGTAGCTTTTTAAAATGTATTTATTATTTATTTAAAACAAATATAAAATAAGAAATAAAATACAAAAAGGAAGACAGAAAAAAGAAAAAAAAAAACATTGTTTTGTGCTCAGCAGAGTATCAGGAAAGATTCAATATAGGTAACAATAAATTTCCATATCAAGAAAGCACATGGTATGGTATGTATAATGTAGATGATATAGATAGATAATATAGATGTAGTATATATAGTTTCTTAATTCTTTCTTTAAATTCCTGATGTAACATTTTAGAACTACTAGTGTTTCTATCTATTTAATTCCTCTGTATTGGTTTTTTTATTCACTATTATATTTAATTTTGATGAATATAATATTTTTGGCCACAATTCTAGTTCTTTTGATCATTGATATATATTATTCCATTACCTGTGATCTTTTATTATAGCTGCTGATAAATCCTGTGCAAATCTAATTATAGCTCCAGTATAAGTGATTTTTTTTTTTTGGGGGGGTAAAATTTTCTCTTTGATCTGGATTTTTTGAAATTTAGAAATAATGGTCCTATATGCTTTCCTTGCAGAATCTCTTAGAAATGGTGATCAGTAGAATTTTTTTTCTATTTCTATTTTCCCCTCTTGTCCTAACACTTCAGGACATTTTAAATTATTTCTTGTATTATTGTGTCAAGATCCTTTTTTGTCATATATTCAGATAGTTCAATTATTCTTATGTTTCCTCTTGATCTGTTTCTCCACATTCATTGTTCCCTTTATAAGATGTTTCACATTCTTTTCTATTTTTTCATTCCTCATAATTTATTTTATTATTTTTTGGTCCCTAGCTTTACTGGCTTCCCCTTTCTAAATCCTAATTTATTAAGAGTCATTTTCTTCTTTAAAACTCTGTATCTCCTTTTCTACTTGTTTTAACTTTTTTCTCTTGTTTTTCTTGAAGGGTTCTTATTTATTTTTTAAATTTATTTTTATATTATGTTGTTATATATTTCATTTTTATATTTATATATAACATATTTTATATATTTATATGTAATAAATATATATAATATAAATATAAAATAATATAATAAATAAATTGCATGCTATATAACACTTTAATATAATTTTATTTATTTTGCCTTTCCTCTGTCTCTCTGATTTGATTTTTTAAATTCTTTTTTGAGTGCTTCTATAAATTTTCTCAGAGCAGGGAGCCATGTAATGTTATTCTTTGGGGTAGAAGAAGCTCTTTTTATTTCATTGTCCTCCTCTGAAGATGAACTCTGGTGTTCTCTCTTTCCATAATAAGATTCTATGTTAGGGTTCTTTCTTTTGTCAGTTCATTTTTTTTTTTAATGAGAACTATTAGTATAAGCACTCTAAACATGGGGTGGGGGGATAGGGCCTCTTGCTTCACTTGAGCTCTCTCCTTTCTTACATGAACCCCAAATGAAGAGTTTCACCCTCAGCCAGTCTCATCCCTGCCCCATTGTCTCTGCACTCCCACTATGCTGGATTCCTCTCCCCCAGGTCTCAGCAGCACAACTGGACTTGATGCTCCCAATTAGCCATGATCCCCTCAATCTTCCCAGTCTCCAGGACTCCCCAAACAGCCTGGGAAGTGAAAGTTCCTGTGGTAACTATGGAGACTCCAGTCACGCCCAGCCAGCCCTCCCACCCCTTAGTCCCCATTTGATGTTTGTACTGAGCCAGCACTGGGATATTTGCACTTCACACTGGCTAATCTCTTCCTGGGGACTTTCTTGGGATCTTCTCAGATTGTGCCAGGAGGACCCCTGTATTGCCCCAAATCTTTTTAATTTTTCACTAGTTTATGTTCTCCCTGTGGAACTAATTTGTTCTGTTTGGGGAGAAATCTGGAGAGAATAGAATTCATTGACTGCTCTGCCATCTTCCCAGAATCTTCCTCCTCCATAATTTTTAAGACTTTAAAGTGATCCTGAGAAAAAAGAATTTGAAGACCTTTGTTCTACTTCAACAAAATACAGATCAGGTCTCTTATCTCCTATAGTTACTTCAAGTTTGAAATCCTCAAAAAGGAGAATAATTACCATTAATACATTTATTTTATAGTTATTATAAAGTTAATTCATAACTTTTTCCCATTCTGGATTGTTGATTACATTTATGCCTTTTTTTCTCAGGCTAGAAATATTATTGTTTGAGGGAGAGAGCTGAAAATCAACTCTATGGGGATCACAACCCTTCAATAATTACTGAATATATACAGAGAATGTAATATTAAATGTGATTTCCTCTAGCTATAATTGATAAGGCCTAAAGGCCAAAAGAAAAGAGGTATTTTTCTTTCAATTTCTGAGTAGTAGGTAGTTGAGTTTATCCCTTTATCATGAAGGAATACTAAGATAATAGACTTACAACTGTATAATGTTCTGGTTAGCTTTCTGGAGGTCTTGGGACCAGCCTTAGTTTGAGCAGAGTAATGACCAGGAGAATAGCCAGAGATAAAGTCCAAATTCTCTGTTGTCTCCTTCTTAGTCTGTCTCCTTGCCTGGGGCCCCAGATAGCTTTCTGGAGGCCCTTCAGATGGCGTTTGGTCTCAGTGGAGAAATGAAGGAGGACAGGCCAGCCACCAAGGTGGTGGGAAATGGAATGAATATTTCTCCAGTCCTTGTTGGCCCTTATATATTCTATTATAATTACACCATTGTAGGTGTCAATCTTGTAGAATAGGTGTCAATCTTGTAGAACTATATTAAGTACTAAGTACATGTACTGAACTAGAGAACTATCAATCACCATGCTAAACTAGATAACCATTGTCTTATCAATTCCTCTGAGTTAACATCCTTGTTTCAAGTATGCTTTTCCACAGTTCTGGCTCTCTACAGAACTGGAAAAATAGTTTGGAAGTAATTTTGTCTCACTGTCCTCATTTTACAGATGAGGAAACTGAGGCTTACAGTGGTAAAGTGGGTAAAGCGGCTTGCCCAAGTAATATATCTAACAAAGAATAGAGCTCGGGTTCCAAATAAGGTTTTCTAACTCTGAATTCAGCGCTTTTGTCTACTATACTATTTTTGCTTCTAATATTTATAGGTAAGTGTAGTATACAAATTAAAAATATAGTATTTGAATATTTACAAAAGAAGTAAAATATCATTTTATTTGTCTCTTACAACAACCCTGAGAACATGTTATTATTATTCTCATTTTAAAGCTGCTGGGTGGTGCCATTGAACACAGAGTACAATATGCTCAAATGTGACCTCAAAAACTTATTAGATGTGTGATCCTCTGCCAATCATTTAACCCTATTTCTCTCATTTTACTTATCTATAAGATGAACTGGAGAAGAAATACTAAAGTATCCCAGTATTTTTTGGCAAGAAAATCCTAAGCGACATTATGAAGAAATGGACATGATTGAAGATGACTGAACAGATGAGGAAACCGAGGTAGACAGATTAAGTGTATTGCCCATGGCTCTATAGCTAACAAATATCTGAGGTCAGATTGGAACTCAGAATGTCCTGACTCTAGATCTAGCAGTCTCTTCACTCTATTACCTGTCTGTCTCAAGTACAGGTAATTATATTTCTAGTTTGTCTTTGTGACCTTATAGCCTTATATAGTACTTTGTACATATTACAGATTGGATGACAGTTTGTTATCTTGAATTGGATATATAGTGGAATAACACCAGATTGGTTTTAGAAGATCTGGGTTTCAATTTCTAGCTTTTATATTTGCTCATAACTTAATTATCTTAAATCATTTTCCCTTTTCTGTACCTCAATTTCCTTATCTATGAGATGAGGGTGTTCTAGCTCTTCCCACTGTAACTGAGATTTGCAATTAGCAGAATTTCTCTTGAAGATTTTTAGAAGTCCATTTTTTACCATCAGGCCATATTACTTAGCATAAACACAAGCACTGTCTAGGCTCTCACATTTCTTTATTACTATGGATCAAAATTGTTTGCTTTGAAATCTACTCTGATTGGAAATCTTTTCATAATTACACTTTCCCATGCTACTCAACAGTTAGATCCTGGTAGATAAGCACAGGTTTAGATTCTTGACAAGGAATACATACACATCATTCTTTTTATTCACTGTCAAAAAGTGGGTAGCTGATTGCATTGGTTAGAAACTAGACTAAGAAATAGAAATCAGAGGTTTTGGGGTGCCATATAACTGAACAATGGGATATGAGATTCCTAAAGAAGTTGTGCATATTGGGGCAATTAATTAAATTTTAGAAGACTTTCCCCTAGGGAGCTATTCTTACTTTTTTTGTGTCATAAACTCCTATGCCAATCTGGTACAATCTAAAGAACCCTTCTCCCAGTGATATTTTTAAATGTACAAAATAAAATTCAAGGGACTAAAAAAATAACTGATTATATTCAGGTAATTATCATTTGCTGTCTAAGTTCATAACTCCTTAAGGACCCATGTTTAAAAACAGCTTTTCTAATGTTTTAAATCACTGTTGATTAGAGAAATGCAAATCAAAACAACTCTGAAATACCACCTTCTACTTATCAGCTTGGCTAATATAACAGAAGAGAAAAGAATGAATAATATTGGAGGGGACGTAGGATAAGTGGAACATTGATGGATTGTTGGTAGAATTATGGGCCAATTTAACTATTCTGGAAAAAAAAAAAAACTTGAAACTATGCCCACAGGGCTATAAAACTATACATACCTTTTGACCTAGCTATACCACTATTAAATCTTTTTGTGATGGCAAAGAATTGGAAATTGAGTGCATGGCCATGAGGGAATGATTGAACAAGTTTTGGTATATGATTATGATGGAATAATGTATATAAGAAATGATGAGAACATTCCCCAATTGATAAATGATCAAAGGATATGAATAGACAATATTCAGATGAAGAAATTAAAGCTGTCTACAATCCTATAAAATGCTATAAATCACTATTGATTAGAGGAATGTAAATTAAAACACCTATGAGGTACCCACCTGACACCTTTCAGATTGGCTAAGATGACAGGAAAAGATGACAAATGTTGGAGGGAATGTGGGAAAACTGTGACACATGCATTGTTGGTGGAGCTGTGAATTGATCCAACCATTCTGGAAATCTCTTTGGAACTATGCCCAAAGGGCTATCAAACTCTACATGCCCCTTGATCCAGCAGTGCCAGTACTGGGGCTGTAGCCCAAGGAAATCTTAAAGGAAAGAAAAGGAGCCACATGTGCAAAAAATATTTGTAGCAGCTCTTTTTGTAGCAATGAAGAATTGGAAAATGGGTAGATGTCCATCAAATGAGTAATAGCTCAATAAGTTATGGTATATGAGGGTAATGGAATATCATTGTTCTATAAAAATGATGAACAAATTGATTTTAGAAAGGCCTGAAAGACTTACACAAACTGATGCTAAGCAAAACAAGCAGACTCAGGAATATGTTGTACACAATAACATCAAGATTGTGCCATGATCAACTATGACAGACTTGATTCTTCTTAGCAGTTCAGTAACCCAAGACAATCCCAATAAAACTTTGAATAAAAAATGGCATCTACATACAGAGAACTATAGAGAATGAATGTAAATCAACATATGCTATGTTCACTTCTTTGCTTTTTTCTTCTATCTTTTCTTCCATGGTTTTTGCCTTTTGTTCTGATTTTCCTTTCCCAACATGATTCATAAGGAAATATGTAAAAAAAAATGAATGTACATGTATAACAAAAAATGTTTCTATGTGTCACTGGGGAAAATAAAAATTTAAAAAAAATGATGAGAAAGATGTTTTCAGAAAACCCTGGACTTGCATGTACTGATGCATAGTTAAGTGAGGAGAACTAAGAGAATATTGTACATAGTAACAGGAGTATTATATGATGATCAGTTGTGAATAATTTAGCCATTCTCAGCAACACAATGATCCAAGACAATTCTGAAGGATTCATGATGAAAAAAGATGCTATCTACCTAGGGAAAGAAGGAGAAGAGAAACTAATGGAGTCTGAATGCACATTGAAGCAGACTTTTAAAAATGTTTTAAAAATATTCTCCTCTACCTCCTCTCTTTTTTGTTCTGTTTTCTTTCACAATATGACTGACATGAAAATATATTTTGCATGACCACATGTATAACCCATATCAAATTGCTTGTATCTCAATGAAAAGGACAGAGAGATACGATTTGTTTTATTTTATTTTTAAAAATTTTAATAGCCTTTTATTTACAGGTTATATGTATGGGTAACTTTACAGCATTGACAATTGCCAAACCTCTTGTTCCAATTTTTCCCCTCCTTCCCCTCCCCCACTCTCCCAGATGGCAAGATGACAGTAGATGTTAAATATATTAAAATATAAATTAGATACACAATAAGTATACGTGACCAAACCGTTATTTTGCTGTACAAAAAGAATCAGACTCTGAAATATTGTACAATTAGCCTGTGAAGGAAATCCAAAATGCAGGTGGGCAAAAATAGAAGGATTGGGAATTCAATGTAATGGTTTTTAGTCATCTCCCAGAGTTCTTTCGCTGGGCGTAGCTGGTTCAGTTCATTATAGCTCCATTGGAACTGATTTGGTTCATCTCATTGCTGAGGATGGCCAGGTCCATCAGAATTGGTCATCAATAGTATTGTTGTTGAAGAATATAATGATCTCTTGGCCCTGCTCGTTTCACTCAGCATCAGTTTGTGTAAGTCTCTCCAGGCCTTTCTGAAATCATCCTGTTGGTCATTTCTTACCAAACAATAATATTCCATAATATTCATATACCACAATTTATTCAGCCATTCTCCAATTGATGGGCATCCACTCAGTTTCCAGTTTCTGGCCACTACAAAGAGGGCTGCCACAAACATTTGTGCACATACAAGTCCCTTTCCCTTCTTTATGATCTCTTTGGGATATAAGCCCAGTAGTAACACTACTGGATCAAAGGGTATGCACAGTTTGATAACTTTTTGAGCATAGTTCCAAATAGGAGAGATAGGATTTAAAAGTCAAATATAAAAAAATATGGATGTTAAAACCATTTTTACATGTAATTGGAAAAAATAAAATGTATTTAAAAGAATTTATTTTTTAAGTCTAATTTACAATTTCCTTTAAAGGATTTTTCTTCAAATGAGGCTTTTATCAGAGAAACTTGCTGCACCTGTCCTCCCCTTTTTCTGCTTTCCTTCTAATTATTGTCTGAATTAGTGTGTTTGTGTGTGTGTGTGTGTGTGTGTGTGTGTGTGTGTACCACATCCATGCATGTGCATAGAAAACTTTTTTTAATTCATGTAATAAAATTATCTATTTTATATTCTATAATTTAGTTCTCTATCTTGTTTCTCAAAAAATTCTTCCCTTATCCATAAATCTGAAAAATAAATATTTCATGCCATACAACTTTACTCATAAAATCATTCCTTATGTTTACTCTTTTTGGCCTTATTCTTATAAAAAATATGAGATATGGGTCTTGTTTTTGGCCAAACTGCTTTCCAGTTTTCCCAGAAATTTTTTTTTCAGATACTGATTTCTTATCCATTTATGTTTATCAAATTCTAGATTACTATGGTCATGTACTGTTGTGTATTATCTATCGAATCTATTCCACTGATCCACCACTTTATTTCATAGTCAAAATCAATTTGTTTTGATGATTACTGCTTTGATTTTTGGATGAAGAAATTGAAACTATTTCTAGTCATGTGAAAAGGTACTCCAAATCACTATTGATCAGAGAAATGCAAATTAAGAAACTCTGAGATATCATTACTCACCTGTCAGATTGGCTAAGATGACAGGAAAAGATAATAATGAATGTTGAAAGGGATGTGGGAAAACTGGGACACTGATACATTGTTGGTGAAACTGTGAATAGATCCAACCATTCTGGAGAGCAATTCTGGAGAGTTCAAAAAGTTATCAAACTGTGCATACCCTTTGACCCAATAGTGTTTCTGCTGGGCTTATATGCTAGGGAAATCTTAAAGGGGGGAATGGGACCTACAAGTGCAAAAATGTTTGTGGCAGTCCTTTTTGTAGTGGCTAGAAACTGGAAATTGAATGGATGCCCATCAGTTGGAGAATGGCTGAATAAATTGTGGTATATGAATGTTATGGAATATTATTGTTCTGTAAGAAATGACCAACAAGATGATGTCAGAGAGGCCTGGAGAGATGTCAAATAATGCTAAGTAAAATGAGCAGAACCAGGAGATCATTATACAAAGGAACAACAAGATTATGTGATGATCAATTCTGATGGACGTGACTCTCTTTAACAATGACATGGTTCAAACCACTTCCAATTGTTCAGTGATGAAAAAAGCCATATACACTTAGAGAGAAGATAGTAGGAACTGAGTGTGGCTCACAGCATAGCATTTTCACTCTGTTGTTGTTTGCTTGCATTTTATTTTATCATTTTTTTTCCTTTCTTCATCTGATTTTCTTGTGCAGCAGGATAATTGTATAGATATGTATGCATATATTAGACTTAAGATATATTTTAACATATTTAACATGTATTGGAATAGCTGCCATCTAGGGAAGCAGTAGGGGGAAAGAGGAAAATTTGGAACAGAAGATTTTGCAAGGGTCAATGTTGAAAAATTACCCATGCATATGTTTTGTAAATAAAAAGTTTTAATAAAAAAAAAAAAAAGATGATTACTGCTTTGTAATATGGTATGAAATCTAGTACTGTTGGGCCACCTTCCTTTGTTCTGCCCCCCTTTTTTCATTGATTCCCTTGATAGTATTGATCTTGTGTTCTTTCAGATGAATTTTGTTATTACTTTTTCTCTGTCTCTAAAATAATTTTGGTACATTTTACATAAATTACTTTATGTAAAATTATAATGTCCATTATATTGGCTTGTCCTACTCATGAGCTATTAATAATTCTTCAGCTATTTAGATCTGATTTTATTTGTATAACAAATGTTTGGTAATTAAGTTCATATAGTTCTTTGATTTATCTTGGCAGGCAGATTCCCAAGTATTTTATGTTGTCTGCAGTTATTTTGATTGGAATCTTTTTCTATCTCTTTCTGCTAGATTTGTTGGTAATATTGTTGATGTTTTATGTGGATTTATTTCCTATTCTGCAACTTTGCTAAAGTGGTTGATTGCTTCAACTCATTTTTAAATTGACTTCCTAGTGTTCTATTAGTGTACCATCACATCATCTGTAAGAGTGATAGATAGATTTATTTCTTTATTGCTTATTTTTATTCCTTAATTTTCTTTTTCTTATCATTGCTTTGATTAGAATTTCCAGTACAATGTTGAATAATAGTGCCAAAAAATAAATAGTGCCATCAATCATCTTATGAGGAAGGCTTCTAGCTTATTCCATTATACACAATGATTGCTGTTGGCTTTAGATACTGCTTATCCTTTTAAGAAAAGCTCTTATGCTTTCTAGTATTTTAAAATAGGAATACATGTTATGTTTTGTGTTTTTCCTGCATGTACTGATAATAACATTTTTTTAACTGAAATGTTCAATTTTGCTGTTGGTTTTCCTAAATACTGAACCAATCTGCATTCCTGGATTAAATTCTGTCTGGTCATAGTGTATATTTGCTGTTATATATTGCTGTAATTACCTTGCTAAAGTTTTATTTAAAAATTATGCATCAGAATTTTTTAGGGGCATTGGACAATAGTTTTACTTCATTTTTGTTCTTTCTGGTTTAAGTTTTAGCACCCTATTTGTGTCACAAAAGGAACATGGTAGTACTCCTTCTTGAAGAATAAAACCCCATCTGAAATATCATAGATTTTGTTCCAACCCCTTATTTTTACTCTGTATGTGTCTCTCTATTTCAAATGTGTTCTCTGTAAACAACATATTATTGGATTCTGGGTTTGTTTGTTTGAATATTTACATAGTATTAATTGTTTTTTAAATGTTTAATAGAATTCACTTGTGAATATATTTGGTCCTGAGGATTTTTTGGTGGAAATCTCTTTTATGGCTTATTTATTTTCTTTTTCTAAGGTAGTTATTTAAATATTATATTTCCTCTTCTATTATTTTGGAGAATTTATATTTTTATAATTGTTCATCCATTTCATTTAGATTGTCAGATTTATTGGCACAAGATTGAGCAAAATAGCTCTTTCTTATTGTTTTAATTTCATCTTCCCTACTGGTGAATTCACCATTTTCACTTTTGATACTGGTAATTTTGGTAATTGCATTTTCTGGCTGCTTGGTATTTTCTTCCTCAATGTGGAAATGCTTGATTTTCACTATAATATTCTTGGGAGTTTCCATTTTGAAATCTCTTTCTGGAAGGGATCAGTGAGTTGTTTCAAATTTCTCTCACCTTCTGGTTTCAGTATATCAGGGAAGTTTTCCTTGATAATTTCTTAAACTAAGAAGGAAGGTTTTTTTAAAAATTGTATCTTTTGTGTAGTGCAATAGTTTTTACATTCTCTCTTCTAGATCTATTTTTATAAATCATTTGGTTTACCAGTGAGATATTTAACATTTTCTTTTATTTTTTCATTCTTTTAATTGTGATTTATTGTTTCTTGGTATCTTGTGAAGCCATTAGATTCCACTAGTTTGATTCTAATTTTTAAGGGATTTTTTTTCTGTGAGCTTTGGTGTTTTCCCCTCACCCCATTTTAATCAGTTCTACATTTTAATACGCTCTTCTGTTCAGGGGATTTTTCCATTTGACCAATTTTTGTTTTTAATACATTCATTTTTTTGCTGTATTTTTGTGCTTCTTTTACCATTTGGCAATTCTGTTTTTATTTTTTAAAGTGTTATTTTCTTTCATTTTTTGGTGCCTCCTTTACCAGGCTGTGGACTTTTTTTTTTTAATATTTTCTTGCATCACTCGCCTTTCTTTTTCCATTTCCCCCACTCCATCTCTTTTATTTGATTTTAAAAATACTTTTTTGGGGGGCGGAGCCCAGATGGCGGAAAGGACATAACCATTTATCTAAGCTCTTCCTTGCCCTCAGATTACTACTTTTATGAAAGGCCTCAGAATTAGTGCTTGAGTGAAAAAACTCACAAATATCAGGAGTACAACACATTACCAACAGAAGATATCCATGAAATTTGCCAGGAAAGGTCTGTTTTTGTTTGCAGGTGGGGACGATTAGACCACACAAAGGGTCAGGAAAGTTGGCAGTGAGAGCATGGAAGGCAGCTCACACTGAGCAGACCTGATTATGGGCGGGGGGTGTTCTCAGCTAGTGGAAAATGTTCCACTACTGGAATAATGTTCTGCAGGGAGAACTTTACCACAGTGTAAGCTACTTTGCTCTGGCAGCAAGCCAATAGATCAGCAGAGAAGCTATAGACACTGGTGGTAAAAACGATAACCCCAAAATGCTAGAATCTCTCAGGACCTGGCCATATCCACCCAACACACAGAGTGACTCAACACACTCTGAGAATGCAACTGCCATTGCCTATCAATGGCTATTTGAGCCATTGCTGTCCCACTGCTGCTTCCCTGCTACTTCCTGTTGTCTGTAGAGGAAGTTTGGTAATACCATACTGCCCCCAAAGCAGACCGCAGTTTTTTTTTTTTGTTTGTTTGTTTTTTTGTGTGTGTGTGTGTGTGTGTGCGTGTGCGTGTGTGTGTGTTTTCTTTGTTTCTTTTTTGTCAAAATGAATAAAAAGTTAAAGCAGGCTCTAACAGTATACATAGCTTCTATACTGATAGAGAGCAGACTTCAACCCCTGAGGAGACTAAGAACAGATTGTCTCTAGATGAAACCCAAAGGAGGATATGATCTTATCTCCACCACATAAGGCTCTCATGGAAGAAATTTTAAAAGGCTCTTGACATGAGAACTAGAAGAAAAATTGGTAAAGGAAAGGGAAGTTTGGCAAGAGGATCTGGATAAATCATCCTACTTATTAAAAGATACAGTGGATAAAGAAATCAACTCCCTGAAAAACAAAATTAGTGAACTGGAAAAAAGAAAATAGCTCTGTAAAAAATAAAATTGGCAAAATGGGAAAAAAATTCCATAGGAAAAAAAATAACTCATTTAAAAACTCAATTGGACATTTACAAAAAGAAATAAATTAAATGAAGAAAATAATTCATTAAAAATCAGAATTAAAGAAATGGAAATGAATGACTTGAGGAGATGACAAGAATCAGTCAAGCAAAACCAAAAAAAATTGAAAAAATGTTAAATACTTACTTGGGAAAACAACAGATATGGAAAATAAATCTAGGAGAGATAATCTAAAGATTATTACACTTCCTGAAAATTATAATGAACAAAAGAGCCAAGAAACTATTTTTCAGGAAATCATCAAAAAGAAATGCCCAGATGTTATAGAAACAGAGGGTTAAAATAGACATTGAAAGAATTCATCTATCATCTATTGAAAGAGACAATATCAAAACTCCAAGAAATATTGTGGCTAAATTTCAGAACTATCAGACCAAGGAAAAAATACTACAAGCAACTAGAAAAAAGCAACTAAAATACAGAGGGTCCACAATAAGGATTACTCAAGAGCTAGTAGTGTCCACATTAAAGGGCCGAAGGGCCTGGAATCTGATATTCTGAAAGGCAAAGGAACTGGTATGCAGCCAAGAATAACTTACCAGCCAAAATGAGCATTTTTTTCTAGAAAAGAGGATGGACATTCAATGAAATAGGTAAATTCCATCCATTTCTGACAAAAAAAAAAAAATGGAACTAAACAAAAAGTTTGATCTCCAAATATAGGACTCAAGAGAAACATAAAAAGGTAAAAAGAAATCTTGGGAACTATATTTCTGTTATGAGTATACCTAAAGAATACATGTATAGTTTGGTTTTACTGTTATAAAAATGAGATAGAGGTGGAAAGGAAATTGTACCAGAAAAAGGGAAAAGTGGAGATAGTACATCTCATGAAGAGGCAAAAGAAACCTATTCTATCTGAGGGAAAGAAGGGAGGTGATGAACATAGTGTGTATCTTATTTTCATCAGAATTGGCTTAAAGAGAAAAAATATTAGACACATTCGATTTACAGAGAAACTTCTCCCACCTCATTGAAAAGTGGGAGGGGAAAGGTGAAAAGCTAAATAAAAGCAAATACAGAAATTGTGAGGCAAAGGGGTAAGAAAGGGGGAGGGGCTTTGAGGTGGGGGGAGGGATCCTAAAGAGGGAGGGCTATGTGAGGCAAGTGGTGCTCACAAGTTTAATACTGGGGAGAGGGTAAGGGGGGAAGGAAAGGAGAAAAGCATAAGCTGGGGTTAATAAGATGGCAGAAAATACAGAATTAGTAATTTTAACCAGAAATGTGAATGGGGTAAACTCCCCCATAAAGAGGAAGTGGTTAGCAGACCGGATTAAAAGCCAGAATCCTACAATATGTTGTTTACAAGAAACACACTTGAAGCAGGGCCATACATACAGAGTAAAGATAAAAGGCTAGAGCAGAATCTACTATGCTTCAGATGAAGTAAAAAAAAAGCAGGGGTAGTCATCCTGATCTCAGATCAAGCAAAAGCAAAAATTGATCGAATTAAAAAAGATAAGGAAGGGCATTATATCTTGCTAAAAGGTAGCATAGATAATGAAGCAATATCAATATTAAACATATATGTACCAAGTGGTATAATATCTAAATTCTTAAAGGAGAAGTTAAGAGAGCTGCAAGAAGAAATAGCAAAACTATAATAGTGGGAGATCTCAACTTTACTCTCTCAAAATTAGATAAATCAAACCACAAAATAAATAAGAAAGAAGTTAAAGAGGTAAATAAAATACTAGAAAAATTAGATATGTAGATCTTTGGAGAAAACTAAATGGAGACAGAAAGGAATACACTTTCTTTTCAGCAGTTCATAGAACTTATGCAAAATTTGACTATATATTAGGACACAGAAACCTCAAATTCAAATGCAGAAAGGCAGAAATAGTAAATGCATCCTTTTCAGATCATGATGCAATGAAAATTAAATTCAATAAAAAGCCAGGGGAAATAGACCAAAAAATAATTGGAAACTAAATAATCTCATCCTAAAGAATGATTGTATGAAACCGCAAACCATAGCCACAATTAATAATTTCATCCAAGAAAATGACAATAATGAGATGTCATACCAAAATGTGTGGGATGTAGTCAAAGTGGTAATAAGGGGAAATTTTTTTCCTCTACAGACCTACTTGCATAAAATAGAGAAAGAGAATGAATTAGACATGCAACTAAAAAAGCTAGAAAAGGAGCAAATTAGAACCCCCCAATCAAAACTAAACTGGAAATTCTAAAAATAAAAGGAGAGATTAATAAAATTGAAAGTAAAAAAAAACATTGAATTAATAGATAAAATTAAGAGTTGGTTCTATGAAAAAACCAACAAAATAGATAAACCCTTAGGAAATTTGATTAGTAAAAGGAAAGAGGAAAATCAAATTGTTAGGATTAAAAATGAAAAGGGACAACTTGCCACTAATGAAGAGGAAATTAGTTACTTTGTTACTTTGCCCACTGTATGCCAATAAATTTGATAATTTAAATGAGATGGATGAATACCTTCAAAAATATAGGTTGCCCAAATTAACAGAGGAAGAAGTAAATTGGTTAAGCAGTCCCATTTTAGAAAAAGAAATAGAATAAGCTATTAATCAATTCCCTAAAAAAAAATCCCCAGGACCAAATGGATTTACATGTGAATTCTTCCAAACATTTAAAGAACAATTAACTCCAATGCTATATAAACTATTTGAAAAAATAGGAATTGGAGGAGTCCTACCAAATTCCTTTTATGGCACAGACATGGCACTGATACTAAACAAGACAGGTTGAAAACAGAGAAAGAAAATTATAGACCAATCACCCTAATGAATATTGATGCTAAAATAAAATATTAGCAAAAAGATTACAGAAACTCATCCCCAGGATAATATACCATGACCAAATAGGATTTATACCAGGAATGCAGGGCTGGTTCAATATTAGGAAAACTATTAGCATAATTGACTATATCAATGACCAAATTAACAAAAACCATATGATCTTCTCAATAGATGCAGAAAAAGCATTGATAAATTCCAACATCTACTCCTATTGAAAACACTTAAAAGTACAGGAATAAATGGACTTTTCCTTAAAATAGTCAGCAGCATCTATTTAAAACCATCACTAAGCATCATATGTAATGGGGATATTTCTCAATTATAAGAGTTGAAAAAGAGATTAAAGGAATTAGAGTAGGTAATGACGAAACAGAATTATCACTCTTTGCAGATGATATGATAGTATGCTTAGAAAACCCAAGAGATTCTGCTAAAAAGCTATGCGAAATAATCCACACCTTTAGCAAAGTTGCAGGATACAAAACAAACCCATATAAATCCTCAGCATTTTTATACATCACCAACAAAATCAAACAGCAAGAGATACAAAGAAAGCCATTTAAAGTAACTGCCAATAGTATAAAATATTTGAGAATCTGACAAAGGGGAAGTCAGGAACTATGAACAAAACTACAAAACACTTTCCACACAAATAAAGTCAGATCTAAACAATTAGAAAAATATTAAGGCCGAGTGAATATAATAAAGATGACAATACTACCTAAACCATTCTATTTATTTAGTGGTATACTAGTCAGACTACCAAGAAACTATTTTAATGACCTAGAAAAAATAGCAACAAAATTCATATGAAAGAACAAAAAGTCAAGAATTTCAAGGGAATGAATGAAAAAAAAATCAAATGGCGGCTTGGCTGTACCTGATAATTTGTAACTATGTTACAAAGCAGCAATCACCAAAACCATTTGGTATTGGCTAAGAAATAGACTAGTTGATCAGTGGAATAGGTTAAGTTCACAAGACAAAATGGTCAATTACTATAGCAATCTAGTGTTTGACAAACCCAAAGGTCCCAACTGTTGAGATAAGAATTCAGTATTTGACAAAAACTGCTGAGAAAATTAGAAATTAGTATGGTAGAAACTAGGCATGGACCTACATTTAATACTGTATACCAAGATAAGATCAAAATGGTTCATGATTTAGGCATAAAGAATGAGATTATAAATAAATTAGAAGACTGTAGGATAGTTTACCTCTCAGACTTGTGGAGGAGGAAGGAATTTGTGACCAAAGAAGAACTAGAGATCATTATTAATCACAAATTAGAAGTTTTTTGTACAAACAAAACTAATGCAGACAAGATTAGAAGGGAAGAAATAAACTGGGAAAACATTTTTACAGTTAAAAGTTCTGATAAAGACCTCATTTCCAAAATATATAGAGAATTGACTCTAATTTATAAGAAATCAAGCCATTCTCCAATTGATAAATCATCAAAGGATATGAACAGACAATTTTCATATGATGAAATTAAAACTATTTCTACTCGTATGAAAGGGTATTCTAAATAACTATTGATCAGAGAAATGCAAATTAAGGTAACTCTGAGATACCACTACACACCTGTCAGATTGGTTAGGATGACAGGAAAAGATAATGATGAATGTTTGAGGGGAAAACTGGGACACTAATGCATTGTAGGTGGAGTTGTGAACAGATCCAACCATTGTGGAGAGCAATTTGGAACTATGCTCAAAAAGTTATCAAACTGTGCATACCCTTTGATCCAGCAGTGTTACTACTGGGCTTATATTCCAAAGAGATATTAAAGAAGGGAAAGGGACCTGTATGTGCAAAAATGTTTGTGACAGCTCTTTTTTTGTAGTGGCTAGAAACTGGAAATTGAATGGATGCATCAATTGGAGAATGTCTGAGTAAATTCTGCTATATGAATGTTATGGAATATTATTGTTCTGCAAGAAATGACCAGCAGGATGAATACAGAGAGGCTTGGAGAGACTTACACGAACTGATGCTGAGTGAAACGAGCAGAACCAGGAGATCCTTATACACTTCAACAACAATACTATATAAGGATAAATTCTGATGGAAGTAGATATCTTCGGCAATGAGAAGATCTAATTCAGTTCCAGTTGATCAGTGATGAACAAAACTGGCTACACCAAGAGAAAGAACACTGTGAAATGAATGTGGACTATTTGCGTTTTTGTTTTTCTTCTCAGGTTATTTTTACCTTTCTGAATCCGATTTTTCTTGTGCAACAAGAGAACTGTAAAATATGTGCACATATATTGTCTTTAACATATACTTTAACATATTTAACATGTGTGGGACTATCTGCCATCTAGGGGAGGGGGTGGAGGGAAGGAAGGGAAAAGTTGGAACAGAACTAAATGCAAGAGACAATGTTGAAAAAGTACCCATGCATATATTCTGTCAATAAAAAGCTATAATAAAATATACTTTTTGAACTTTTTCAGGAATTCATTTTGGGTTTGTAACCAATTTACATTTTTCTTGGATGCTTTGCATGTAACTTTTTTTAAAAACTTTGCTGAATTCTTCTGAATTTGTATCTTTATTTTCCCTAACATTTTGTAATATTTTTTTCTGAGGTCAGGTTCTTTTTTGTTGTTGTTCTTATTTGCTCATTTTCCAGATTACTTTTTTTCTCAATTTTTTTAATTTTTCCAAATATAGTTTTCAGTATTCAGTTTGGTATGATTTTTATGTTTGAAAATTTTCTTCCTCCCTTTCTTAACCCCCCCCCCCCAAGGCAGTAAGCAATCTAATATAGATTAAACATGTGCAATCCTTTTAAACATATTTCTGTATTTGTCAAATTGTGCAAGAAAAATCAGACCAAAAGGGAAAAACATGAAAAAGAAAAAGCAAACAAACAAAGGTTGAATTACTATGCTTCAATCCATATTGTCTCCATAGTTCTGTCTCTGGGTATGAATGGTATTTTCTATACCAAGTCTATTGAAACTGTCTCGCATCACTACATTGCTGGGAAGAGTCTAGTTCGTCACAGTTGATCATCACATACTCTTGCTGTTACTGAGAAACATATTTTTCTGCTTTTGCTCACTTTGCTCAACATCTCTTCATGTAAGTCTTTCTAGGTTTTTCTGAAATCAGTCTTCTCATCATTTCTTGTAGAACAATAATATTCCATTACATTTTTATATCATAACTTGTTCAGATATTCTGTAACTGATTGACCATGCTGCTAAAAAGCCTTTTTGCATATATGGGTCCTTTTCTTTCTTTTATGATTTCTTTGAAATACAGACTCATTAGGAACACTGCTGGATCAAAGGATATGCACAGTTTTATAGTCCTTTGGACATAGTGCCAAATTGCTCTTCAGCATGGTTGGATCATTTTACAACTCCACCTACAAGGCATTAGTGTCCCAGTTTTTTTCCAGACTACTTCTTGGCTTTTAACTTTATATTAAATAAAATTGGACTGTGCTCCCAGATTGAAGATGGCACTGTCTTAACTTCAGACCTTTTCTGATGTTTTCAGTTAGCTCTGGAGAACTGTAGGTTTTTAATGCTTCCAAAATTATATGATCTAAGGAGATATGTGGGCAGTACTTTCCTGATTTTTGCTTTAGGATTTATCTGGAAGGAACCTTGTTACTATGTACTAACCAGTTCTAGGACTCCTCCTGGCCCTGGTATTATGACTAGTTCTGCTGCTATCCTACAATTGCAATTGCTAGTGCCCCTCTTTGTCTTAGAATTGAGACCAGGGTCACTACTTCCCCTTTGAATGATCATAAACACTCCTCTCTGCCCTGGAACTATGACCAGGGCTCCTGCTTCCCTGCAGTTACAAACCTATTGCTCCTTAAACTATTTCCTGTAATTGCATATAGATAGGAGAAGATAATACAAAGTCAAGCATCAGCAAAGGTTCCCTGAAGTGTTCTTTGAACCAGTTGTGTGATGCCTAATCCCCTCAATGTCTACAAACTGAAAACTCCCAAAGCTGTTACTATGTCCAAAGCAGCTCCAAGGTCTCCTTCTGGCTTGCTATCTATTCCTATGTTGCCTAGTCTGGCCTGTGCTCAAAGCCAATTCAGTATCACTCAGAGGAGATGGACCTTTCTTGATGATCATCTGAGTTGTCAGGGTAGAGCATTTTTTCACCTGACCTTTTGTTGGTTCTGATACTCTAGAATTTGATTTAAGAAATTATTCTTTGAACCAATTTTTACAAGAGCAAGTAAAGTTCAAGTTATCCCTGCCACATCCTCATCTTCCCCTTCATTGTAAAAGCTCTTTTTTTGGCCCTTTTTCATAAGAGATAATTTTCTCCATCCTACCTCTCCCTTACAACTTTTCCCAGTTTATTTCTCTTTCTTACCCCTAATTTAATGTTTTTTTAAAAATTATCCTATCCTAGTCAACTCATTCCCATGTAGTCTATCTGTGTTTGTGCCTTCTAACTTTCCTAATGATAAAGTTTTTATGAGTAACAAGTATCATCTTCCCCTATAAGGATTTAAATATTTTAATATTATTGAATCCCCCATTATTTTTCTTTTCTGTTTACCTTTTCATGTTTTTGAGTCTTGTGTTTGAATGTCAATTTTTTTATTTGACTCTTGCCTTTTAATCAGAAATGCTTGAAAATCTTGTATTTCATTAAGTATTCATTTGTCCCCCTAAAGGATTATACTCACTTCTGCTGGGTAAATTATTCTTGGTAGAAATCCTTGTTCCCTTGCTTTTTGGAATATTTTATTGCAAGCTATAGAGCTTGCTTTAATGTAAAAGCCACTAGATCTTGTGTGATTCTTATTCAAGCTCCAATATTGAGCTGTTTCTTTATGGCTGTTGAAATAATTTCTTTTTGACCTGGGAACTCTGGAATTTTTTTAGAGCTTTTATTTTGTGATCTCTTTCAGAAGGTGCTTAGGAGATTTGAAAAATTTCTATTTTACTACCCACTTCTAGGATATGAGTTTTCCATGATAATTTCTTGAAATATAAAGTCTACTCTCTTTTTTCTCCCCTCAGATGAGTTCAATAACATATACATTATTTCTCCTCAGTCTATTTTCCATCTAAATTGTTTTTCCAATGAGGTGTTTCACATTTTCATCTATTTTTTTATTCTTTTGATTTTGTTTTATCATTTCTTGATGCCTTATAGAGTTATTACCTTTGACATGTTCAATCCTAAATTTTAAGAAATTATTTTCTTCTGTGAGTTTTTTAACCTCTTTTTCAATTTAGTAAATTTTACATTTTAAAGAGTTCTTCTTTTCAATGAATTCTCCCCTTTCTGTCATTTGAACAAATTTGTTTTTTGAAGTGTCATTTTCTTCAGTATTATTTTTATCTCTTTTGACACTATTTTCATAATTTTCTTGTATCACTATTATTTCTGTTCCTAATTTTTCCTCTACCTCTCTTATTTGATTTTAAAATTCTTTTCTGAACTCTTCTGGAATTCTTTTTGGGTTTGTTTCCTATTACAATGCAATATATAAATAAAATATAATACAATAAACATAAAATATAATTTAATTGAATCCTGAGACTATTCTACATCATGTAGATTAAAGACACTTGGAAATTAGAGACTGTTACCAAAGAACATGATCAGGTTATTTACATGCATAGGACATTGTTGATGGAAATGGTGTTTGAAAAGGTCATATGGTACAGGATCATAGATCTAGAACAAGGATTGTAAAAACATTAACTCCAGTCTCTTTATAGAAGAAGAAAGTGGGATCTAAAAAGGATAAGTGATTTACTTAGGATGAACACAGGTAATATATATTCAAGGAAGGATTTGAGCTCGGGTCTTCCAGAGTCAAAGTCTAGCATTTGATTGATTATGCCAAGTTAAAGTGGACTTTGTGTGTGTGGTGTGTGTGTATGTGTATGTGTGTGTGTGTGTGTGTGTGTGCACATTATGAGTGATAGGCTTAGCAGTCAAGAGAAATATGAATTCCAGTCTCTATCTTGACACTTATTAGCCTTGTGACTTTTGACAAGAAGTATGACTTCCCTGATGCTCAGAATTCTCATCTGTAAAATGGGGATATTTTCAGGAAAGTACTAGGTAAATTTTAAGGTACTGTATGTTCATGGACTAACACTTTTCTAAAGATAATCCTATCTATAATAAAACAGAAATTTATTAATTATCAGAGTTGCAGGTTACTTCACTTTGTAACTTCTTCAACTGATGTATGGTAGAAATGTTCCTGTTTGCTTTGTGGCTATGTGATAATGATACACTGTGGCCTGGTTTTCAGCTGTGAAAAAACTTCATTGTGTCAGAGCCAGAAAAAGGGACCATATAATTATGTGTGTGTGAACTTCTTGATGATGCAAATATACTTCTTTTATTTTGATGTGTATTTCTGTTACTTTAAATATAATTAATGTGTTCAAAATAATTGCAGAGAATCAATTACAACTTAGACTCTCATTTCTCTTCATCTCTGCATAGTTGCTATTGCCTGCATAGAGAGTTTTGATCGCTTAATGAAGAATTGCTTGATTTTTATGGTACTTATATTTTAGATTTTATGACATATATATTTTGTTTTGAAATAATTAACTGAAAATTTGTATTGACTTAATGATATCTAAATGAGAGCTTTGTTGTTCAGTTATTTCTGACTTGTGTCCCCCCACCCCCATTTTCGTGTTTTCTTGTCAAATAATAGAGTGACTTGCCATTTCTTCCTCCAGCTCATTTCATAGATGAGAAAACTGAGGCAACATGACCCTGACTTGCTCAGTGTCATAAAGCTACTAAGTATCTAAATTTAGATTTGAATTTAGGAATTCTTAATTGCAGACTCTGCTCCACGGCATCACCTAGTTGTCCAAAATGAGAACTTTAAATTCTCTGTCATTAGATACTACTATTGGGAAAAATTCCATATTTAATTAATATTTGCATTCCCTTTCTAGAATTTTAAGTAACCCAAGATATAAAACTATGAAGATTAAAATCTTGTCCCCTTTGCTTGTAGAAGATAGAATAGTAAAGTGGAAAGATATTTTGATTTAAAGTCAGGCAACCTGGCTTCCATCTTGGTTCTGCCATTTATCAGTTGAGGAAATGTAAACAAGTCATTTAATCTCTCTAAGTTCCCTTTTCTGAAAATGAAGAATGTCAGCTCTATAACCTCTAAGGTTCTTCTTAGCTTTAAATTTCTGATTCTGATTCCTATGCCACAATATTTGAATTCTCTTTCATTTTTTTCCTTCCTTCCTTCCTTTCTTCCTTCCTTCCTTCCTTCCTTCCTTCCTTCCTTCCTTCCTTCCTTCCTTCCTTCCTTCCTTCCTTCCTTCCTTTCTTCCTTCCTTCCTTTCTTCCTTCCTTCCTTCCTTTCTTCCTTCCTTCCTTCCTTTTTTCCTTCCTTCCTTCCTAAGATACTATTGATTTTTCCATAGTTTTTCATGATATATCATATTTATATAATGCTTTATGGTCTACAAAATGCTTTTATATACCATCTTATTTGAGCCTTATGTTGATAAGTATTAGTTCTATTATTATTCCTATTTTACAGAAAAGAAGCCTGGACCTTAGAGAGATTGTTAGTTTTCCAGGGTCATATTGCTACAAGTTGTCAGAAGTCCTTCAATCCAGGTCTTCCTTGTCTGGATCCAGGATTTGGTTTCCTAAGCCACTGTGTCATTATGATTCTTTGTGATGATGACAGCAAGAGTTGGTTTGATAGAGGGAATATCATTGGGTAATTGATTAGAACTAGCTTTAAAACCTTGGTTCATCTCTCTCTTGCTGTATTAATTTTGCCAGGTATTTAGTCTCTCCTGTCCCTCTTGTGGTTTTTTAGGCCAACTATGTGTCTTAATTGAAATGACTTGTGCATTGTTCTTTTAGGCTTTAAAGAGTTAAGCCACTATTAATAATTAAGAATTAAATTATTTATAGTGGCTTAACTCTTTAAAGTTAACATGTTTAACATTAAAATATATGTTAAATCCAATTTGTATAAACATAATCTATATAATTCTCTTGCTGCACAAGAGAAATAAGATTTTAAAAAAGAAAGTAAATGAGTAAGAAAACAAAATGCAAGTGAACAACAAAAAAAGTGAGAATGTTATGTTGTGATCCACATTCAGTTCCTATAGTCCTCTCTCTGGATGTAGATGGCTCTCTTCGTCACAAGATGATTGAAACAGGCATCAATCAACTCACTGTTGGAAAAAGTCATGAAAAACCCAATTTTTAATATCACTCTTCTCCACTGAGGGAAATAACTTTAGCGATGAAGTATTATGTTTTATTTTCCTTTATGTGAAAGCTATAATTACTTCTTTGCCCCTTCTAGTCACTATCCATAGTTCTACCTTTCTGGGTTGTGTAGAATAACTCAAGGTCATCTTTATCCATTACAATGTTCATAGAGAAGTTTTTTCAGTCCTTCAGACTAAACATCTTCATTTCTTTGTATAATGTATCATGAAATTGAGGCCCTTTCAACAAGCTTCTTGCTTTGCTCTGAACCTTAATTTTCATCTTACCAATATTATTTTTACTGAACCAAATATTTGGTATATGATCTAATAGGGTAGAATACGGAAGGACTAGAAGATCCTAATTCTGTATACCATGGTTTTCTTAATGTAGATAGTCTTAGAAGTGCCTTAACATTTGAGAGTATCCTATAACAGT
The DNA here is from genome assembly GCF_902635505.1 of Sarcophilus harrisii. Taxonomy (NCBI): domain Eukaryota; kingdom Metazoa; phylum Chordata; class Mammalia; order Dasyuromorphia; family Dasyuridae; genus Sarcophilus; species Sarcophilus harrisii. Next base: position 259,348,010 of record NC_045430.1, on the reverse strand, counting down.
GTTGATTTATATTGACCTTGTAGTCCATGAGAATCCTATTTTCTTTTTCAGTGTGTTCACTTAGTCTATGAATCTGTTGTTTTGTCCCATCTTGTTCTTATGAAATTAAGTTTTGTACTCCAAGTATATGACTTTTCCCTACAAAATTTCTTGGGATTAGATTTGGCCCAGTGCTCTAGCCAAGTAGTGCCATACTCAAAAAGAAAGGAAAAAAAAAGTGAGAATCCCTAAACAGTACCTAAAGATCCCTGTGGGTCACACAGTGACTTAGAAAACTGAATTAATATTATCTATGTTTCATTGAGTTTTTATTCATTTTATTAATGTTCTTGGGAATGTTGCATGATTGACAGCTCTGCTGTCTAGGGGAAGAGTGGGAAGAAAGGAGGAGAAAAAAAACTGGAATACAAGGTTTTTAAAAGGGCGAATGTTGAAATTATGCATATGTTTTGAAAATAAAAAGATTTAATTAAAAAACAAAAACTTTCTTTCTAAGCATCCACAATAAGAATGTTGTCCAGAGTAGGTATTTAATAAATATGTAATCAATTGGATCAAAGTATTATCAACATTTTTTCTTTTTCTAATATATTTTCCCTTTTTACTTAAGGAAAAAAAAAGAAAACATACTATCTCTACTGCTTTACTTCTCTTTTTTAGGGTTTTTCAAAATTGTCTAGAACATTTCCTAAATTCTTATTAAAAACAACAAATTAAATACCTGCAGTAAGACATGTGTGCATGTTTTGGGCTATGAAATATCTGTATAACTTGGTCCCTTGATTTACATTTTCCATTCCTAAATAGTTCCTATGGTCCAGCTTTTTAAGTCATATGCTACTTTAACCTGAAAAACAATGAGAGTCTCATCAAATGTGTCCTCCACATGTTCTCATACTTGCACAAATAAATTAATTAATAGTTATAATGTGTATCCTTTGATTTTATATTGGATATGCTTTTACCTAAGTTAATTTGGCTCAATTTGCTGTAAGTTTATAACAAATATTCAGAGAATAAGAAAAGCTGCTTATGGAATCACAAGAAGTCTTTACTAATTTTCATGTCCAATTAAATATTATATTATAAATATTATATCATGATTATCCATGTGGGAGCTCCTAATGCATTCTCTTTATGCAATGAAAAGTCCTATGCCTTTGATAATAATAGTGATCACTGTAGAGCAGAATGTGAGCATGCAATTAAGTTGTTTTTCTTAACAGGATTCTCTCACTTAAAATCTCAATGCTTAAAGAGTAGGAATCAGGCATGTTTTTGATCTATCTCTTAAATCCTCATCCAGGAAGGCTTTATGACAGTTGGATAGAATATTGGACATATTGGGTCAAAATCCTAAAACTTTCTAGTAGTGTGAACCTGAACCAGATTCATTTCCCCCTGAATCTTATGAAGTGTTCTAAATATTTTTGTGAATTTATTAATATTTGTGATCTGTCTAAATTCAAAGATCTTTGATGTATCAGTGGACTTATAAAATAACTTTTTACTGATGCTATCTATTTAAAGACTCCATAAAATGTTAATCCAAAAGCTAAAATTCCATATAAAATTAGTCTTTCCTCTTAGGAATATGCAATAAAATGCAAAATCAACAAAAAAGGGAAAAAAAAGAACAGGTAAATGATATTTGTTTAATTGCACTTGAAAAGTACTTTTTAAATGGTGCATTTGGAATGTTTTATATTCTTACACTATGGTTTTTAATTATGCATTTGATATTTTCAGAATAATACTTGGAGAAAAGGTAAAAATGGATTCAAGTGAAAGTAAATTAGGATGTAACTTTCAGGGGAAAAAGGAGACATAACCTTTCAATATTCAGTTACACAAAACTTAATTGAGTTTATGCTCTATGAAAGAGGAAAGAAAGTACAGTGTCCTATGATTAATACTTGTTACATGACCCTGGCTAAATCAATTCATATCTCCTAGATTCAGATAGCTCTCTAAGGCCAGAAACTACAGTATATTGATAATTTACATTGATGGAAGGAACTTCCACATTAGGATAGATTAAAAGGTGAGGCATTCTTTCCCCTCAATATATTGATATAAATATAGATATAGGCATAGATAAATCTGAGTATAGATATAGATTATAGAGATAATATAGGTATAGATGTATATATAGATATAAATGTAAATATGAAAATAGTATAGCTATTGAAATATCTATACATGCATAGATAAATATACATATTTATAAAGATGTAAAGAATATATGCTCATATAAAATATATACACATGTATATATTTACATATATGTATCTATTTACATATCTAAGCACACATGTGCATTGGAATTCATACATACATATATATATATATATATATATATACATAGATCCAGAGAACTGAGTTATATCATATATCTTATAATCTATATAATTCTGACCGTATTTTTTTGCTGATGGACTTTTGGCATGCAGCCCTGTATGTATTATCTGTATGTATTTACTTGAGTAAATTTATAATAAATTCATACTATATTCAGAATATACTTGCATTATTTAAAATAATTCCTTAAGGAAAGTCAATTTTAGTGATAAATATTTTATGTTCTGTTTTACATATAGTATACGTTGGATTCATAGGATCATGGATCAGAATGAGAAAGTATTCAGAAGAAATTTGGCTTAACTCCCTCTTTCCCTTCCCTTTGTTTTGTTTTGTTTTTTTCCCATTAAATTTATTTATTTTTTAAAAACACATTTTTTTTAAATGAATCATGTTGGGAGAGAAAAAAAAACAAAGCAAAAGGGAACAAAACATGAGAGAAAAAACAAAAAATATAAGTGAACATAGAATGTGTTGATTTACATTCAATCTACTTAGTTCTTTTTTCTGCATGCAGATGGCATTTTCTATCCAAAGTGTTTTGGAATTACTTTGGATTCCTCAAAAGAACCAACTTTTTTTCAGTAGGTTTTTGGATGATTTTCTAGGATTCTCAAAGTATATCATCATATCATACACAAAGAGTGATAGTTTTGTTTCCTCATTGCCTATTCTGATTCCTTTAATTTATTTTTCTTTTCTTCTTATTATAGCTAACATCTCTGGTAAAGGTTGATTTATAGTGATGATAATAGGCATTGTAATTTCACTCCTGTTTTTGTTAGGATGAATCCAGCTTCTCTCCATTTCAATTTTGTGGTTTTTTAGACAGGTACTGCTTATTATTTTAAGGAAAGCTCCCTTTATCCCTATGATCTCTAGTGTTTTTAATAGAAATTGGAGCTTTATTTTCTCAAAAGCTTTTTCTGCCTCTATTGAGGTTATCACATGATCTCTAATGATTTTGCTATTGATATGGTCAAGTATGCTAATAGACTTCCTGATATTAAGCTAACTCTGAATTCTTGGTATAAATCCCACTTGGATATAATGTATTATCCTTCTGATAAATTGCTGTAATCTCTTTTAAAATATTTTATCTAAAACTTTTGCTTCAATATTTATTAGGGAGATTGCCCTGTAATTTTCCTTTTCTGTTTTGACTCTTCCTGGTTTAGGTATCCATATTTGTGTCATAGATGGAATTTGGCAGGATTCCTTCTTTATTTTTCCAAATAGTTTACATAGTTTGAAATTAATTGTAATTTAAATGTTTGGTAAGATTCGTTTGTGAATCTATCTGGTGCTAGAGATTTTTTAAAGAAATTCATTAATGGCTTGTTCAAATTTTTTTTTTTAAATGGAACTATTTAAGTAATTTATTCCTCTTCTGTTAATCTGAGCAGTTTATGTTTTTGTAAATATTCATCCATTTCATTTAGATGTCAGACTTGCTGCCATAAAGTTGGGCAAAATAGCATTTAATTATTGCTTTAATTTCTTTTTCATTGGTGCTAAGTTCACCCTTTTCATTTTTAATGTTGGTGATTTTAAAAAAATTAATAATAAAATTAGCTAAAAGTTTATCTATTATTTTATTTTTTCATAAAATGAAGTCAGTTCATTTTATTTATTTATTTATTAGTTCAATAGTTTTCTTAGTTTCAGTTTTATTAATCTCTCCTTTGAGTTTCAGAATTTCTAATTTGGTACTTAAAATGGGGATTTTTTAATTTGTTGTTTTTCTAGTTTTTTTAGTTGCATGCCCAATTCATCCATCTCCTCTTTCTCTAGCTTATTTATGTATCTATTTAAAGATATAAAAATTTCCATAAAACCTGCTTTGGCTGCATCCCATAGGTTTTGGTATGTTGTCTCATTATTGTCATTCTCTTGTATGAGATTATGGATTGTTTCTGTGCTTTGTTGTTTGATCCACTCATTTTTTAGAATTAAATTATTTAATTTCCAATTGGTTTTTAGTTCATCTTTCCCTGCCCCTTGATTGAATATAATCTTTATTGCACAGCAGTATGAAAAGAAAGCATTTACTCTTTCTGCTTTTCTGCATTTTACTTTATTTTTCCCTAATCTATGATAAATTTTGTGAAGATGCTATGTATTGCTGAGAAAAAGGTATATTACTTTCTGTTTCTGTTCAATTCTTACTGTCTATTTCTTCCTGTAATTGGCTTAAAATATTCTGTAGGAATTTTGCTACTCTATCACTTCTGAATAGACACTCAGTATCATTATCACTTCATTGTTTATGATACCCTTTATCAAGATGTACTTTCCTTCCTTATCTTTTTTAATAAGATCTATTTTTATTTTTGCTTTATCTGAGATCAGAATTTCTACTTCTGCCTTTTTCACTTCAGCTGAAGCATAAGAAATTCTGTTCCAGCCTTTTACCTTTACTCTGTATATGTCTTTCTGTGCCAAGTGCATTTCTTGTAAACAATATATTGTAGGATTCTGTTTTCTATTCATTTGTTTTATGGGAGAGTTCATCCCATTCACATTCAATTATGATTACAGCTCTGTATTGTCTCTGTATTGTCTGCATTGTCTCCCCTGTGCTTAGTCATGTTTTTTTCCTCACCCAACCCATTACCTTATCTCCTATCACCTCTCCACCCTTCTCTTAATAGTATTTTTTTACTCATCCCACCCACTTTCTTATCTCCTGTTACCCAGTCCCCCTTTCACTTACCTTTTTTCTACTGTTTTTGCCCTCCCTTTTATCCTGTTCTTCCCTCTTCTTTTTTCTTTCTCCTCCTACTTATTTATAGGGTTAGATAGATTTCTATACCTAACTGAAGAATTGGTATTCCCTCTTACAACCAAAACTGATGAGATCAAGCTTCAGACAATGCTCATCCCCCTTCTTCTTTTTTTTTTTCTGTCAATTGAAATAGGTCTTTTGTACCTCTTCATATAAACTACTGTCCCTATCTCCCCTTTACTCTTTTTAAAGTAGAGACGTGTTCCATCCCTTAATGTTCTTTTCTTTGATGTTATTACATCAGAGTCAATTCAGAACTATACCCTCAATTTATGTGATACCCCCTCTGTCTGCCCCAGTGACAGAGTTCTCAGGAGTTATAGATATAATTTTCCCATCTAGGGATGCAAACAACTTAATATTTAAATAATATATATTTTCCCCCTGTTTATTTTTCTATGTTTCTCTTGAGTCCTGTGTCTGTCGATTAAATTTTCTCTTTAGTTTTGTTTTTTCAATAGAAATGATTGAAAGTCTCTTACTTCATTGAAGTTCCTTCACTTCCCCTGAAAGATGATGCTGAGTCTAGCTGGGTAGTTAATTCTTGATTGTAATCTTAGGTCTTTTGCTTTCCAGAATATGTAATTCTAGGCCCTCTGATCCTTTATTATAGAAGCTGCCAGATCCTGGCTAATTCTGACTGTTGTTCCTTGAGATTTGCATTATTTTTGACTATCAGTTTGCAGTATTTCTTTCCTTCAGGTTGTAGTTCTGAAGTTTCACAACAATGTTCTTGGGGTTTTTCTTGTGGGATCTCTCTGAAGGTGATTGATAGATTTTTTCAATGAGTATTTCCCCCTCTATTTCTAGAATATTGGGGCAGTTTTCCTTAATGATCTCTTGTAGAATGCTATCCAGGACCTCTGTTTGGTGTCTTCAGGTAGGCCAATAATTTAAAAATTGTTTCTTTTGGATATGTTTTCTAGGTCAGCTGTTTTTCCCATGAGATATTTCACATTTTCTTCCATTTTTTTCATTTTTTTTAGTTTGTTTGACTAATTCTTGCTGCCTCACAGAGTCATTAGCTTCCTTTTGCCGGTTCTAGTTTTTAGTATATAATTTTCTTTAGTTAGCTTTTGTATCTCTGTTTCCATTTGATTAATTCTACTTTTTAAGGAGTTGTTTTCTTTAGATAACTTTTCCCTTTCCTTTTCCAAGCTGTTTACTCTCCCTTGCGCACCTCTCATTTTTCTCATTTTTCTTTTACCTCTCTTATTTGCTTTTTAAAGTCTTTTATGAGCCCTTCCAAGAAACCTCTTTGGGCTTGAAACCAATTCATATCACTCTTTGAGATTTCTTCTGTGCACATTTTGTCCTACTCTGAGTTATCTTGTCAATGGTCTGTCTTGTCACCATAGTAACATTCTATGGTCAATATTCTTTTCTGTTTCTTGCTCATTTTCCTTCTTTTGGCATTTCCTCTTTTTTTTTAACTTTTATGTTTGAGCTCTGCTCCTGGGGTAAAGGTGGCACTGTCCCTAGCTTCCTGTGCAGTTCTAAGCCTTGGCTTTCAACCCAGAGGCCCTTTGTGTTTTTAGAGGGTAGCTTTGCCTGCTCTTTTCAGAAAATAGTCTGATTTCCCAGAATTTTCCTTCTGAGCTGATACTGAAAACTGCCCCAATGATTTGCTTCTCTACTGAGCCAGGACTGAGGGTCTTAGTTGCTGATTTGCTGTAAGACCCTCTCACTGGCTTTCCCAGAGTCCTTCTTAGCTGGACCTGAACATTCTTTTCACCACAGTAAGACTGACCTTTCTTGAAGTTTTTCCCAGCCTAAAGCTGGAGTGGTTTCATTCCATCAGACTCTGTTCAGAAACTTGGTTTCATGTGGTTTTTGAGGGAAATTGGGAGAGCTCAAGAAACTTCCTGGCTTCATGCTGCCATCTTGGCTCCATCCCTAGAAATATACCTTTTCCTACAGGAGAAATAACTCTCAGTACAGTTTTTTTTTTTTTAAATATATGTAATATTATTATATTTTCCAAAATACATGCAAAGATAATTTTCAACATTCACCTTTTCAAAACCTTGTATTCCAAATTCCACCCCCCAAAACAGCAAACAGTCCTTTATAGATTAAATATGTATAATTCTTCTAACTATTTCCATACTGTCATATTGCACAAGAAAAATCAGATAACAAAACAAAAACATGAGAAAAAAGAGGCAAACAACAATACAAAAAAGTGAAAATATTATGCTTTGCTCCACATTCAGTCTCCATAATTTTTTCTCTGGATTCTGGTGACTCTTTGCAATACAAGTCTATCGGAAGTGTCTTGGATTAATGCTCCTGGTCCAATTTTAACCCCAGTTCTTTAAATTATAGGATTGGTAGGTAGGAGAGAGCATTGAAGAAAAAAGTTCCTGGTCACCATCATACAGTATTTGATGAGGCTCTGCTTTGATAGTGAGGTTTAATGAATAGAGTGATCTAAGTTCTGAGCTATGAAGATCATGGATTCAGTTCCACCTATAATATGTTGCCTGTGTGACCCTGGGAAACAGATTTAATTTCCCAATGCCTGTAACAGCTCTCTAGGATTATGAATTATAGACCAGCTCTCAATTTGTATTCTTAGGATACATTTCCTTACACAAGTGAAATTATCTAAACACCATGTGAGAACCATCAAGAAAAAGAAAAGAAGTGACTGGAAAATTAAATCAATGCAAAACTCTGTGTATCTTTTTTTATTTTATTTTTACTTTAATTTTATGGAGAGGATTTTTTTATCCTTTTTCTTTATTAAAGCTCTCTATATTTCTTTTTTTAATCTTCTTTTTTTTAAATTGTAACTTTTTATTGACAGTACATATGCCTGGGTAAATTTTTTTACAACATTATCTCTTGCACTCACTTCTATTTTGACTTTTCCCTCCCCTCCCTCCACCCCCTCCCCTAGATGGCAAGCAATCTTATACATGTTAAATATGTTATAGTATATCCTAGATACAATATACGTGTGCAAAATCGAACAGTTCTCTTGTGCACAGGAAGAATTGGATTCAGAAGGTAAAAATAATCTGGGAAGAAAAACAAAAATGCAAAGAGTTTACACTCATTTCCCAGTATTCTTTCTTTGGGTGTAGCTGCTTCTGTCCATCATTGATCAACTGGAACAGAATTAGATCTTCTCTTTGTCAAAGATGTCCACTTCCATCACAGTACATCCTCATACAGTATCACTGTTGAAGTATATAATGATCTCCTGGTTCTGCTCATTTCACTTAGCATCAGTTCATGTAAGTTTCTCCTAGCCTCTCTGTATTCATCCTGCTGGTCATTTCTTATATCACAATAATATTGCACAACATTCATATACCACAATTTACCCAACCATGATGATGATTCTAGAGGATCCATGATGAAGAATGGTACCCTTCTTCTGATTGAAGGATGATGAATGTAAAATATAGAATGAAACATACATTTTTAAATATGGTTGACATGATTTCTTTTGGCTGTTTTTTTTAATTGTAACATTTTTTATTGACAGAACATATGCCTGGGTAATTTTTTTGCAACATTATCCCTTGCACTGACTTCTGTTCCAACTTTTCACTTCCCTCCTTCCACCCCCCTCCCCTAGATGGCAAGCAGACTTATACATGTTAAATATGATATAGTATATCCTAGATACAATATATGTGTGCAGAACCAAACAGTTCTCTTGTTGCATAGGAAGAATTGGATTCAGAAGGTAAAAATAATCTGGGAAGAAAAACAAAAATTCAAACAGTTTACACTCATTTCCCAGTGTTATTTCTTTGGGTGTAGCTGCTTTTGTCCATCATTGATCAATTGGAACTGAATTAGATCTTCTCTTTGTCAAAGAAATCCACTTCGATCAGAATACATCCTCATACAGTGTCGTTGTTGAAGTATATAATGATCTCCTAGTTCTGCTCATTTCACTTAGCATCAGTTCATGTAAGTCTCTCCAAGCTTCTCTATTCATCCTGCTGGTCATTTATTACAGAATAATAATATTCCATAACATTCATATACCATTATTTACCCAACCATTCTCCAATTGATGGGCATCCATTCATTTTTCCAGTTTCTAGCCACTACAAACAGGGCCGCAACAAACATTTCGGCACATACAGGTCCCTTTCCCTTCTTTAGTACTTCTCTGAGATATAAGTCCAATAGTAGCACTGCTGGATCAAAGAGTATGCACAGTTTGATAACTTTTGTGGCATAATTCCAGATTGCTCTCCAGAATTTTTGGATTCATTCACAACTCTACCAACAATGCAGCAATGTCCCAGTTTTCCTGCATCCTCTCCAACATTCATCATTATTTTTTCCTGTCATCTTAGTCAATCTGACAGGTGTGTAGTGGTATCTCAGAAAACCCTGTGTATCTTATTTGTTAGTGAGTCCCTTTGACATTAAGAAGAGTTTGCTTACTTTTATTTTAAATATAGTTCTAACAAAATTTAATTTCCTATTTCCTGAAAGATTAAAAACCAAGAATTGGGAATTCATAAAGGGGTAAGTTGACATTGATATGCCTATATTATTAAGAAAAAATGACAATCTTATGTCAAGAGGAAAAGATGTAACAAACAAAGGAAGCCTAAAGCAGATCTCACTTGGGTCTATTTATCAGCATATAAATTATTGGATTTGGAGTCAATCATATCTAAGTTCAAACTAAACCTCAAGTACTCACTAAGATGCATGACCCCAGAAAAATCATTTAACCTCTTAGAAAAAAAAAAACACCCTTGCCTCATCTATTAAATGAAGATATTAATAACCACTACTTCTATTCATAGGATTGTGAGAATGCTAGGAAAGAATGTCTGTTAAAGTCTTTGCAAAATTTAAATCCTGATTTAAATGTCAGCTAGTATAATTGTTATTGTTATTATCTCAAGAACTTCAAGGGCATAACTATATTATAGTGCAATGATAAATGTTCCTAAGAAAATGTAAGTTGTTCATTATGTTCTATTTAAAAAGAGAGAGGTACATTTAGAAATATTTCTATTAATAATGGTTAAAATCCATTTTTGGCACTTAAAGGAGTAATATGAATTCATCTAGATTATTCACTTATGTGGGATGCCTCACTGTCTGATGGTTTTGGATAAATGAAGACTGAGCCTCTATTATCCTGGTATTTTCCATTTCCATGTTTAGAATAGCTTACCTTTTTGTCATTTCAAAATTACAGAAAGTGACTATAACAATATTATTATTAATATTAATAATAATAACTAATATTTATGTAGTGATTATTTCATGTTAGTCACTGGTCCAAGCACTTTATAAATATTATCTTCTTTCCTCCTCACATTAATCCTGTGTTATTGTGATTCAGTCATTTTTCAGTGGTATTCAACATTTTGTGATCCCCTTTGGATTTTCTTGGTAAAAATATTGAAGTAGTATGCAATTTTCTGCTTCAGCTCATTTTATAGATGAGGAAACTGAAGTAAACAACATAAAATGACTTGCCCAGGATCTCACAGCTAGGAAATGTTTGAAGATGGATATGAACTCAGACCCTCCTGACTTCAATGCTCAACACTCTATCCATTGCATCATCTTTCTGTCCTAATTATTTTGTGAGGTAGGTGGCAATATCCATTTTGCAGATGAAGAAACTGAGGCAAAGCAACTTGCCCAGCATTACACAGATGGTTAAGTGTCAGAGGCTGGATTTGAACTTAAGTCTTTCAGACTCTATTGCACCACATAGTTCCCTCTAATGAAAAAGTTGTTCTTCACTCTAAGCAAACAGGGTATATATACTCAATATATCCCACCCCAAAGAGCTGACTGTTTTTTATGATTCACCACCACTTAAATGAACATATAACTTTTTTTTTTTTTATAAATCTTAGTCTTAGTCCCAACAAACTGCTCATTTACTACTAGTAAAGCAAGATTTTAGTTAGTCATATACTGACCTATTGATTCTGAGAAAGACATTTTCATGAAATATTATGAAACATTTAGAAACAGGATTATCAATTTCAGAAAAGACCTTGGAGTTCCTCTAATCCATCTATTTCACTTTTCTCATGGGGAAATCGAGATCCATCTATATTAAATGATATGCATATATCACATAGGTAGCTAGAGGCAGAAACAGTATTTCATCTCCTTTTCAGATTCTTCACAATTTGATTGTGGTTAGTATGCCTAATAGGATATCATGTTATTAATAGCATTATTAATATTATTAACACAGTAGCATCATCCAACAATGTTGATAACATTATATGAGATGATTTTATATATGCCTATAAAAGGAAGGCCCAGGAAATAGCGTTTGTTCAGTCAAGGTATGTGAATAATTCCTTGGTATTAATTGAAAACATATGTGTAAAAGGAGCTATGAAATAAATTCCATTACTTTCAAACAGATTTATCACACCAAAACCATTGGGCTATAATTTGTCCAAACAGAAAGGAACTATAAAGTCTAGTTTGCCCTTTTTGCAGTAAAGAAATTGGGACCCTAAGAGGTGACATGACTTGTCCATAGTTACAGAATTTCTAAAAAGAAAATAAGCTCCTTGTAAAAAAAAAAAAAAAAAAAAAAAAAAAAAAAAAAAGCAGCCATTAAACAACAAATGTTTGTACTTTTTTTTTTTTTTTAAATAATGGAGATCCCATCATTTCCCTTGTTAATCTACTCCAGTATTAAATATCCCTCAAAATCATTGAAGTTCTTGATGACAGATCTATATAGCTTAATTTACTTTAAATCTATTTTCTTTATTGTGGTCTCAGTGTAGATAGAAGATAATTTACAGAAGTTTAGAATTAGAAAGGAACTCTGTTCAAGCATAAAGAATTTCCCCTATAGTAAATCTTTACTTGAAAATTTATTTTTTTTAACAAGGGTTAATCCATTACTTTCCCAGGTAGCCTGTTTATAAAATCTGGTTTCACCAAATTACTAGGAATAGTATAGGGATAACATCTTTCTGTATAATATTCATGTGACTTACCTCTATATAATCAGGACTTTAGGTCTTTCTAATTTAGGTCTTACTAATTCTAGTAAACTTGACATTGCTGGAAATGACTATGAGTAGGGTAGATATTAATGTCCTCAAAGACTATGGGCTTACTACTAGGAACCCTGCTGTCTTCAGGCAGAATAAGTGCTTGACTGACTTATTGAGATCAATTATCTTTTCATATTTTATCACTTTCTCAGAATATTCTCTACTCTCTTAGCTGCCTATTAGGCCTTGCTGACTCTACTGGTTTTAAATATTCTCCTCAAATTCTTAACTGTGTAATATTCTCTGAGGGAACTTTGTGTTACTCTCATTTCCCCTTTATAGTCTCAAAAGATTGATTCTAAGTTGTTCAGCTACACACAACTGAGGATTTCACTATAGTCCTCCCCAATCACCCCATCAGTGGATTTGTGTTCTATCTTTTCACTTGAAGTTTGCAAGTTATAAGAAATTGTTATCCATGACAGAAAATAGAGATTACTAGTCAATGCTTCAGTATTTTACAAGATACAAAGTGAAGAAATTATTTGTAACCTCTTTGCCTCAGAGAAAGAGTTTAGCACATAGTAGACACTTAATGACTGCCGGGTGGATGTGTTTTAGAAAAGTAAGTTCATATGGCAGTGACCATTTTTCCTTTATTCCTATAGTTCCAGGATTTGCAAGTATAAGACATTCAGTAAATCCTTACTTAACTGAAATGAATTTTCAGTTGAAAATTTAAAGTCCAAGCAGCATCCCATCACCATGGGTAAGGGAAGTGTTTTGGTCATATGCTGGCACCAGAAGTTTGGGAGGAAAGTACATGATAAAATAGGGTATGAGAATGACTGGAAGAGGGTCTTGAATCATTTTTTCCATTATTTTTGTTATTGCTTAGAAGAAAAAAAGATTGGGATTGGGCATGGTAAAGCAGATATTACAAATGAAAGAATTTTTTAATAGTCTTTGGCTACAAACATGGAGAGGCTCCTTCCAGAACTAATTAAAATTCCTTTTAATGCTATTCAGTTATTTCTGTCATACTTGATTCTTTATTACTCTATTTGCAATTTTCTTAACAAAGATACTGTAATGATATGTTATTTTCTTCCCCAGCTCATTTTTTATGTATTTTGAGAGAGAAATTTGTTTCACCTTATAGGGAAATAAAAGGGAAAGGGGAAAGGAAAGGGGGAGGCTAATAAAAGGGAGAACAGAAGTAAAAGAAGAAAAGGATAAGAATGGGGAGAAGAGATGTAAAAGGGTTGGTCTGATTGAGGGAGGTAGTGGTCACAAACAAAACACTGGGGAGGAGGGAAATGGGGAGAGGAAAGATAAAAGTATAACTTGATGAAAATAAGATGTGAGGAATTACAGAATTAGTAATTTTATCTGTGAATGTGAATGGGATGAACTCTCCCATAAAATGGAAGCAGATAACAGACTGGATTAAAAACCAGAATCTTACAATGTGTTGCTTACAAGAAACACATTTAAAACAGAGTGTTACATACAGAGTAAAGGTAAAAGGCTAGAACAGAATCTATTATGCTGCAGCTGGTATTAAAAAATAGGGGTAATGATCCTGATCTCAGATAAAGCAAAAGCAAAAATAGACTTAATTAAAAGAGATTAGTTTGCAAAAAAGATTAGTTTGCTAAAGGGTACCATAGATAACAAATTAATGTCAATACTAAACATATATGCACCAAATGCTATAGTATACAAATATTTAGAGAAGTTAAGAAAGCAGCAAGAAGAAATAGCAAAACTATACTACTGGGAGATCTCTATCTTCTTCTATCAGAACAAGATAGATTAAACCGCAAAACAAATAAGAAAGAAGTCAAGAAGTTAAATAGAGTTTTAGAAAAATTAGGTATGATAGAGCTTTGTAGAAAATTGAATGAGTACAGAAAAGAAGATACTTTTTTTTTTTCTTGGCAGTATATGGAACCTACACAAAAATTATGGCAAAAAATCCCTCAAAATCAAATTCAGAAGGGCAGAAATAGTAAATACATCTTTTTCAGATCATGATGCAATAAAAATTCCCTGTAATAAAGGACCAGGGAAGAACAGAGCAACTATTAATTGGAAACTAAATAATCTAATCCTAAAGAAGGAGTGGGTGAAACAATGAATCATAGACACAATTGATAATTTCATCCAAGAGAATGACCAAAATGAGACAACATACCATAATTTATGGGATGAAACCAAAGCAGTTCTTAGGGGAAATTTATATCTCTAGATGCTTACTTGCATAAAATAGAGGGAAAAAATGCTGAATAATTTGGCATGCAGCTAAAGCTAGAAAAAGAACAAATTAAAAACTCCCAATTAAATACCAGATTTGATATTTGGAAATAAAAAGAGAAATTAACAAAATTGAAACTAAGAAAACTATTGAACTGATAAACAAAACCAAGAATTGGTTTTATGAAAAAAACTAACAAAATAAAAAAAAAATAGTTAATTTGAGTAGGAAAAGGAAAGAAGAAAATCAAATTGCTAGTATCAAAAAATGCCAATGCAGAAGAAATTAGAGCAATAATTAAAAGCTATTTTGCTCAACTATATGCCCATAAATCTGATAATCTAAGTGAAATGGATGAATACTTACAAAAAATGTAGATTGCCCAGAGTAACAGAGGAGGAAACAAATCACTTGAATAGTCCAGTCCCATTTTAGCAAAAGAAATTGATCAAGATGTTAATAGCTCCCTAAGAAAAAATCTCCAGGGCCAGATGGATTTACAAGTAAATTCTACCAAACATTTAAAGAACAATTAATTCCAATACTATGCAAATTATTTGGGAAAATAGGAAAAGAAGGAGTCCTACGAAATTCCTTTTATGACACAGATATGGTGCTGATACATAAACCAGATAAGGTAAAAATGGAGAAAGAAAATTATAGATCAATTTCTCTAATGAATGTTGATGCAAAAATTTTAAATAAAATATTAGCAAAGAGATTACAGCAAGTTATCATCAGGATAATACACTATGATCACATAGGATTTATATCAGAAATGCGGGGCTGGTTCAATATTAAGAAAACTATTACCATAATTGAATCAATAACCAAACCAACAGAAATCACCTTATTATTTCAATAGATGCAGAGAAAGCATTTTATGAAATCCAGCACCCATTCCTATTAAAAACACTAGACTGCATAGGAATAAATGGAGTTTTTCTTAATATGATAAGTAACATCTATTTGAAACCATCAGCAAGCATTGTATGCAATGGGGATAAACTAAAACCATTCTCAATAAGATCAAGGATAAAATAAAGTTATTGACTATCAACATTATTATTGTAGATCATATTAGCAATATTGACTTTAGTAAGAAGAGAAGAAATTAAAAGAAGTAGAGTAGGTGATGAGGGAACAAAATTATCACTCTTTGAAAATGATATGATGATATACTTAGAGAATCCACTAAAAAACTACAAGAAACAATTAAGAACTTTAGCAACTTTGCTAATATACATATAAAATACATTCACATAAATAACCAGAATTGTTATATGTTACCAACAAAGTCCAGTAGCAAGACTCACAAAGAGAAATTTCATTTAAAATAATTGTAGATTATATAAAATATTTTGGATTATACCTGTCAAGACAAGGTCAGGAGCTATATGGACCCAATTGCAATATACTTTCCACACAAATAAAGCTAGATCTAAACAATTGGAAGAATATCAAGTACTCATGGGGAGACCAAGATAATATAATAACAATGACAATTCTACCTAAATTAATCTATTTTTTCAGTGCCATAGCAATCAAACTGCCAAGAAAATACTTTACTAAGCTAGAAAAAATAATAACAAAGTTCATCTGGAAGAACAACAGGTCAAGAATTTAAAGGGCATTAATTTAAAAAAAAAATGGAAATGAAGGTGGATTAGTTGTGCTGTGCCACAGTTCTCTTTTAATGTCCTGAACCAGTTTCCCTAATTGTCCTATTCAGTTATTCAGTTACTCTGCCTCAGATTATAACCATTCCCTCTTAATGTTTGATAGGATAAAGGTCATCTAAAATGGATGTCATTAGAATACCAGGAGCCTCTTCAGTACCTCCCATTATGTCATCCTAGGTGCCTGTGCCCATTAGGTCATCCCCATCCAGGTACCTCCCCCATTATGTCATTGTTCTTGTTAACCCTATAAAAGAATCTTGTATCTGACATTCACTGCTGGATTCTTTGAGACGATAGTCTCATTTAGCCCTGGGATCAAACCATGTATCCATTTGGTCCCAGTAAATCTCTCCCATTTAAATAAATTATTAAATTTTTCTCTAATCTTTATCCTGCCTCAGTTTCTCTGGTATTACATTTTGGAGGCTCCATCTCGCTGGAGCCTAGTGTCTGATAAACAAAAGACCCCAGCTCCTGCAATAAGCAGAAGCTTTTGTCACTATTTGACAAAAATTGCTGGGACATTTGGAAAATATATGGCAGAAACTAGGCATTGACTAACAACTAACACTGTATATTAAGATAAGGTTGAAATTGATTCATGATTTAGAAGTAAAAAGTGATACTATAAGCAAATTAGAAGAAGAAAGGATAATCTGTCTCTCAGATCTGTGAAGCAGTAAGGAATTTGTCACCAAAGAAGAATTAGTGTTCAGTGTGAAATGCAAAATGCGTAACTTTGATTATATTAAGTTAAAAAGGTTTTGTACAAACAAAACCAATGGAGAAAAAATTAGAAGGGAAACAGAAAACTGAGGGGAAAAAAAATTTTTTTTATATCCAAGGGTTTTGATAAAGACCTCATTTCCAAAAAAAAAAAAAAATATAGAGAGAATTGACTTAAATTTTTAAGAATACAAGCCATTCTCCAATTGATAAATGGTCAAAGGATATTAACAGACTATTTTCAGATGAAGGAATTAAAACCATTTCTAGTCATATAAAAAATGCACTAAATCACAATTCATCAGATAAAATTAAACAACTCTGGAATACCACTACATATATCTCTCAAATTGGCTAAGATGACAGGAAAAGATAATGATAAATTGTGAAGGGAATGTGGGAAAAAATGGGACATTAATATCTTTTTAATGGAGTTGTGAACTGATCCAACCATTTTGGAGAGGAATATGGAATAAAGGATTGCAACACTGTGCATATCCTTTGATCCAGCAGTGTCTTTGCTGGGTCTGTATCTCAAATAAATGATTAAAATAAATAAATAAAAGACCCACACATGCAAAAATGTTTGCAGCCCTTTTTGTAGTGGTAAGGAACTGAAAATTGGATAGATGCCCATCACTTGGGGAATGGCTGAATAAGTTATGGCATATGAATATTATAGAATATTATTGTTCTATAAGAAACAATCAGCAGGATGATTTTAGAAAGGCCTAGGGAGACTTACATGAGATGATGCAGAACCAACAGATCACTGTACATGTCAATAACAAGATTATGTGATGATCAATTGTGGTGGACATGGCTCTTTTCAACAGTGAAATGATTCGGGGAAATTCCAATAGACTTGTGATGGAGAGTGCCATATGCATCCAGAGAGAGCACTATGGCAACTGAATGTGGATCACAATATAGTATTTTCATTTTTTGGTTATTGTTTGCTTGCATTTTGCTTCCTTTCTTGTTTTTTTTTTCCCTTTTTGATCTGATTTTTCTTGTGCAGCATGATAATTGTGGAAATATGTATAGAAGAATTAAAATGTTTAAAATATATTGGATTACTTGCTGTCTAAATGAGGGGATGGGAGGAAAGGGAGGGAAAAATTTTATTATAAAAAATTGTAACAGTGAATGTGGAAATCTATGCATGTATTTTGAAAATAAAAAAGCTAAAAAAAATAACAATCCTCAGATTGGTCGACTTTCTATATAAGCTTCTGATTAAAGTAAAAATCACTTTAATGTAGAAAAAACTGAAAAAAATGAGGCAAACATGGTTAAGTAACTTAAGTTCACAGTTTTATATTCACGGTTAGTGTCTAAGGGCAGATTTGAACTCATAATGAATAGTCTTAAAACTATCTGCCAGTTTATCTTGTCCTCTCCACTTTATGATTGAGGAAACTGAGTCCCAGAGTGATTGATTTATCCAAGGTCACATGGTTAAAAAGTGGCAAAGGCAGGAATTAAACCCAATTGCTCCAACTGTAGATTTTGAACTATTGCTACTGTGCAACAATACCATTTCATTACATTGTTCTGATATAAATTGCACTTCCTGTACTAAAATCCCATGTTCTTTTGTGCCATTGCCTCAAATGGACTATTATTTCATAATTATATATGTAACTTATAAAGTTCCATTGTAAACATATGCTCCAATGGTCCATTGGATCTCTGATCATATCGATTAGGATGTTTTTTTTTTCTTCTATGCATATTACATTCCATTCATGCCTCTTAATGTTTATCAACAAAAAGATTGAATTATTTAAGAAAGTGTATTTTTTTCCCCTGTGTCTTCTGGAGCAGTGGTTTCCAAAATTGTTTGACCACATATCCATATCAGTTAAAATATTAAGCATCTAATCCCAAAGTGTATATATTTAATTATTTTAAAATTATATATATATATATATATATATATATATATATATATTCACTTGCTACTTAATAAAATTTCCACATGATACTTTTAAAAAAAAATGAGATAAAGATGAAATTATATTTATTCCAGATGACAATAGATGGAAGATCTCACTGGTATGGGCTATTTCCCATGAAGAACAATGGGCACAGGTCCCAGATGATCCATGAATTCCCATTTTATGCAGAACTTGAAATGCTCTTCTCCCACTCCAGCCAACCCCTTCCCCAACTGATCCATAATAGATTTACCTACCATGCTGGAAGCATTTCTTTGGACATCTTTGTATTCTACAGGTACCAATGCAATATTCAGACAGTGCATCTGTCACACTTTGCTCTTGCTTCCCAGTGCTACATTGGGATCTGGAAAGGACCTTGGTGTGTTGGAAGGCTCTGTTGGCAACTCATCTGACTAAGTGTAGACAAGATCATCACCCCTAGATTTGCCTCTGAAGAGGAGCAGAAAATTTGACCAGAAATGTATAATCATCTGAGGAACAAATTAGATAAATCCAAGAATATTCATTATCAAATATCTGGCTACAAGATAATAAAACATTGTTGGTTTTGTTTTTAGCACAACAACTCATGAAGTAATATGTTATATGTTTTTGGTGGCACCTATAACAGTCATCAAATAAGCATATTGTTGAAGTTCTAAATCTTTTGGAATTAAAAAAAATTAATCTCTCATGTTTTGTCATTTATCTAGGTCAAATAATTCTTTATCTAAGTTACTCCTCAGATAATTATACATTTCTGGTCCAATTTTCAAAACCTCTTCATCTGGATAGATTACGAAACAGGTGTGTGTGTGTGTGTGTGTGTGTGAGAGAGAGAGAGAGAGAGAGAGAGAGAGAGAGAGAGATGGTTCTTTGAAAATTGAGTAGACTATAGACTTATTTGTAAATTTTTAAAAACTCATTTAAAACTTGAACACAAAATCAGAAAAAGAACATTTCTATATTTATAGTAGAACATAAAAAGAGGATTCATTATAAAAGCATGACTTTCCATTTCATACTGTTTTACATATTTTGAAAATGAAAAATCAAAGTAATAAATAATATACATTATTTTCAAAACTATCCAGTTTTTCTGTGATTCCTTGTTTTCTTTTGTTTTCTGCTAATCATTCTAATTTTTTCTCCCTCTATCCCCCTCCCCTTCCAGAAAAAATACAATTAAATACAAAAATATGCATATGCATGCAAACATGAGTTTTTTATGACAGATATTTTTGCTTTTCCAAAATTTTTGCCAAATAATGAATTCTTATCATTAAAACTTAAATCTTTGCATTTGTCAAAAACAAATTTACTATATTCCTTTACTACTGTGTACTGCAGGTCTATTTTCATCTATTGATCTACCTTTCTATTTCTTAGCCAGTACTAGATAATTTTGATATTTATTGCCTTATAGTATAGTTTGAGATCTGGTATAGACTTCTAACACACACACACACACACACACACACACACACACACACACACACAAATACTAAATTTCAGTTAGAGGGTAATGAAAATGAAGATGATTTTTTCCCATCTAAGTTCATGGATTTCCCTGAAAATCTATCCATGAACCCCTTGTGGGTATCTATGGACCCTAGCTAACGAACCCCTATTATAGAGTTTATCTTTTTCTGGCCTGGGGAACCAAGATACCCTTTAAGTAATGAAGAGGTAATCAGAGTAGGACTTGAGTGGAAAAGGATTTAATTTAACTAACTTCAGAAACATAGTAGTTGGTCTTGGTGACAATTCTTTTTCATATGAAGTCACTCTAATATTATAATGATTATGGAAAAGTGAAGATATTCCAGGATGTTTTCTATCAATTCTGCTCAGGGTCAGTGGACAGATGAGCAGCCTTTCTAATTAGCAGGCTGAACAGAATGGGAGCCTTGCCATGCCAATTCTTAGTAGATCTGTCAAGTCAGAAGTTCTATTCTTATAGTCCTTTGTTCTCTTTCTCTCTTCTACTAAAGCTTAAGATCTCTCAATAACATGAGATCTACATAGTTTATTTTAATAAAAAACTTAATTCCAACATCAATCTACTTGTAAACCTAGTAAGATGAATTATGCCCTCACTGGTTGTAGGTTAATGACATTCATTTATTTAGCAATCTGATTTTTCTTTTAAAATGGATCATCTGCTTTGGGGGGCACTTATTAGTACTAAAGATATGACTTTTGCTGGTATGACTTTTGCTTTATGAGATATTCAGTAAAAAATAACTTGCCAGTGCTCAAAGGTAGCTTTGTTTTCTTTGAGACATGCAAAATTCTTCCAATCAGAAGAGACAGGGAGTCATTCATATATGCT
This sequence comes from Sarcophilus harrisii, assembly GCF_902635505.1. Taxonomy (NCBI): domain Eukaryota; kingdom Metazoa; phylum Chordata; class Mammalia; order Dasyuromorphia; family Dasyuridae; genus Sarcophilus; species Sarcophilus harrisii. The sequence goes on along the minus strand of NC_045430.1, from coordinate 259,326,932 downwards.
TCCTGTGGAGAAAGGTGTTTGGTCCTTTGGCATGTTTGGTCCTACCAGCATGTGTGGTATGTAATGATATAGCTCCTACTTGTTTGGTAAAGTATAGCATGCTTCATTCTAGAAGAGGAGGAATTAATGGAGAAGGGAGATGGATTAGAGATAGACAGAAAGTAAGGCTACCTCTGTGATATATGATAATCAATTAATTAATTTCAACTTGTTAGTATTTCAGAACAGATAATATGATATTATACTTCTGATGAGATATTAGGACATTTTGCATTTCCTGCGTAAGTGTGGTTTAACATTTTTTGAAATAATACAATGTACATATTTCCCTACAATCCTTTTATAGTTATAATTTTCTTTTTTGTCCCTTTGCCAAATTGATGGGTATGAGTTATATCTCAGAGTTGCTTCAATTTGTAGTTAATTATTAGTGACAAGGAGCTTTTTTCCTATGGTTACAGATCTCTTGTTTTTCTTCTCTTGAGAATTTACTATTCAAATTCTTTGACCACTTAACAAATGAGGAATTACATGCATTCTCATGAATGTGAATAGATTCCTTCTAAGAAAAAACAATATTGGAAGGCACAATGAGAAGAAATGTGACATCTCCTGACAGAGGGGTAATGTACTAAATAGTCAGAATGAGACACATAGGTTTTATATTTGACAAATATAGGAATTCTCTTCACATAGTGAAGGTGGGGGGGGTAGGAGGATTGCAAAAGAATGCTTGTTAATTGAAATAAAAATATGACAGTATTCCTTTGTTGGGAAGAAAGCTAAAAGGAGAATTTAAAAATATTCATCCCATAAGTGCAATAATTATTCTACTCTCTAATGTAACTATTATATGGTAATATAGATATATGATTTTCTTTTTTTTTTTAAATAACACCTTTTTATTTTCAAAATACATCTAAAGAGTTGTCAACATTCACCCTTGCAAAACTTTGTGTTTCACATTTTTCTCCTTCCCTTCCTCCCACCCCATCCCATAGACGGCAAGTAATCCAATAAAGGTTAAACATGTGCATTTCTTCTAAACATATTTCCATATTTATCATGCTGTACAAGAAAGATCACATTGAAAAGGAAAAAAAAAAGATAAAGAAAAAAGAAAACAAGTAACAAAAAGAGTGAAAATACTGTGTTGTGATCTACATTCAGCCCCCATAGTCCTCTTTCTGGATGCAGATGGCTCTCTCCATCACAAAACTGTTAGAATGGCCTAAATTACCCCTAGATATATGATTTTCTAAGAAAAATGTCCATAAAATAACATCTTGTGAGTAGTCAGTGGTGTCAAATTTCCAAAAGATTCTTAAAAGAGCACAATAAACAAATGGACATATTGAAAGGCTACAGTAAAGTCACCTCAGCAAGTATTTATTAAGTTCCTATTATGTGTCTATTTTGTACAATGCTAAGCACTGGATAACTTCTATTATAATTAGTTTTATCTTCCCATTTGAAATATACCTCTGTGTCTTTGCATGGGTAGCCTTTATATCTGGGATAGTTGTTAGTCATTTTCATCATGCTTGACTTCATGATCCCATTTGGGTTTCTTGGCAAAGATACTGGAATATGTTGCCATTTGCTTTTTCCAGCTCATTTTATGGATGAGGAAACTGAGACAAATGGTGTTAAATGATTTGTCAGGTATCACACACATAGTAAATGTCTGAGAACCTTAAGAAACTAAGTCTTCACTGACCCTATACCCAATATTCTAACTACTGTGTGACCTAGCTTCTGGAATAGAATTTTTGCTTGTGTTCTCCTGCTAGAATCTTTATTTTCCTTTAAAGACCAGTTTAGATGCCTGGTGGTAATATGAAACCTTTCCTTATCACTTATATTATTAGGTAATTTATCTCTTAAAATCAATTAGGTGATACATTGTCTCTGCTCATGTGGAGCTATATGCTATATGTTTCCATTAGTTTGGAAGCTCTTTGAAAGTAGGAACTACTCTAGCCATTCTCCAGTTGATTTATGGTCAAAAGATATGAATAGGCAATTTTCAGATAAAGATAAAGAAATTAAAAGTATTTGTAACCATATGAAAAGGTGCTCCATATTATCATTGATCAGAGAAATGCAAATTAAGACAACTCTGAGATACCACTACACATCTGTCAGATTGGCTAAAATGACAGGAAAAGATGATGACGAATGTTGGAGGGCATGTGGGAAAACTGGTACACTGATATATTGTTGGTAGAACTGTGAATGGATCCAACTATTCTGGAGAGCAGTTTGGAACAATGCTCAAAAAGTTATCAAACTGTGCATACCCTTTGATCCAGCAGTGTTTCTATTGGGCCTATATCCCAAAGAGATACTAAAGGAGGGAAAGGGACCTGTTTGTGCAAAAATGTTTGTGGCAGCTCTCTTTGTAGTGGCAAGAAACTGGACCTGAGTGGATGCCCATCAATTGGAGAATGGCTGAATAAATTATGGTATATGAATGCTATGGAATACTATTGTTCTGTAAGCAATGACCAGCAGGAGGATTTCAGAGAGGCTTGGAGAGACCTATATGAACTGATGCTAAGTGAAATGAGCAGAACCAAGAGATCATAGCAACAACAAGACTATATGACTATCAATTCTGATGGATGTGTCTCTTTTCAACATTGAGATGATCCAGGCCAGTTCCAATGATCTTGAGAGGAAGAAAGCCATCTACATCTAGAGAGAGGACTGTGGAAACTGAGTGTGGACCACAACATAGCATTCTCACTTTCTCTGTTATTTGCTTGCATTTTGTTTTCTTTCTCAGTTTTTCTTTTTCTTCCTTCTTGATCTGATTTTTTTTGTGCAACAAGATAACTGTATAAATATGCATACATACATTGGATCTCACATGTATTTCAATATATTTAACATGTATAGGACTACCTGCCATCCAGGGGAAGGGATGAGGGGAAGGAGGGGAAAATTTGGAAGAAAAGGTTATGCAAGAGTCAATGTTGGAAAAATTACCTATGCACATGCTTTGTAAATAAAAAAGCTTTAATAATAAAAAATTTTAAAAAAGAAAGTAGGAACTATTTCCTAACACCTAGCATGGTACCTAGAATAGAAACTATTTATATATGCCTGTTGATTTGAATTAAAACATTAATGAGTTTTTAATAGGGTTCTGACTTTACTTTGGGGTATGTTTCCAATTTTAGTGACTGAAGCTAAACATGAGGAAACATTTCAAATACTATTATTTGAAATTATCATCAGCATAGTTTTTATTTTTATTTTTTGAAAGTCAAACATTCTTATTAGAGAAGGAAATGGCAAACCAGTCTGGTATCTTTGCCAAGAAAAACCCAAATGGGGTCATGAAGAGTTGGACATGATTGAAAAAAAATCCTGAACATTCATATATACTTAAGATGCTTTGCAAGATTTTGCAGTTCTCAGACCTTGGTAGCATCAAGAGTTTCCTAAATTATTTATGATGTGGGAATAAATGGCCCAGGGCATAAAGAAACTGGAACATCTTGAGCTGGAAGTGAGACATCCATGGTAGATGTTTCTCTAAAACACTAATATTGTTTGGTGCTGGGCAGGACTCACGAAACATCTTGGGAAGATGGAGCTTAAAATGTCGTGGATGTCTGAGGAGTAGCATTTCATTTGCTCAAAAGCAATGAGAATGTTGACTTTGAAAAAAGGATGGGGGCAATATGGTACAAGGGAAGAAGTAGTAGTTTTGGAGTCAAAATTTGTGGGTTCAGATCTCTTTTCCCTTTTTTTCTATTTGTAACTTTAGGCAAATCAATTAATCTCCATGAACTTCCATGTCTTTAAATACAAAAAGAGGGATTTAGACTATGTGGCATTTGAAGTTTCTTCTGGCTATGATGAGATTCTCTGAAATAAAGAGCATAGATGCAGAGTTATAGCAGCTAGGTGGCCCAGTGGATAGAGCACAGGGCCTAAAGTCAAGAGGAATCCTCTTCCTAAATTCAAATCTGGCCTCAGACATTTACTAACTGTGGGACCTTGAGAAAGTCACTTAATCCTGTTTGCCTCACTTTCCACATTTGTAAAATGAGTTGGAGAAGAAAATGGCAAACCATTGTAGTATTTTTGCCAAGAAAACCATAAAGTCACAAAGAATCAGACACAAGTGAAATAAGTGAACAATAATAATCAGGGTTGCAAATAGCTTTGGCAGTGAAGATTGTGGAAAACCACAATCTAGCAGTAGCAGATCTGGATTTTTTAGCTTGGAGATTTTTTAGCTTATTCATAAACACATAACATTCACACTACCCTTATTTCTTAGCACGGCATAAAGACCCCTTTAGATTAATCAAGGAAATATGATCAGTGCCCTGATAGCTGTATGAGACCTTGAGTACTAATTATTGCCTATTCCCCATTACTGGAATGGTTTAAATATATTGGACATTTGAAGAAAGTGTTATTCATTTTGAGTTTCCTTAATTATTCTAAAAGGTTGGGGCTAATTTTCAATTCTTCCTGGCTAATTAAATTCTCTTTTGCTCTTAAGTGAAACATTCTCTTCCTTCTCCCTCAGATATTGAAGTACTAATTTAAAAAAATCTATAATCAAAGGGAAGAAAACCTTGAAAATAATTATATTAGCCTTAAACTCTCACTTCAGTGGTTTCCAAACACTGTAAGTCTGGGAAAAGACTTCCTTCTAAGGTCTTATTCATTGTGTGCTACCTATTTGGCACCATCTTCCATTTGGTCATGTCTTTTTTTTTAAAGGAAAAATAAATTTTTAATAACATAGAGGTCTTTTCTTTCTTTTTTGATTTTATTTTAATAGCCTTTTATTTATAGGTTATATGTATGGGTAACTTTACAGCAATGACAATTGCCAAACCTCTTGTTCCAATTTTTCCCCTCCTTCCTCCCACCCCCTTCCCTAGATGTCAGGATGACCAGTAGATGTTAAATATATTAAAATATAAATTAGATACACAATAAGTATACATGTTGGTCATGTCTTTTTAAGTTATATGTCCCTTTTCACTGTTTGTCTTAAAGTTAGGTGTTAGAGATGAGGAGTCCAGTAATATATTAACAAAAGAAACTGGAAACTTTTTTTTTGAACCAAAGAGAAACAAGTATTTCTATTTGAGTGCTATCTATTACATTTTTTTTCTTACAAGGATTCTTTTATCAGTCAAATGAAGTTTATAAAGTGTTTCAGAGAATGATACTTTTAGACACATAAAACAAAACAATGCAACTATAAAGAGAACATGTATTTAAATTTATAACATTAATGTTACATGTAAACACAATTATATAAAAAAGAAATATTCATGGATCTCAGATCAAAAGACTTCCTGTTTTAAATATATACTTTGTAAAGTCAGGAGTAATTTTTGTTTTTCTTCTGTATTTCTAAACTTTAAAAACACAATACCTGTCATATAATAGGTGTTTACTAGATTTTCTTGATTATTTGACTTCCTTTAGCTATTAGAAGTGACATCAAGGATTATAGATTGAGAATTGAATAAAACTTTGGAGACCAGGTGAATCAAGGCATAGATATTCAGGGACTTGCCTTGGCTCACATACCTAAGGTAAGGTAAGATTTGAGTACAGCTCCAGTCCAGTGCCCTATTGTCTCCATCTTACTACTTTTTAATTTATATTATTGTTAAGTGTTTTTTTTTTAAAGATACATAATTTCCTTATCATTGATCCTTTCCTTTGTAACAGCTTTAGAATCTTTATGATTTAATCCAATAGTGTTTGGGGGATAAAATGATAAAAATTACCATCACTCAAGTGTGCACCATGAGATGGGCATCTCTGATAACAACCTATAATCTGTTACAAGGTCTATACTTGAAGATCTTTTTGGATTGAGGAAGAGAAACTGCCAGAGGTTTTGATCCCTCTGGCATGGCCTTGGAGATCCAGAGGTACAACTTCCTTGATGAGATATAGAAGAAGGCCTTAGTGGAGCATAAAAAGTATTACATTCAACTGTTCTTGTATTTGTGGTGTAGATTAAAGAGAAAACATGGAATAGTAGGGAGAAGACTCATTTTACAGAGAGGATGACTGGAACTCCCAATGACCTTGGCAATTTTCTAAGACCCATAAACTCTAGATCTATGGAGTAGAAAATGTATCCATCAAAGGTGTGGCCCAGCACAGTAATGAGTAATTTAAAAATTCTTTACTTATATGAAATGGTCAACACTTAATCTTCTTCTTTTCTTACATTTCACATTTTCAAATGTTTTCTTTTTTTCTTGTTCCCTTATGCTTAGCTTTTCAGTGGACTAGTAAGAACAAAACTAGGCTGAACACTGTACTTGAAATATTTTACCTGTATTGCCATTTGAATTGCTGATTCTTGTAGCTCCAGAGTCTAAAACAGTGTTTGAGCCATAGAATATACTTAATACTTGTTGATTTTTGCCCTTCCAAGATTTTTTTTTTTAAACTTGTTCTTGGGGCTTCAAATGAGGACAGTCTTATTATGCTCATTTAGATGTTGCTCTATCATTAAAGGCAGTTCAGTGGATAGATCTCTAGATCTGTAGTCAGGAATATCTGAGGTCAAATCTGGTTTGAAATTTAGTAGTTATGGCTGCCTGGGCAAACATTTAGCCTCTCTTTCCCCTAATCCACTGAAGAAGCAAATAGCAAATTGAGATCTTTGCCAAGAAAACTCCATGGACAATGTGGTCCATGAGGTCATGAAGATTTGGAAAAAACAGAACAGCAAAGGAGTCTGTGTCATTAAACAAGTTAAAGTTTTGTAGAAAATCATATTTTGGACATAAGTGAGAATTCTGTGGCTAAGCATAGAAATGACCTTTGTTTTTTAACCTGTGTTGCCATTAATCCACACTTCCCTATCCTTAGCCAGCTCTATAATTTGGAGTGACTTATAATGTTGGCTTCTAAAAAATTAAAACTGAAAATTCAGTGGCCTCTTGTCAAAAATAAAGGTAGTATTTTGAGGAAATTATGGAAATTGGACAATAATGCCTCATGAACTTGCTCTCTGCTGGAGATATGAAGTTATGAGTGGGTGCTGCAGGGAACCTGGCTCATGCTCGATATTCTTTTACGTTTATTTGTGGCTCTGCTGAGAGAACCTTCAGATGGGTACTGATTGATCACTCATCATGAATTTGAAGGTGAAAATAAAAACCAGACTCCTTTTTTCTTTGCTCTTTTGTTTTATGCATTCCAGTGAAGACTAGGAAATAGAATTGGCTGTGCTTCTGGGTTGATTCCAGACCACCCAGCCCTTTCAGAAAGAGAAAAAAATCTCTAATATCCATTGTTCTAGGGAATCATTCTTTCTTTGACACTGTGTAAAGGTCTGTGGCTGGCTGAGATAAGTGCAAACAAAGGGGCTCTTTTCATTCCAGGCCATGGGGCTTCACAGGAGGTAACGACAAGACTTGTTTAGAAAAGAGAGCCCCAACAGAAGGTCAGGGAGGGCAAAGCAGGTAATTCTTCCCTTTCTCTGAGGTCTGCCACCATTTTAAGGCTAAATTTGGAATGACAAAGGGTCTTCGACCCATATTTGTGCTTGGAATTGGGGTTTAAAGTATGCTTTTCTGCTGTGAGGGACTTCTGATCTCTGAAACTGTCATGAGCTCATTCAAGATGCTGTTGATGTACAGTGTCATATTGATGCCAGACTGGAAAACGTGCACATTTACACACACACACAAACACACACACACACACACACACACACACACACACACACACACTTTGTCACTTTCTCCTCTCTGGCTCTTTCTCTATCTCCTATTTCTCTGTTTCTGTTTTTCTCCTTCTGTTCTTATCTCTCTCCTTTACTCTATCTCTACTTATCTGTCCCCTGTCTCTCTTTCATTCTCTCTTTCCTGGTCTATTTTTCTCTTCTTACTTTTGATTTTTCTCTTCTTTCCTCCCTTCATTTCTCATTAATTATATAGTTTAAGTACATATGGAAATGCAATGAGAAGATGATAAATCTAGAAATTAAACAAAACTTAAGTAAAAAACATCCATTATGTACAAGACATATTAAAAGATGTCTGTCTACATCTGTATGAACTAGTTCTTGGTACAATGAAGTACTCTTCTGATAAATCAATTCCTTCTGGACTGAGTCAAGCTGGTCACTCAGCTGTTTGGTTGACTCTGACCTGACCCAAACTCTGAGATTGCTGTGACCTCTGATGTCCCTGATCACTTTTGAAAGCTCACAAGATTATAAAGTAGTAGATTTCATTTTCTGATACTCAATTCATATAAGATAAGGAAAGAATAAAGGTGAAAGAGAGAAAAGAAACAGAGATTCTATGGTCATGTGGGGAGTCAAGTCAGCCACCATTCTTTCCATCTCCAGATGTGGCCACTGCCGTTCTTGACTTATTCACCAAAAAAAGATAAAAATTCTTTTATCTAGGGTGGAAGAAGGTGTGTGTGTGTGTATGTGTGTGTGTGTGTGTGTGTGTGTGTGTGTGTGTGTGTGAAAGAGAGAGAGAGAGAGAGAGAGAGAGAGAGAGAGAGAGAGAGAGAGAGAGAGAGAGAGAGAGAGAGGGAGAGAGAGAGAGATTGATTGAGATTGAGAATTCAGTTCTGATGTAACTCTGTGCCTTCTGTCTCTAAAGTTAAGTGAGGCTAACGAGTAGTTGTTAAGCAACAATTATGTACTAGTTACTGTTCTAAGCTCTGGAGATACAGATCAGAAAATGCCAACAGCCAATCAGAGAATTTGTCACTGCATGACGCTTAAGTCAGCTCCCCCAAACTTCACTTGTTGGATTGGGATCAGACAAGATATTTCCCACTCTGCCTTCCCCTTTTGCACCCCCTGGTCTATAACCTTTGCAACTCCCACTTCTAAATCTATGATTCTCAGATAATGCTTCTCAGCCTTCTCAAATATAAATAACCTCTTTTAAACATCAAATAATGGACAAACCCTGCATGTTGCTAGTTATACAATTAGTATTTTTAATGGAAAAAAGCACATGACTAGAAATGGTTGTATTTTGATAATGCTGTTATACCCCAGAGATCCACGGTCTGTGCATTGGGAACAGGTGTCCTTAGCCACTTTGCAAAGTTTGTCGGAAGAATTTAATGACTGTATCTAGCAATTAAAATGAATTAAGAGCGTCTGTGATTTCATTCTTGTGAGGAAAGCATAGCAAAACTCTCTCTATTGTTTACATCATGTATACATGAACAAATGTATATTGTCAACATATCCTTCGGTAGAATTTTTTAACCATATTGTTAATTTCACCTAGTCAATAAAAGACAGGCAACTATTCATTCTATTATGAAAATTCAGTGGTCGTACTGTGCTTTCCATTTCAGCATTAGAACAATAATAAAAGATAGAGATTTGATCTGGGATTTTACTGGTCTAGAAAACTATCAGGTGAGGAAATTCTACCAATGCAGATTAGCACCTTCTCTGCAACTTCTAGCCTGAGAGATTTGCCTGGAGTAGTGATGCAAACTGAAAAAGAAATGGGGCCAGTAAACCTTATATAAAGACCTTCACAGGGTGCCTATTGAAATAGAAAAGCAAATATTATCTTTGCTTGATTGAATTTTTATTTATTTTGCTAAATATTTCCCAATTGCATTTGACATGCTTTTTGTCCTGTGGATGAGTACTTGATACCTCTATAGGAGGTTAGATGATTTAGCTAGGCTCACATAGTCTGTAAACATCAGAGACAGAACCTGAGGCAAGATCTTTGGACATTTGATAACAGTTTTCTCTTTGTCATACCATTCTGCTTCTCATGAGCAAGAACGATAATAATAATAGTAATCCAGTCTTGCATTCACTGGCTTTTTCTCCTTTAAAATCTTTCATATAATATCATTTTCATAGTGACTAGGGTCACATAAAGCCATGTGACTAGATACCCAGAATCTGGTTCTGATTCCTCCATAAACCCATTTCTCCCTCCTTGAATGGAAAAGTTTTTAATGACGTTGTTGGCCTTAAACCAAAAACAATCTGATTCTAAGTGGCTACAAGTAAGTCTTAGACCAAGCCCATTTGGTCATTGTTTGGGTCTTGATTGGCTCTGATTGATTGTCAATAGAAGTCAATTTTTCTTTAGCCAGAAATTCTGAAGGTCTTCATTTCCCAGATTCATTCACTCATTGATTCATTTATTTAACTTTTTTTTTGAACTAGGTGGAAGAGGAGATACTTTACTTTAATTGCTACCTAGTCTTAACTACTGAAAGGGTGTGGCCTCAGTAAAATTAAGACATGTTGAAGACCTTAGCCTAAAAAGGCCAACATCTCTCATTGCATCCAAGGTCATGTCCTGCCATCCTGATCTCTATCTGGCCACTAGACCCAGATGGCTCTGCAGGGGAAAGTGAGTCAGGTGACCTTGCATAGCCTTTCCTCACTGAAATCTAACTCACTTCCATGTCATGGCATCCCTTCCCTGAAGTCATGGTCCTCTTTGAAATTGTAAGATAAATGACAACAAGATTTGAGCTAGGGGTTCAAGAAATTTCTGTCCTTATTAACTGTTCCAACATAGGTGATATATTTAGATCTGGGGGAAAAAAAAGGTCTGTATTCTTTTATTAGGACAAGGAATAATATTCCCTATGGGACTAGTGAACAAAATATGAGCTTTAGTTCAGACTTTAAAGTGATATATAAATGTTAGTTGTTATAATTATTGATAGTCATACTTAAAGGAAGCATGATAAAGAAGATAGAGGGTAGATCTAGGGCCATGAAGTCTGGGGTTCAAATTTTGCCTCTAACATTTTTTGGCTGGATCACTTTAGGCAAGTCATTTATTTTTATGGGATCTTAAGCAATTTTATGCCATAGACTCCTCTGGCTATCTGATGAAGCCTGCAGACCCCTTCTCACAATAATGTTTTTAAATGTATAAAGTAAAATGCTAGCATTACAAAGGAAATACATTTTATTGTAATGCAGATGTGTGTGTGTGTATGTGTGTATGTGTGTATTTATATATGTAGCAAAATATGGATTTATACATAATCACACACATACACACACATACACGCACACACACGCATTTATAAACTTCACGTTAAGGACCTCTGAATTTGGGCCCCAGTTTGCTCATCTCTAAATTGAGGATTGGGTTAGGTAGCCAGCCCTAAGTACACTTAGAAGAGGCAATGATAACTTAGTAGATAAAGTGCTGCTTGGAGTCAGTAACACTTAAGTTCAAATCCAGCTTCAGACACTTGCTAGGGTGACCCTGGGCAAGTCACTTTATCATGTTTACTTCAATTTCCTTATCTGTAAAATGAGCTGGAGAAGGACATGGCAATTATTCCGGTATCATTGCCAAGAACCCCATAGAGAGTATGAAGTCAGGAAAAGTGGGACATCATTAAACAAATGGACAATAATAACAACACTAACAGTCACCAAATAAAGTCCTGGGCTTAGACATACCAATTGTGTGACCCATGACAAGTAAAAAGAACTAGAACTGAAGAATATCTTGAATGACCAAACATATTTTTGCATTGATCTACACACCCGGTCCTTCTAATCTTAAGTTTTTTGGTCTTCACTTTCCTCCTCTGTAAGATAAGATGATCTCGAAGATCTTTTCTTGTCTGTAAAGTGATGATGACCCAAGTCATAAATGGCTTCTGTGTCACATCAATAAATGGAGATTCTCACATTGATGAAATTCTAGGTCCTTCCTACATCTGTAGATTAAGATAAGGTCTCTAGCTTCAGACAGAATGTAGAGATAGGAGAATATTTTAATGCAGTATGGTATACTTTGATTTTCTTTTTGATTATTTAAGAAAACAAACACACTTCTAGGGCATTTCCCACTGACTGTTTTGGATGATCTCTGCCTAGTAAGTTAAAAAGATGCCTCAGGAGCTCTGCAAAGTGTTACTTGATCTATAGCTTTAGTGAGATTCCTTTGTTAGTAAATGGAATATTTTATAACTGATTTAAAGGAAAGAGCACTAAAAACCAAGTCTGGCAACAAACATTGTGAATCTCCCCTTGATGTCACTGTGCTTACTCCAGGCTCTTCAATAAATTTTAGCTAGGTGAAATGCTTCTTCTCTCTCTTTTTTATTTATTTATTTTTTGACTTATGTTTGTTTCTTGATTTAGCATTCTGTGGTTTGGCAGTTACATTAGAGAGGATTAAAGGAACACAGATGGCCCTCTCCACAGGTGAATAAGCAGGTTGTAGGTTGTCTTGCTAGCATATTAGCCATGTTTGACTGATCATGATCCAGAACAGCATGTTACAATGAGGACTAGTAGTCTGAGAAATAACAGGGGCCTTGTTTGTTTGTTTAAGGTGGAAATGGAGTGAAGGCAAAGCCTTAAAGAAAGAGGGAACCAGTTTCCAGGGAAATTAGAATACATTTAAATCTGTCATTTATAGGACTTTTAACTCAAATACAATGCCTCTTTATGTCCTAGCAGTGTCAGTGACTTTCTTTCCAAATAGCAATTTAATAGGAAAATTGGTCATTTCAAAAAGCCCAGAGTAAAATTAAAGCTTCTCAAGGCATAACCATAGCCTAAAAGACCTTAGCCTAAAAAGGCATAACTCAAGGCATAAACTATGTTGAGACTAATGTCTAACACAGATTCCTCCAATATTGCCTGTGTGAATCTGGAGAAGTCACTGAGTTTATCTGGACCTCAATTTCTTTACCTGTAAAATGCAGAGGAAATAATCTATGAGAACCTTTCTAGGTCTTGATCCATAACCTTGCAAATAAGAAGCAATGGAGGAAGAAATGTTTGAATTGAATCTAAAACTTAGTTCCTGTGAAATTACCTTGAAGCCATCAATCAAGACATTGAGTAAAGGATGAATGTTTGGGAAATCAAGTCAAACCAGAAAGTATTTATTGGTCCCAGACACTGTGTTAAACACTGGGGAAAGAAATAAAGGCTCCAAACATTTCCTGTTCCTCAAGAGCTCACAGTCCAATGGAGGATATAACATATAATAATTACACAGCTAGTAAAAATCTGAGATCATCTTTGAGAGACAGCATTAAGATGAAATGGGACTAGAAAAGTTTTCTTTATAAGGTAGAACTTTAGTTAAGACTTGAAGGGAGCTTGGGAAGCTAAGAGGATAAAGGAGAGCCAATATTACATGCATGGAAAAGTCAGTGAAAGTGCCTGGGAAATGTGTGTTTTATTATTATGTGTATGTGTGTGTGTGTTTGTATGTATGTGTGTGTGTAGCAATGAAACTGATGTCATGGGGTTTAAGAGTACATAGTATGGGAAGCAAGTTATGAAGAAAATTAAATGGCAGCAGATTTCACATTTGATTCTACAAGTGAGAGGAACTCACTAGAGTTTATTGAGTGGGGGAGGGAATGAGTAACATGATCAAACCTGAATTCTAGAAAGACAACTTTGACAACTGAGGCAAAGCTGAACTAGAGTAGGAATAGACTTATGGCAGGAAGACCAGTGAAAATGCTATTGCAATAGTCCAGAGGGGCTTAGACCAGCATGATATCAATGTCAAAGAAGAAAAGGAGATGACATGTTAAAAAGTAAAACTGACCATCCTTTGAAGCAAAATGGATAAAGGAAGATATGTGAATGAAGAGTTAAATATGATACATAGATAAGGAGTCTGGGAAACTAGGAGAACGGTGCTGTTCTTAATGTTAATAGGAATGTGGGAAAGAAAGAAAGTTTTAGGGAGAAAGACAAAAGTACAGTTTTGGAGATGTTGAATTTAAGATGTCTATGTGACATTTAGTTAGAGGCTAAAGTAAATCTTCTAGACTATCATCAGCTGTAGATTGAAGGCCAGGAGAGAGATTAGGACTGAGAAGTAGATCTAAGAATCATTTACGTAGACACAGCATTTAAATCTCTGGGAGCTGATGACATTACCATGTGAAATAGGATAGAGTGAGGTGTGAACAGGGACCAGGACAGAGCCTTGGCAGGTACTGACTGATGGTTAGCAGGTGCGACCTGGATGACGTTCCAGCAAAATAGACTGAGAAGGATCTGTCAGGGATAAGGAAAACAAGGAGAAAGAAGTATCAAGAAAACCTGGAGAAATGAGAGTAGCAGGGAAACAGAGATTGATGGTATCCAAGGGTGCAGAAAGCTCAAGAAAGATATTTGAGAAAAGATCATTTGATTTGGCATTGTGTAGGAGTATAAACTCCCTTAGATTTATGTGTATAAGTAACAAAGAAACAAAGACTGCTTTATTATATATTAGAATTAGTTATAATGGCACACACACATGTAAGATTATGCTTATAATTATATATTCAAGAAATAATTGCATAAGTACAATACACATATATGTGTGTTAGTATACATTTATGTGCACATTTGAATGCTTTCATAATTTCATCTGAGGACTGAAGTTTATTGACATAGATTATATAAACTCTGAATACCTTAGTAGGTGGTCCTACAGGAGTTTCTATGGCTGAAAAAGTCATTTCCTTGTCTAGTTTGGTTGTGACTTCTTTGAACTTAAACAGTCTGGTGCTCACATAAAAAGCATGTGTGTCAGCAGAGAATCCATACTTGTAGCCTTTCCAGATTGGTAAGGAAGGCAAGGCAATGCTTGATTTTACCAAGCACATCATTTGAGAACTAAAGATCCTTTCCAAGCTGCCAGGAGACATCAGGCTATGACTTCAGAATTCACAGAATGTAAAGAACAGATATAAGTGTACCATTTATTTAAAATCTATATTTGTATGTAGCTACTGAGATAGAGGGAGGAGTCTAGGCAAACAGTTTCAATGGCATAAGGAATTCTCCATAACTGAGCACACAGAGGCTCTGAAACTCATAGTCTTGGTGAATTATGTATGGTTTTGAGACTTGTGCAGTATCAAATAGCTAATATGCAATAGAAGAAGAATATGAATCCATGTATGTGTGTATGGATGTGTATATATACAGACATATTCCATACATGTATATTGTTGTTATTAAGTCATTTTGAAGCATATTTGACTCTTTGTGACCCTGTTTGGGGTTTACTTGGCAAAGATACTTGTCTGGTTTGTCATTTAGTTCTCCAACTCATTTTACAGGTGAGAAAACTGAGACAAATAGTGTAATGGGCTGAGGCTTGAGTTGATGCACTGAGGTCCCAAGTACATGAGGCTAAATAGTAATTGGACTATTAATATACATGCTTGGAGAAAGAATGGCCCCCGCCCACTCTCTGTGCAAGTCCTGATGTGTTGTATAGGAAATGACGATTTTGGTGGGTGGAGGCAGAGAGACAGGAAGAGAAGCTGGGAGAGATGGGCCTGGGTTCTAGGCTTGTAGCTGCTGGTCGTGTGGCCGCTGGTCTAGCTAGCTTCTTGACTCAGCTGCACTCATTGCTATCGCCCATTCTTTTCCACCTCCGATCTTTCTTCACTGAGAATAAAGATTGACGATTTTCCCCTGACCTGAATTCCTGACTCCGGCTGATTTTAAAATATGCGGTCTTCACAAAACAGGGTTCAGTGACTCATCCAGGGTGACAGAGGTAATAAGTATCTGAAGCTAGACTCAGGAAGATGAGTTCTTCTGACCCAGAGATGCTGCTCTAGGACACTATGGTGTCATCAAGCCATCTGACATATATGCATACATATATACACATACATACATACATATAAAGTACACACACACACATACATATATACATAAATATACATAAAGTACACACACACATTTAAAAGGGAGGGCAGTAGAAAGCCATCTAGGATCATGATAGCAATTTTCAAAGATCTCGTACTACACCACTGAGTGTCTCTCATCTGTGCCAGGATAGGAATATCCTAGCAGAGCAAATCATGATTTCTCAGATCATTGAAATAAATATGTGAAAATATATGCATTTGTTATATCTAATAGCTTGCATTTATGTAGCACTCTAGTTTACAAAGTGTTTTTTGCATCATGAATATTCTGTTATGCTAGGATAAGTGTAGCAAAAGGAAATCAATTTTCAAATAGTTCTATTATGTATTTCAACTGCCTAAAACCTTTTAAACATTCTGTGGTAGCAAATATCCTTTATTTGCTGGGGAGTTCATTATGCTTTGAACCAAGAACACTCCCTGAGAGCGATGGAACTAAAATGGGTGATGATTGTTTTTTGCAAAAAGGATGAACTGATTTCCAATCATATGGAAGGAGAAATATATATATATATATATATATATATATATATATATATATATATACGTCATATTCTTTATTAGTAGCTAAGTGGCTCAGTGGATGGAGCACTAGACCTAGGGTCAGGAGGACTCATCTTCCTGAGTTCAAATCTGGCTCCAAATACTTAGCAGCTGTCTGGTACTGGGAAAGTCACATAATCTTTTTTTTATTTTTTTTTAAACTCAGTTTCTTCATCTATAAAATGAGCTAGAGAAGGAAATGGGAATGAAAAGATACTCATGATGTTGAGGTATGAGTGTTACAGGACCATTGACAGATGGACATAGAACTAGCAGGCGACAGAAACTAGTCTTTCTCATCTTAAATAAAATAATAAGAAAAAATGTATAGAATTTCTATTTGGCTAATACATTTTTTTTTCTCATCTCATGTCTTATTTCCCTTATAAGACTATTACTTCAGAGAATAGGAGCTTTATTAGTGCAATGACTCTCTCCCCTGAAACTCATTCTACTTCCTATACAGATCAGTAGCTGGTCTTTGGGAGTTTCTGTGCTTTAAATTTTTACTTCTTTGGAACTCCGTTGGTGATGAATCTTCCCACACCTTGCTTGGTCACTCTTCAAACAACAGATGTAAAGTCTAGCCCTGTGTTCAAAGTCTTTCCCTCCTGAGAAGTAACTAGTATCTTCTCCCATACCCCCACAGTCCTGGCCACCCAAGCAGTGGGCTATTGGCTACAGGAGCAATTTTCTAACAGCCAGAAACAGTAGCAAAGTAATATAGAGTAAAGAAGTCATAGAAAGACAGAGAAAGAAACAAAGAGAGACAGAGACAGGGATACTGAGAGAAAGACAGAGACACATAGAGAGAAAGTTCCACTTGGCTTGGGTTTTGCTTTGGTGTAGTTTTTGAGGATGCAAGTTGACCTTTAAGCCTTAATGAAGCAAAAACAAAAGATTTCAACTTGGCTAAAAAAGTTAAAATAAATACAACTGAGTAAGTGTATATAAATGTAAGTGTATATATAAATATGTACACATAGATTCTCTTGGAATGTTTTTAAAAATTATATTTTTTTCTCTTTTTTCTGTTTAATAACTATTGCCACTAGGTAAAATCAGAATTCCTTAGTCTGGCTTTTAAAGACTTGATTCCTACTTAGCATTCCAATCTGTTTAATAAAATTATTTCAGTTTATTGTTGCTGCTGTTAAGTCATCCAGTCATGTTCAACTCTTTGTGATCTCATGGACCATACTTTTAGTAATTACCATTTATTTAATATTTTATAGGCTATCTTGTTTGATCCTTACATCAATCCTTGGAAGTAAGTAGTTATTATTAGATAAATTTTTACATGTGAAGAAACTGAGGCTATGAATATTTAGCTGACTTGGCCAGGTTCACACAAATAATTCTCTGAAGCAGAATTTGAACTCATTTCTTCCAGATGACAAGGCCACCACTCCATCCACTGGGCTACCCAACTGCTTTATGTTATTATATTTACCTTCTCTCTTTCAGCCAGATTATCCTTTTAGCTATTACGACATCTTATCCTTTGTTTCTGCACTTTGCCTTCAACAGTCTTCTTCATCCTCATCTATATCTGAAAGAATTCTTACCTACCTTTAAGGCTTAGCTGAAGAGTTTTACCTTTGATATGAAGTTTCCTTAGATTTCCATAGGAACTAGTTCCTTCTCTCCTGAAATCACCATGTTTTTAATTGATCTCTGGATATGTCATATTAACTTAGTAAACACTAAATAAGTTTCTTGAAGTCAGAAGCTGTTCAGCTTTTGTATCGGCAATATTTATCAATGTCTGCCACAGAATAAAGATGTAACACCTGTCTGCAATTCTGAACAAGTTACTAAGTCTAATTGAACCTGTTTTCTTAAGCATTAAATGGTAGGGTTAATCTTTATGGCTTTGCAAGACTATAGTAGCTCAAGGTCTATGATCCTCTGGGCAGACTTCATGAAAAGAACCTAGCTACTGGGTCTCCAGAGCATCACCCTTTTCTCTACTTGTGGATGACAAATTGGCCTTCTCATTTGATTTATTAGAGAGTGGATTGTGCCCCTTGCCTCTCCCTTTCTGTGACCTGTGCCAGCTTGTCTCAGAGTTGGCATAGATAAATATGAGTGGCTAGTCATTAGTGCAGAGATTTCTTCTTCACTAATAGGGTCACATGATTCCAATAAATACTTAAAATAAAAAGAAAATGGAGACTGGCAATATTATAATTTTTGAAATTCTGCTGGTTGATATCTGTTTTGGCTGCTGCTTGGTTCCCGTTGGACCAATCCTAATTTCTGTTCATGCAAGATAGTATATATTTTCAAGGTTGGATCAAAGTTTCAAAATGAATTCCAAGGGCTTTGGCCTTCCCTGCCTATGTACTTAGTATAATTGTTGAACTCAATGGGCATTTTGCCTGGTTTGGTTTGTCAAGATGTGGTTCTAATAAATTTGGTATTCTAATAAAATCTGGAACTATTCATTCATGTGATGAGCACTACACATAAAAAATCTGATGGAAAAATTTAAGCTTTATTTCAGACCTTTGATTACTCTCCAAATGTTGTAATGGCTCATAAAATATCACCAGAATGACCCAAAAAGTTACTAAATTTGTAATTCTAAATGACTTTCCAATCTGTAGCAGCAGGCAATCGAACATGCTTGCAGGAATCTTTATTTGAGTCATGCAATTATGAGTAAAGAAAAGGTTCTATATGTGCCTATTCAAGATTCGTAAAATCCTCCCCGCTTCTTACTCCCCCCTGAAAGTTCCCATTCTTTATTGTAGGAAAAAAATGGATCAGTCTTTCTTCTGTGTGTTTTAAGGATGTCACTCATTAGCATCAGCTCTTTAATAAACCATTTAAGTCTCAGTTGGCACTTCCATTAAATACCTCTATTCTGCATTTTAGGGTTTAATAGCTCAACCGTGTTAAATCACATTGTGTCCAACTCCAGTGCAAGTGGGGCTCAATTTTTAGAAACATAATGAATTTGCTTTTTGGAATAGGAAAGAGACAGAACACATTTATTATTTTTTTTTTGGGGGGGTAATGGGAGTGGTCCTGTTTCCTTTTGGATTTTGCAAATTATATGGTACTTGTACAATTTTTGGAGATAACAACATGTTAGAAATACTCCCTAGTCACATGTGGGTCATAGACAGGGTCTCAGGGATAAACTTGTGATTTAATTGATATGAATGAGCCCCCAAAGAGAATGCTCCCTGTACATGTGTTGATTTCTGACTTTTCTGAAACTTAGGTTCTCAAAGAGGTGCTCAGGGTCACACAAGCCAATGTGTCAGGGAAGGACTTCTGGACTTCACTGTCAGGACTATATCACCTACACAATGTTGCCTTTTTGGGAATTATGAAAAGATTGAAATATATAATTTTCTCTATGAAAGGGATAGTTTGTCTTCATTAGGAGGTAACATGGAATATAGAGCCATTTTGAGTGTGGGGGTGGGTAGATATTGAAACAAGTAAAGTACAAATGAATCCAGGGTATAGATGAATAATTGTATTCATAAATTTGCCTCTACAATAGCCAATACTGATTTCTTTCTTTTCTTTTTTATTTCCCCTTTTTCTTCCTCTTCCCCTCCCTCCTTTCCTCTTCCTCCCTTCCTTCCTTCCTTCATTTTCTTCTTCTTTTCTTTCCTCTCTTCTTCTCTTTGTTCCATTCCATTCTCTTCTCTTCTCTTCCTTTCCATTCCCTTCCTTTCTCTGCCTTTCCTCTTCTTTCTTGCTTTCTCTGTCTATCTTTATCTCTCTCACTGTGTCTATCTGTCTCTCCCTCCCTTTCTCTTTCTTTTCTCTTTCTCCCAATCCTTTCCCTACGCCTTTCTCTTTTTCTATTACAAAAAAGGGGAAAAGATAAGAGTTCTTGAAATCTGGAACTCTGACACTATATATCTTTTTTTTTTTTAATAGCCTTTTATTTACAGGATATATGCATGGGTAACTTTGCAGCATTAACAATTGCCAAACCTCTTGTTCCAATTTTTTACCTCCTGCCCCCCCCACCCCCTCCCCTAGATGGCAGGATGACCAGTAGATGTTAAATATATTAGAATATAAATTAGATACACAATAAGTATACATGACCAAACCGTTATTTTGCTGTACAAAAAGAATCAGACTCTGAAATATTGTACAATTAGCTTGTGAAGGAAATCAAAAATGCAGGTGTGCATAAATATAGGGATTGGGAATTCAATGTAATGGTTTTTAGTCATCTCCCAGAGTTCTTTTTCTGGGCATAGCTGGTTCAGTTCATTACTGCTCCATTGGAAATGATTTGGTTGATCTCGTTGTTGAGGATGCCTGGTCCATCAGAACTGGTCATCATATAATATTGTTGTTGAAGTATATAATGATCTCCTGGTCCTGCTCATTTCACTCAGCATCAGGTCGTGACACTATATATCTTTATCATGTAGTTGATGGCTTCCCGAGTCCTGCAATAGTGGGAAGGAGGAAGAAATAAGTATTTTATATGTGCTAGGCCCTGTATTAAGTACTCTATAATTATTGTATCGATTGATCTTCATAACAATCCAGAGAGAAAGAGAGATATTATTATTTTTATCTTGCAGATAAGGAAACTGAACTAAATAGAAGTTGTGTTCACAGAGCTAGTATTATGTCTTAGACCACATTTGAATTCAAGTCTTCCTGACTCCAGGCCCAGCAATCCAATCACTGTGCCATCAAATTTGTCTTTGTGTCAATATCCCTCTCCCTCATTGCCAGTGCAATTTAAATTCTCTATTTTCTACTATCTTGATATGCCAAGTTAAATGTATTATCATTGTATACAAACCCCTCCTGTTTTATCTGACATGTGGACAAATGAATAGCACTGATCTGGTAAAGGAGAAAGAAATTCCTGCACATCAATGATCCAGGCCTTTGATTTATAAATCAAATTGACAGCTGATTGGTATCCCTACCTGGTAGTCATTAATTTTGCTTAGACAATGGGCTAAGGGAGATATATTACTTTACACAAGGACAACTTGTTTGGATGACTTCAAATATGTTTCTGTTTGGTCTAATTGTGAGAAAGGAAATAATTTTCTCAAATAGCCTTTGCTATTTGTTATGAAATCATTTGGATACAGAAGCCTTCCAAAAATATGAATTAGAAGAGCAGATATCCAGTGGACCCATTATATGATAATTTTCCAAATATTTAATGTAAATTATCACATGATATATGATATGTATATATCATGTAAAACATATTGCATATATTATATATAATAAATGTTTGTAGGCAGAAAGGTTTCTTTGGCCATGAGAAGAGGTCAATGGTTTGGTTTTGAGGGAGTACTGGGGGGAAACTGATGAAAGATACCAACCTCTGGAGGGATATAAAAATGTATATTGTACTTTAATATTTGCAAATAAGTTTTACAAATGTTGTTTTATCCTTCCAACCACTTTAGAAGATAATTGTTATCACCCTCATTTCACAGATAAAAAAAATAATCTTGAGAAGTTGTGACTTACCTAGGACCTAGTCCTTTAGTTGATATTACTGCCATTGAACCAGAACAGACTCTAACTTGATAATTCTGGGAAGGAACTCATTCCCTGAAAAGTTCTATAAGTCTGAATGTAGACTGAATTTATCTTCTTTTACCATTTTCACAAGCCTCATAAGGCTTCACAAATGAAGGTTCTACATTATTATTAAGTGCATACTTAAAAGATTGGAAAGGCATTAAATTGCCTTTCTGTTTTTTCTTTGCTCTTTTTGCCCATGGTTTTGTTTTGTTTTTGTTTTTTGTTTTTTTAATGCCTTTTTATTTGGATATATATATATATATGGGTAACTTTAAATTAAAATTAAACCTCTTTTCCAATTTTCACCTCTTCCCCCCCTCCCTAAATGGAGGATTGAATAGATTTAAATATATTAAAATATAACTTAGATACACAATAAGTATACATCCAAAACATTATTTTGCTGTACAAAAAAATCAACTCTGAATTATTTACAATTAGCTTGAAGGAAATCAAAGATGCAGGTGTCATAAATATAGGTATTGGGAATTCAATGTAATGGTTTTTTAGTCATCTCCCAGGTTCTTTTCTGGGTAAGCTAGTTCAGTTCATTACTGCTCCATTAGAAATATGATTTGGTTGATCTCATTGCAGAATGGCCTGATCCATCAGAATGGTCATCATCTAGTATTGTTGTTAGTATTAAAGTCTCCTGGTCCCTCATTTCCTCAGCATAGTTCATAAAGTCTCTCAGGCCTTTCTGAAATTCCTGTTGGTCATTTCTTAAGAACAGTAATATTCCTTTTCATATACCCAAATTTATTCAATTCTCAACTATGGCATTCATTCAGTTTCAGTTTCTCCCAAAAGGGTGCCACAAACATTCTCCTACAGGTCCCTTTCCTTCTTTATAATCTCTTTGGGGATATAATCCCAGTAGTAACCTGCTGGATCAAAGGGTTACAGTTTAATCGGCATAGTTCCAAACTCTCTCCAAAATGGTTGGATTCTTCACAACTCCACCAACAATAATAATGTCCCAGTTTTCCCACCCCTCCAACAATCATCATTATTTTTCCTCATCTTAGCCAATCACAGGTTTATAGTATCTTAAGTTGTCTTAATTTGTTTCTCATTAAAATGACTTGGGCATCTTTTCTTGATAGAAATAGTTTAATTTTTCATCTGAAATTTCTTTCATATCCTTTGACCATTTTCAATTAGAGAATGGCGATTTTTTATAAATTAGTTAATTCTCTATATTTTTGGAAATGAGGCCTTTATCAGAACCTTTGACTGTAAAAATTTTTCCCATTTATTGCTTCCCTTTAATCTTGTCTGCATTAGTTTTGTTTGTACAAAACTTTTCAGTTTGGTATAATCAAAAATTTTCTATTTTGTGATCATAATGATTCTAAATTTCTTTTGTCATAAAAACCTTCCCCTTCCACAGGTCTGGAGGTAAACTATCCTATGTTCCTCAATTTATTAATAATTTCATTCTTTTGCCTGGTCTGAACCCATTTTGACCTTATCTTGGTGTACGGGCGTTAAGTATGGATCAATCCTTTAGTTTTCCATATTGTTTCCAATTTTTCCCAGCAATTTTTTCAAACAGTAAGTTCTTATCCCAAAGCTGGGATCTTTGGGTTTTTCCAAAGACTAGGTTGCTATTTTGTTACTGTTTTTCCAGAACCTAATCTATTCCATGATTAATTACCTTAGCCAATACCAAATAGTTTTTGGTAACTGCTCTTAATATAGTTTTAGATCTTACCCCTAAAACCCCATCTTTATTTTTTTATTAATTTTGAAATTCTTGACCTTTTGTTTTCCTATGAACTTTTTGTTATTTTCTAGGTCATTAAAATGGTTTTTGGGAGTCTGATTGGTATAGGCTAAATAAATAGATTAGTTTAATAATTTTCATCTTTAATATATTTGCTCCCCTATCCAAAGGCATTTAATATTTTCAATTGGTTAGATCAGACTTAATTTGTGTGAAAAGTGGTCTGTAATTTTGCTCATAAAGTTTCGTTTTCCTTGGAATGATTCCCTAAATATTTTATATTATCAGTAGTTACTTTAAATGGAATTTCTCTTTTAACTCATTTGGATTTTTTGTGTAATAAAATGCTGATGACTTTTGGGTTTTTTAAAAATTTTAATTTTTATTTTTAAAATTTTGGAATCTCTAGGGGTTTCTAAAGTATACCATCATGTTCGGCAAAAGGTATTTGGCTTCCTCATTGCCTATTCTTATTCCTTTAATCTTTCTCAGCTCTTTTGCTATAGCTAACGTTTCTAATACAATATTAAATAGTAACGGTGAGTGGGCAACCTTGTTTCACTCCAGATCTTATTGGGAATGGTTGCAGTTTGTCTCCATTACATATGATGCTTACTGATGGTTTTAAATAGATGCTGCTGATTATTTTAAGTGCCCATGCGTTTTAACCAGATGAATAGATTTATAGATATTTGTTTTTGAAAATTGTATGTATATATGAATTCATGAATGAAAGATGGAGAAAGAGGAAGAGATAAAAAGACATGCATTCTGAGAAACAAAGTGCTTAACAGCACTTGGGCCCATTTTTGTTTGACTTCATTATAGAGACCAATTATTGTTATTTGGTTAACTAGTACAATTAGTACCATATTACTTTTCATATTCCATGAGAAATCCAATTCTTGAATAAATTAGTAAGCTAACTATGAAGACATATGATGACTAATGTCTTAGAATTAAAACAGATCTGGGCATGTAAGTTGGAAACAAATTAATCCAATTTCTCGCACCTAAAAATCTTAGTGTTGAATTTAAAATGAGGATTGCAAATATGCTCAGTAACTCACTGACTTGTAGAACTTCATAGTTGTAATGGGTCTTAGAGACCATTTAATCATACCCATGCTTGAATAAAAATATTTATTACATACAAGTTGCCATCCAGCATTTCCTTGAAGACTTGTAATGACGATGAACCCAATTTGTCCTAAGGCAGCCTAGTATCCCCTTGGATTGCTCAAATTAGTATAATTCTACTTAAATCTTTGCTTATATTTGGCCCAGATTTTCCTATTTTCAATTTTTCCATATTGTTCTCAAATATGTCTTCTAGGTCTATATAAGATCAGTTTAGTCCCTCTTCTGTATAAAAGTTCTTCAAATACTTGAAGTGAATTGTCATGTCTTCTCTGAGTTTTCTCCAAGCTCAAAATTTCTACTTCCTTCAATCAGTCCTTTTTTGACATGGCCACTGAGATAAAAGCATTCTAGTCCTCCTTTGGATGCTCTGCAGCTTATCAAAATTCTTGGTAAAATGTGTTGTCTAGAAGTGTTTTAGTTGTGGGATACTATGTCTTCCTTACTAGAAGTTGTAACTTTATATTGCCAGTTAAATTATATTTCTTCTTACTTCCAGGGAATGCTATTGCATGAGATCCACTAAATTCCAGGTTTATTCCTTTTGTTAAAAAAAAAAAAAATTACAATCTAACCCTGTCTCTGCTAGACAGAAAAAGTTGATTTAGACTTAGATACTTGAATTTTATTAATCCTAGTATACAGTTTATATTTGTGCCTATTAAATTTCATCATGTTCAATTTATCCCAATGCTCTAAACTTTTAAGACCTTTTTTAGAGCCTGGCACTGTTATCCAATGTTATCCATCCTTTTTATCTATTTCTCCCAACTTTGTGTCAAATGTGGATTTTACTTTTTTAGTCACCACACCAGCATGATGTAATGGTTGAATTGACCATGCTTTTCTGTCAGATTGTTTCCTTCAGCATTTCCTGGGAACATGATCTTTGTTTGCTTTTTGGCTCATGTAAATTCTATTTTTAGCTATAGCTTTTTGAAAATATCAGTGGTCTGTGATAAATATTCTGCAGGAAATGTGGGAAGCCCTGAGTTTCATAGGTCACTCTGTGTTTTAATTTGAAGGACAGTTGCATAGCTCTGCTTTTTTTTGGGGGGGGGGGATTTTAGTGACGTACATTTGTGATGACATCAGGATGCACAGAATAAAAAAAAAGAAACTTGTTTAATATTGATTGAGTAAATTGTTTGAAGACAAGGAAAATAAAGTTATTGAAACTACTCAAATCCTTATTAATAAATTTGACCATCAAGGTAAATGTAGAAAGTTTTTTATTTGCTTATTTTAATGTGAAGGAATTCCATATTTTCAACAAATCATATTGTTGAAATCAGTTATCTGAGAAATGCAAAGTTCTTAAAAATGAATCTGTCCCAATGGATAAGAGACTATTTTAGTCAGCCCTGTTGTTGGCAGCATCCCTGTGCTGCCCATACTCAATCAGCTAAATAGATCTCTTAGTCATTCCATATAGTCTGCATTCAAATCAGACAAACTTCTAGGGTTTTTAATTTTCAAACTTAAAACATTTAATGAATATCAGAACCACTTTATGAATTATTAGATGTCACCAGCACCCAACCACACTATGGCACATCATGGACACATGTCCTTTTTCTCTTTTTGGTGATGCTTGAGTGTTAACCAGAAGTATCCTCCTCATCCAGTCCATTCTAGATCTCAAATATCTCATTGCTGACTGCTTATCTTGTTATATGCATAATAATTATTTCTGCGACAATTACTTATATGCACAATAATGACTCTAAATTTCTTATAACTCTGGCTCTCATAATATTGACAATGTTTTTGTCATTCTTAAATAGATTTGCAATCACATGATTTTGCATTCTCCCACCATTAGTGCTGATTGCAGCTCAATCATGCTTTCTTATGCTGAGCAAGTATCTCCAGGTCTATTCATGGATCCTTCCTAGGAATTTCACCCAAAGTGCTTTTGTGTCTTCCTTTACATAGATAGAGAAATGATGTTTCGCCAATAAAACATAAGCTTATTGAGCTTGTTTCTTGTTTCATTCATTGTAGTTTTGTCTTTTATCATATAGAAGATTTCTTGGTACATCATCAATGCTAATGTGATTGATTGTATGGACAGCAATCCAATTAACTATTAAAATACAAATTTCTTTATGAATCATATTGAGAGAGAAAAACCAGGGCAAAAGGGAAAAAAAAACCTCTGGAGAGAAAAAAATAGGAAAAAGAAGTGAACATAGCATGTATTGATTTACATTTATTCTCTCTAGGTCTCTTTCTGGATGCAGATAGTGTTTTCTATCCAAAGTTTATTGGGATTGCCTTGGATCACTGAATCACTGAAAAGAACCAAGTCTTTCAATGTAGTTTTGGTTTTGCTTGTTTTACCCAGCATCAGTTTATGTAAATCTTTCCAGGCCTTTTTAAAATCAGCTCATTCATCATTTTTATAGAATAACAATATTACATTACCTTCATGTACCACAACTTATTCAGCTATTCCCCAATTGAAAGGCAGCTACTCATTTTCCAATTCTTTGCTACCACAAAAATAGCTGCTACAAACATTTTTGCACATGTGGGTCTTTTTCATTGATGGTTTGTAACAAAAGAAATTTTAATTTTTATATTTCTATTATTCTCCTTCCATTTTCCTTCTTTATTTTCTTTGGGATGGCACTTTTTTTTGGAGTCTCCAACCAAGCATATTCCACTTACATTCCCCTTACTTCGGTATTCATTTTACATCTTTCATGTTTTTCTATGCTCTTCTGTGAGAATTTAGAATTGAATTTAAATTCTATACTTCTCTTAGCTCCCATATTTCTCTTCTTGGAAAAGAGGAAAATATTCTCAAATATTATAAGAGCCTAAATATCTTTTTTGCCTTTCTACTGATTAGGATGCCCTTCCCAGTCACTTACACTTCATACTTCCTTTCTTTAAATATCCAGCTCAACAATTTAGAATTATACTCAAAAAGTTATGAAACTGTGCATACCCTTTGATCTAGCAGTTTTACTACTGGGCTTATATCCCAAAGAGATCTTAAAGAAGGGAAAGGGACCTGTATGTACAAGAATGTTTGTGGCAGCCCTTTTTGTAGTGGCTAGAAACTGGAAATTGAAAGGATGCCCATCAATTGGAGAATGGCTGAATAAAATCTGATATATGAATATGTGGAATATTATTGTTCTGTAAGAAATGACCAGCAGGATGAATACAGAGAGGCTTGGAGAGACTTACAGGAACTGATGCTGAGTGCAATGAGCAGAACCAGGAGATCGTTATACACTTCAACAATACTATATGATGATCAATTCTGATGGACGTGGCTCTCTTCAACAATGAGAGGATCCAAATCAGTTCCAATTGATCTGTAAGGAACAGAACCAGCTACACCCAAAGAAAGAACACTGGGAAATGAGTATGGACCACAGTATAACATTTCCACTCTTTCTGCTATTGTTTGCTTGCATTTTTGTTTTTTCTTCTCAGGTTATTTTTACCTTCTTCCTAAATCCAGTCTTTCTTATGCAACAAGATAACTGTATAAATATGCATATATATATATATATATATATTGTATTTAACATATACTTTAACATATTTAACATGTATGGGACTACCTGCCATTTAAGGGAGGGCATAGAGGGAAGGAGGGGAAAAGTTGAAACAGAAGTTTTTGCAAGGGTCAATGTTGAAAAATTACCCATGCATATGTTTTGTATATAAAAAGCTATAATAAAAAATAGAAAACTCAAATTTCATAATTTTGAACTGAAATTAATAATATAGTGATTGCTTTTTCTCTAAGGCTATTAAATAAAATAATATATGAAGTATCCATAAAAAAATTAAATATCCAGCTCAAACAATTGAATTTTTATTAGTTTAGTTTTTTTTTTTTAAATTTAGGAGTTCTTAACCTGGGATGGTGAATTTCTCCTTGTTTATAGTTATAATTCAATGTAATTCATTTCCATTGTAATTCTCTTTCTTTTATTCATTTACAAACATTCTAAGTAGTTTATGGCCCTTACTAGATTGCCAAAGGGGTACATAATGCTAAAAGGTGAATTCCTGCTCTTGGTAAACCTTTTCTTGATTCCCCAAGTGCTAGTGTCCTCTCTCTTAAACTACCTTGTATTCAGCTATTTTGTATTTATTTAACATTTTAGTCTCTTTGCTTTTGCATATAAATTGGGATTGTTTCAATTTTTGAATTTGTATCCCCCTCCACTAGCAGAACGTCTGGAACATCACTGAAGCTTAATGGATACTTTTTAAGTGATTACTTGGCATATATATGGTACTATATATGCATAATCTCATTTAATTCAGAATGATATGGCATAAAGAATACTGGTATTTGCAATCACATATCACCCAGGGAATTCAGTTTAAGTGGGCTACAGTTTCCTCATCTGTAAAATGAAAGTATGGGACAAGATAGCATCATAAATCTTTGATCTTGTCCTCTTTAAATGCATGATCCTATGAGCGAATGTCCAGAAGTGCTATTACTTTTTTTTTAACAGATGTAGAGACTGATGCTTATAATGGTTATAATGTTGCCAATTTTCCTCTATGAAAGAATGACTGTGATAAGATGAAATATATTTCCTTAAAATTTGAACTGGGAAAAACCAAGTGAATTGAGAATGAAATTTCTTTAAAATATGTTACGCTGTTTTATGGACACTTCAAGAGCTCTTTCATCAAATGATGGAAAGATGTTGCATTGGAGATATTAGGTGGAAAACTGATTGTATTTTAATTTGAAGGAAGGGAGAGGGAAGACGATTCCATTTGAATAATTATTAATGTTTTTATTGACCTCTCATGCCACCTTAAAGTGAAAATTCATTTTTGCATCCCAACTCTTTCTTGAGATTCTCTATAACTATGCATTATGCAATATCATTTCTGAGCAATCACAAGAGTAATGAAGAGTTGCATAATGGGTAGAATTCCACTGCAGCAAGTTATAAAAGATTAATTGTATTCATGAACTCACTAAAATTCCCCATCAAAAATGTCTATGACAAGCAAAAGATAATGTATGGATTGTCCATTTGTTGCACTGCTAATTACAAAAAGTAGAAGACTCCTAGCATGTTGGTGGAATATTACTTGAAGAATTTGTGGAAGAACACGGGCAAAACTCACATGGAATGAGAAGTCTTTGCTCATTTCTTCTGTCTTTCTATCTTCCTTCCACCTTTTTTTTTTTTTAAATGTATTTTCATCAATGTAATTTAACTCTTCATCTTGACAACTTTTTTGTAGATTATTTTAGAATTCACAATATCAGGTTGAAGAAAAAGTAGAGAAGTAAATGCTCCTAAATACAATTTCAACATTTATAAATTGTCTGGAAGAAAAGTAATTGTACAGTATGCATTCATACTTTATTGAAATCCAGTTACTAGACTTGAGTAATAGAGTTAACTTGTTAATGTGAAATAGTAAAAAAAAAAAAAAAAAAAAAAAAAAAAAAAAAAAAAAAAAAAAAAAGAAGGGGATTTTAAACTAAGATTTAGGTCAATCCTCTCTATTGATCTTATTGTTTTTTGGTATTTATTATTTAAATATCTTGACAAACAAGGCAGCTGTATTTCTTATTTCTTCCTATACATTTCCATCCTAGCAACATAAGTTAGGCACCTTTCCCTTCTCACTTCCTCACTCTATGGATTTTATTGTTGTGGGTGAATCTTTACAATCATGTCTCACTCTTTGTAACCCCATTTGGGATTTTCTTGACAGAGATAGTGGAGTGATTTTCCATTTCCTTCTTCAGCTCACTTTGAGATGAGGAAACTGAGTTCAACACAGTTAAATAAATGTCTTGCCTAAGGTAACATAGTTGGTAAGTGTCTGAGGTCATGCTTGAATTAAGAAAGATGAACCTTCCTGACTTCAGGCTCAGTACTCTATCCACTGTACCACCTAGCTGCTCTTTATAGATTTGTGAAACTTTTTTTTCACTTCAATGAATATAACCTGCTTGGTTTTTACTTTTTACTTGTACTGCCACTTCTCATATACCCTTATAAAGGAAAAAAGGAGACAAGATGATAAATGAATTGAGGGGTGATCTACCAATCTCAAATGAGCTGATCATTTTTACCTTTCCCTATGTCAATCTTTGACTAGAGCTTGTAACAAATTAGAATATATAGTACTTGATTTCCTTTTTTTCCCTTTCTGCCCCAGTGCAGGTGCTAGTGGATTGAGAAGCAAAGGACAGTGTAAATATTTTTTAATTTCATGAAAATGTCATTTGACATAATAGAAATACATTGCCTTGTTTTTTAGCTTTGGATTCAATCCAAAAAAAAAAAAAAATTAGAAAGAAGGGAAAGATTCCATATTTTGTTTTCTTAGTCCTTATTTTCTCATAGAAAAGACAGCAGGTATAAATACACACATGTATATAGATACATATACAAATGTACATACATTTGTATATGTATCTATATACATGTTTGTCTATCTATTTGTATCTATGTATGTATGTATATTAGTATACCCACATTCAAGATAAGATTAGATTCTTGTTACTTTATAATGTTTGGAAGAGTTGGGGTTTAGAAGAACAAATGAAATTCTGTGATAAAAAAAAATGTGAGTTCCACTTCTCAATGAAGTTTAAAACTGAATGGACCTTATCTTTAGGGGCTTTTCCACAAAGCCCCTGCTTATAATATTTCCAGGTTGATATAACCTAGTAAAGCCTGTCCTCTCCTTTGGCATAACCCCAAATAACTCAATGCCACTTTCTCATCTTGATGAAATCCTGGGGAAGGCTCCAGGAGGAAGATTTAACATGCTAAGATTTTTAAATTGGTATAGAAGTGGGTGAGAGAAGGGCAACATTTTAAACTCAACTGCTACCTAGGTAAGTTGTGTTCATTTTAAAAGAATTGATTAACAATCAAAAAAGCACTTTTTAAGCAATGATTATGTACCAGACACTTGGCTTTCAAGTCTCTTTAAGAAAAAATATCTTCTCAAATATTTTGAATATATTTGTTATGCACACAAAAGTTTGTGAAATATGCCTAGAACCAAAATTTAGAAAAGGATGTATTTGTGTTGAGCAGTGTTTTCCCCTCTTTTTTTCTTCCTTTGTGGTCTCTTAGAGTTTATTGTCTATTAAAGTGATCTCTTTATCCTTGGTAATGTTTGAATTAGGCAACAAACTGATAAGTACAAATTAGATGATCTTTATGTTAATCTTTTTGTTATACTTTCTGAAATTGAGATGAGTTTAAAAAGCTGCACTGCAGGGATTTTCTGTAACCTTCATTTGTCATTTCTGAAAGGTATATTCATGTCAGAAAACTGAAATATTAAGGGTTATTTTTGATGCTATTATAAAAATAAATGTTCACATTTAAATATCAGCTTTGGGTTATAAAATACTTTACACATGTTATCTTAATAACATATTTAGCCATGGAGAACTTGGGGTTGAGAAATATTGAAGGATTTACATAATGAGAGACAATGGGCTAACAGTGGAAGGAATGCTGAATTTGCCATTGGAGAACCTGGATGCAAAAACCTAGTTCTGATACATCGACCTATAAGATCTTGGATAAATCACTTCACCTCCCTGAGTCTCTGTCCCTTTTCAGTAAGAGTGAACTATGTGGTTTCTACAGAGCAGGAAGGTGACATAATGGATAAAGCACTGGGAAGATTAGTCAGGAAGTCAGGAAGTTTCATCTTTCTGAGTTCAAATCTGTCCTCAGACACTTACTAGCTAGGCAAGTTACTTGATTTGTTTGCCTCAGTTTCCTCATGTGTCAAAATATCTGGAAAAGGAAGTAGCCAATCACAGTATCTTTGTCAAGAAAATCCCAAATTGGCTGACAGAGTGGAATATAACTGAAAAATGATTGAATAACAGTAGTTGGTCTCTGGCTTCCAAAGTCCTTCTTAACTCTAAATTTATGCTTCTATGACCTTACAAGTTTAATTCTAGGCACATGGAACAGCACCAGGATAAAGGACAGTTAAAAAAATTGGGCCAGGTCTGAGAAAATCAATCTGATAATGCAAACTCTATGTACTATTTTCAAATTTGATTTCATATTTGAAAATGAAATCCATTGCTTTTTCCTTAACTCTGATTTTCTCTTTATCCTCCATATAGCAATTGGCTTTTGACTGAACAGTGGGAAGCAAGAGGGGTGTGAGTAAATGGAAGCAATGAGATACAGCATTTAAGAGCAAATGGGGAACTCAGTAATACTTCACAGACTGCTATGCTTGAATACTGGGAGATACATCTTTATTTTCACTAACCTTTAATTAAAAATTACTTCCTTCAATTACTTAAAAACATTCTTCTGAGAAAGGGCCCAGTGAACAAACATAAAAATTTAAGAATTTCTGATTTAGGGGAACAGAGGAAATAATGACATAACTCTCGGCCATTAAGTAAAGGCCTGAAGTAGGACAATAGAGTAGAATAGGAATGCCATTCTTTTCCATGTCAAGCCCTGTCGTGGAGAAAAAAAGAGGCTCTCTTAGGAAAAATGAAATTAAAGGCTCTTACTAACAATAGGGCATTGGACATAGAAGTCCTGTATCTTGAGTCCATGTCCACATCATGAGTGGGAGCTGATAACTAAACCCATAATTCCTCATTTGGAGATCAGCTAAACTGAAAATATGAATAGAATATCAGTACAGAACTATATTTCACTTCATATAATCTTTTGCCAACTTAAAGTAACAATCATGGAAAAGTAAAACCAAGCTATAATCCTAGAGTTTCTGGACTTGGAGAAGTCTGTGTTTAATGTGTAATACCCTGGGACTATGAAAGTTGCTGGTAAGCTGCCATGTGCTGGGTGTTTTATTAACTATTATTTTATTGTTCCTATTTTAAGAGTAAAACTCTGTATATAGTTAAGTATAATATGCCATTTGTTCCTCTAGCAAAGTGATTTTGTTGTACCAAGGTCACATAAATAGGGTTCAATGAAACAGAAGAGAGGGAAATCCCTGGTAGAAGCTCATTGCTACTTCTAACTGGGCAAATCTACACTCACAAGACTAATTAGACCAGTGAGGAAATTATGCATCCCAGAGAGATGTGAAGCTGGTAGGGCATAAGGTCATATTCTTTCTTAGAATCATGTGGAACTTGGCATTTCCCATACTCTGCTTAGTTCAGTGGAGTATATAACTGTCAATTAAACAAGGGACTTCTTGGATACTAATTCTTCCTATTGAATGGGGTCTCTCTAATAATCAGCACTTCCATCTATTGGTTATAATATCTAGAAGTGAACTAGGATTTCACAGTTGCTTTATGCCATGATGTACCTGCACACTGGAATCCATCCAAACAAGCAAAATATATAATTTTTTTCAAGATAGAGATTTTATAATCATGTTATTAATCACAGTGCTAACATTTATATAATGCTGAGTGCTTCACCATTATTATCTCATTTGATACTTACAGCTTTCAGAGATGGGTACTATTATTATCCCTGCTTTAATGATGAAGAAACTAAAACAAATAGAGCTTAAGTGACTTGCTCAGAGTTATATAGCTAGTAAGTATCTGAGGCCAGACTTGAATTCAGATCTTACTGACTCCAAGACCAGAATTTTGATCACTGTATTCATCTTCTCCCAGGATTTGAGAAGGCAAGCAATATGATATTGATTATATATGTAAAGTTAGGCAGAACATATTTTATTATTAGCCATATTGCAAAAGAACATATACAGACACGCACAGATGCACATACACACACACACGAAAAACAAAGTGAAAAAAAGTACATTTCAATTTGCACTGAGTTCATTACTTTTCTCTCTGGAGATAGAATTTTTCATTATGGTTTTGGATCTCTGTAATGATTTTATGTAAATGAAATAACTAAGAAGAAAGGAAAAAGTAAGAATTGAGGCAAGAATTCTTTGTTTTATCATCTTCTGAAAAGAGAAAGGGAGAATGTAATACATGGAGAGAAAAGTCATTTTTAAATCTAGAAAATACTAGACTAATAAGAAAATCCTTAATTTGATCATATCACTCATCATGGATCCATTTTCCTGAAAACAAATGTTTTGGATAAAGCTGCATGGAAGGAAGGATATTCTTCTACCTCAGATTTCAGATATCTAGAGGTAATTGAATATTAATTGATAACTTAAAAATATTGTCATGGATACCTGAGAACATACTTAGTAATTTATTAAGCACCTATAATGTGCTAAGCACTAGGGATACAAAGAAAGGCAAAATATAGTCCCTGCCCTCAAAGAGCCCTCAGGTTGAATGCAAAGAGACAAAATGGAAAAAAAAAAAGTACAAGAAAGCAACATATTGGAAATTATACACAAAGCATAGGGGCTACATTTAAGAGGGTTAGAAAAGCTTTCTGGAGGAATTGTTTCTATAGAAGCAGTTTCATGACTAATAGTTGGAGCAAGGGGAGGAGGGGAGTACATGAGAGAGATCTCAAACAAACTCAAAACATATATGGGGATCCTTTATTTCTCTTTCTTTTTCTATTATAGCTTTTTATTTTTCCAAATACATGCAAAGATAGTTTTCAACATTCACCCTTACAAAACCTTAATGTTCCAACTTTTTCTCCCTTCCTTCCTCTTACCCTTTCCCCTAGCTAGCAAGAAATCCAATACAGGTTAAACATGTGCAATTCTTCTAAACATATTTCCATATTTGTCATGCTGCACAGGAAAAAAATCAGATTAAAAAAGGAAAACAAAAGACGAAAGAAAAAACAGGCAAACAAGCAACAACAATACAAGAAATGTGGAAAAATACTATGTTTTGATCCACATTCACTCCCCATAGTCCTTTCTCTGGATGCAGATGGCTCTCTCCATCACAAGCCTATGGAATTACTTTGAATCACTTCATTGTTGAAAAGAATGAGTCCTTCACTGTTGATCCTCACATAATCTTGTTGTGTGCAGACTTTTCTTGGTTCTGCTCACTTTACTCAGCATGAATTCATGTTAAGTCTTTCCATGCTTTTCTGAAATCATCTTATAGAATTATAATATTCTATTACATTCATATACCATAATTTATTCACCCAGTCCCCAACTGATGAGCATCCACTAAGTTTTCAGTTCCTTGCCACTACACAAAGGGCTGCCACAAGCATTTTTTGCAAATGTAGGTCCTTTCCCCTTTTTATGATCTCTTTGGGATACAGACCCAGTAATGGCACTGCTGGATCAAAGGGTTACGCATATTATGATGACCAATTGGCTTATTGATCTCCAGAATGGTTGAATCAGTTCACAATTTCACCAGTTTTCCCAGTTTTAGTTTAGCTCCAGTTTAGTTTAGTGTCCCAGTTTCTCACACTTCCTCAACATTTATCATTATCTTTTCCTGTCATCTCAGCTAGTGTGAGAGGTGTGAGATGGTAACTTAGAGTTCTCTTAATTTGTATTTCTCTAATCAATAGTGATTTAGAGCATTTTTAGAGCTACTTTCACTAAGGAGTTGACCAATATGGTTATTTAATTTATGTTCTTGAGAGATCTTGTAATAGTGAAAATCCACACTTTAAGCTTTCTTTTGTAATCTTGTTCTTTGGACCCCTCTCCTCATATGAAAGATCTATCTTTAGGGGAAGCTAGGTGGCGCAGTGGATAGAGCACTAGCCCTGAAATCAGGAGGGCCCGAATTCAAATATGCCCTCAGACACTTAACATTTCCTAGCTGTGTGACCCTGGGCAAGTCACTTAACACCAATTGCCTCAGAGGAAAAAAAAAAGGTATATCTTTAGTTCAGGAAAGAGATGATCTAGGAACTCCAGTGTTTAACACCTCACCGGGAATGATTACAAAATTTCCTAATAAGCATATAGACACAGGAAGCTCAAAATATGAATGGTTAATTTAATTGAAAATGAAACCCCCATTCCTGGAAATAAAAAATAGCAATACTATTCAGGGAATTAAATTTCTTAAAGAAATTTGTATAATTTCCCAAGAGGGAGATATTTCCTTCATTTTGAGGAAAGGCCTAGACCAGAAATACTTCACACTCCAGATTTTGCTATCAAGCTCTCTACTTTTTCCCTCTGCCTCTTTCATCATCTTCTCCTACAGATGATTTCCCCACTGAACTTCCATTTTGAGGAAGTGCCCAAAGCATCTACCTTTCATGCTCCATACTTTATCTTCATACCTCTAGCAATGTTTTCCCCCATGACATTTTTCAGATCTCTTTCTATATTAGAATGGAAGCTCTTTGAGGATAACAGTTGTCTTTTTGCTTAGCACAGTGCCTGGCACATAGTAAGTGCTTAAGAAATGCTGCACTTGTTGACTGGGGGGTTGGTCTCCAGCTGGAAATGATCTTCATTGGTGTTTATGATGTGAATTCTGCATTTCCTGATAAGGGTTCAGAATTCACATCATTTATACTTCTGCCCCCTGTGACTCTATGTATGATGTTGCTTGCTTCTTGTTTCTCTTGCTTCCCATTCCTCTCTAAAAGTATTTCCCATTGCTACAGGCAGCAGGAGCAATGGGCAGAGTCAGGAGGACTCACCTTCATAAATTCAAATCCAGTCTCAGTACTTACCACTATTGTGACCCAAGCAAGTCACTTAATCCTGTCTGCCTCAGTCTCCTCACCTGTAAAATGAACTGGAGAAGGAAATAGCAAATCACTCTGGTATCTTGCCAAGAAAATGCCAAATGGTGTCATGAAGAGTTGGACATGATTGGAAAAGGGAAAAATAGCTCTATTGCTGTCCTCTGCTTTCATTCCCAACATTAGAGCTAGTTCCCATTCATGGTTTTCTGGAGTTTAGCCATTCTCTTCATTCCCCAGCAGATGGCACTTGTCACCTTCTTAGGAGACCATTTCTCCAAAAAAAAAAAAAAAAACTCTGTGATGAGAAAACCTTCAATTATCTTTGCTGTTCAAAACTACATTCCCATCAATTCCACTGTTTCTTTAACACCTTGTTTCCACAAGAGATCATATGCCAGAGAACTCTTAAGGGCTACTCTTTCCTATCACTAAAATTGCAAGTCTTTGTCTCCTACCCTGGCTCTTGGTAACTCATTATTGTTTAAACCATTGTGCTTCAATAATTAAATCAAAGGAAAACAGTCACTTTCATTAAGCAATGAAACATAGATACCATCCAGCAACAGCAACAATAACATGATTCATCACTTCCTGATGCAGAGTCTCTTTCTTGGTGTTGGGAAAAACATAAGAGGTTAGACAAATCCTGCTCTCATGGAACTTATGATCCAGTATAAGAGTTTAAGTTTTCTCTTAAACTCTACAACAATAACAAATTCTTCTGTTGACATTACTCCTTAAAGTATGCAAAATTGTTCTCCCTTTTTTATTCTGGAAAGTGAGTGCATTCAGAATAATTTATTATTGGGCACCAAATAGCTGCCTACAGGATTGCATGACCTATCCCCACACATTTAGGAATTTATTTGAGAGCACAGTGCCTGCAAGAATTGGCTTTTGTGATTGATTGATTCATCTCTGTGTCTGCCTTTCCATAAACTTGACTTTGAATGTTTGATACTGCCCTTTCCCTACCTCTGTCTGGAAAGAAAAAGAGAAAAGCCATAACAAAATATGGCTTTTGCTAGCTTCAACAACTCAATAACAACTCTGTATTAGATTTTATGGGTAATCACTTAGAAATTTTAAGGCTTTCTTTCTTTTTCTTTTTCTTTCTTTCTTTTTTCTTTTTCTTTCTTTCTTTCTTTTTTTTTTTTTTTTTTTTTTTGGCTTATTTGCTTTTTGTCCACACTGAATTGCCGATGATTTCCCCTATCAATACTTTCAGGAATTTCCCACAGGAGGAACTAAAATAGTGCTAAAATGTGGATCACATCCAATTGCCCACTAAATATAGTACACAAATATCTGCTGTTAATTTAAGTGTACAGCATGACAGCATGTAGCATACTTTGTACTTGATGGTAAGCATTTAATTCGTACTTGTTGATTGATCGATTGAATATTTTCTGTCTATAGACAAATATTAAGGCTTGTGCTATAAGAAATGGACTCAGGATTGAAGTTAGGAAAAGCTAGACTTAAATTCTGCATTAGTTGTTTAGTAGAAGGGTACCTCTGGATAGCTTTGATGCCTGAGGTAACATTTTTCTGTTTTGTAAAATGGGGGAAATAATCAATAAGCATTTATTAAATACTTTTTATAAACAAAGTTTTGGAAAAGCATTTGTCTTATGGTGTCATTTTTTTCCTTTATTTTTTTTCCTACCATATCTGTGGAATGTATTAGATTAGGGTGATGACAGTGAGGAACTAACTTTTCAATGCAGGTTAATCCCATTTTTGACATTTAACTTTACAGTGTTGCCTGGGGCACTGAGAGGTTAAGGTACTTTCATAAGGTCCCCAAATGTTAAGTGACAAGATTGGAATTGAATCTAGGTCTTGCATCTTATAAAAGCATCTCTCTACCCTTTAACCCAGGGCTTCTCTTAATCTTCTGCCTCTTGTGTCCCCTTTTCACTGGAGAAATTTTTATGTGACCCCAGATATGTAGGTAAAAATAAGAATATAAATCAAACATTTACTGATAATAAATTATAATTTCATGACCCTCACATTCAGTTATGAGACTACTGTGTGAACCACAGTTTAAAAAACTGGGCTTTAAGCCATGCTGCCTCTTCATAAGATCATTGGGAGTATTGAATGATATAATTGATAGAAAATGTTTTTCAAAGTTTAAAGACTAAATATGATCAAAATTATTATTTTAATTATTATTAGTAATTTAATTATTATTAGTAATAGTAGTAGGATAAAAATCACATATTAAGCATTTATATGCTAAGAACAGTAGTAAAATCTGGATTACTAATCAACCAGAGACAGTCCCTGCCCTCAAGAAGCTTATATTCAAATAGAGAAATACCAGATAAAGTGGAAAGAGGAGTTCTTCATTTTACATGAATATTACAGAACATTACATGAATGGCGACTGGTTTGTAGGTGAGTCTATCAATAATCCCACCTCTGGATAGTGACAAAGTTATTTTGATCATACTTCATGTTTCCAGAACAATTCAGGGAAGGGAGGATATGGAGACTAGAGAACTGAGAGTCAAGTAAAGTATGAGTAGAGCTTTTACTAAAATAATGGTTTAGATAGACAATCACCAGTCAGGGATTGGGGGCCACCTGAGAGAGTGATAAATTTAGGAGATCACTGATCAAGAATTTGTACCACTATTTTCAGCATGAAGCTAATTCAATTCCATAAAAATGAAGATCCCGAAAGTGTGCACTGTTGTTTAGCTTTAGGGTAGAATAGATTTATTCGCTCTAGTGTAACAGACAAACTCTTCCTTTTTAATTTCAAGTTGTGAAAAGCTTCATCCTCTACCATTATTTTAATGCCCGTATAGATGGAGTTGGAGCTTAATAGGTGACTACCTTTGTGCTCTTTTCCACAAAGCCGTGGATCAAAGGGATGCTCTCCCTGTTTAATCCCAGAAATGCTAAAGGTAGAAGATTGTACCTTCTCTTCTCCTGAATGTGGTATTAGAGGAAGGATTACCACATGAATAATTGAAGTTTTAAGTCTAAAGGACAGAGATAAGTAAATAATTACAGGGAAAGTCATTTTATTTAAAATCAGAGCAGCTGTAGAGAAGAATTGAAGATTATTCTGACACTCATTTAAAAATGTTAAAAAGGCAAATCTTGACAACCCTTTCCCTGCTTAGATGTGGTAGGAAAAAAGGTGAATCACAGTGGCTGCTTTTTCCTTCTTTGGTTTTTCCTATTTCAGATCCATTAGTAGACTTTCTTGGAGCCCCTTGAGTGCTCTGTGGTTGTTCAGGTTACTTCCTGCTGCCAGCATTTTTGTGTGAGTGCAGAAAATGGAAAAAAAAATTTCATTTGA
The DNA here is from genome assembly GCF_902635505.1 of Sarcophilus harrisii. Taxonomy (NCBI): domain Eukaryota; kingdom Metazoa; phylum Chordata; class Mammalia; order Dasyuromorphia; family Dasyuridae; genus Sarcophilus; species Sarcophilus harrisii. The sequence goes on along the minus strand of NC_045430.1, from coordinate 259,286,362 downwards.
TCAACTTTTATTTTATTGCAAAAATGATGCAGAGATTTGTCAATTTGGAGATATTTTCTCTAAATTATCAGATTTGGATCATTTAGTAAATTATACTATTTAACTTTTTTCACAACCCATGAGAATCACAGAGTAGAAGAAAATTGGAAGAGATGGTGGTTATTTAATTCAAACCATACCTGATCTCTGTGTCTCTCCAAAAAAGAGCCTCCTATCTTGCAAGACATCCATCCAATTCTACTTATTAATATCTATGATTGTTAAGAAATTTACATTTATCTGTCTGTCTTTCTATCTGTCTCTGTCAGTTGGCAGTCCATTTGTCTATCTGTCTATCTATCTATCTTTCTACCTGCCTCTCTCTAGCTGTCATTAGTCCATTCATCTATCTGTCTATCTATCTATCTATCCATCTATCTGTCTGTCTGTTGGTCAGTTGGTACATTCTTCTATCTTTCTGTCTATGTATCTATCTGCCTGCCTATATGTCTGTCTTGTTGATAGATTAGTCCATTCACCTGTCTGCCTGTCTATCTGTCTGTCTATCTATCTATCTATTTATCATCTATCTTGGTGCTGTCTAACTGAAATCTGCCTCAATTCCTTCTACCTGGCTTTCAATTTTACTCTCTCAGATTAAAGAAACACATTAAGAGAGGCATGCATCCAGGAATCAGGTATATATGATTATACGCTAGCCTGATTGTCCAAATGTGAAATTTTTCTTTTCTTTTCTTTTCTTTTTTAACTAAGTATTATATTTTGGGCAATACATTGACAAACTGGACAGTGCACAGAGAGGATGGCCAGTATGGTGAAGGACTTAATATCCATTACATATAAGACTTGATAAAGAATCCAGTGTTTAACCTGGAGAAAAGAAGACTTGTGCAATACTAAAAATGGGCTTCAGGTATTTGAAGGACTGTTTTGGGAAAGAGGCAGCAGGGCTGTCCTGTTTGGCTTAGAAAAGCAGTAGGAGCAAGGGGAAGAAGTTGTAGAGGTAAACTGAGATTTTGTATGAAGTTAAACTTTATCACAATTAAAGCTATCCAAAAGAAGAAAGGGTGCCTCAAGAAACAGTGTGTGCCTGATAATGTATGGATGATTGGCGTGCAAGAAATTTTGCTGAAGAGAAGATACTTCTCCCATGAACTTATTGGACTAGTTTATTGCTCAGGTTCTTTTAAACATGGAGATGCTAAAGTTTTAGGACCTTTAATTATTCTTTCATATAACTGATGGCCCAAATCTCCAATACATTGGTTAGATGGGTAATGGATTTCTCATAAAACACTCCTTGACTTGTGTCCCCAACTAAGTTCTCTTCTGGTAACATTATAACATAATTTATGCATAGGTGTATATAAAGATGGATAAAAAGTAACCTTGGCATGTATTCAAGCACTTCAGCTGACTTTCTCCCTGTCTCTGATATGTATGTATGTGTATATATATATATATATATGCATATGTCTGTAAACATATACAAAATATGTGTATAAATACATATATATCTGGGTGCATGTACACATATAACAAATATGTATGTATGTGAATGAATTTAGGTATATAAATAAATACACATGTATCATATATACATTTACATGTATACATATATTAAACATTAATTATAATTAAATATGTATCAAAGACTATATGTATTTCCACATATAAATGGATTATACAATATAATCTTCATTTTACTTCATAGAAAGAATACAAACGGGAAAAATACAAAAAAGAATTACCCACAGGGGTTATGAATAGTCAAAACAATAGTTTTGCTCTTCACTTACTCCCCAGCTTTCCCTCAGGAAAGTAGAAATCCTTTATTCCATGTAGTCTTCTCAGACTCCTCATTTCTCACTTCTTGTACCCAGGTTAGCTCTTGTTCTTTGATATCATCAGTCAGGTCCTTTTTATAGGTCTGAGTCCAGACCAATGGATCTATGAAAATCCTGGATAAGTCAAATTGAAATGAATTACTCATCTTCAATAAGGTGTTGAGAGGTCAATATTACTCAGGCCTAGTATAGTATGGAACTATCAAGGAGATGCCTTTTCTCATCCAACTTAGTGATTTTCTTCAATAGAAAGGTATCTTTAGAGACATAACAAGAATCTTATCCACCATCAAGGTGATCAGGATCAAAGAAATGTGATCACTCATTTCAATTAGGATGTGTGTGGCAGACTTAGGGAGATATGTGCTGACTTCAGGTGGTTAAATTATTTGACAATTACAATTATTTGACAGCCCTCCAGACACTTGAAGAAAGCTATTATATTCTGAGTCTTCTCCACATTAAATAGCATTAGTTTTTTCAACTGATCCTCATATGGTATGGCCTCTAGTACCTGAGTGTTTACATATGATCATATTTAGTGTAGATTGTTGACACAAGCAAGGGGTAATTCCATTCCTGTCTACCTCCCTTCTCTTTTCTCTAGATCTAGTATACTTCAACCAATTTAATATCAGTAATGATGATATCCATATGATCATACACACACACACACACACACACACACACACACACATACTTTTTTGGGCCTCTATATCCACCACAAATATTCTTCTATTTTGTCCTCTAAATGAAAATGTTATGCAATCTTAATTTTGATTTTCTATGCTCCAATAAAGGTCTATACAGGTATATAAAGGGTTCTGATTTGCAAGCCTATAGGTTACTAATGGAGTTCCATTTGTTATGCAAAACCTTTCCTTTTTCAATGTTCCTGCAAGTGCTGGGATAGAGTTTTTTTTTTTTTTTTTTTTTTTTAATTTTTTTGTTCTTACTAAGTAAGCAGGATAGAATACCACATTAACATTATGGGATCTCTGTCAAGGAAAGATAATTTGATCTCACCCTCCTTGAGTCATAAAATGCATTTTGAAGTGATAAGTAATTACATAAGATGAAGGAGAAAATGCATCTGGAGTAAATTATTTTTCAATTTAATAATTGTTCTAGCCATTTTGGCACCTAATGCTCAGTTCTCTCAGTGCTTAAAGAAGAAAAAAATATGTTAGACTGTGGAAGTTGAGTAATTCTGTGACATCACCAAAAAGCTCTTTAGCAAATTATTTGCTTCTAGATTTGGAAGCTCCAGTTTTAGCCTTCAATTAAAAGGTAGTACTAGAGAAAGAGACTGTTAGAAATGAGGATATGCTTTTATAATTATATCACCCAGAAAAGTAAGACCATTGAGAAAAATAATATCAGTATAAAGATGATACTAGAAACATGGCACATTCTAGGTTGGTTGATTGATTGACTTACCTCAGATTTATTAAATTGTTTTATTAACAATTTCATTTCTTTTTTAAAAAGAATTTATATTTTTTCAATTTCATGTAAAAATGTTTTAACATAGTTTTTAAAAACTAATTTTTGATTTCCAAATTATCTTTCTCCTTTCCTTTCATTCCCCCCTCACTGAAAAGGCAAGCACTTTGATATAGATTATAAATGTACAGTCATACAAAATATATTTCCATATTAGCCATGTTGCAAAAGAGAACACAGACCAAAAAAATATAAAAGAAAAAGAAAGAAAATAAAAAAAATAATGTTTCAATTTGCATTCAGATGCCTTCAGTTCTTTCTTTGGAGATATATGGCATTTTTTATAAGTCCTTAAGAATTGTATCAGATCATCACATTGCTGAGAAGAGTCTGTCATAGTTAATCATCACATATCTTACTGGTACTGTGTATACTGATCTCTTTTTTCTGCTTACTTCACTTTGTATCAGTTCATATAGGTTCCCAGGATTTTCTGAAACCATTCTGTTTACCATTTATAATAGTAAATATTATAATTATGATAATTATAATAATAATTATACAATAGTATTCCTTTATAATCATATACTAAAACTTATTCAGCTGTGTCCATTTTGATGGTAAATACCTCAATTTTGAATTCTTGTCATTACAAAAAAGAGATGCTATGAATATTTTTGTGTATATATAAGACCTTTGCCTTAAAAAAAAAATCTCTTTGGAATATTGGTCTAGTAGTGGTATTAATGTTTTAAAGGATACACACACACACACACACACACACACACACACACACACAATTTTATAGGCCTTTGGGGCTTAATTCCAAATTGCTTTCCAGAATGTTTGGATCCGTTCACAACTTCACCAAAAATGTATGTGTCTCCACCCTCTCTAATATTTATTATTTTTTTCTGTCATATTAGTCAACCTGAAACTATATACCCCATAGTTGTTTAATATTCATTTTTTAATCAATAGTAATTTAGAGGGTTTTTTTTTTCTTTTTCCATTTGACTATAGATAACGTCTTTTGACAACTCCCTGTTCATATCCTTTTACAGTTTATCAATTGGGAAATGACTTATATTCATATATATTTGACTCACTTCTTTATTTATTTGAGAAATAACGTCTTTTTCAGAGAAATTTTCATAATTCCCCTCCTGCACTTTCTTGCTTTTCTTCTAATTTTGACTATATTGGTTTTGTTTGTGCAAAAAAGTACACAATATTTAATATTTTCCACTGGGATCCATTACTCTATTTCTTTGTCAGCATCATATTGTTTTGATGATTATGAATTTGTTTGAGAATATATAGGTTGAGTATTGGTGCTGCTCAGACACCTTTCTTCACTTCCTCTGCTCCCATAGATATGCTTGGTATTCTTGACATTTTATTTTTTCTTCCAGATGAATTTTTTTTATATTTCCTAGTTCTATAAAAATAATTTTTGATAGTTTGGTATGTCACTTAATAAGTAATCTATTTATATAGAATTGTTATCATTATTATATTGGTTCACTCTACCTATGAAAATCAGTATTTTTCTAGTTGTTTAGATCTGTCTTTATTTGTATGAAAAGTGTTTTGTAATTGTTATATAGTGCTTGGGTTTGATTTGGCAGGTAGATTCCCAAGTATGTAATATAAATTTAATATCTTTTTGTATGTTGATAATTTATGGGTTTATTTTACATTGTGCAACTAGCATTTATTAACACCTAATGTGTGCTACTTATTCCATTAGATATTGGAAACACAAAGACAAAAAGAAATAGTTCCTGCCTTTGAGGAACTTATGTTTTATCCACAGAAACAACATGTGTGGACACACACACATATATACACATATACATATACATACATAGATATAATATACAGAATGGTTTTATTGAATTTTTTTATTCATTGATATAGAGAACTTTATCAGTGAGGTATTTATTACCTTCTTGTCAATTTAAGAGTTTTGAAGAGTTTTCTGAAACAATGATAAACTCTGTATCTTGCCCAGAGTCACAAACCAGTTATATTTTAGAGGTGAGATTTGAATTTCAGTTTTCCTGCTTCCAAGCATTATTCTCTAACCATTATTTCATACAGCCTGTCATATAGATATATACAATAAAGACAAAATAATTTTGGGTGGGAGGATACTAGGAGTTGAGGGAGAAGTATCAGGAAAGGCCTCATAGAAGATGGCACGTTGTGCTGATTCTTGGAGGAAAAAATACATAAAGGGGATCATTAATGTGTGATGTGTGATAAAGATGGGAGATGTCCAATGAAAATTTCATTTCAACTTTAAATCTCTCATCTGCTTTTTAAGATACCACTACACACCTGTCAGATTGGCTAAGATGACAGGAAAAAATAATGATGATTGTTGGAGGGGATGTGGGAAAACTGGGACATTGATGCATTGTTGGTGGAGTTGTGAACGAATCCAACCATTTTGGAGAGTAGTTTGGAACTATGCTCAAAAAGTTATCAAACTGTGCATACCCTTTGATCCAGCAGTGTTACTACTGGGCTTATATCCCAAAGAGATTATAAAGAAGGGAAAGGGACCTGTATGTGCACGAATGTTTGTGGCAGCCCTTTTTGTAGTGGCTAAAAACTGGAAACTGAATGGATGTCCATCATCCATTGGAGAATGGCTGAATAAATTATGGTATATGAATATTATGGAATATTACTGTTCTGTAAGAAATGACCAACAGGATGATTTCAGAAAGGCCTGGAGAGACTTACACGAACTGATGCTGAGTGAAATGAGCAGGACCAGGGAGATCATTATATACTTCAACAACAATACTATATGATGACCAGTTCTGATGGACCAGGCCATCCTCAGCAACGAGATCAACCAAATCATTTCTAATGGAGCAGTAATGAACTGAACTAGCTATGCCCAGAAAAAGAACTCTGGGAGATGACTAAAAACCATTACATTGAATTCCCAATCCCTATATTTATGCCCACCTGCATTTTTGATTTCCTTCACAAGCTAATTGTACAATATTTCAGAGTCTGATTCTTTTTGTACAGCAAAATAACGTTTTGGTCATGTATACTTATTGTGTATCTAATTTATATTTTAATATATTTAACATCTACTGGTCATCCTGCCATCTAGGGGAGGGGGTGGGGGGGGTAAGAGGTGAAAAATTGGAACAAGAGGTTTGGCAGTTGTTAATGCTGTAAAGTTACCCATGCACATATCCTGTAAATAAAAGGCTATTAAAAAAAAAAAAAAAAGAATTGCTTTTGCTGCATCCCATAAAAAAAAAAAGTTTTTTTTTTCATTTTAAATAGCTTTTTATTTAGAAGTTATATGCATGTGTAATTTTACAGCATTGACAATTGCCAAACCTTTTGTTCCAATTTTTCCCCTCCTTCACCCAACCCCCTCCTCTAGATGGCAGATGACCAATACATATCATACCATTTTTTTTAACAGAAAATGGAGCTTTATTATTTTGACTTATGGATCAATATTTGTTGAGTGATTGTTAGTCAATCATTTCAGTCCTTTCTGACTCTTTGTGATCCTATCCAAATGTTTTTTTTTTTTTTTTTTTTTTTGGCAAAGATACTGGAATGGTTTGCCATTTCCTTCTCCAGTTCATTTTACAGATGAGGAAACTGAGGTAAACAATGTAAAATGATTTTGCCTAAGGTCACCCAGTTAGTAATTATTCAAGACCAGATTTGAATCCAGGTTTTCCTGACTCCAGATCCAGGGCTCAAGCCCCCTATACCATTTAGCTGCCCCAGACTGGTAGATACCAAATAAGACAAAGAGGCAGGGACTGTTTTTACTTTTCATGTTTTCACCCTACTTTTATTCAGGATATAGGATAATATAGGATATTTTAACATGATAATTACCTAATCATTGTTTTTCTTTTTTTTTTTTTTTATTCACCCATCCATCCATCTCTCCATTCATGTCACAAGCAAAGGAAAATTCCAGAAGACTTAAAAATGGTACATTTACAAAGAAAGAAAAAAATAATCGAAAAGATATCAACTTTTCAAATAATTTTTTTACAATGTTTACTTTACCATTATCCTAAGTGCAGGAGCATCCCTCATGATTCAACTCATAAATTATCTTTTGCAGGAGACCTTTTCCTCACCGAACCCCCAGAACAAACATCTTCCCTTATAATATTACCTTTAGTCTTATATTTACATTATTATTAATTGTACATTGTCTCCTCCATTGAAATATGGGCTTCCTGAGGATAGGGACCATGTTTTTGTCTTTCTATATATCCCAATTCTTAGCATTATACCTGGTGCATAGGAAGTGTTTAATAAATAGTTTTTGACTGACTTTATTGGGGATGTAAATACAAAAATGAGACTTTCTGTTCTCAAGAAATTTACATTTGAATTTATATAGTCACAAAAGAGTGGACTCCAGGAAAGGGACTTTTGTCACAGATTGAGAGATTTGTCACAGAGATTAGTCACAGGACACTAGGTTATCTTGTTCTCTCTATTAGCCATAGTACTTTTGATTGGATTATTGTTTTTAAATCACAGTAAGGGATAGAGGCTCAGGAATTACCTGTATTGGCAGACCTTGCTGCCCTGCTGAGCAGTTGAATGCAGTATAAAATATGGTCTAAAGTGGGGGAGAGGAAGTAGAGAAGATCAGTGACATAACAGCTGACTGATGAAGTGGATAGAATTTGTTATATAGTGGGTTAGGTGATTTTTACCTCATAGAAACTTAATATGCTGTGAAAAGCTTAATATAGCAGCTATGTGGCAGAGCGAATTTAGTGCCTGGCCTGATATCAAGAAGACTCATCTTCCTGGATTCAACTCTAGCCTCATACACTTACTAGCTGTAAGACCCTGGGGTAGTCATTTAAGCTTGTCTACCTTAGTTTCTTCATCCATAAAATAAGCTGGAGAAGGAAATGGCAAACCACTCCACTATCTTAAACACAAAACAAAACAACCCAATTGGGGGAAACTAAGAACTGGACAGGACTAAAAATCAATTGAACTTTAGCATGTGATAGCAGTAGTCCTATTTAATCAAGCTTTCTAGTGATTGTTCATGAAAAACTCAGATGGCTTCTTTTGGCCACAGAAATCAAGTAATTCCGGAAAGCAAAAATATAGTCCCTTGCATTTATTTTTAAAAGTTATTATAAGTTGGCAGTTGAGAATGCTGTAAATCTAAGCAAACGTTTCTGTAGGATTCTATCTCTAACATAGTGCTAAGCACATATTAAGTACTTAATAAATGCTTGTTGACTAATTCTCATTCCTTCCTAATAGAGGAATCTCTCCTGTATTGCTGTATTGACTTCAATTATCCAGATCAGACAATTAACCAGGTCTTTTTTTATTCTTCTTTTAATGTTAAAGCAAATGCTCTTCATCATAATTCAGTTAACACCCAAATCTACCTCCCTCCTCCAGTTTTCAGAAACTTTGCCAGAATTAGTACACCATTAGACCAAACTCCTTTAATCTGTCTTCAATATATGGGAAAGTAGGTAAAGCATCTCAGTGATAAAGTGGGTAGAACTCTGGATCTAGAGTCAGAAAGAAGTGAATTAAAACATTGTCTTAGGTACTTTTTATTTAAAAAATTTTAAATCTCAGTTTCCTCATATGAATATGGGGATAAAAATAGCACCCATATCAGTTATATTGAGGATAAAGTGAGATGATATTTATAAAGTAATTTGCAAGCTCTAAAGAGCTACATAATTTTGTTGTTATTGATATTATTATTATTGTTATTACTTGCAGGACTTGGAGTAAGAAAGCCATGGTTTCAAATCCCACTTATGATATTTGTTGATTATGTCACATAACTCTTCCAAGCTCTAATTCCTCATCAGAGAAATGAAGATGATAATAGCTAGAGTAATAAAAAGATTTCTGTGAGGCTATAATGAGGCTATAAAGCACTTTGAAAATCTTAAGGAACTTTATATTACTTAAAACTCTCTATGCATATTATCTATTATAATGAAATTCAGTAATCACTTATATTTAAAGTATTGACTCTGAAGAATTACAAGGTCAATGATGCTTTGAAAAAAGATTCAGTTATCTTTAGTATACGCTCCCTGGCATAAAAGTGTTATTATATATTTTAGAAAGATATTCACTGCATATCAACTAAGGTTCTATTCCATTGACTTATAGTGGCAGAGAGGTGACCCTGAGATGCTGAAGCCTATGTTACCAGAATGCAGTCTCTGGCAGGGGTGTCCAAGCTGGAATTTGAACGGCTTCAAAAAAGGAGCCTATGACAGATTGGATGTCTGTAGTCCAAAGGCCAACAGACCAAAATTAGAGAGGCTCATTAATGGGTTGAATACAGAATGATGAATTTTTTAGCTATAACAACTCTTTAAAAAGATTTAGTTGATATTTTTAATTTTTAAAAAATTTTTAATAATAGATTTTATTTTCAAAATAAATGCAAAGATAGTTTTCAACATTTACTCTCGCAAAACCTTGTGCTCCTAATTTTCCTTGCTCTCTCCCCTTGACAGTATATAACCCAATATATGTTAAATATGTGCATTTCTTCTAATATATTTACAAATTTGCCATGCTGCACAAGAAAAATAAGATCCAAAAAAAATGAGAAAGAAAACAAAAAGCAAACAAACAACAACAAAAAGGTGAAAATACTAAGTTGTGATCTACACTCAGTCCCCATCCCCTTTGGATGCAGATGGTTCTCTCCATCACAAGTCTATTGGAATTAACCTGAATCACCTCACTGTTGAAAAGAGCCACATTCATCAGAGTTGATCATCACATAATCTTGTTGCTGTATACAATGTTTTCTTGGTTCTACTCATTTCAATTAGCATCAATTCATGTAAATACTTCAGACCTTTTTGAAACCATCCTGCTGATTGTTTTTATAGAACAATAACATTCATATACCATAACTTCATCACTTCTTCCTATCTGATGGGAATCTATTCAGTTTCCAGGTCCTTGTCACTACAAAAAGGACTATACAAATGTTTTTGCACATCTGGATCCTTTTCTTTTTATTACCTCTTTGGGATTCAGACCCAGTGATGCTTTTAATTTTGAAACTAATAATTTCTCTCATCTATTTCTCTGCTGAAAGAAAAACAGTTGAAGCTTACCAACAGAGGCATCATTTACTCCATAATCTTTCTCTTCTGCAGGAATGAGGGGTATATTTTTTCTCGTTATCATCTATATTTGGGCACCAATATTGGGTATTGCATTTAATTTCAGTTCAGCTGTGTTATGGACTTTGTAATTTATGTTATCATTATTGTTTATATGATTCTTTGGTACTGCTTTCTTCTTGCTTCTCCAGGAGATGCAGTTCTTTCTAGAGTTCTCTGTGTTCTCTAGTTTTACTACTTATTATGGTATAGTCTTTCTAGATTCTAATTCCTTTTCCTCCCCTATACATTCTCACCAATTTTAGTCATAAGTCTCTTTGATCTTATTGGTGACTCCTTCCCTGGGACTACTGCTTTTGGGAAGACAATGGCCATGGTTTACCTACCTCTTGACTAGACTTTTCTAGACTCCATCTTTTACTCATTGCAGCATTTGCCCTGGGTGGACCCCTTTCCTTCCTACTATTTTTCCTATCCCTTTGTTTATAATCTTTCTTCCAACAGAATACATCCTCTCAGGGTAAGCATTATCTTGGTGGGTTATATTTATTTCCCAGCATTTATCACAGTGTCTGCCATATAGTAAACACTCAATAAAATATTCTGTCTTTTTTTTTTTTGTCTCTTTGTCTTTTTCTCTCATCTATTTGTATATCATTCCATCAACTATCTCTTTTCTCCATATAATGTTAGTTCATTGCATTCATATTTCACCATTTGTCCAGTCATTCCCCAATCAATGAGTACTTACATTATTGCCTTTTTGAAACCATGAAAACAGTGTACAATTGAAAGTTTACAAAAGTAGAAGAGTCACAATCTGCCTTGATTTCATAAAAGTTCTTTGGTCAAAATAAATATTCAATGCATTATTTTTCAATCCTTCATTCCTCATTTATTCATATCACTAATGTAAGTTGTACCAAAAAGAAATTCAGTAAATTAAATTAAAGTCACCAAAATACATCAAATCTATCGCTAAAATAAATCAGCCGTTGAATTTTTAAAATCAAGGTTTTATTGTCAGGATAAGCATAATTACGTCTGTTACTTTTCAATTATTTTGAAAACCTTAGTTTGGGAAAAGTATTTATTGACTTAGCTTCAAGAAAACTCAAATTCTTTTTTAAGATCTCCATATTTTTTATATTCTGAGTTTCGCTGGTTTTTTCACATTTGCAGAGAAACTGAGTTTAAACCAATTCATTGGGGAGATGTTGAGATATAATGGCTGAGCAGGAATGAAAGCTGTAGGTCAGAAACTCTTAAATTTATATCTAAATTTTACTATTTACTTATAGTGAAACTTGGCATGAAATACTTACACCTACTCTTTTTCAATGACTAATTGAAAATATTAATATTAAGTGAATTCTCAGGAACACCGTCTTATCTGGAAAAGAACAAGTTTTATTACAAATCAAGATGGTACTCTGAAAAAGGAAAAAGTCATTTTTATACTTAAAACAGCATTTCCCTATTTTTCTCATCTTCTCCTAAAAAGCCTTAAGTACTGAAGAACATTTGATATTTTATTAAACTATTTTACTTTCATGCTGTACTAAAATTCAGCAGTCAGAAGATATTTGCCTTACTCTCAGAAGAGTTACTCCTGGACCTGAAAAGAGGAAAAAGAATGGTTGAAAGCTGTAGAGGTGGGACTTCTAAATTGACTTTCTGATATGTTTTTCAAGGATTATAAAATTGTTGGTTTGTATAAAGCTGATCATATTAAACTCTTGGGAAGCATGAGAAAAACACAACAAATTTACATGTTTATAATACACATAGTTTAAAAATTAATAATAGATTTTTATTTTCAAAGTACATGCAAAAATGGTTTTCAACATTTACCCTTGCAAAGCCTTGTGTTCCAATTTTTTTCTCCCTCCCTTCCTTTCATCTCCCTCCCTTAGACAGCAAGTAATCCCCATATAGGATGAACATGTGTAATTCTTCTAAAAATATTTCCAAATCATGCTGCACAAGAAAAATCAGATCAAAAAGTATGAAAATGAGAAAGGAAAAAAAAAGCAAGCAAACAACAACAAAAAGGTGAAAATACTATGTTGTGATCCATAATCAGTCCTGGCAGTCCTCGCTCTGGATACAGATGGCTTTTTCCATCCCAAATCTATAGAAATTGGCCTGAATCCCCTCATTGTTGAAAAAGAGCCATGTCCATCAGAGTTGATCATCACATAGTCTTGTTGGAGAATACACATATAGTTTATTTTTATTTTTATTTTTATTTTATTTAATAGCCTTTTATTTACAGGTTATATGCATGGATAACTTTACAGCGTTAACAATTGCCAAACCTCTTGCTCCAATTTTTCATCTCTTACCCCCCAGTAGATGTTAAATACATTAAAATATAAATTAGATACACAATAAGTATACATGAACAAAACATTATTTTGCTGTATAAAAAGAATTAGACTCTGAAATATTGTACAATTAGCTTGTGAAGGAAATCAAAAATGCAGGTGGGCATAAATATAGGGATTGGGAATTCAATGTAATGGTTTTTAGTCATCTCCCAGAGTTCTTTTTCTGGGCCTAGCTGGTTCAGTTCATTACTGCTCCTTTGGAAATGATTTGGTTGATCTCGTTGATGAGGATGTCCTGGTCCATCAGAACTGGTCCTCATATAGTATTGTTGTTGAAGTATATAATGATCTTCTGGTCCTGCTCATTTCACTCAGCATCAGTTCGTGTAAGTCTCTCCAGGCCTTTCTGAAATCATCCTGTTGGTCATTTCTTACAGAACAGTAATATTCCATAATATTCATATACCACAATTTATTCAGCCATTCTCCAACTGATGGACATCCATTCAGTTTCTAGTTTCTAGCCACTACAAAAAGGGCTGCCACAAACATTCGTGCACATACAGGTCCCTTTCCCTTCTTTATAATCTCTTTGGGATACAAGCCCAGTAGTAACACTGCTGGATCAAAGGGTATGCACATTTTGATAACTTTTTGAGCATAATTCCAAACTACTCTCCAAAATGGTTGGATTCGTTCACAACTCCACCAACAATGCATCAATGTCCCAGTTTTCCCACATCCCCTCCAACAATCATCATTATTTTTTCCTGTCATCTTAGCCAATCTGACAGGTTACACATATAGTTTTAATGATGCCTTTATTTTCAACATGAGAATCATTTTTCCATATATCTCCCCTTTACTCTTCACAATGTAGAACACTTAGCTATAGCAAAGGAAACATAGATGAAAAAAGGATTGATATAATAACTAAATCAGGCAGTGGATGGAAATAAATATGTTTCCCTCTTGAAAAAAGCCATTGTATCACAGAGGATGTTATAAGACTCTACCATGGGAGGGGATTGTGTTTCATATTTTCTCTGGATATGATAATTGCATTTAATCTGAATTTAAGTGACCTTCCCTATTGTTTCCATTTGATTATTATATGTTATACATATGGCTCTGGTTCTCCTTTTTCTATCTAGATCCATCCATTGTGAAGCAAGTGGGTCTTTTTTTTTTTTTAATACAGGCCTTGAGTTTAAGAAGACAAGTTCAAATCCTGATTTTGAGATTTATTATCTTTGTAACAATGGGCAAGTTACTTAACTTTTCTGAGCTTCAGTTACCTCCTCTAGAAAAAAAAAGAATAAGGAGATTGGACTAGATAACCTTCAAACTGTTTACTTTGATCTAGGTCTGATTGGTCAACAAATGAATTTTGCAGCTATTTGTCTTTATTTGTTTATATTGTTTTGTGGTGGTTTTTTTTAATGAGAGATATTTCCTATGTTGATTGACTTTTTAAAAATCTATGCCGATACTAACTGCTTTTCTATTATCATTTTATTAATCACCAATAGTTCTTTTTTAACTTTTTTCTTCTCTCTGACTCCCCCCCATTTCATCTTCAAATCTTATTTTGTCCTTTTAAAATGCCTTAAACTTGTCTTCAGAAAAACAATATAATTTTTCTCTAGAAATTACTTTGATCTCAGAATGGGTCTAGCCCTGAAGTTTAGTCATTCATAACTTGCTGAGTTTTTTAGATAGGTGGCTGAAAATAGGGAACAAATATCTTCTGAAGTACCATCTATAGGGCAAGTCTGAAATTCTATCACCTAGACCCAAACTAGGCTCTAAAGCCTAGACAGTGATCAGACTGTGACTCTGATCTGACTACATGGGACTTGCTCAGTTTACAGTTTCCTGGCTCATGCTGCTACTGTGATACTTGAAAGGGAAAGCTCTCAATATTTGAAGAACATAGCAATAGGATCCCAGAGAAGACAGCTTCATATAAGGTCCAACAATTCCACTAGAAACAAACATACATATTGCACACAAATTTCCAATTTGGAAGATAAGACTAGAAGAACAAGCAAATAAACGATTAAAGAATAAAAAACTGTTTATGCTATCAGAGTTTGGCTAAGACACAAGCATAAAAATTATTTTGGTCAGGAAAAATAGGCTCTATCAATAAAGACATTTGTCTTTAAAATAGCCAGAACATGCCTTTATTTTCTTCTTTGACATTTTAAAATCAAGATTATTGTTGTTGTTTATTTTTGTTTTTGTTTTTCTCATTGAATTGGTTCCACAATTTAAAAAAAAAGTGATTCATAAGACAAGTGCTCTGAAGTGGTGAAATATTTTTGTTTGGGCAATATGATTTATGGTTATACTCCTTCCTTTATCTCCTCCAAAAATGAAAAGATTTTTCAATTATAATGTTGCCTTCAGAATTAGAATCAGCCACAAGAACTAATGGTATTTGAGGTACCAGTGTTTCTTGTGGTCTACCATAGATTTCAGTATTGATAGATGTGGTTCAGTTGGCTTAGGGCATTTGAAAATGTCTATAATTATTGAAAACACACAAGCTTCTTATTTAAAGGAAGGTTTGCTATAGTACTGGTGGTATTGGTATAATAGCTTTTATCAAGAAGTTTTTGACTTCTTATTCTTGTCTACTGATATCTCTTGGGCTTTTGGCTTATAAGTCTAGGTAAGTCAGTTCTGTAAAAGTATAATCATTATCAATCAAATGTGGGAGGAATAGCACTTGAAACAAGTACTTGAAGGTCTTGGGACTGTTCTGAGCACTGGCCTATGGAAAGAAGTTAAAGCAATAGCACACCAATATGTTATAAGACTCTGAGTATTGACTTGGCAAGATTAAGATATAAGACCATCCCACAGCTGGATTGCAAATGTTGGGTATGGCATGTAGGACAACCTCTCTTTCCTGAGAGCTCTATTTCAGATACTGGACTAACTATGTGACCCACAGAATGTCATTTAGTTTCTCTCTGCCTCAATCTACTTGTCTGTAAAGTAGGGACAATAATTGCAACCCTACCTCACAGGGTTATTATGAGTATCAAATGAGCTAACATATATACAAAGTGTTTTGCAAACTTTAGAACTCTATAGAAATATCAGTTATTTTAATCATTCTTCTTGTTGTTGTTATCACTTTTGAATCACAGAGGAAGTGAAATCTGTATTAGCTGAGGAAGTGTGGGTATTAACAAAATCACTTCTTATCAAAGTATCAAAAATTTTTTCAAAAGAAAAAAATTTGGAAGATTTCAGAACCTTCCAAATTTATCCAATGCAGCTTTGAATAGATTATGTACAGCTCTAACAGATGCATATGCAAATAATAAGCAAGGAAGAGAGAAAGAAAGGAGTGATCACAAATATGAGATCTGACTGTTCCAGCAAATTTAAAGCTGGAATAGATTATAGAACCAGAGAAAAAATTCCAGAAACTAGCCCTAGAGATGCTCTAGGCAAGGAATCAAAGGCACAGAATTCCAGGGCTTTGGAAGAAGGACTAAAAATGACATATCGCATCATCTCCAAAACAGTACAGACAGGGGTCTACCATTTTCTACTTCATTTACCCCCCTACTCCCTGTGTGTCCTGGAGGGTTTTTATTTATTATTTCTGAAAGAACAATTTGGGAGGGTATGGCTGTATTAGTAAATTTTGACTTGATCAAAAGAATATTATTCTCATTTAAAGGAGATAGGGAAATGGTTAGTAAGTCTTAATTTAGCTGGCTTTTTTTTTTTGGTGTGGGGGGCGATGGAGGTGGAGAAAGGTCCCAAAGCTGGTCAAAGAAAGTCCAAACTCGATACAGAGTCCTAAATAAAAGAATGATGATATCACATTTTAAAATTACTTTCTCTTTGTATATGTCCACATGTATATGTATGTATATTGTATCCCTGCAATAGATTATTTTATTTCATTACTATTTTTTGTATTCCCCTACACCTACAGATTCTTACACATTGAAGGAGCTTAATAGATGCTAAATCATACAATTAAATAAAACCTTACATTTTCAAGAACTGAGGCATTTACAAAGGTTTTCATATGCTTGAGTACTCTGTGTGATTTTATTTTCCTGAAAATTTACTGAACTAGACAGAAGAGGTACAATTATCCCCATTACACAAATAAGAAAACTGTTGCTCAGAGAGTTTGCAAAGTAACATAGCAAGTGACAGTATGGAAGAACTCAGGTCTACTAGCTCATCTACTTTGAATCATGTTCTCTGCTCAATCACTATGATAAATTGTGTCTGCAATGCCTCTTTTTGAGGAGTATAAATAATTAGAATGGAAAATACCCAAATAGAGTGTATAGT
Source organism: Sarcophilus harrisii (assembly GCF_902635505.1). Taxonomy (NCBI): domain Eukaryota; kingdom Metazoa; phylum Chordata; class Mammalia; order Dasyuromorphia; family Dasyuridae; genus Sarcophilus; species Sarcophilus harrisii. The sequence goes on along the minus strand of NC_045430.1, from coordinate 259,269,229 downwards.
ACATTGAATGAACACATTATAGAAGATGAACATTTTTGATTCAGCTTTAAATTACCAAAAAATATGTCCTGCTACTTCTGATAAGTTCCCCAAAGCCATAGAAATTCCAATGTCAGAAATGAATTTAATTCATTCATGATAACACATATTCTTATTTTTTGCACCGATGTCTCTAAATCCTTCTAGCAGCAGTCAATGGAATAACTTCCATTGACTATAATGGCTTTTTAATTACAAGAGCAGAGGTAATCCTGGGAAAACAGCCCCTTCCAATGTTCTGCCATGAAAATATGTTGACACTACTAGATATATATGTAGGGGGAGGGGTTGGTACTGTTGTTGCTACTGCTGATTTTTAGTTAAAGAGAAGCTTGTGAGCTAGCTTTCCCTAATCATCCCCAGGGTTTACTCTATCACTGTTCAAATATAGTATTTTTTCTAAGAACACATATTTAACTGTATGAGAGTTTTGTTTGTTTGTTTTGTTTTGCTTGTAATAGAAATTATATTAGCACCATTCCTAGGTGTTATCATATCATCTGGCTTCCTAAGCAGTGAGTGAGCAGTCTTGAAAATATATCTTTCCTAGTTAAATATAGTGTAAACCTCCAAAGAAGTATGTATGATGATTTTAAATTGATATAATGTCTTCTTTCCTTCTTTCCTTCCTTCCTTCCTCCTTTCCTCCCTTTCTCTCTCTCTCTCTCTCTCTCTCTCTCTCTCTCTCTCTCTCTCTCTCTCTCTCTCTCTTTCTCTCTCTGATTCAGGGAAAAGCTAATCAGATCTCTGATTTGCTAATCACTTTTCAATTTGATCAGTGACATAATAATCACTTAAGAAAATGGAATAGTGTACCTCTCTAATTGAAAAGACTTTAATCATGTCATCACCATCTGTTAGCATTAGCCATATAATATATATCCTTAAACCAGAAGAAAAGGGTTATAGGGTAGTGAGAAATGTTTTTGGGAACCCTTAAAAATAGGAATCAGAAAGGGTAAGTGTGTTGACTAGGAATGCTTTTGGAATCTCACTGAGTATATCCTATCCCCTTAGAGAAAGCTCATTAAGGTCTATGGTACACTTGTTCTCTATAGTGGACTACATCCTTTCACTGTCAGATGCAATTCAGGTGTGATTCATCTTTTAAATTGTGTGCATCAGGATTATGGCTCCAAAAGCCATACCTGTAGGTCAGGGAACTAAGAGGAGGTATTCAGAGGAGAGTCAGAGAGAGAGCTTACAGCAGCAAGGCACCAAGTTTTAACTTTCATGACTGAAGACTCAAAACCTGACTTGACACATGGGAGAAAAAGCAACAAGAAAAATATTTAAAAAGGAAGATCCTAAAATCTAGGGCGCATCTACAGGTTTTTGCATGACAAAAACAGAAAGGAGAAGCCATTGGACACCCTTAATACTCTTGAATTTGGTACACTTAACATGACCAGTTCTCTATCATTCTTCCAGTTTGATAGGAGAGACAACAGATTATATTTCTTGGCTACCAGGGAACTGGATGGTAGAGCTGAGTCTCCACATTTTCACTAAAAGGGGGTTGCTTCTTGATCAATTTTATCTGACTGGTCTATTATCTCTTATTCACAGAGGCTAGCAGATGCTAAGGATGATGATTCCTTTGAATACCAGATTGGCATGAGAATTTCCAGAAAAAAAATGACATTCTCTCTCTCTCTCTCTCTCTCTCTCTCTCTCTCTCTCTCTCTCTCTCTCTCTCTGCCCAAGGCATTTCTCGCTAAAACAAGACCACTATTCATCTCCATTGACAACTGCTATGGCATGGGGAGGGTTAGTACTCTTTGGGGGAAGAAATGAGGAGGGAACCAGCCTGCTCCCACTCACTCTAAAGAGTTCATTTTGCAGCACCCCCCCCCCCAACACACACACCACTCAAATTCAGCTAGTCAAGAACAACAAGATAGAGGTTTGCTTTACTTAGATGTGTCTTTTGAATGGATCCCAGTTCTATCTTAATTTTCAATGAAAAGGCTAACTCTTCACTAGATGGTTAGTTTACAAGAACAGGTTAGAGAATGTCTAAGAGGGAATGATGTCTACAATATCATTATGTGCTCATAAAGATAAGCTTCATGACCAGCCTTGGTCACATCTGATAGCTAGACTTAACTTGGATGTATTAAGGTATGTACATATTCTCTCCTTTCTAGAACACAAGATTAATGATTATAGGGAGTGTTTCATTTTTATCTTTTTGTCCTCCATGACTAGCATGATCTCTAGGACACATTGGTTATTAATAGATGCTCATTAATTTATTATTAAATAATTTTAAAATTTAACTTGGAGATAATAATAATAACAACCAGCATTTATATGCCAATTTTTGATTTGAAAAAATATATATAAATATTTTATTCTTAAAAAACTCTAGGAAGTAGGTGATATTATTATTACTGTTTTCTGGATGAGGAAATGCCCAAGATCATACAATTAGTACATTATCTGAGAACAAACTACAGGCCCAGCACTCTAAATACTGTGCTATCTTCCAGCCAGATGCAGAAAGAAATCACGGTGGGCTTTGACTTTAGAAAGACTCTGCTTTCTGTTTTCATTTTTAAGATTGACTACAGAGAATTATTACTAACTACTGTACATTTCATGGATCTCTTGGGATGCCATTTTCACTATTTCATTTTTCTTCAAATTTACAAAGGGGAATGTGATTGTTATTATTGAATAGAACTATTTCATTTCAGTTTCCAGTAGCTTAGAAGTTAGAAAAAGAAAGAATAAAGAAAATATAATCTCGTGGTGACTGTATTATTTGCCAACCGTGGTGAATACTATTCATACTTGCATGATCTTAGGACTGTGAACCATTAAAGATCATTAAAGATTTATACAAAGTTGAATCATCCATGTTTCCATAGGGAACCATTAAGCATGATAATATTCTTCAAATAGTTTTATTTAACTTATAGTCTTAATCATCATTTCCAGACCAATGGTTTTCCTTGAATCATTAGTTTGTCCTCTAGGTGGACTGTGGGTTCCTTTCATTTTATTCATAGTTATATTCTCTCCCTTTCTACAAAGCAGAGTTAGTCCCAATGTTTTGATTCACCTTTTGGCACCAAGAAGGACACTGGCAATGATTCTTCTTGGGCATTAAAGAGACTCCTTCTCATATTTGGTCCTGGGAATATATAGAAGCAAGAATCATTCCAGAGAAGGCATGAGCTAGTGCTAGGTATTTCAGGAAAGTGGAGCATATTATTCATTTTTTTGGAGTTTAAAATATATTAGGGAAAAACTTGTGAATATATATTATATAACTTCTTATCTCTTGCTTCTTTCTTCTAATAATACCCACCTGTCTACTCTGAGCCCTAGCCAGCTTCTAAATTATTATTGGCAAATGGCATCACTTGGAAGCTGAGGCACAATAGATACACATACCCCAAATCAAGAAGACTCATCTTCCTGAGTTCAAATCTGGCTTCAGACACTTACTAGCTATGTCACTCTATGCACAAGTCTCTTAATCCCATTTACCTCAGATCCTCATCTCTAAAAGATACTGAAGAAATGATAAAGCTCTTCAGTATCTTTGTCAAAAAAATGGTGTCAAAAAGAGTTACACATGCCTGAAACAAGCAAACAGCAATAACCTGGTAGCAAGATGCAAAAAACGGACTTACTGAATGCCTTTCCCACTAACCTTCTTTCTTCTTCCTTAGGCACATCCTACATTTAATGATAGTGGTCATAGATCCTAAACTATAAAGGAACTTAGAAACCAATGAACACAGTGTTCTAACTCTATAGCTTAGAAAACTGAGGAACAAAGAGTTGGGGATGAAGCAATTTATGCCATGCAGTGAAAATTAAAGAAGGAATTTGAACCAGGAGCATCCAATTTCAGAGTGATTGTTCTTGATAGTGCAACACTTGGAATCTCTATTGGTTTTTTCCATTAATTAAATCTGGATCTCAGTTTAGGAAAGCAGTTAGATTATAAGCATTGTTTAAGAGGTTACTGTGTGCCAATCATTAATCATTGTGCTAAATGCAAAAGGAAGCTGAGAAGTGGTGCAGGGAGGTAAGTGGAGAGAAATTGTGGTACAAGACCCCACAATGTGGGAAATGCCAAAAAGAGGCACAGTGGGAGGAATTAAAAACAAAAACAAAAGCAGAAGTACAATTGGGGGGAAGTGAAGCATGTTCAGTAGGAAGAGATTCCTAAAATGGAGCTTCCCTCTTTCCCCCAAAATAACTTTCTATGGGGAGAAAGGGACAGTCTTGAAGGAGGGATGTACTAGGGTGAGAAGGCCCCAGGCAATTAGCAGCAATCCACATTAAAAGGACAGTTTATTCCAAATCCTGAAGTAAAACAAACAAAACAAAATAAATTTGAAGATCTGAGTTTGTCATAATTCTGATACTATTTGTTTAACACTAGTTAAGTAATCTGACTGCTTGGAGCTTTTAACTATATATATATATATATATGTGTATATATATATATATATACACACTCTGTATACTTATATATCTGTGTGTGTGTGTTTATTTGTGTGTGTGTGTATGCATGTCTGTGTCTGTGTGTGTGTGTGTAGTATGGGTTATGATCTACATCAGTAGGAAAAATAAATTTTCCCATGATGAGTCAAGTCGCTGAGAGATCATCATGTTATTTCTTTCTTTGGAATAATGTGTTCTGAATTCCAGTTTACATGCTGTAAATGAATTTAGAAACCAATTTCAGAGATTTAAGATATTTGTCAATTAATTAAGAACTTCCATAGCATATATACATTTTTATCTTCCTCAGAGATAGAGAGTGGGGTAGGTAAGTTGCTTTCTGGGAGGAGCAAAGAAGGGAGGTAAGTGAAGAGAAATTGTATAACACTAGAAAAATTCAAGATTCAGCCTTCTTCCTCCTTTCCTCTGCCCCAGGCCAAATATTTTCTAAGGCTGTGAGATTTGGTGGGCTTGGACTATCTCTAGTAGTGACAGTGATGCTTTTTTTCCTTTGGAAATATGCACAAGATTCTCAACATCTTTATAACAAATGCATAATCAGCTGTGACTACTCTGTCATTTCAACATTTCTTGGGAAAGAATAGATTGTACATTATATGTACCCTCATTTTCTTCATTTTCTCTCCTTCATTTTCCTACCTCTTCCTTCACCTTTTCCATACTTTGGACTCTTCTTTTATTTGTGTGTAAAATGCCTTTGTATTAAATTTGCATTGAGATCATTTTGTTTATTGAAAAGTATCCAACTATATTGTATTCTGAACTTTTCATTTTCCTTCCAGAAACTAGACTATAATCCACAAAATCTCCTCCCATCAATATTCCCTATTCTTTTGTATATGTTATCATGTAGTAAAATGTTCAATGGTCATTAGTTTATAAACCTAATTTGTGAAATGATATGGGAGATTCAGATTATCTACATCTTCTGGTGGTCTTGTGTTGAGGCTATTGAGCAAGATTCCCTGAATTAGTGTTTATACAACATTTAACAGTTTATAAAACACTTTAAAACAATTATCTCATTTAGTCCTCACAACAATTAGGGAATATAGGTGTGATTATGATCTCCATTTTATAGATGGGGAAACTGATGCTGAAAGAGGTTAAGTGACTCCCCCAGAATCAACCAGCCCTGGCAAGAGATAGGACTTAAACTCAGGACTTTATATCGTGAGACTTTGGTGATTAAAAAAAAAGTGCTATCCACAGAATAGTGGAAAGAATATGAAAATTAAAATGGAAACTTCTGGATTTAAATGTGTGACTTTGGGAAAATTATAGCATGAGTCATATTATTCAAATGGAAATAACAGCAATTGCATGTTCTACCCAATAGACTTGCTATGGCAGTCTTTTTTCAAACTTTAAAAGGCTGTGTAATTATGAATTCTTATTGATCTCCATGTGGGCAGTGATTGGGTTTTATTCATATGTATGTATGGGGATTGGATCTTTCCAGGCCCCAAAGTCCTTTTATGTAAGAGACAATAAACAAATGTTTGTTAAATTGAAATTAATTTTAAGGATTGAAGGAAACTTGAGTGTTCATTTAAAACCTCCCCTGCTGCTAGGACTGCCTTCAAATGAAATTTTAAAATGTACATTTATCATTTAGCATGGTATTAAAATTTAAAACAATCTCACCCATATCCCTTCCTCCAAAATAATTTGAGTTCACCGCTTCAGTATTAGCAATTAAGTAGTACCTGGCTGGTGGGACTTTCGAGCAGGCCAACTGGACTGGGGTCAAGCCCCATTCATGTACCTAATACCCTGATTTATTTTATCATGAGAAAACATCAGGCTGAGTGACATCTGGATTTGTCTTATATTGCATCTCTATTTTATGAACTGCCACTACTTGTGCATTGCAATGGAAAGAATACTGGATTTATAAGAGATTCAAATTCTGGCTTTTCCACTTTTGTGAATTTGTTCAAGTCACTTAACCTCTCCAAGTCTCAGTTTACTCATCTAGAAAAAAAAATGGTTGAATTAGATATTTTCTTGTGTGCCTAAGTCGATGATCTTAGTAATAGTTGTTTTATGAATGCAAGAAAGGGTAAAGGAAGAAGTAATTAAGCAAGCTTTTTGTTTTGAACTCATCTTGATTATTGAAACCTAGGCTTTTAGTGACCTTCACAATCATTTAGTTTGATCTCCTAATGGGACATTTTAGGAAATGGGTGAGAAGTTGACTGGCCCAAAGTCATAGAGGCAACAGTGCTTTTTCTGATGGCAAAACCAACTGGTATCCATGGCAGTATGCTTAATGCCCAACTGAAATCATGACCGGAGAGGATAAGATATAGTGAAGATCTGGACATTGTTTCCTTAGAGCTTAGACACTATAGCTGAAATCCCACTACTATTCTTGGGAATTCAGGATTGGTAATATTAGTCAATAGTCAGGGTAGGGAAATTTCTATATTATGAGTACAACAGTGGGAAGAAGGTTAATCCTTCCATAGTTTTCAAAATTAGTTTCCCCAAAAATGTGCTTTTCTTCCAGCAAAATGGAGAAAAATACAACTTCCCAATGTGTCTATTTGTGTGTGTGTGTGTGTATGTGTGTGTGTGTGTGTGTGAGAGAGAGAGAGAGAGAGATAGAGATGCAGGGAGACAGAGTTGCAAAGAGATACACAGAGAGAAGGAAAGTGAGAATGGGAGAAGACAGACTTCTCTGTCCATTAGATAAAGAAGGGAGCCATTCTTCCAATCAGTGTCCACAAAGCTGAAAATCCAGTGGTTCTTCCCACTGTTTCATTCTCCAGAAGAGGTGGAAAAGGAGACAAGGTTGGAATTGCCTCCTTTCTCTTGCCCACCAGGAGTTAAGTGGACCTAAATCTTTAAAATCCTGCCTATTATTTCTGGTGGTGTTACATGCTTTTAGTCTTATCCTAGAACTACTCAACTTTGCTCTGTCAAGGACAGGAGGCTAACTTGTACCTCCTGGATTCCATGCCTTAAAAGCTAGTTACGGTCAGTGGAAAAATCCTTTTTAAAGGATATGTTGATTTTGAATCAAAGGATCCTCTTTGTTTTCAACAGAATGCCTCAAACCACCCCATTCCACTTCAGTCAGCATATTTAGATTATTCGAATCTTGTATTATTCTTCTTGGACCCAAAATGAGGTCAATAAAAAAAAATTATGCTCCTTCTTGTACCCTGCCCTTCAATGTTAAAAACAGCTAAAGGGTAATTTTGTATCAGACAATTATAATTGTACATAACCAGACAAACTCCTGATGTTGAAAAAAGCAAACCAACTTTGAAAAATAATTTGTTAAGCATCTACCACATGCAAGGCAGTTTACTGGGTATTGGCTATTCAAGACTAAATTCAAACACCTCTGCCATCAAAGAGTTTACATTCTACTGGATCAGAATGGGATGTGGAGAAAATTCCAGGCCAAAAAAGTGTGATTACTGAGGGAACTGAAGAGAGAAATCATGGAACATGTTTGGGGGACACCAGATAGTATATTTTGGCAAGAATACCTAATACAATGGGAATAGGAATGTAAGATCAAGTTGTAATGACTGATTGAAAATAGGGTAGGAAGGTACCTACTATTAAAAAAGAAAGGCTAGAGATATTAGACTTTATAGACATTGAGAATCCTGTGATAGGGTTGGGGGCATTATGGAACTGAGATACACCTTAGAGACACACACATTAATATATACACATACAAGTATACACTCTCAGCCCTTTACCTGCCACTTCCCATACATATGTGCATGTATGTATAATTATATATACACACACAAATGTCTTTGATTTCTCTTATGACAGTGTACCTCTTGAGTTTGGAGTTTGGGAGATTATAAGAAATCATAATGGATTATTCAGAACAATGGGAATGATAATAATAAAACAATTTATTTATTGGTTTAATCTTTATCTTACTTTTGCTTTACATTTATCTTTCTCTTTAAAGTATGAGGTAATCTTTAAAATGCCTGAATAAGCCAGTTTGGCTTAATGGAAGCAGAGTTAAGTCAGAATTGGTCAAATAATATTGAAGTATTAAAACATCATTTTGTAAAAATAAAGTCAAAAGTTGTAAAACTTCAAATACATATGGAAAGAGGGAAAAGATAAATGCTATTTTAAATTTATTTGTTAATTCTTTGTTTACTATACCATTAAATGTTTAATGTTAAACATTTCTGGAAGAGTTTGTTGTTGGTTTTGTAAGGTTATTCATTTGTCCATGTTAATAATTATTCCAATTATAATATTTTAATATTTTATTGTTAAAGAAGCAACAGATATTCCTGAGCTAGAATAGGTAACAATATAATCCAAGTGTATTTCTCAAAGATGGTGGGCTCATATAATGGGATTCGTGTCTTATTAATTCCTCTTCATCATGTGATGTTTTAGATCATCACATGGTGTTATAATTAGAAAAAAAAAAAAACTATCCCAAAACTCTCTATGTGAAACAGGAATACAGAGGGGGTATTGGTTTGATTTTAAGTATGATCTTTGTGGAATAATCTGTTGTAAAATAAGCAGTTGTTTTAAAATGAGAACAAAAATGAATCGAAAAGAATTCTGTAAAGGAGGTCTCAGGAGCAGCGTCAAAAGTCAGACACTACACTTGAAGTGGAAAGGGCCAAAGTGCCAGCTGTTGGGCAGCCTAAATTTCTTCGAAGCTAAAAGATTAAGCCGTTTCCGAGGTAATAAAAATTACTTTAGGATATCAGATATGTTAAGATAATTTCAATTATTCTCACAAAGCCAAGGTTGCAAAGTATCCACATAAATTCTAACTGGCCTAGTAAATAGAAGATTAGCGATGGAGTATGGGGGTGAAAAGACTAGTATACCTTTAAGCAGAAACAATGAATTAGACTGAAATTAGGTTTTTTTCTACATTCTTGAGTAAATATTTAAGATCAGTTTTAAGTCTGGGGTAAAATATCTGAAATGCCTCTTTTGAGGAAATTATTTAAAAAAATAGAATATTGAGATGAAGTTGAAATCTCTTTAGGATTCAATAATTATTGAATATTGAGAGATGATGAAGCAATCTTGAAGAAGTGCTGATTTTTTTGTGTAGTGGCAATCTTGTCCAGTTGACCAGTTGGCATCTGATAAAATAAATATTAAATAATCTGCTATAGGGAGCACTGGTATGAATATCTTCTCTTTGCTTCCTGTACTTATAGTGTCTAATCCTTCATTTTAAGCCCTTATTTGTGGGTTGGAATGCCCTTCCAGTTTATTGATTATCTATTTTCTCATTATTAATTGATTTCTCTACCATCATTCAAAATTACTCCAGAAGTACTACCTCCTCTGGAAGCTTTCCTGGAATGATCACATCAAAGCTCATCTTAAGTTTCTTTGGGTACAATCATTATTCAGAATCTTAGGAACTGAACTCAGGCTCTCTAAAGTTCAGTGTCAAGAAGAGTAGACTTTGGGAGGCTCTGGTAGTTGTCTTCAAGTTTTTGAAGGAGACTGAGCATCTAGATAGTGTGCTAGGGTGTGACTTGTGTGATAGAGTGCTGGGTCTAGAGTCAGGAAGACTCATTTTCATGACTTCCAATCTGATCTCAGATATTCCCTAGCTGTGTGACCCTGCGTAAGTCAGTTAACCCTGTATGCTTCAGTTTCCTCATCTGTAAAATGAGCTGGAAAAGGAAATCATAAACCACTCCAGTATCCTTGCTAAGAAACCCCAAATGGGGTCACAGAGAGTTGGACATGACTAAAATGATTGAACAACAATAATTAGGGCAACATTTGAGCAAACAAGTACATATGTTTTACTTGGTCCCAGAAAGCAAAATGGGTAGTAGTTGCAAAGAAGAGTATTATGGGGAACTTCTGGTGTGGAAATCTCCTATACTAGTGCAGAACACTAATGTTGAAATAACTTATAACTTAAAAAAATTCCACTGCAATATTTATTCTCTATGTATGATAATTATAATATAACTTCCTTCTTTCGTTATTCACAGAGGTGTTTAATTTCTACAAGGGGAACAGGTTTTTTTTTCTTTCATTTTGTTTCCAAAACTTGGAAATCAAATGAACAAAGAATTTTGTCATCATTAACAAATCTATACTATCATGGGCTCATCCATATTCTTCACTATTTTTTTAATAGGAACCCTCCCCTCCAGTGAGGTCTTGCCCATCCATGGCAGACTTATTTCTAGCTCAGGGCATTTCCTTATGTTATTGTTTCTACCCTGTAACTCTCTGAAATACTGTTTTACTAAGGTCCAGGTCCATTTTTTCCCTTTTCTTAAGCTTCTAGGAAGATTCCCCAGATTTTTGGTTCCCCAGTTCTCAGATTACTATAGCTTCATTTGATCTATGCTAAACTAGTGCTTCTTAAAACCTTTTCCATTTGTGATTCCTTTTCCTCAGAGAAATTTTTATGTGATTGCACTTATATAAGTATATGATATAGGTATGGAAATAAAACATTTATTGAAAAAAATTATAATTTTAAACTCCCACATTGTTATGAGACCCCATATGGGTTTACAATCCACAGTTTAAGAAGCTGAGTGCTAGAAATGGATGACATATTGCTGGCACTAGTCTCCATATTTTTGTGTGTGTGTGTGACTGTAATTTATAATCTTCCAAACTTCTATGAGGGTATGGAGAATTTAATTGATTTATATATGGTACCACAGGAAATAAGAATCAAAGGTAAGATCTGAACCCAGATCTTCCTTACTCTAAGGAGAATCCTCTATGTTTTCTACTACTTTGTGTCAAAACAAGTGTGAGCATTATTATCTCATTTTATAGATTAGGAAATAATTTCCAGAGAGATTACTCAGTACAACACAGCCTTGAAGTGTCATTTTGAATTGAAATCCTTTTTTTTTTTTTGTCTCCCATGTCCACTAATCTTCCCATTCCATGATCCACTTGTAGACTAAAAATGGTCCATATTGAGAAAGGAGACAATATAAAGTCTGGATTGTATAATTTAGGCTGAGATAGTATGTACTGTAAAAAGGTCATAGAAATAACCTATTACACCATGTGCTATTTATTTTGGATTAAGCTATTTAAGTCTAGCCCAACTGTTCTCTTGGCTAGAGCTTTGGGAGGCCACTCCGTTCATTCCTTCCCATTCCCCTTCTATTCTGTTCTCTTATCTCTTCCCTGTCTGTCTTGTGATACATCTCAATTTACCCAATAAACAGATCATTAGACCACATCTCATAAATCTCTAGCTTGACTTTCCAAAACTTTCAGCCATAATGTTTTAATAAACTGGATATGGTCTACGTAATTAAACTTTATGAAAGAACATAATGAAGCTTACTTTACTGCAGTAATGTCATTCTCAAAATAACCTCTGTGAAATGTACCCCATAAATAATTCTGCTCCTTCCTTCTCAAGAACAAGGTACAGTTAGACACTGGCTGGGGAGTCAGTGGTAATGGCATTCGGAGCAGAGAAGCATCACGCTGCTGGCAATCCAAGGAAAAGCAATGGCTTCTGTTGCCTTTTAGTGCTGCTAAATGGCCTGCAGCGAAACAATACATTTTTGTTAGCAATTATTTAGCACAACTTGAAACGGCAAAATAAATTTACATAATAATTTGTCTCTTGTAGAACATACTTACCATGTAATTGGAAGAAGAACAGGGGCAAAAAAGAAAAAAAAAAGAGCTCAAGAAAGACAAAACATTTCCATTAGCCAGAGCTTGGAAATAAAAATGAAACATGAATGAGTTGCTGATTTAAGCAAGTGTGAGCTCAATATTTAACCGTGGTCCATCATTGCTTTTGCCTTTTATTTTATTTTACATCAACTTTAATGTATGGAGAAGAATACATTTTTCTCCCTATGCATCAAATATGAAGGGCTTGAAAAAATTTTAAATAATTTAGTAGTTGAAATGAAGTCTACATAGAGTATTTGACTATAAGCACATTGACTAGCAGCACATTTAAGGAAAGGATTAATCAATTTTTACAAAATCTTTATATATCATGGTTAAATTAAAGAATATGGCTCTGAGAACAAATCATAGTATATTCTTTTTCAGGTAATTAGATCTATACATAGAAATGTGTGTGTGTAATACAATAAATCCATGCTCATGAACATAAACTTGTTCACATATGTATTTTATATAGCATATCCCTATATGTATGCATTTATAAGCATGTGTATACACATTCACATAACATAACATGTATATATCTACTGTATATATATGTGTGTATATCTATTTATATCTATGTATCTATCAATCTATCTGTATTTATTGCAGTGGATAGAGCACTGAACCTGAATAATTCAGGAAGACCTGAATTCAGGTTTAGCCTCAGATATTCCCTAGCACTATTATCCTGAGCAAGTCTCTTGATTTGTTTGCCTCAGTTTCCTTATCCATAAAATGGGGATAATGGCATTTATTATGCTATTGTTGTTAAGTTGTTGTTAAGGATCAAATGAAGTGCTTGCACATTTAATAATAAGCATCATTACAATATATACATGTGTACATGCCTACACACATTTATACATACACACACATCAGGTTTGAATCATAAATGTAGAAAGGATTATGGATAATATATTCTCCACCTGTAAAAAGCTTTGAAATTGATAACAATTTCACACATAGTCCAGGTGAAGTTGATAGTACTTCATGATGTACTTCACAAGTTAAAAATTATATTAAATCCCACTCCTCAGCCTGTTGCTTGTATTATAAAATTATTTCTATTCTAAGTTATAAGGTGATCAAAGGGTATATTCTGGTATTTGTCATAAATTAAAATAAAGGAACAAATTCTCTCAATTAATAAATTGCTTCTGAGCACTTACTGTAATCTATCAAAAGAACTGGAAAAAAATTTCTTATAAGTTTTTGCATTTCTCTTTCTCTGTGTTTAGCTTTCTCAGAGTAGTAGTCATTCTGTAAGACTTCTCTTTAGGCTATTTCCCCCTCTCCTCCAACACCAGAATTAAGCTCATTTTACTCAGAAAGTGTCTCTACAATTTCTTTTTCTTCAAAGATAGGAGGTAAATTCCTCAGTCTATCAAGAAAGAAGTTCACTTAATCCTTTCTCCTTATGTCACATGTAGTCTATCTCTCCATCCATAATGGTTATTACTCTTCTAAATGACAATTCAATTGCTTTCTTTGTAAAATACTTTTCTCTCTTATTTCTACAATGAGTATCCCTAATCTCTGTGAGAGGGTACATTGAAGTTATTGTTATACATATATTGGACTACTTCCCATCTAGGGGAGTGGTTGGGGGAAGAGAGGGAGAATTGAAACACCAGGTTTTGCAAGAATAATTATCCATGCACATGTTTTAAAAAATAAAAGGCTTTAATAAAGAAAAAAAGAAGTTATGGTTATATTTGTGAGTTGTATGCATATGCATAGATGTAAAGACATAGATCAAAGTGCTTTTTAGACTTTTGCTGAATTTACATATACAGAGACCAACAGTGTGGCTAAATAGGTATCAGAAATTTTCTAATCTGTGGTTGATATTTTCTCTCTGTTCTTGTCTTCTTACACAATCATATGTGTGGAAGAAGGAAGAAGCTGAGGGCTTTAAACTAATAGCCCCCAAACACCAGAGCTATTGGCCATTGCTAGATCATTAGCTTGCCTATAGGCTAGCCCTAAAAAATTAAAATTAAAAAGGAGAAATCATAATTTGGGAATCTAGAAACAGTGCTGACCATAGAGTTGAGTGACATATTTCACTGAGAGACTTCAGTCTTGAGTTCTGAACAAAAGTAAAAACAAAACAAAACAAAACAAAATGAACTCACCTTTGGGAATTATCTGGCTCAAATACCTTTGTTCTTTGTTCTAATTCTTAGCACATGAATTTGAACACCTTTTATTTCAGAAGTGAGAATCCTGATTACATGGAATAGAGGGCATTTTGAGGTTCCTTTATGGTTGTTGGTGACCTGACAGTCAAGCCAACAAGTCAGCAAAAATTATTAAATGATTAGTATTTGTCAAATATTATACTAATCATTTGGAATGTAACTAGAAGAACAAAAGACAATACTTGTGTTCACAGAACTTACATTCTAATGGGGGAACACAACAGCAAATGGAAGCAGAAAAGTAGCAGTTGAGGAAAGTTGAAAGGAAATAAGAGTGTTTGGAGAAAGACTAAGTAGACAACAGAGAGGGAAAATGTTGTTTCCCTGACACTTTGCTTAATATGGAGGAATCAGGAAGAACTGGGCAATCAGAGGAAGGGGCTGCAGAGATCAGGGGATCTCCCAGCATCAAAAGGCTGCTTGATCCTGATAGATGATAAAACTATAGACTTGGAAGCAGTGTCCAGAGAGGAATGAAGAAGATAGCTGTTATGGTTGATCAAGCTCCATTGTAGTCCAATTCAAGTATGAAATATTTTGCATCTTCCTTGATTTTTCCCTCATTCTCTGTCCATCATAACTCATTTGGGTATTTCATGCAGAAATAATCCACCCCAAAGTGATAAAAATCTCAGGATTGGGGTCATAAATAATGCAAGTAAAGTGAAGGATGTCTTCTCCATTTCTGAAGTAGTGCACCATTTCTTTCCTTCCTCTCAACTTCTTCCACCTCCACCCCATCTGAAACAGATATTTTTACCTCTTCCTGTATTTGTTATTAAGTTCTCTTCTTTTCTATAGACTTATGTTCCAACCAAAGCAAACATGTTAATATGCAAGAAAGAACAATATATATATATAATTCTTATATAAGAAACTGAAAACTGTTGTACTAATCTGTTCTTAAGAAGAAATACAATTTATATCTACATATCTCACAAAATCTGTTCTATTTATCTGTTTCATTCTAAACAATTTTTTGTTTTCTTCTATACATTTAAAATGTTTTGCTGATGCTCCTTTTTTCCTTTTTAATATTTACAACTGCCCAGTAGACTTTATAAGAAATATTTATAATACAGGCAAAGAAATAAAAACATTGGTTATATCTGGGAATACATCCTTCATTCAGCCTGTAGTCTATGTATAACTTCTATGTTAAAAGGTAGGAGATATGTTTCAGCATCAGATTTTTATATCGGCGTCATTCACTGTTCTGATCACAATTCTTTTATCTTTCAAAATTATTTTTTCTCATGTTTTCATTCTCATTACCAAATATTCCCCTTGTCCCTTTCATTTTACTTTACATCAAGTCATACAACTCTTTTTCTGAATCTATCATTTCTCATGATATAAAAATATGGGATGTAACCAAAGGTAACTGTTGATTTATTTGATTCTAAGAATTTTATGAGATTATTCTTTATTTTGTAAGTGTGTTTGATTACTCATCTTTGTTATAAATAAGGAAAGGCTTCTAGATGATGAACAATGGCAGTATTCCATTTTCCAGTGTCATTCTGCATAATCAGATGGGAATGCAATGAATTTGTCCAGGACTATATAAGTAGAGTGCCATGTGTTGCTTATATGTATGCAAAATATGTAATGTACATATATTAAAATTTGCATATATAATTGCATGTTACCACATACAATGTAACCTAAACTTTATATATATGTAATATATATGAATGTATATATACATAACATATAAATATTTATACGTATATATTTATGTGTGTGTCTATATATGTATGTGTGTATATATATATTATATATATATAGTGTGTGTCTATGTGTATGTTTGTAACTTACATATGTGATAAAAGGTTCTTTTTAGAGGAAAATGACGTATCCTCCCCTACTAACCTTTGTGGTTATTCTTCCATATTTTATGAGGAATATAAGATCCTTGTGCCGAAGCTATCTCACTGATCTCATTATTTAGACTATTTTGCCATATCCTCAGTATTCCATATCATATGCTTAATAAATTCTTGAGTTAATTGATATGACTTCTAATACTTTTCTTGTGTTTTATATCAGTTTACCAATATTATTTATTAAAAATGTGGAAGTTTCTGTGATAACATTATGCCTTGACAAAAAAGACAAGGCCCTAAAACAGGGCTCAAGACACTCTCAGACAAAAGCTGCTTGCGATCTAGGTCAAATTGGTTTCTCTTTAGGTACTTACTGCTCTCAGCTCTCTGAAAGTTCTGAAATTTTATGTCCTTTTACCTTGTAATATATGATTGATTCTCATATGTCTTGATCAAAATGCCTATTTCAGCCCACTGCTTTGTAGCAAGCTTCCCGTCCCCTCCCTCCCCCCCCCCGCCCGAGGCAATTGGGGGTCAAGTGACTTGCTCAGGGTCACACAGCTAAGAAGTGTTAAGTGTCTTCTGAGTCAAATTTGAACTCAGGTCCTCTTGACTTCAGGGCTGGTGTTCTATCCACTGCACCACCTAGCTGCCTTTTTCTTTGTTTCTTTTTTTCCTCCCTGAGGCAATTAGTGTTAAGTGACTTCCCCAGGGTCACACAACTAGGAATTCCTACAAAGTATTGTTTATTAACAAAAACTGCTGTTACTAAAGGAACTTTGCTGAATGCTCAACACACATTTTCTTTCCTGATTCTCAAAAAACTTGTGTGTTAGGCATGGTGTGTCTTGTTAGCAATGCATCTAAAATCTCTATTTTCATTAAAGATTATTCCAGTTTCATCTTTTTGTTGGAATTCAGAAATAGTCCTGGGACAATTTATTATTCTGTTATTATCCTTTTATACTTAATTTCTTGAACTATTATTTTTAAATGTCTACTTGTAAGAAACACTTAAATAAAATTAGCATTAAGATATAATTTTATCATCTCTAATCACTGAAAGCATTTTCCATATAGCTCTGACAACAAGATGTTCTTTGTCCCATTCTCACATAGTTTTGATATTGTCTGTTATGTTTCCATGTGTTGAAAATGTTTCTTTCCACAAAGGAGATTATGAGTATTTGGCACAATTATATATTTATTAATTTAGTTTAGCTTAATTTATAATTTTATAAATTTTATAAATATAAAATTTATTAATTTAATATTTTATATTTAATTTCCAGTGATGTTTTACAACTTTTTAAAATGTAATATTTAATTTCCCCCCAATTGCATGTAAAATACTTTTTAACATTAAAAAAAATTAGTTCCAAATTCTTTTTGTTTCCTCCTCCCCTTCCCTGTTCATTGGTATAGACTATCCATATTCAGTCATGTAAAAGTTAATTCTGTATAAGTCATGTCTTGAAAGAAAACATGTACAAAAAAGTATATTTTGATAGCATTTTTCATAATAAATCATTTATAATTTTCTTGAATAATTGAATTGCTGAGAATAGCTAAGTCGTTCATAGTTGATCATCAAACAATATTGCTATTACTGTGTATAATTTTTTCTTATTTCTACTCTTCACTTTGTATCGGTTCGTAAAAATGCTTCTAGGCTTTTATATCCTTATCATGCTCATCATGTTTTATGGAGCTATACTACTCCATCACAATCATATAAAATAGTTTTTTCAGCCATTTTCCAATTGTCACACATTCCTTCAATCTCCAATTCTTTGTCTCTTCCCATGATATTTAAAATGAACTTCACAATTCATACTTCATTATTTCATATTTATACCTTTATTTTATTGAGGGGAGTCATTACAGACATAAAATAATCCTTGTTTTAATTCTTTGTTTTCAAAATTGGGTGGATTTACCCCAAAGTCATATGGGAAGGAACATGAGAAGGAAATTTTAATAATATGTGGAAATTGAATAGATCTTTTTTTGGTGAGAGATTTGACAAATCATGAGATAAGTGAAGAAGGTTTAGTTGACCATGCCCATCTACTGCTCATTTTATTTACATTCTTATTTCATTCCATCTAGTATTTAATATTTGCTGTAATGAGATAAGATTATTATTGTATTAATAAGGATGTTAATTATAACTGGTGGTGGTAATAAAGGCAATGAGTCCCAATTAAGAAAAAGTAGAAAAACAGAATTTACAGGTAGAAAAGACATTAGGGATCAATTCAATTCAATCCTCATGTTTTATAGATGAGGAAACAGTTCCAGAGTTGTTAAATAATTTGCTGCTGCTGCTGATACCCAATGAAATTAAATGATTAGTTCAGGGTTATATAGCTGTTTATATATCTGATTGTTTTTCCGTTGCTTTAATCTAACTCCTTATGACCCCTTTCTGGTGTTTTCTTGGCAAAGGTACTTTACTGGTTTGCCATTTCCCTCTCAGGCTGATTTTCTAAATGAGAAAATTGAGGCAAAGTGTTAAGTGGCTTGCATAGGGTCACACAATTAATAAAAGTCTGAACTTACTGTCTGAAGCCAGTGTCTGAGTCAAGAATCTTGACTGCAGGGCTGTCACTGTATCCACTGCAATGCCCAAGGCCATATAGCAAGGAAACACCAAAACTGGGATTTGGGCTCAAGTTGTTTGATTTTAAATTCAATGGCCTTTTCATTGCACCCAACTGATCCAAGTTTGGGCTTAACAGCAATCAAGAAAATGTAATAAAACAAAAGAACCTGAAGGAGTTAAATAAATTATTTCCTATCAAGATTAATATAGTATGTATTGTTTTATAAAAAAATAATGAGCTGTTAGATTTCTGAAAAACTTGGAAAGATTCACATGAACTGATGCTGAGTAAAGTGAGCAGAACCAGGGCAACATTGTACATAATAACAGCAACATTGTGCGATGATCAACTTTGATAGACTTAACTCTTCTCAGTAATACAATGATCTAAGACCAAAAAAAAAAAAAAAAAACACCAACAAAAAAAAACCCATAGTCATAATGGAAAATGCTAACCATATCTAGAGAAAAATATGGAGTCTGAATGCCGATCTAAGCATAATATTTTTACTTTTTTCCCTTTTGTTCTGGTCCTTCTTTCACAACATGACTAATATGGAAATATGTTTAATAGGATTGTATGTACAAAACCTATTTCAGATTTCTTGGTGTCTTGGAAAGAGAGAAGAGGAGGGAAGAAAGAAGAAAACATAGAAATCAAAATCTTACAAAAGTAAATGTTGAAACTTTTAAAAATAATAAAAATGTCAAGAAGATTAATACAATAAAACAATATAAAAGAATTGATTGATACAGTTGCAAAGTTAATTAACATGAAGTATTTTAATAACCTTTGCTATCTATCTATCTATCTATCTATCTATAAATTTTCTTACATTCTTGTTTCAGGATTTCTTATCATGAACCTATTAAAGCCTTTATCCACAAAACCACTTGTTAACTTTTGTTTACAGTGGGCTATGTCTTTCCCTCTGTGGAGGAAAGAATCATCTTTAGTGTTAGTTCCAATGTCTACTAATTGTTTCATCTTTTAGAATGATTCTATGATAAATAGGTTTTATGTTAAGTTAAAACAAAGATCTTTATTATAAAGTCTATTTAATACATCAGTATTATGGGAAAAAATGTTTATAAAAGAGAGTTTAGGAAAAAACTTTTTTTCCACTATAGTTTGGAACTCACATACATTAAATCCTTTGAAAAAACAATAATTTGTAGTATATATGTTTTATTTAAGGGTACATAAATGGTTCCATAGAGTGCTGGGCCTAGGTTCAGAAAAACTCATCTCCCTGAGTTCAAATCTGGCTTCAGATTTGACTTCATTTTTCTCATCTGTAAAATGAGATGTAGAAAGAAATGGTAAACCACTCTGATATCTTTGCCAAGAAAGCTCTAAATGCGATCAAAAAACATCAGACACAGCTGAAAAATTAATCACCACACATATACATGTTTTGTTTATTGCTATATTCTTCCACATATAGTAAGTTCAGATTGTATTTAGTTCTTATTAAAATTTAATATTTGTACTATAAAGTACTCCATTATCCATAATGAATGATAAAAGTCATTAGTCACCAAAACCTACTGTGCATTAGGCATTGAGCTAGGCACCTTGAGATACAGAGACCAAAATGAAACAATATCTACCCCCAAGGAGTGTATTATGTGTGAGAAATATCAGTCTTATTCCCCCTTTCCAAGGGAGTTAACTGCCCATTATTAACCATCCCATTGGAAGTCATATTTTAATATAAACTAAGGGAAACTATTAACATAGCATCATTTTAGATTATTTTTACAACATTACATCCTGAATTTTTTCTGTGATGGTTGTGATTGGTTTCAATAAATTTTTTTATGGGAAAATGAGAATAATTTTAATTCTTCATGAATAGATTAAAAGTTAATTATTTGAGTATAAATCACCTTCTATTATTTTAATATAAATCAAGTCTAGTATTGAGTTCATGGCTTAACATCTGGTAATGTTTTCAGTTACGAAATAATAAAGTACCTATTCTTTCCTCCCGCTACCCTATAAGTGGGTATTTAATTCATTGTTGTCAGTAGAATGTAAACTTCCTTGGGGCAAGGGCTGCTTTCCTTTTCTCATTACTGGCACCTGGACCATAGTGCCATTGTAATTCCTGGATAAATATTTAGTGACTGGATGAATACATGAATGAATGAATGGATAAATATGTTTCTGCGGTTTGAATATGCCCTATTTCACTTTTATTTTTGTCTTATTTTTTCCCTTTCAGGGAAAGAACTGCAACTTTTTTCTCAAATAAGTGTTGTTCTAGGTTTTAATTATATTACTGAAGGTGTCCTTCTAGTTTAATCATAAATATATTTTTAAACATTTGGCCTAAAATGAATATTTCTCCATGAGATCACAAGAAATAAATTTTAATAGAGTGCTAGAAAATTATTTCCAACTCTTAAATGTCAGGATTGACTATTAAGCCAAAAGATCTGTTTGAACTTTTAAAACCTAGGTTTCTTTTTACATAAAGTTCTGACCCGGAGTAATTGATGACAGTTAGTTCTGCAAAAAGTTTAATGCAATATAATATAGAAAGAACATGGAGCTTAAGGATGCACTAAGTAGTTTCTCTCCTAAAATTCTCAATGGGAAGATATGCAGTTAAAAGAAAAAGAATTTCATCATATTCATTGTAATGAATGTACATAATACAATTATATAATATGTTGACAGAAATTTTAATTGATGGACTAATTACTTGATAGATTTTAATTTATGCTAGAGAAAATAAATCTTAATATTCAGTTATCCTTAAGAAACTATTCAGTTATCCTCAAGTAGAGGAGAGGGAGCAGAAGAGAAAGACATCAAGAAGGACAATGATGAACAGGCTAGGTAGTTAGCTAGGAGAGTGATTAGGGTCTTACACTTAAGTATCTAAGTTCAACTCATACTTTAGACCCTTACTTGTTGTGTGACTCTGGGCAAATCATTTAATCTTTTGTAATTTGTTTCTTCATCTATAAAGTGAGAGAGGTTGGTTGAACTCAATGGCCTCTAAGACTCCATTCTAGATTTGATTTGTGATTCTATGACTTTTGGGGTTATATAGGATTTTGACTGAAGGTTCTAATATTTTAGCCATATATATTTATTTTTTTAATGGATTTGTATCACGTTCTCCAAAATTGATGCAGAAAACAATCAGGTGCATTTCAATATTTAGCATTTGAAATAAATATTTAAATTTTTTGTCTATATGCAGTTATTTATTCATCAATTTAAACCTCAACTCAGTAGGATTTCACCTCATCCTTTCAGGGGTCCTCAAACTTTTAAAACAGGGGACCAGTTCAGTTCCCCTCAGACTGTTGGAGGGCCAGACTATAGTAAAAACAAAAACTTTGTGTTGTGGGCCTTTAAATAAAGAAACTTCATAGCCCTGGGTGAGGGGGTTAAATGTCCTCAGCTGCTGCATCTCGCCTGCGGGCGTAGTTTGAGGACCCCTGCTAGTGTGCTGGGAAAGAAGTATGAGATGTCTCCTTTCTCCTGCATATAATTTTATTAGGCTGACCTACTCAGTGGTATAATTTGAATGGATATTTGAAAAATACATGTGTTCTTGGTGTTTTTCATGTTTCTTTTTTTTTTTTAAGCTGCATGACTCGCTGACTTCCAATATTCCTTAGATATATTGTTTTTTTTTTTTTTTGGTTCAAATATCATTTATCAGGTTCCTACTATGTGTGAGGCTCTGTGTGTGGAGGAAAAGATAAACTCAGTATGGGGCAATTCACATACCCAAGGAAAAAAATTCAGAACAGAGGGGCCTAGATACAAGATCTTATTAGTTGGTAGGAAAGGTACTACATTAGACCTGGATATTTAAATTTCATTTCTAACTTTTTCCTAATCCATTTGTGTGTCCTGGATTTTATATAAATTTCAGAAAGAGACAAGCAATGGACATGAATAATATATGAGTGGATTTTATTATTGTAATCAAATAAATTCAATTAATTATTTCTGATATATTCATTTAGCTCATGGTATAGGGGCAGGCAGGTATAGAGCCAGATTCTGGGGATAAATATACAGAAGATAAATGGCATTTGCCTCTGAGAATTATGTTCTTTTGACAAAGAAAGAAGAGAAATAGCAAAAGCTTATCATAACATATAGTCTTTAGAAAAACCTGCATGTTGAAAGGACCATTGACTCTTGTAGAATTAAAATATGCTTTCTTCATGTAGAAAGTTACCACAGGTTCACTTATGTAATAGAATACTTGTTTCTCTTTATATTAATTTTTCTCCTCTTTTTTATTCCAACGATTTTACATGATAGTGATGGTTTTGTATATTATTTTTTCTCAATGGATTTCAATATTATAGTACTTTTTATGTGTTTTCACAAAGAAATATAATGGTTGCCTTGTTATTTAAATATATTTGCTGTTTGTGCAAGTATTTTGTTTTTACTACAAATGGAAATGAAGTCTCAATATATGTACCTATTCCATAAACCACAATGAGATGCTGAAATCAATCAAAAAGAAAAGGAAATTCATTGAGATGAACATTAAAGAAATGACACCACTAGAATGAAGTCTTCTAAATAAGGTTTTGCTATAAAACTGACATGAAGGTTGATTTAATAGCAATAGTTACATCTTGTTTTGATATCTCAATGGATTTGTGATCTAGTTGATGCAACAACCCAGATTCACTTCTTCATTTGGTCCATGGAATATTGTACCTTTTTCATGGAATGTAAGCTCTTTGAAGGCAGATCTTTTTTTCTTTTTTTCATTTTTACTTATACATCTCCAGTGCCTTGCCAAATCCTTTGCACATGGTAGATGTTTAATAGATGTTTGTTAAATTGAATTCAAATGGATTAGTCTTTTAAAAATATCACAAAATTCTTTACAATTTTAAGTTCTACTTCAAGAGGTTATTGGGGAACACCTAGTTTTTTAAAAAAATCTTTTTACCAATGATGTCAACTTTGGTATTTTAAAACTCATGAGTGGAATAGTAGAGGTGGTATACTGTCAGTTATAACAAGAAAGTTATTGGAATTTATTTCCCATGAATATTAATCCTAATTTATTTTCATTTTCTCATCCTTGAACTTTCAGTTCCCTCTTGGATGAATAATAATAATAAAAACATTATGGCTAAGATTATTTTAGATATAGAACTAGATAAGCAAACCAAAACATTTTTTTTCCAATGCTAAAATAAAGCCTGCAGCAAAGATATGAAAGGGCACATAGAAAAGTTGAACTGATTAGAAAAATCTGGCTAGGTTTAAATTTATAATGTTGGAATAAATACTCATATTAATGAGATCACCGATCCAATGGACTATTTAAATAAGACACACATTTTCTTTCAAACAGTTAGTGATAATTCCAGCTCCTGAAAAATTTCCACTTTTGATCAGAAAACCATTCAACCCAATGCAGGGTACTAAATGAAATCTAATCTCAATGTTCTCTCATCCATCTGTCACCCTTCTCTTGTTAATGTTACCCTTTCATGGTAGAGACAGTGCCCATACCAACAACATCCTGGATTTAATGAACCATGAATTATGTCTTGGTTTTATGTGGAAGGACTTGTTCCATTCTGAATTACAAATCCCTGGGGAAGGTACCATCCATAGCCATTTATGAAAGGACTTCTTGAACTTTTTGTAATTATCATGGTTGGCTTCATTGCAAAATCCTTGATCAATCTAACTAAAGACGTAGCTGATGAGAAACTCATGGTTAGTTTTTGGAAAACAAAACAAAATAAAACAAAACACTGAAAGAAATGTAATTAGAGGGGAAATTCAGATCAGTAGGCATAAATTGAATGAGTATTTTGGGGATGACTTGGCTAAATTTTCTTCCAGTACTTCTTCCAATAATTCTTAGAAAAGATTCAAATGGAAGGAAAACATAATTCAAAAGTCATATCTTAATCACTAGGAATCCTGTTTCCTAATTATTAATAGCTCCTAAATTCCACATCAAGCATTTCTAAAATTTTAATCAGAGGGATGAAGCAAAAAAAAAAAAAAAAAAAAAAGGCAGAGGCATTTTTAAAGTTGCTTAAATCAATACACTGAAATTCAGAGACAAACTAATTCAAGTTTGTATGTTTGCCTAGGTCCTGATTAGTTCAAGTTAAAAAGTGCTTACATGTATTTAAATATGTACTATTAGAAGTTAGAATTATGTAAAATATGGTAATTTGTTCTAGTCCAATTGTAGTAATTGTAGAGAACTATTTTCTTCCTTAAAATTTTGTATCTCTTTTTCCAGTTAGTCCTTTTTCATAATTTTCTTGGATTGATTTTTTCTCATTTTTTCTTAATCTCTCTTATTTGATCTTTAAATTCTTTTTAAAGTTTTTCTAAGAACTCTTTTTAGATGTGTGATCATTTGATGTTATGCCTTGGAGTAGAATTTTTATACCCTAATTATCTTCATCTGTATATGAATCCAGATCTTTTTATTTTTTACCCAAGTAACTATCCATGTTCAAGTTCTTTTTCCTTTGCCTTCTCATTTATATTTTGTTTTATTTTTAGTGGTTTTTTATTAAACAAGTTTTAATCCTGAGTTGTATGCAATGTTATGGTTCCTCCTTACTGTTATTTTCAGATTTCTGTCTGCTCTTAAGACCCAGCCAGGACCCCAGCCATGCTGTCCTGGACATTTCCTGCTGCTCCCTGTGGGACATACTCATTATGTGTGTGCTCAGGCTTCCTAGCTCATAGCTACAGGCTGGGATCATGGCTGGTCAGCCCCAGTAAGCCTGGTTTCTGGAAATAGCAGTAGAGCCTTCAAGCTACCTCCTGCCAACCTTCTGCTGTTCCTTACATCAGAGTTCATGGGGTAAAACTTCCCAGGACAGTGAGGGGAAAGTTTGTGAGATGAGATTTCTTGAGTCTGTCAGTCAGGTAAAAGTTGAGATGAAATTTCCTGAGGCCCAATCTACTTCCCAACTGTGCTGCTCCAAAACCTGTGGGCCCAGTCTACTTTCTAACTATGCTGCTCCAGGCATAGCCAGTGCCCAACCATGCTAATCCAAAACCATGGGCCCAGTCTGCTTCCCAATCATGCTGCTCCAGAATGTGCTACATGTTGATTCAATGGAGTTGTCCTGGAGCTGTTTACACTTCACTCAAGCTAAATCTCAGCCCTAGAGTGTCTCTGAGGTCTTCTCAAGATGTCTTAGGAGGCTAACTGCTTTACTCCTTTATTTTTGCTGTTGTCCATTTCATTGTGATTTTCTTTGTTTGTGGAGGCAATCTGGACAGCCTGAAAAGTTCCAACCTACTTTGCCATCTTCCCAGAGTACATTTTTTTACTTATTTGATAATTTTATGAGAAGGCAAGGTTCAGAATCACACTGTTAGGGCCAACAAGGCGGGCTACCAGTTCTTCGTCCTTCCACCTTCTGACTATTCTGGCTTCTTTCAAGACTCAGTTGACATCCCAACTTGGGAGGAGGACATTAGTATCTTTCCTCTGAGATTTCTTATATCTACTTTATTTAGTCATTTAGACAATTTAGACACTCACACCCCCCCCACACATGAACACATACACATACATATATATATATAATGACTAGAGTATATGTGTAGACATACATAGATGTATGTACTTATACACATATATACATATATGCACATATGTATCTAAATAGACTTTATGTATACAGACACATACAGCTGATGACATCTTATCTTGTCCGTTAGGAAGTGAGCTCCTGATTTTTTCCTTGTATCCCCAGTCTGGTACATATTAGGTACTTAGTAAATGTTTATTGACTGACACTGTGCCTGGTGAATATAAGATACTTAATAACGTATTTTCCAAAACATTGCTAGATCTAGGTATTGGAGATACACAAGTAAAATGAGTTGTTCCTCTTCCCTAAGGAACTTATATTTTATCAAATGGCACATCAATAGAAATTTATTGGGTGTTTACTATGTGCCAGTCACTGTGCTAAGGTTAAAAGATTGAGAGAAAAGTACAAAATAGTTCTTGTCCCGAGCTTTTAGTCTAGTGGGGAAAACAACATGTGAGCAATTGTATATGAACAGAATATGTTGGAAATAATCAACAATGGAAAGACACTGAAACCAAGAAGGATTGGGAAAGATTTCCTTTAGAAGGCATAAACTTGAAGGAAGTTAAGGAAGCCAAAAATCAGAGATGAAGAGGAAGAACATTCTCAAAATGGGAGACTACCAGAGAATATATCCAGAGCTGGAAGAAAAAAATGTGTTTTTGAGGAACAGTAAGGAGGCCGGTTTCACTTGGCCAAACATGTGTGTGTGTGTGTGTGTGTGTGTGTGTGTGTGTGTGTTGGTGAATGGGGAGGTGGGATGAGGGTAAGGTATAAAAAGAATGGGAAAATAGGTTTGTTCATCCTTTATTCCCAAAAAGGACAAATGGCATTAGGAAATTGATGTGTTGACTTGCAAGTGAGTTGGATTTAATTGAGGGAGAGATCTGAAAATCAACACCTCACTCTTTCCTCCATAATCATCGGAATCCAGGGGTAAGATATAGGTCAGGATGACTGGTAATGACTTCAAATGCAATGGGAGGCCTTGGTCTTTGTAGGGTAAGGTCTTTCCCAGATCTCCATTCATTTAAGCCAACACTCATTCAGTAATTTAAGGCTAGGGAAGAATGGAGGCAAAAGTTGACATACTACTTTGTCTTCAGAAAAGAATCATTCTGGGAGAAGAAGATCCTCAGAGTTTCTGGACAGAATAGAAACAATTGCTATTTACGTTCACTCTGAACTATCAAACCTAAACAATGGCCAAATGAGTCTTAGCTGGGACCTGTTGTTGTTGTTATTTTGGCTAAGCAATTGGGGAAAAGTGACTTGTCCAGAGTGACATAACAAGGAAGTGTTGAATGTCTGGCATCGAATGTGAACTTAGGTCCTTCTGACTCTAGGACCAGTGCTTCTCCATTATATCATCTAGCTGCCCCTAAGTGGGATGATCTGTTATAAATGAAGGACAAGCAACATTGGAAGAATTTACATTTGGTTTATAATTTATTGAATAGGGGACTGACATCTACCATTCTGTGCTCTGCCTTGTCAGAGAAAGAATTTAGATGAATGAGATCATTAATCAATTGTAGCATATATATAATACTATGTAGTTACAGATTTACTGGATACTAATAGCACAACCACCATTTTGTAGAATTTAATGATATATTTGAATATTAAAAAGCCCATCCTCACACTCAAAAAGTTTGGGAACTGCTGATCTAGAACTATATAGGTTTTTTTTTTAAATTGCTATAACTTTCCTTTCTTCTCTTACTATTAACTTCTCATAAAATTTCCATTAAGCACTGATTCTAATATTTCATTCAATTAAACAGATATTTGTGTGCAAATCACCAAACTAGGTACTGACACTTTGAAACAAGATTTCCCAAATTTCTCACAGTTTGTCTGAAGTGAAGACAGAAATAAATTTAAAAACTACTGCTTAGCCTCCAGGAGAGTTGCAAATAGAGTAGAGTAGTGCAGATTCAGCATTTCAGTTGATATTTTGGTATTTGCAGAATGTACCCAACATTTATTAATTTACCTTTTGATAGGGCATGCTATAGATCATAGAAGGGAAAGAGTTGATGAATTCTCTTAAAGAATATGTGTAAACTTCATCAATGATTTCCTACCAGGTATAATAATTAAGAAATAAAAATTAGGAACTGGTGGAAAGTTTTTTTTTTTATATGTGTTTTAAACTATCAGGTTCTGAAGGTTTATTAAATGTGGACTTCGTAATGAGCTTCTTTTGAGCAAAGCTACCAAATAAGCCTTAATTTGTTTGTAAGGGGAAACTATAATATGATATGATATAATATGATTAATACAATATAGTACAATGCAATTAGATGCATAAACAACTGAATCTCATTAGTAAGAATAAAAAATCCCCTGAAATGGTCCATTATTTGAATTTACACAGCATATTTCAATTTGACTAGAACCAATTATCATATTTTATATAATTGTACTTTCAAATGGTACAAATCTGAATATATGCCACCATTTAAAGAAATACATTTTGAGCATTAATTTGGACTTATTTGTAATATATTGGGATATGATGTTATAAAATATATAGTATAATATGACCTAATATGATATATAATATTAATAGATATGCTATTGTAAAATTTGAATTAATATCAAAATCTCTAATTTTTTTGTTTACTGCCAGTTTATTGAAAATATGGAAAACGTGCTTTAAATTGGATTTAAGTAGAGGTGAAATGAGTTCTAAGCCCCCCCTCCTTCCCTTGCTTGTTCTGGAAAATTCCACATGTCCTTTATTAAAAGCTGACAATGATATTTGGGGTTCAAGTATAAAGTATTCTGATATCTATTTTTCCAATCAAAATGTTATCTACAAGATTTTGTACAGTTTGCAAAATCTGAGTGAACTGTGTGATGTCTTGATTTTTTTTTTTTTGATGAGAGAACACTCTGATCCTGAAACCTCAGAACCACTCAGAGATTCCCCCTTCTTCCCCCATAAACACCCCTGGCCCTCTGCCATAGCAACACTGGCTGCTTTGTACTTTCTCTCGGTCACTGCTTTATTTATGCAATGTTCTTTAAATAGATGGAATTTGGCTTCTTATGCCTACCTATTGTTTAATAGATGGAGAGTGCAGTGGGTTTTGGGTAATGTTCCTGACAGATGAACTAAAGTAGAATCTTTCCTGGGCTATGAGAAAAGGAAAAAAAAAATGTCTTGGGGCTGCCTTACTTAATACTTTGGGGAGGAGGGACCTGCTACCAACAGGACTTGCTCTGGAGCAAGATAAGACCCTGACACCCTAATGATAGAACATGCTAAAAAAGGCATTAATTGATGATGTATTCATTTTATTTTTGTATGTGTTTTCTTAAACAAAGAGTCAGTATGGTGTAACAGAAAAGACTACAATCTAGTTGTCAAGATTTGGGTTCCTAATTTTACCTCAGACACTTATTAGAAATGTGACTGTGCACAAATTGCCTCATCTATATGGATTTTAGTTTGCCCCTATGTAAAATGAGCAGTACTCTCCCATGAGAGTGCTCTTTGGTAGGATTTCCTCCTAGCACTGAATCAAGATTTCTGTTTCTTTCATCTTATTTTAATTCCTCCCTTTGACACTCCCTTATTGTCATGAAAGCTCTCTCCCAGGAAAGCACAGAAATTATTTTCCCTTCATTGTTCATCACTGACTTGAGAATATATCATATAATTTCAACTGACCTTATATCCCAAAGAGATCATAAAGGAGGAGAAGGGACCCATATGTGCAAAAATGTTTGTGGCAGTCCTTTTTGTAGTGGCAAGGAACTGGAAGCTGAGTGGCTGCCCATCAATTGGAGAATGGCTGAACAAGTTATGGTATAAGAATGTTATGGAATATTACAGTTCTGTAGGAAATGATCAG
This sequence comes from Sarcophilus harrisii, assembly GCF_902635505.1. NCBI lineage: Eukaryota > Metazoa > Chordata > Mammalia > Dasyuromorphia > Dasyuridae > Sarcophilus > Sarcophilus harrisii. Next base: position 259,238,922 of record NC_045430.1, on the reverse strand, counting down.
CAGGATGATTTCAGAGAGCCTGGAAAGTACTGATGCTGAGTAAAATGAACAGAACCAGAAGATCATTATACACAGCAACAACAAGATTATATGATGATCGGTTCTAATAGACAAGGCTTCCAACAATGAGGTAATTCAGGCCAGTTCCAATGATCTTGTGATGGGTAGAGCCATCTGTATCTAGAAAGAGGACTGTGGGAACTAAGTTTAGATCACAACATAGTATTGTTACTCTTTTTGTTGTTGTTCACATATTGTTTTCTTTCTCATTTTTTGCTCTGATTTTTCTTTATCTTTTAAAAATTTTTTTCATTTTTTAAAGATTTTTTATTTTCAAAGCATATGCACAGATAATTTTTCAGCATTCACCCTGGCATATTCTTATGTTTCAGATTTTCCCCTCCTTTCCCCTACACCCTCCCCTAGAAGGCAAGGATTCCAATATATGTCATATATGTTAAAATATATGTTAAATCCAATATATGTAAACATATTTATACAATTCTCTTGTTGCACAAGAACAGATTAAAAAAGGAAAGAAAATGATAAAGAAAACAAAATGCAAGTGAACAACAACAAAAAGCATGAGAATGTTATGCTCATAAGCCTCTCTAAAACCATCCTGCTGATTGTTTCTTACAGAACAATAATATTCCATAATATTCATATACCATAGCTTATTCAGCCATTCTCCAACTGATGGGCAGCCATTCAGTTTCAATTTTTTTTGACATACCAAAAGGACTGCGACAAACATTTTTGCACATGTGGGCCCCTTTCCTTCCTTTAGGATCTCTTTAGGTTATAAGCCCAGTAGTAATACTGCTGGGTCAAAGGGTGTGCACAGTTTGATAACTTTTTGAGCATAGTTCCAAATTCTTCTCCAGAATGGATCTGTTCACAATTCTACCAACAATGTATCAGTGTCCCAGTTTTCCCACATCCCCTCCAACATTTGTCATTATCATTTCCTGTCATCTTAGCCTATCTGAGAAGTGTGAAGGTATCTCAGAGTTGTCTTAATATGCATTTCTCTGTTGATCTGATTTTTTTGTACAGCAAGATAATTGTATAAATATATATTTACATATATTGAATTTGACATATATCTTAACATGTTTAATGAAATAATATAGAGAATTTATCACATATATTTTTCTGTCTTCTTCCTCCCTTCCTCTTTTTCATGTGTCTTCTCATTCAGAAGATTAGTGCTCCCCCCCAAAAAAAAGACAACAGAAAATAAAACATTGATTTACATGTAGTTTGGGAGTTCAGTGACAGCTACACCACTGTTAATGATCTTGAAAGATGACAGAGACTTAAGTACTTCAGGACTTCAGAAGGAAAAATGTTCACGTTTTTGGGGAGAGAGAGAGAGAGACAGAGAGAGAGACAGAGAAAGAGAGAGAGAATGAATGAGAATATAAGAACGAATGTAGTCTGCAAGTTATAATTCAGGCCTGACTTACTTTGACTCTTCAAAATTGTAGAACAAATAATTAAGGAAATGGTTACCAAACATATAAAAGATAGCAGTGACTAGAAAGACCCAATAGGTCTTCATCAAGAACTACTAATTCTAGAGTACTCTCATTTCTTTTCTTTTTTATTTATTGACAAGTTTATAAGGTGGCAGAGAGAAGCAGGTCCCTGCATTTACCCTTTCTTGACATGAGTATATCCTTTCTGTTATTTTCCTTTATGCTATTTCTTATGCAAAAACCACAGAAAGAGAGAGAGATCTCCATATCATAAACTTCTTAGGTCATCAACACACTCACATATTGAAAAGTTCCTTGCTTGAAATATGACAAACTGACCCCAATAGTAGTGACTGAACCATTAGGAACCCAGTATGCCTATGAGCTTTCTGTGTTTTACAATTACCTAAAGGAAATGTTTCCTAATCAGTATTCAAGTCTTTCATGTAGAGTTCTCTTTCTCTGTGAGCCAATAGATGCTATTCGTTGCCTTATATTCTAACTATGAACCAAATAAAACTTTTAAATGACACATATTAAAGTGCAATTAATAATTTACATGGTAGAGAATTGAATGGTAAACAAATGCTCCTGATATAGTTTGTTTAGACATTAGCAGGCCATTTGGCAATCTTTCATGATGTTCTGAGGACAAAATGGAAAGATACAGACCATGCAGTGATATTGTTTAGGAAATTCTGAAATAATTTAACGCCTGGACAAAGAAAGTAGTCATTAATATTTTCTCAGCAACTTGAATGGAGGTCTCCATTGGAGTGCCTTAGGAATCTGTAATTAAGCCCATGCCTTTAAATATTTTTTGAATCAGTGATCTGAACTGACAAATATATAGATGCCATGCTTTAAGGTCTGTAGATGGCAGAGTAGGAAAAGATTTATCATCATATAGGCAGGATCCCAGCAAATGCTAGAGCATTGAATCAGATCTGTTAAGATGAAATATAATAGGGACAAATGTAAATATTTCAATTTGGGTTGCAAAAATCAATTTCAGAATTAAAATGGAAGTATGATTAAAGAAAAATATATATGAAAAAAGATTTGAAGACTTTGATAAGCTGCAAGCCCCATATGATCCAACAGTAGAAGATGATAACCACCAAAGTTATGAACTTAGTTTGCCTTTAATAATTCGTTGTGTCCAGTTCCATAGTGGTGATAGATCCATTTTACTCTGCTCTGATCTGGTCATACCTGAAAGATTATTTTCACTTCTGGACTCCATATTTAAGAAATTACATTGCTAAACTAGAAAAGATGATGAGCAAGGTGACTATGATTATGAATAACTAGAAGGTAATTCTATATAAGGATTTTGACCAAAGGAACTGGGGATTTTAATCCTAGAGAGGAAAAAAAAAACTTTTGGGGGTATGATGTTGGGAGCTCTTACTGAAAAGGAATAAGTTCTTTTTGCTTTGGCCCTAAGGACAAAGTGTGAAGCAATAGGTAGAGGTTCTAAGAAAATACATGGAAGCATGTGGGAGCAAAGCTTCCTAATGTTTACAATTGACCAGAAGCAGAGAGCCCTGCCTCACTGCATGACCATTTCCCTCTCATTATTGATCTTCAGGCAGAGAGTTTGACCACTTAATAGGCACAATGGAGAGGGAATTCTGATATTTTCTGATATCCATTTCAAATGTAAAGTTCTATAATTATGAACCACATATATGATAGCATAGGTCATTTAAAATCTGCGCTAATGAAAAGAACATCATTGGTTGACCTCATTGTTCTATTGAAGTTCTGTATCTCTCAGTCTTGAGACTTGCTTCTTACCAAATTGTTATGAAAAGCAGTTATTTAGACATTATTTTCTGTAATATTCTTGGAGGAAAGGATGTCATACATAGTTATCTCTAGATTGGCTGACTATTATGGAGAAATTTACTTTTAAAAATGCGGGGGCGGGGGGAAGGATCTGGTAAGCATGCCTATTCTTGGTAGAAATATTTAAATCAAACTAACAGTGGAAACTATAATAGTAACTTTAGACTTTCAGAAAATTTGAAAAATCAGCAAAAGATTTAGCTCTCTCATTTGGCAAATGTTTAGTATTTTAAAGGAACTGTCAGGAATCATTGCTGCTACAGATGCTGAGTTATTTATTGATTTAGCCATAGCATATCAATCTACATCCACTGTAATTTTCATTTCAACAAATCAGGCTATTAGGCCCCTTCCCAAAGGAATGACTTGTTCTAAGAAGTGACTTAGTTTTTATTCTCTTTTCATCAGCTTTATCTTTTTTCTTAAATCTCTCATTGCTAGAAATTCTTTTTGATTCAAGCAGGAAATTTAACAAAGCAATAAAATCATGACCATGACTTTTAATTGGGTAAAGGGAGACCATTTGGAGTCCATTCAACTGGTGCTTATTCTGGATGTCTGGTCTCATTGATGAGCCATGTGAAACTGGACTAGAATAACTGTTAAGTCCTGGTTCAGTCTAGTAACTCTTGCACAAATCTTATCTGACTTCTTTTTCTGTTAGTTTCTGTGATTGGTATGTTACCTGAATATCATTGGCTAGGTTTGACTCTGTCTCTTAAGTATCCAATTTATAAGATTTATAAGCCATCCAGTGGACTGGAACTGAGGCAAATCTAGCATTTGGATGTATAGTATTGGTACCTAGGGAATCCAACCTCCTCACTTTGAGATAAGGGAATTGAACCCAGGAGATATTGTTGCTTTTCCAGGGTAGCACAGAGAGTTCCAGAGAAAGATTTTAACCTAGGTTCACCAATTCAAATGAAATGTTCTTTTCATTGTGCACATAGGGGGCTTGACTTAAGGAGTTTGAGAAAGACAAACATTGAAGGTTTTTTTAAATTTGATCATTGCTTTGAAAACTTAAATTCTGTATAATTTGGAAAAATGGTTATATGGTTACCAAACTACATCTTTGTACTTTGCAACTTATCCTTGTATTATTTATTCTTCCTATATGGCTTAAAAAAACTTTTTAGAGTATCTACTCCCAAATGATGGAGGTCTTTAATATGTTGTGGGTATAAGATCGATACTTGGATAGATTTTAAGGCACTGGATGGTTCTGAAACACAGAGAGCCTTTCCTCTGCCTTTCACTACTACAGTCCACTGATTTCTCACACCCTAGCTTTTTGCTGGCTCAAAAAAATCCAGCAGGAGTAGATGCTAAAAACAAACAAACAATCCCCCCAAACCCTTTTTCCTCAACCTTCCTGTCAATTTGGTATTTCCCATTTTCCCTTAACTCCCACTCTCTTGGGAAGGTACTCAGAACCCATGGTCTATTGGGACCCTTGGGACCTATTGCCCTTTACCAACAGTCCCATCACTAGATTGTCATGGCCTCTTATAGTACTTGGATGAATAGGGAAATATCCAAAATCTTTCTAGTAAGATGGAGATCATTAGACCTCATCATTTTCCCTGTCACTGTATACTTTAGACCTTCAGGTGTTGCTTTTTTGCCTATATGTATATTTTAAGGACCCCTAAACCTTGGTATCTGTATTGTTGCTCTATCCTAAACATAACTAGGGACTTTCCATCTACTTGAATTTTTTATATATATCATATCTTTCAGTTACAGTATGAGCTCCTTGAGAGCAGGGACTATCTTACTTTTGAATTTGTATACTCAACAATTAAAAAATGCTTTATATTTCATTAATTTATTTAATTTGCTTCCTTCACTTATGCTGTGTGACCACTTTGTCTTTTTTACTGATCAGTTTTTTTCCTGGATGATATCTTTAATAACATTTATTATGCCCAAAATATGTTTGATAATATTTAGGTATTTGATAATATACAGGAGATAATAATTTCTTCATTGCTCCTTGAGCCATCAGAAAAGATTCTCTCATGTCTGTGGTAATGTACAAGGCTTTACAGCTAATAAGTATGAATATATGAAAGAATATTAGTGTTAATTATATGATATTCCCTAATAATTGGAGAAATGCAAGGTAAAGCATCTTTGAAATTCTCCTTCATGGTCATCATATGTGAGAGGAAAATAAAAGGAGAAAATGATTAATTTTGAAATTACAGAAAAACACTGATATACTCAAACACTGTTGGTGTAACTATGAATTAGTTCAGCCATTGTAGAAATGAATATTGAACTAAGTTCAAAATGTTATTTACACAGACACATAGACATACCAAAGACGCATATACACACACACATACACAGAACAGCAGCAGCAGCAGCAGCAACTGTTTTTTGGTAATAGTCCCAAATTGGAAACTAAAGAAGAGGAATGACTAAACCACTTATGATACATAAATGTAATATTGTGCCATAAGAAATGACAAAATGGAAAATTTTATAGGAAATAGGTAAGAACTAGATGAAATCATGCAGAGTGAATTGAGCAAAGCTAGGAAAATACTTTACATAATGACAATATTACAAAGGGGAAAAATCAAAGAACTTTAGAGCTCAAATAAATGCATTGAAAAACCATGAATCCAAAAGAAATCAGAAATAAACATATTACTCATACCCTGTTAGAAATCTTGAAGAACTTAAATTATATATATGTTTTTTTTTCTGACAAGATTAATATAGGATTTATTTTGCTGGAATATTCAAGTTCGAAATAATTATTTTATTTTGCTGTTGTTTTATTTGTTAGTGGGAGGAAAGTTGGAGGCATGGATTATAAAAGTAGACAAGAAGGAGAAAGGGAAGAAATGGAGGAAGGGAAAAAGGGAAGAAAGGAAGAGACAGGAAAACAGAAAGGGAAGGAAAGGAGGAAGGAAGGAAGGAAGGAAGGAAGGAAGGAAGGAAGGAAGGAAGGAGAGAGGAAAGAGGGATGAAGGGAGAAAAGGAGGGATAGAGGGAAGAAGGGAGGAAGGAAAGAAAGAATGAAGGAAGGAAGAAAAGAGATTCTGTGTCATTTAGTGCAGAACCATTAAAAGTATTTCATAACTCCTGAAGTACAATCAAACCAACTCTTCTGTATCCATTCTATTAATTTCTATCGATAATATCAGTGGACTAATTCAATAGATTATGCATTCTACTATATGCTATTATGTGAAAAATGGTCATTTTTCATCCATTTATTTTTTTATGTGTAACTTATTAGGCCTTATCTCTTTTGAGTGGCTGGAGAGATCATGATAGACAATCTGTTGTATTTAAGAAAATGATGCACTAAGTCTTTAAAAGGAAAACAAATTATGGGAAAGTATTTTCAAATTGTAGGAGTAGATTATTTTGTGTTACATTTATTAACTTGTTTATCAATATATAGATATATATTTGGCCTTGTCAGTCTTATTAGTAGATATGTGCTTTAGTAATTAGGTACATAAAGAAAACAAAAGAGATTTCTGTTTTCAAATATTATTCTTTCAAATTTGAAAATTTTAGCCCAAGTAGGATTAATATTGGGATACTTCTAGGAAATTCATAATATAGTTCCCACATCAATCGCAACTGATCTCCCTTGATCATAGCATGAATTTTTTAGGATACATTTTTGCATTAATATCAGGATTGCCTGTGGGCTGTGTCAAGCTTCAAATGTGTATCAGGATCTCTAGAGTTTTAAATATGATATTTACCATGTCATATGTATTTGCTATAAAGGGAACATTCCATTTCTTTGCCACTATTATATTCTTTTGGCTAAATCTTAACATAGAGTTGTCTTGTCTTTTACAAATTGAAGCCATTTTATCTCAACCTGAATTAACCAATTCCTGCTTTGTGCTCAGCACAGAAACCTGAAATCTGTTAGGTGGAAGGGATGAAGGAGGGTCAGTCAATTCCCTGTTACCTCAAAAAAATCCCCTTGATAACATTGATGACAAGTGATCCTCCAGAATCCCATCAAAACAGTCAATTGAGAGTCAATTCCCTCCTTCTCACGACAGTACATCTCATTAATAATTATTTCTAACAAAGGACATAGAGCATTGAACCTGTAGTAAGGAAGATATTAGTTCAAATTTGGGCATTTATACTAACAAGCTGTGTGATCCTGAACAAATTATATGAGCAAGTCATATAACCTCTCCATCTTAGTTTCTTCAACTGTAAAATAAGATATTAATAACAACTATTTCCTATAGTTGTTATGAGGATAAAATATGGTAACATTTGTAAATCCCTTTGCAAACCTTAAAAATTATATAACTCTTACTACTTTTACAGTTATTGTAATCCTGTTTCTCTCCAACTTCTAACCCTGTCTCTAAGTCATTCTCTCTAGAGCCAACAAAAACAATCCTTCTGTCACAGACCATGCTTAAAATACTTAAGGGCAACTGTTATAACCCAAAACTCTTCTCTTATTTGGGTTAATTTAAATAGTTCCTTCAACTTAGCATCATATTTCATGTCAAGATCTTTTCCCATACTGGTCCACCCAGTTCTGGATGTCCATTAGATTAGCATCATTCTTCCAAAATAATGGTACCTGCAATTGAGAATCCTGTACCAGATGTCACTGGACTATGACAAAATATAAAAATGCTACCCTCAAATGAAAATATCCCATCTGTGGAATTGTAAGAGACCCCAGTGGTCCTCTAGTTCAGGGCTTAAACTTATTCCACTCATGACCTCTTTTCCCCTGAGAAATTTTTACATTATATAGTATATAAAATAAGTATACAAATCAAACATTTACTGATAAAATCATAATTTCATGACCCTCATATTATCTTGTAAGACTCCATATGGGGCTGAAATGCACAGCTTAAAAAGCTTTGCTCTAGTCTGCCCCTTTTTTTACATATTAGGAGATTGAGATTCTCAAGTAAATTTCCTCAGGTCATAGAGCTCAGAAGTAGAAGACCAAGGGTTCAAAAGCACATCTGCTGATTTCAGAATAACCATTCCTTCCATTCTGTCCTGATGCTTTATGCTTTCCTTATTCTAGACACTAGACCTATCTCAATATAATTAAAGGTACCACTTGTTCTTTTTGTTTCTGTATCAGACTTTTGAGCTATATTGAGCTTCTGCTGAACCTCCAAGAAATATTTTTTCCATAGAAATTATCTTACATGATTTTCCCATATAGTGTTTGTGAAGTGGATTATTAAAAACTCAAATGTAGAATTTTATTAAATGAAATTTGATTCTCTGACCCAGTCCTCTACACTATTGAGAATTTTTCAGTTTTGATGCTTTTATCCTTCTAGTGATTCATTCATTCAACAAACACCAAAAGAAAACAAAGTACAATAGATAGATTGCTACATTGGGAGTCAGGAAGAACCAAGAAAATTAGTTTCAGATCCTAGTAGTTATAAGACCATGGCTAAATTGCTTAAATTATTCTGAATCTCATTTTCTCAACTTTAAAATTCATTTGTTAGCCCTTCTACCCTCAATGGTTACTTTCAACAGCAAATTCATGACCTGATGTCTAATCTATTAATTCACAGCCATGTGAAAGGCTGGTAGCTAGTTGATAAAGTGGATTGAGTACTAGGATCATCTTAAGTTTAAATCTGGCTTTAGACACTTGCTAGTATGACTGTGCAAGTCACTATACCCTGTTTGCCTCAATTTCCTCATCTGTAAAATGAGCTAAAGAAGGAAAAGTTAAGCTACTCTAATATTTTTGTCAATAAAGCCCCAAATGGGGTCACAAAGAATACAATGTGACTGATCATGTGAAAGGTACTTTTATCTTTAACAAAATGACAGGGATACTACCTAATCCTTCATCTAACTCATTGATTAAATTATTGATCTCCACAGAATCAAGTATAAATCTTTGGAAAAATCACCCAGGGGAGTGTCTGTCTCTCTCTCTCTCTCTCTCTCTCTCTCTCTCTCTCTCTCTCTCTCTCTCTCATTTGGCTTTGGGCAAGTAATGGTGGCATTTTAGTTCCAGTGATTCCATCACTTTCAATGTCAGCAGACTGTACTATTATCTAACTCAACTCACATTCCATTGTTATGTGATGTCACAGTCTCTTTCAAATGTTTCACTAAAATCTAAATAGAATTTCCCACCCCAGCTTCCTCAAAAAGATGAAATTAATTTTCTGTGATAAACATTTTTTTTCATAATTATAACTTTTTATTGACAGAACCCATATCTGGGTAATTTTTACATTATTTCTTGCACTCACTTCTGTTCCGACTTTTCCCCTCTCTCCCTCCACCCCCTCCCCCAGATAGCAAGCAGTCCTATACATGTTAAATATGTCACATTATATCCTAGATACAATATATGTGTGCAGAACCAAACAGTTCTTTTGTTGCACAGGAAGAATTGGATCCAGAAAGTAAAAATAACCTCTGAAGAAAAACAAAAATGCAAACAGTTTATATTCATTTCCCAGTGTTCTTTCTTTGGGTGTAACTGCTTCTGTCCATCATTGATCAGTTGGAACTGAATTAGATCCTCTCTTTCTCGAAGAAATTCACTTCCATTAGAATACATCCTCATACATTTTCATTGTTCAAGTATATAATGATTTCCTGGTTCTGCTCATTTCACTTAGCATCAGTTCATGTAAATCTCTCCAAGCCTCTCTGTATTCATCCTGCTGGTCATTTCTTTTTATTTATTTATTTAATAGCCTTTTATTTACAGGTTATATGCATGGGTAACTTTACAGCATTAACAATTGCCAAACCTCTTGTTCCAATTTTTCACATCTTACCCCTCCCCCAGATGGCAGGATGACCAGTAGATATTAAATATATTAAAATATAAATTAGATACACAATAAGTATACATGACCAAAACGTTATTTTGCTGTACAAAAAGAATCAGACTCTGAAATATTGTACAATTAGCTTGTGAAGGAAATAAAAAATGCAGGTGTGCATAAATATAGGGATTGGGAATTCAATGTAATGGTTTTTAGTCATCATCCAGAGTTCTTTCTCTGGGCGTAGCTGGTTCAGTTCATTACTGCTCCATTGGAAATGATTTGGTTGATCTCCTTGCTGAGGATGGCCAGGTCCATCAGAACTGGTCATCATATAGTATTGTTGTTGAAGTATATAATGATCTCCTGGTCCTACTCATTTCACTCAGCATCAGTTTTTTTTTTTTTTTTTTTAATTTAATAGCCTTTTATTTACAGGATATATACATAGGTAACTTTACAGCATTAACAATTGCCAAACCTCTTGTTCCAATTTTTCACCTCTTACCCCCCCACCCCCTCCCCTAAATGTCAGGATGACCAGTAGATGTTAAAATATGTTAAAATATAACTTAGATACACAATAAGTATACATGACCAAAACATTATTTTGCTGTACAAAAAGAATCAGACTCTGAATTATTGTACAATTAGCTTGTGAAGGAAATCAAAAATGCAGGTGTGCATAACTATAGGGATTGGGAATTCAATGTAATGGTTTTTAGTCATCTCCCAGAGTTCTTTTTCTGGGTATAGCTAGTTCAGTTCATTACTGCTCCATTAGAAATGATTTGGTTGATCTCGTTGCTGAGGATGGCCTGATCCATCAGAACTGGTCATCATCTAGTATTGTTGTAGAAGTATATAGTGATCTCCTGGTCCTGCTCATTTCACTCAGCATCAGTTCGTGTAAGTCTCTCCAGGCCTTTCTGAAATCATCCTGTTGGTCATTTCTTACAGAACAGTAATATTCCATAATTTTCATATACCACAATCAGCATCAGTTTGTGTAAGTCTCTCCAGGCCTTTCTGAAATCATCCTGTTGGTCATTTCTTACAGAACAATAATATTCCATAATATTCATACACCATAATTTATTCAGCCATTCTCCAACTGATAGGCATCCATTCAGTTTCCAGTTTCTGGCCACTACAAAAAGGGCTGCCACAAACATTCGTGCACATACAGGTCCCTTTCCCTTCTTTATAATCTCTTTGGGATACAAGCCCAGTAGTAACACTGCTGGATCAAAGGGTATGCACAGTTTGATAACTTTTTGAGCATAGTTCCAAACTACTCTCCAAAATGGTTGGATTCGTTCACAACTCCACCAACAATGCATCAATGTCCCAGTTTTCCCACATCCCCTCCAACAATCATCATTATTTTTTCCTGTCACCTTAGCCAATCTGACAGGTGTGTAGTGGTGTCTTAGAGTTGTCTTAATTTGCATTTCTCTGATTAATAATGACTTGGAGCATCTTTTCATATGACTAGAAATAGTTTCAATTTCTTCATCTGAGAATTGTCTGTTCATATCCTTTGACCATTTTTCAATTGGAGAATGGCTTGATTTTTTATAAATTAGAGTTAATTCTCTATATATTTTGGAAATGAGGCCTTTATCCTGCTGGTCATTTCTTACAGAACATGTGATAAATTTCTTACCTACCTTCTTTTCTATCACAACAGATTTTTTTGTGGTTATTGCTTCCCTTTTGGAATGTTCTTCAAATATACTTTTAATAAGTCTTATAATTTCTGAAACAATTTTTATGGAACAATATTATTATTATGTATTTTATTCTTAGCTCCTTTTCTTGCTTCATCCTTCAATAAAATATGTTATTATGAGTTAATAAGTGAGCTCCTTAGATGGTCACACACCAACTGCTCCCTTTCTTTCTATTGACTTATTTCTATTTATGTCTTAGTATTTCATTGTTGAAAGTTTCTCATATATTTGGGGAAAATTAGGTTGCAAAATATTAGGTTGTTATGTCTTACTTATCTTTTTGCAGAACTATTTGAAAAAGGTGCTGTCTCTGAATTTAGATACCATGTGCAAATTTCTTCTACTCGATCCCAGATTCTGAGAGAGTCCATCCCCCATCTCCATGGGTCCTCTCCATGTCAGTTCTACTAAAGCATTGAGTTCCTTCTTCTTAATCAGAATCAACTCTGAAATCACAGCACCTCTTTTGATATGTCACATATTTTGAATTATGGAATTATCATTTAGTTATCACAGGGTTCTCAAACACTCTGCTTTTGGAAGACAGACTACAGGGTAAAGAGAGAATTAAAAAAAGAGAGCAAGGTGGAAATAAAAAAAGCGATAAACAGGTAGAGACACACACAGATTGAGAGAGAGAGACAGAGAGACAGAGAGAGACAGAGACAGAGAAATAGAGAGAGACCGAGAAAGGTAGACACACACACACACACACACACACACACACACACACTCACAGATAGACAGATACAGATATAAAGAAAGACAGAGACTGAGAAAAAAGGGAAGAAATAGATCTGAGCTCAGAAATTGGTGAGACAGTGTAATGTAATGAAAATGGCCTTGGATTTGCCTTCAGAAAACCTGGTTTTTAAGCTTTGCTTGTTATTACCTATGTGCCATTTCATAAGTTCCTCCATTTCTTTGAGCACATTTCCTCATCTATAAAAAAACAGACATTTAGACAAATGTTCTCGTAAGTCCCTTCTAACATTAAATCTGTGATTCTATAACTGTAAAGCAGAAGTTCCACACTGGGGCTGACTATGAATAGAGGTAATGAGTTGTTGCTGTTCAGTCATTTCCACTGTGTCCAACTCTTCATGACCCCATTTGAGGTTTTTTTTTTTGGTAGAGATACTGAAGTTATTTGCCATTTCTTTCTCCACCTAGGCAAATCATATCAAGTGATTTGTCCAAGATCATACAACTAGCAAGTATCTTAAGACCAGATATAAACTCATGAAGATGAATCTTCCTAACTCCAGTTCTGGTGCTCTCTCTGATGTGGGGAAAAGCAAAGGAGGCAAAGTAAACAATTAAATAAAATCACATTGCAGTCATTATATATATAGAAAATCCAGTTGTTTTGATTCAACCATTTAATTATTTTATATTCATAACACTGACTTTTTTTGTGCGAACTACTTGGACATCTTACAGATATAGCTCCAATTTTTACTCTTTAGGAACTTAAAGGTAAATGATAGGAGAAAGGACAATTAACTGTCATGTTAAAAAATAAAGGCCCAGCCTGGACCCTATCAAATTCAGAATACTGAAAATCTGGGTCTCCTTGGGGGCTAGCCTGTTGAGTCACAATTCAGTCTATTGCATACTTTGACAAAAGAGAATGGCAAGAGCAGGGAAGCAGCGGAGGTCATTGTAGCATGGAGGGGAGTTGTTTAGTGGAAAAAAAGAATCAAGTCTGGGGGGAGGAAGAAATGAAGAAAATTAATTAGGAGGAAACCCACTGATGACCTGGGTCTCAGAGCTCATGACTCGAGGTTGGCTTTTTCATCTTCACAGTGGAAGACAATTCTCTGATCTGCTTGTCTTTCTCTGAGTTTGGATAATGAAAATGGAAGCTAGTTGTAGTCATCTTTTTATTTGAGTGTGTTAGTGAACCCCTCAGGCAATGAGGATCCCATCTCTGTTCTCCACGGGTTTCTTTCAGTTGAATTTAAAATTTACTTGTAGAATTTGAAGTAAGAAGCATACCTGTTTTGAATATGTCATTAGAATGCTCACAGGAGGTAGTTTGGCCTAGTGAAAAGAAGGTTTGTTTTGTCATCAGGGTTCTATTTGAGCCCCTACTTTGATAGTTGTGTGACCTTGATCAAGACTCTGTCCCTGTTTATTGCTAGGGAGGGTGATTTGTGCCTGCAGGTCTCTTATTAGGGGAGATTGAGCTGATGGATTACTTGAGTTTGGGAGTTCTGAGCTATAGCTAAAATCAATTGGTTGCCTGTGCTAATTCTAGCTCCCATAGGATGAGCCCCTGGGAATGGAGAGTGGGCAAAACAGCCTAAGTTAGAAATGGAGGGATTCAAAGCTTCCATTCCAATCCACAATAGGGTCATGCTTGTTGCATTTCCAGACTGTGTAACATCTGAAGAACCAATCTAAATCAAAAAAAAAGAAAAGAAAAGAAAAGAAAAATTAGCCTTTATATGTAGCTCTGAAACAATCTTCTAGTACTTGTTCTACCTGCTCCCCTTCCACCACCATCAAAAATGAGAATCAAAAGAGGTAATTTTTCATCTATTTTGTCATCTTAATGAATTCCCAAAATGGGAATTATGCATGTGGGGAACTTCTTTGTGACTTATAGTCTTAGATCGCTTAGAACACTGGGAGCACAAATGACTTACCCTGATTGATGCAGTTATTAGATGTTAGAGGTGGGACAATAATCAAAGTGTTTGAGGCAAGTTAATAATTATTCTGATTTTCATTAAAAAGGGTGGGCATCTTTGGACAAATGAATATTATGAAACAAGAGAAATTTAACCACAGTGAGAGCTGGGGTCCTTGTCTACTAGACATTCAGGCAACATATCATTAATCAAGGGCACTTGAAAATAATGTATAAGAGACCATTCTTGCCTTTATCTCCCTTACTGGAGAATATAAGACAAAAAAATCAGATGACCAAAGAAAATGCATTCAATTTGGTAGGATAATTTTAAATATGTTGAAGGACAAATCTCAGTTAATAACTGAGCTGGTAGATTGGGGTCAGGGTGAAACTAATTGAGAAAAGTTTCCTGGAGGAAGGATTGGAATAAAATTTAAATGAAAAGGAAAGAGGATGAGATCTTCAAAAAAGTCAGAACAGATGCTTCAAGGCAGTAAAGAAAGGCACAATTACATGGAACAGAAAGCACAGTCTGAATTAGAGCAGTAAATGAAGGCATATGAGTTGGAAAGAGAAAGAAGAAAGGGAGGGAAAAAGCATTTTAGGCATAAAGTATGTGTCATGCACTGTGCTGTGTGCTTTACAAGTCTCCCTCCCTCCCTTCCTTCCTTCCTTCCTTCCTTCCTTCCTTCCTTCCTTCCTTCCTTCCTTCCTTCCTTCCTTCCTTCCTTCTTTCCTTCCTTCCTCTCTCTTTTTTCCTTCTTTCTCTCTTTTGCTTTATTTCTCTCTTTCTTTCTTTCTTTTCTTTTCTTTCATTCCTTTCTTTCTTCCCCAAGATGCAGGTGCTATCATTATCCCCATTTTAGAGATGAAGAAACTGAAGCAGATTTGCCTAGGCCCAAATAGTAAGTGTCAGACTGGATTAAAATATAGATTTTCCTAATTCTAGGCCCAGCGCTCTCTCTATTGCATCTCTTAGCCATTATGAATTAGATTTTTAGGTATTAGATTAGATTTCTATCAACTAAAGTGGTCTCATTGATAAAAAGTGTTAAAAATGCGATTAGACCTTTGACCTGGCAGTGTCATTACTGGGTCTATATCCAAGACAATCATAACGGAGGAAAAAGGACTCAAAAGTGCAAAAATGTTTGTAGCAGTTCTTTTTGTGGTAGCAAAGAATTACAAAATGAATAGAAGCCCATCAATTAGGGAATGGCTGAACAAGTATATGAAGATGATGGAATAGTATTGTTCCATAAAAATGATGAACAAGCTGTTTATAGAACTGATGCTGAGCTTAACAAGCAGAACCAAGAAAACATTGTACACAACAACAGCAAGAATGTATGAATATCAACTATGAAAGACAGCTCTTCTCAGTGGTTCAGTGAGCCAAAATAATCCTATTAGACTCTGGAAAGAAAATGCATCCAGAAAAAGAAGTAAGAAGATTGAATGTAAATCAACACAAGCTATAGTCACTTCTTTTTTGTTTTGTTTTGTTTTTTCTTTTTCCAATGGTTTTTCTTCTACTTTTTCTCTGAACATGATTTATAAAGCAATGTGTATTAAAAAAAAGAATAATACACTGTTAGTGGATTTGTGGGTTGGTTCAGCACTTCTGGAAAACAATACATATGTGTATATTCGTGTGTGTGTGTGTGTGTGAAATAGAGAGAGAAAAGAGAATCAACTTTACATATTATTTGGAAAAAAAAATGTGATTAGAGATGTATAATTCCAAAAGAAGATGAAGAAATACTTCCTTCAAATGCATTCTTTCTCCTTGTTTTTGTCAATATTCTTTGCTGCCTATCTCTTCCTCACTGCCTTTAAATCTTTATAGAACCTTCCTTTCTCACAGAAGTCTAAATCTAAGATGGTCACTTTAAGGTTCAAAATTTTTCATCCTAATTGTAAAGTGTTGCCCATTCATCATAAGACTTTGGCATCCTCTGCTCTAGAATTTTGAAATTTTTGCCAGCTACATCAAGTAAATTCTCTGTTTGATTTTCCAGTTGAAGTAGACAGTCTCTGTAATGAACAAGAATGCAGAGAAACAAATGAAAATTGAAAAGTGGTATGTTGGGTGATAGTGGGGCATCATGGATGGGCTGTTATGATGTGATCAGACGTGTGTTAGCAACTTTACTTTGGCAGAGGTATCAATAGATTGGGATCCAGTCAAGCTAAAAAGTATTCAGTAAGCACAGTAATTAAGCATTAATTAATTAATTAATGATGAGTCTTGGAGAATCAAAGAAAGGCAAAAACAGTCCTCTTAAGACAATCTCAGTCTTAACCCCAGGCTAAGAACCTATTTCTAGAAGATAAGGAATTTATGATCTAATTTAGAGAAGCAGGAGACTGAAATCTTGGAATGAATGAAAGATTGCTAAAATATTCTTCTACGTGCTGGGGATACAAACAGGACAAAAACAGTCCTTTCTCTCAAAATCTTCTAATCTATTAGGGGGAGGGCAACCCTTGTAGAAGGGATCAGAAGCATGGCAGAAAGCAATGTGTAGATGATTTATGAGGGCCAATGACTATACCAGGGGGCAAAGCTATAGGGCCGATGGCAAGGTCCTGTGGCTTCCATCTTATCAAAAGAATTGACCTCCATCTTATCAGAGAGAAATGTAGTTTGTGTTTTCTTTGAAGAGAGAAAATTTTGAATGTTATTATTATGACTCAAGAAAACAGTAAAAACAAGTCAAAACTACAGTAGTAGCAAGTGAAGTAGAAATGAAGGGACAGGTCCAAATGGTATTGTTAAGGGAGAAATAACTGAAATTGATAACTCTTGCAATTTGCCATCAAAACAGATTCCTTCTTGCATTTATTAAGAACGTTTTTTTCTTTTGGAAATGTCAGCCATGAAGAAAAGTTCATGTTGAAAAGTATGTCCTTATTACTTCTCCACAGGGTAATGAAGGTAATATAAAACATCTTTCTTTTGCTTTGTGCCCACTCTTGCTATGGTTCCTAGGTAGGGGAGCAGATCTACTTCCCAACTTTGTTAACTCCACTGAGATTGCCCAGGAGTATGGCTGCCTCTTTTATAAGAAGTCCAGATTGAGCTGTGACACTTTAATCTAAATAGCTACTGGGGATTTTCCTGGAGGCAATTTAGAGTGATTATTACTTGATTAGAGTGGTTCTCCATGTCAACTTCAATCATGTTTCTGCACTATTTGTGGCAGAAGGTGGGACGTTTATCATACTGAGTGATAAGGGCTAAGGAGCAGAAAGTTTTCTCTGCATACTACACACACACATACACACACACACACACACACACACACACACATACACACACACAAATGCAGTTTGCTGACCCATTTCTCTCTTCATGGTTTTCACGAAATCTTTTCCAGTGGATGGGGAACACTTTTGCCTGCCATCTATTTTAGACAGCATTAAATCTGAAACAAGTTTTCTTTTGGAAACTGAAGTGCAAGTCAGTAATTTTTTTAAAGCACTGTTTAAGAAAAATGCAATAAAGACAAGCACTTTTCCATTTCTTTTTTTTTTCTTGATAAGCTTAGATATTTGCAAAGTCATAGTGCTAAACCATACTGTATTGATTATAAATAGTTCAGCATTGGGAAAGCAATGATTATAGCTGTAAGGGCCTGCAAACACTCAGGTGTTATGTTAGAAATGTTGGCTCTAAAATCAGCACAGATGAACTTCCTCTCCATCCTTTTATTGTGAACTCATTACTACATCAGAAATAGCCTGTAAGTTAGGTGGATATCCTTTAATTCACAAAAGGAAAAAAAATGAAATATAGAAAAATTTTAATAGTTGTTCCACTGTATTATTCTTGACTTTCCCAAAGTAGGTCTAAACCCAACCAGAATGCTTGGAAACAATGAACTATGATGAGTAACAAATGTTACAGCTGTCCTAATTAATTTACCATCTAGAACTGGAATTGTAAACCATTTTTTTTTCTGTTGTGAACCCCTTGAGCACTCAGTCTGGTCAAGTCTATGGACCCCTAGTCAAAAGAATATTTTAAATCCATAAGCTAAAACGCACAGGAATCTATTACATTGAAATTCATTGTAATTCAATCAATTATCAAATGTGTCAAAATAGTTAGAGAGGTGGTCCTGCAGTCAGGAAGACTCATCTTCCAGAGTTCAAATTTGGCTTCAGACACTTATAAACTGTCTGACTTTGTTCACCTCAGTTTTATTATCTGTAAAAAATAATTTGGGAGGGAAATGACAAACCAGTTCAGTATCTTTGCCAAGGAAGCCCCAAATGGGTTCAAGGGGAGTTAGCTGTGACTGAAGTAACTGAACAAAAAGTAGTTTTCAGACATTAAAAGAAGTATTTAGGCCCCAGGTTAAGAATCCATTCTCTACAATAATAAGCCTTCTTCCTTCAACAGTTCAACCCATCCTTCTGGAAAGCCTAGGATCCTAATTTAGATTTGGAAGGGACATTATAAGTGTATGGGACAGCATTTAAATCCAAATCTTCTTAATTCCAACTCCAGTTCTTTCTCCATGATACCACACTATCTTCTTGAAGGATGAAGAATGCAATGATCAAACAAACAGCACTAAACTACTTAGGGGCATTTTGGGGGCCACTTTGGACATGTTTTATTGCAGTTTCCCAAAGAATAATATATCCGATGTTCGAGTTTGCATTGATACTATATGTGCTAGTGCATCTACTATGTATTGAGTGAATTGTATAGGAAATATTTTTACGTATTTATTTTGCTGTTATGTTAGCAAAACATTACAGGAAAAATCTTTGATGTTGTATTAGTATTTGTATCCACTAAATCTTTGAGATGCTTTATCTATCTATTATATTGTAAGCTCTTCAAGGGCAGGAACAATTTCTAGTTTTTCATCTTTTTATACCCAGTAGCTAAGAGAATACACTGATAATAAAAGACTTATAATAAATGTTTGTGGAGTTGAATTGAGTTTCTTGCCTGAAGAGGTTTTCTTACGGCCATAAAAATCTTTTCCTATACTTTTAGAATATGCTTGCATTGCTTTAATTCTGGGAACAGTAATAAATCAGTACCAAGGGTGCTGTTGGAAGGAATTTGGTTACTGAGTACCTCATGGCTGCACTTACGACTTCCCAGATAAACTCTCTTCCATGGCTACTTCTCTCCTATATTGAAATGTCAGCTTTTTGAGGGCAGTGATTAATTCAATTTAACTATTATATTTCTGGTGCTTAACATAGTAATTGACACTAACAGGTGACTAAAAATGCTTATTCATTGATTCATTTATTCATGAATTAAAATAATTTAAGGAGAAAATAAAACAGAAATAGGGAAGGACTTTTAACATGAAATCCAGCTGGGGCTGACACCTTGAATTATTTTTTATTGTAGCCTTCTTGTGGGGTCCTATTAATGCATCCTTTGACAATATTCACATTGTGAATAATATCCTGTTTATTTATGACTCATATGATTAAATCTAAGTTGGGGGGTTATAATTAGCGCAAGATTTAGCAAATAATGAGTCTGAGATTTAGAGGGGACTCTAGAGATCATTTAGGCTAGAGTGTTAACCTCAAATTAATGAATGAGAAAATTGAGGCTGAAAGGTCATATTTTGTGTGTATGTATCTGTGTATATTTGTATGTCTGTGCATATGTGTATGTGAGAAGCAAACGGTTATGGTTTTGATGTTGATGAAAAACCCATCATGATTATTCAATATGATCTCTCTTACATATGTATATGTATGAGAGATCATATTGAATAATTTATTTATATATTATATGTTTATATATTACATGCATAATTGTATGCACATAATTGATGCACAATTGTCAGTTGGATAAAAGGGGAAAAGAATGGATGCTTTTTGGAAATATCCAAAGAGTATCTTAGCTTGTAGACAATTTATCTCATAAACTTAAAGTTATTATCCAGAAAATGTTACTATGTATGTTATCCCAAGAACTTTTGGGAGAAATAGACATCTGTGTGGAGGGGATGTGATTATTCAAAATCATTGATCCCTTTTCCTCTACTCTACTCCAGGCTATAAGAGAGCTGAAGATATTTACCTATTATTAGAAGAGCATTGTTATTAGGAAACTGATCCTTGTGTATTTTCAGTGGCATAGGGAGCCATTATGGGATAGACTTGAGAATAAGAGAGAGGAAGATGAGTTAATAATGCAGTTACTTGGAAGCTGAGTGGGTAATATTTGTGCACATGTACAGGATGTTCAAGTGTGGATTCTTTAAAATATTACAAGAGAATTGCTTAAATATCGATCTCCAGGAGTTTTGGTTTACTTAGGGTGACCTTTTTATGTTGGAGTAGAATGGAGAGAGTTAAACATTATGAGTTAGAGATTAGCCTTTAAACCAAACTTTCCTTTGAGGCACTCTCTATTTTTTCCAGTATGCAACACTATTTCATGGAAGGAAAGTTGTAGGTGAACCTAAATATAATTCATGTTGTAGAAGGTCATTTGAGAAATTATAACAATTTTCGGTTCCCTCATGATTATAGTAACTACTTCATGGAATTATTAAAATTAACTTAGCTGCTATCTCCTACAGGAGGCCTTTCCTGACTGATAGTAGCTCCTTCCTTCCTCACTCAATTAATCTTATTTTTACTCTTTGTATATACAAATACAATATGTTTATGTATGTGTATTCATATGTGTTATATATAACAAATATATGAAAGTTAAATGAATGCATAATAAGTATATAAAATGTCCTTATTTTTGCACATAAGATTAGTTTAGAAAGCTCCTTGTAGTCAGGAAGTGTTTTGTTTTTAGTTCTGTATCCTCAATAATGAATGTATAATAGAAGTTCAACATATGTTGTTTGCATTTAATTTAATTCATTCTTGGAAAATTATTTCATGAAGCCATCAATACATTTTAAGTATTAAGCTCTCTATGGCTTTGGATATAGTTATGTTTGTCTCTTAGTATGTATAATATATATTGAAACCCTTCTCTGACCATTCTATGAATGTCCATATAAATTGTATTTACTTATATAGATGTAAGACTTTGTGTGTCCTTAATCTAAATCATAAGGAAGATGGAAGGACCATAAACATCTTGATATTTGAATTTTACTCTGTTGATTTTTTTAATGATATTGTGAATTATTTAAATAAGTCAAGTCAAAGATCACGTGAGTGTTAGCATGTTGATCTGAATAGTCAGGCTTCTTATAAGTATGGCTTTCTCAAATTCTAATGAATAAACATTTTTTTTCATAAAAATAAAAGCAATATCCTAAAAATACAGTAATTATTCATCAAAGTTAAAACTTAGAAATATGCAATTTAGAGAAAAATTCGAAGGAATACAAAGACATGGGTACAATTTGTTATCTTTCTCATAGAAACAAAAGTGTTTATGATCATTTTTTACTCTCTAAGCCTTAGATAACAACTCTGAATCATCCTTGTATTTTATATGGTCTGCCTATGATCCTAGAAGCTTTAGCTAACAACCATCACTTAACTATCATTATAACCTTTGCACATTTCTCTGTCTTTCTATCTAGCATCTATTTGTCTGTCTGTCTATAATCTTTTATTTATTATAGACTAGTCAAGTAAAACCAATATATATTTTTAAAGTGGTTTATTTTTTTTCTAGGGACTGTGCCAAGGGCAGGAATGCAAATAAAAGTAGAAAGATAGTCCCTTCCTTTAAAAATCTAATGTTATGATGGGGGAGATCAAATAAAAGGAAGCTCAAAAACAAAGGAAAATACAATAGGGGATAGATGAATGTAAAGAAAATATAAAAAAGGTCAAGAGTACAGCCTATAGAGGAATGAAGACATGATTTGCCTACATATTTTCATAAAAAGTGAGATTCTAGGAAGAACCAGCCAATCACAAGAAGTGGACACAGGAATAGAGGATATTTTTTATGTGACTTACCTTGGGATTAAAGTGAATTTTTTTAATTAAAGCTTTTTATTTTTTAAAAGATATGCAGGGATAATTTTTCAAAATTAACTCTTGCAAAACCATATATTCCCATTTTTCTCCCCCTTGCCCCACCCCCTTTCCTAGGTAGCAAATAATCTAATATATGTTATACATGGTAAAATATATGTTAAATTCCATATATGCATACATATTTATACATTTATCTTTCTGCACAAGAAAAATCAAATCAAAAAGGAAAAAAAAAATTGAAAAAGAAAATTAAAAGAAAGCAATGACAAAAAGAGTGAAAATGCTATGTTTGATCCACACTCAGTCCCAACAGAACCCTCTCTGGGTTCAGATGGCTGTCTTCATCACAAGATCATTGGAAGTGGCCTGGATCAAGACCCGTCTATCAGAATTGATCATCATATAATCTTGTTGTTACTGTGTTCAATGATCTCGTGGTTCTGCTTATTTTACTTAGTATCAGTTCCGCTAAGTCTCCCCAGGCCTCTCTGAAATCATCTTGCTGACTGTTTCTTATAAAACAATAGTATTCCATAATATTCATATATTATAACTTATTCAGCCATTCTCCAAATAATGGACATCCATTTAGTTTTTAGTTACTTGTCGCTACAAATATGTTTTTGCACATGTGGGCCTCTTTCTCTCCTTTAAGATCTCTTCGGTCTATAAGCCCAGTAGAAACACTGCTGGATCAAAGGGTATGCATAGTTTGATAACTTTTTGGGCATAGTTCCAAATTGCTCTCCAGAATGGCTAAATCACTTCACAACTCCACCAACAATGTATCAGTGTCCCAGTTTGCCCATATCCCCTCCAACATTTATCATTATCTTTTCCTGTCATTTTAGCAATCTGGCAGATGTGCAGTGGTACTTCAGAGTTGTCTTAATATGCATTTCTCTGATCAATAGTGATTTAGAGCACTTTTCATATGAGGAGAAATGGTTTTAATTTCTTTACCTGAAAAGTGTCTGTTTTGACCAATTGATCCAATTGTATCCAATTGGATCAATTGGAGAATGGCTTGAATTTTTACAAATTTGAGTCAATTATCTATGTATTTTAGAAATGAGGCCTTTATGAGACCCTTTGAATGTAAAAAGTGTTTCCCCAGTTTTTTGCTTCCCTTCTAATCTTATCTGCATTGGTTTTGTTTGTACAAAACCTTTTTAACTTAATATAATCAAAATTACCTATATGGTGTTCAATAATGAACCCAGTTCTTTTTTGACCACAAATTCCTTCCTTTTCCACAGATTGGAGAGGTAAACAATGCTTTGCTCTTCTAATTTGCTTATAATATCACTTTTATGCCTAAATCATGAACCCATTTCAACCTTATTTTGGTATGTGTTAGATGTAGGTCAGTCCCTAGTTTCTGTCATACTAGTTTCCAATTTTCCCAGCAGTTTTTGTCAAATAGCGAATTCTTATCGTAAAAGCTGGGGTTTTTTGGTTTGTCAAACATTAGATTACTATAGTTATTTACTATTTTGTCCTGTAAACCTAACTTATTCCATTCAATGACTCCTTTATTTCTTAGCTAGTACTAAGTGGTTTTGATGACCGCTGCTTTATAATAGATTTAGATCTGGCACAGCTAAGCCATCTTTATTTGAATTTTTTTCCATTAATTCCCTTGAAACTTTTGACCTTTTGTTCTTCCAGATGAATTTTGTTGTTATTTTTTCTAGATCTGTGAAATAATTTCTTGGGAGTTTGATTGGTATGGCACTGAATAAGTAGATGAATTTAGGTAGTATTGTCATTTTTATCATATGCACCCAGCCTACCCACAAAGAGTGAACTTTTAAGGTGAAAAGATTTCTATGATGAAGTAGAGCACATGGGGAAGTGGGAATCTAGCCTGGATAAGAATGAAGTGTAATTCAGAAATTTTGATTTTATTAGATATTCTAAAATTTAGAACCCAGTACTCATTGATAACCTTCATCTCCTTTGCATGTTTATATAATTAAAGAATTTGTATGAGATTTGGTAAAAGCCAAAAGATTGACATTATTGTTGTTGTTATTCAGTTGTATCCAAGCCTCCATGATTTCATTTGGTGTTTTCTTGGTAAAAAATACTGCAATAATTTTGTCATTTTCTTCTCTGGCTCATTTTACTGATGAGAAAACTAAGCCAGACTAAATTAAGTGACTTGCCCAGGTCACATAGATAGGAAGTGTTTGAGGCACAATTTGAACTCATGATGAATCCTGTGCTCTATCTACTGTTTTCCATTGACATTAAAATCATATGATATATACAAGAATCAGATTAAAATAAAAAGGGGGATATTATTTTGACCTAGAAGGAGTCTTTAAAGGTCATTTAAATCAATCTTTTCATTTTTGGTTCCCTTTTATCAGTTCTCCTTTCTCAAGTGCTAACAGATCACTTCTAACCATTTTTAAAGCCATCTTTAGTGGGGAATTGGCCTGGAAAAATTGGTTTCCAGTATTCCCTCTGACACATTTTTATTATGGTGGTAGGGGACTACATTGCAAAGAAGATACTGACCTATAACAGGAGGAGTTTCATCCCCTGGGATTCTTCTGTACTGATGAAATCACAGGACTAATTTATATTGCTATTTTTATCTTTATTGACAACACTAATAGGTTTTAGATTTACTTCTGAACCTGCTGAACTCTTCTTCCAGAACATTCATTTTAAAGACAATCTTAAACAGAATGCAGCTGTCTTAGGGAGAAGTATGCCATTATTACTTGATGACTTCATAGATTAATCTTTGCTTCTGGTTCAGTATTATTGCTGATTGACATTGAGTCATAATTTTGCAAATCAGAGAAAGTCCTTGTAGTCTCAATTTTAACTTTTTCTTTCCTCTGTAGCTACCTGAATATTCACTGTCTATTTTGTTGCTAAGGTAAATAATTAGATAAGTGGATTACACAAATGTTGTTGCCCTTCCTTTAAGAGAGAATCCAAAGTTAGCCTGTACATACTTGCTAAGATTTCAAGTGATTGAATACATGTACAGAGATATCTAAAGTAGGGGGTATAGCTTAACCCTCAAGAAGTATGATTAGTAAATATAAGGTTGGGAAAAAGTTTATTGCCTACTATGCTATTTTCCCCAGAGCCAATAGTGAACTTGTATCTCATACAATAACTATTTCAGTCCATTAAACATCTCCCCTCCCCCTTCCCACGGCTGGTCTTTTGGAGTTTCAAAGGGCTTGAGCTTCTTAGGATAGTTATATTATATGATAGCCTCTATAGGATAGTTATGCTGATCTAGACATTCCAATCAGTTTCAAAATTCCCAACCTCTGCCCACTATCACCGTTACTATTTAATATTGTATTAGAAACGCTAGCTTTGGCAATAAGAGCTGAGAAAGAGATTAAAGGAATAAGAATAGGCAATGAGGAAACCAAATTATCACTCTTTGCCGACGATATGATGGTATACTTAGAGAACCCCAGAGATTCTACTAAAAAGTTATTAGAAATAATCCACAACTTTAGCAAAGTTGCTGGTTATAAAATAAACCCACATAAGTCATCAGCATTCTTATATATCACTAACAAAATCCAACAGTCAGAGTTACAAAGAAAAATTCCATTTAAAGTAACTACTGATAATATAAAATATTTAGGAATCTATCTGCCAAGGGAAAATCAGAAACTTTATGAGCAAAATTACAGACCACTTTTCACACAAATTAAGTCTGATCTAACCAATTGGAAAAATATTAAATGCTCTTGGATAGGGCGAGCAAATATAATAAAGATGACAATATTACCTAAACTAATCTATTTATTTAGCGCTATACCAATCAGACTCCCAAAAAACTATTTTAATGACCTAGAAAAAATAACAACAAAATTCATATGGAAAAACAAAAGGTCAAGAATTTCAAGGGAATTAATGAAAAAAAAATCAAATGAAGGTGGCTTAGCTGTACCAGATCTAAAATTATATTATAGAGCAGCAGTTACCAAAACCATTTGGTATTGGCTAAGGAATAGATTAGTTGATCAGTGGAATAGGTTAGGTTCAAGGGACAAAACAGTCAACAACTATAGCAACCTAGTCTTTGACAAACCCAAAGACCCCAGCTTTTGGGATAAGAACTTACTGTTTGACAAAAATTGCTGGGAAAATTGGAAACTAATATGGCAGAAACTAGGCATTGATCCACACTTAACACCGTACACCAAGATAAGGTCAAAATGGGTTCATGACCTAGGCATAAAGAATGAAATTATTAATAAATTAGAGGAACACAGGATAGTTTACCTCTCAGACCTGTGGAAGGGGAAGGAATTTATGACCAAAGAAGAACTAGAGATCATTACTGATCACAAAATAGAAAATTTCGACTATACCAAACTGAAAAGTTTTTGTACAAACAAAACTAATGCAGACAAGATTAGAAGGGAAGCAATAAACTGGGAAAATATTTTTACAGTCAAAGGTTCTGATAAAGGCCTTATTTCCAAAATATATAGAGAATTAACTCTAATTTATAAAAAATCAAGCCATTCTCCAATTGAAAAATGATCAAAGGATATGAACAGACAATTCTCAGATGAAGAAATTGAAACTATTTCTAGTCATATGAAAAGATGCTCCAAGTCATTATTAATCAGAGAAATGCAAATTAAGACAACTCTGAGATAACACTACATACCTGTCAGATTGGCTAAGATGACAGGAAAAAATAATGATGATTGTTGGAGGGGATGTGGGAAAACTGGGACATTGATGCATTGTTGGTGGAGTTGTGAACGAATCCAACCATTCTGGAGAGTAGTTTGGAACTATGCTCAAAAAGTTATCAAACTGTGCATACCCTTTGATCCAGCAGTGTTACTACTGGGCTTATATCCCAAAGAGATCATAAAGAAGGGAAAGGGACCTGTATGTGCACGAATGTTTGTGGCAGCCCTCTTTGTAGTGGCTAGAAACTGGAAACTGTGTGGATGCCCATCAGTTGGAGAATGACTGAATAAATTGTGGTATATGAATATTATGGAATATTATTGTTCTGTAAGAAATGACCAACAGGATGATTTCAGAGAGGCCTGGAGAGACTTACACGAACTGATGCTGAGTGAAATGAGCAGGACCAGGAGATCATTATATACTTCAACAACAATACTATATGATGACCAGTTCTGATGGACCTGGCCATCCTCAGCAATGAGATCAACCAAATCATTTCCAATGGAGCAGTAATGAACTGAACCAGCTACGCCCAGAGAAAGAACTCTGGGAGATGACTAAAAACCATTACATTGAATTCCCAATCCCTATATTTATGCCCACCTGCATTTTTTATTTCCTTCACAAGCTAATTGTACAATATTTCAGAGTCTGATTCTTTTTGTACAGCAAAATAACGGTTTGGTCATGTATACTTATTGTGTATCTAATTTATATTTTAATATATTTAACATCTACTGGTCATCCTGCCATCTGGGGGAGGGGGTGAGGGGGTAAGAGGTGAAAAATTGGAACAAGAGGTTTGGCAATTGTTAATGCTGTAAAGTTACACATACATATAACCTGTAAATAAAAGGCTATTAAACAAAAAATAAATTCCCAACCTCAGCATTTCTTCAACCTCCTAATACTCTTCCATCCTGTCTCCTCCTCCAATCATTTTTTCATTATATCTGGCACATGTTACATATAAGATCTTTGCTTAGGATCATTCACCATTCAGCAACCCCTTCCTCCCATGTACTTTTCAGATTTTTATTTGATTGCATTATTTTACTTTGATGGCAATGAGCAGACCTGAAAAAAAAAAAAAAACAGACATAGATGGGTTATGATGCAACTTTTCTCCTAACAAGCCTCTGGTCCAAAGTTCCTTGTTTTTATTTTGGATGCAACCATTTGTTCAGGTACTCAGGTTTTCAAATATAATATGATATTTTATTCCTCACTTTCCAGATTTTTTCTGTTATCCATGCCCCTAATCTCCATTGAGAAATCACATGTGAAATTATCCAAAACATTTCCATAAAAATCATGTTGTGAAAAAATATACATCTCCCACTCTAAAAAAGCTTTTAAAAATAAAATTATAGCAAAGAGAGAGAGAGAGAGAGAGAGAGAGAGAGAGAGAGGGAGAGAGAAAGGAGAGGAGAGGAGAGGAGAGGAAGGAAGAGGAGAGAGAGAGGAGGAGAGGAGAGGGAGAATATACTTCAATCTGTATTCAGACATAATCAGTTTCTTTTCTGAGTATGGATAGGATTTTTCATCATAAGTCCTTCAGAGTTGTCATCATCATTGTACCACTGAGAACAGCAAAGTCATTTATAGTTGATCATCCAGAGCATTGCTATTAACTTTTACAAAGTATCTTTCACTTTGCTTGAGTTCGTAGAGAACTTCCAGAAAAAGATGCTTTTCTGAGAGCATCTTGCTCATCATTTCCCATAAAACAATAACATTCTAACATAATCACATATTATAGTTTGTTTAGTCATTCCCCAATTGATGGTTAGTTACTAAATTTCCAATTCTTTTGCCCTATGAAGAAAGCCTCTATAAATATTTTTGGTACATATAGTTCCTTTTCCTTTTTTATAAAGCTCTTTTGGGATTCATGCTTAGTAGTAGTATTGTTATGTTAAAGGATATGCCTGAATTTATAGCTCTTTGGGCATACATCATAATTTTTGATCATTTATCAATTGGAGCATTGCTATTTTTTTATAAACTTGACTCAGTTTCCTCTATTTGAGAAATGAGGCCTTATCAAAAAAACTTACTTCAAAATTCTTTTTCGTAATTCAAATTTCATAATTTGCTAACTGTATCCTCCCATTTATCCCATTTTTATCTCTCCTTTCACCCTGTGCCTTCTCAAAAGTGTTTTGCTATTGACCACTACCTCCCCCAATATGCCCTCTATTTTATCTTCCTTCTCCTTTCCTGTATACCATTCACCTCTTACTTTCCTGCAGGCAAGATAAATTTCAATAACCACATTAAATGTGTATATAACTTCCTCTTTGAGTGAATTCTAATGAGAGTAAAGTTCATTCACTCCTCCCTTGAATCTCCCTCTTCCCCTCCACTGAAAATTTTTTTATTGTCTCTTTTGATGGCAAATAATTGCCACCATTCTCACTTTCCCCTTTCTTTAATACATTCCTTTCTCACTCCTTAATTTCATTTTAAAAGATATTATCACTTCATATTCAAGTCACATCTGTCCCCTCTATTTATATATATATATGTACATATATATATATATATATGCTTTCAAACTATCATAATAATGAGTAAGTTCCAAGTTACAAGCATCGTCCTCCCATGCAAGAATGTAAATAAATAAATAATTTTATTAAGTTCCTTGTGATATCTCTTTTCTGACTCCTTCATGGTGCTTTTCCCAAGTCCTATATTTAAAAAATAAAATTTTCTATTCAAATCTTTTCATCATGAGTGCTTGAAATCCTCTTTCTTATTTAATGTTCATTTTTAATCCAAAAATTATACTCATTTTTGCTGGGTAGCTGATTTTTTTGTTGTAACCACAGCTCTATTGCTCTCCAGAAAATCATATTCCAAGCCCTCTGGCCTTTTAATATGAAAGCTGATAAATCTTATGCTAGCCTGACTGTGGCTTCAATGTATTTTAATTGTTTCTTTCTGGATACTTGTAATAGTTTCTTCTTGACCTGACAGTGGCAGAATTTGGCTCTAATATTTCTAGGAGTTTTCATTTTAGGATCTCTTTTAGGAGTCGATCAGTGGATTCTTTCAATTTCTATTTTATTATTTGGATCTTGGATATCAGGACAGTTTTCCTTCACAATTTCCAATTTTAAATTTTAAGGAATTATTTTCCTAGTTGGACTTTTGTATCTCCTTTCTCATCTGGCCAGTTTTGCTTTTTAAAGTATATTTCTTCTCATTAGGTTTTTGTATTTCCTTTTGCACGCCTTTCAGTTATTTTCCTAATTTTTCCTCTGTTTTGCTTGATTTTCAAAATCCCTTTTGAATTCTTCTATAGCCTGAGACCAATTCTTATTTTTCTTAGAGGCATTGAATGAAGGAACTTTGATTTTGTTAATTTCTTCTTAGTGTGTGTTTTGATCTTCTCCATCACCTTAGTAACTTCCTATGATCAGAACTTTTTTCTAATTTCTTTCTAGCCTATTACTCAGATTTCAACTCTTTGTTAAAGTAGGGATCTGTTTCTAGGGTAGAGGGTGCACTGTTCCAAGCTTCAGAGGTTTTATGCAGCTGTTTTCAGAGATATCTCTAGGGACCTAACCACAAGCTCTCTTTTCTGCCATGGAATATTAGGAGTGTTCCCACCCCATTGGACCTGTAAGATCTACTGTGCTAAAGCAACAGAGTCCTGCTTTTTTAGCATTGGGGCAGCAGTTGTGCTGGTGCAGCTTAAACTAAGATTATGTGTTGGACTCCTATTTTGCTGCCAAAGACCTTTTACCCTATCCATTTAAAATTTAAATTTTTGCAAGGTATAAAATGTTCATACCAATACAGTAATAACATAAATAATAATATTTATTTAATGAGTTAAAATTTTCAAAATTTCATATATATATGAAATTTCATTTAATGCTCACAATAACCCTGTGAGAGTAGGTTCTATTATTATCATCACATTACAGATGAAGAACCTAAGGATAAGTTACTCCCCAAGAATGATATAGCTAACAAGTATATCTGAGTTAGCAATTAAGTTTGGTTTCATGAATTCAGGTTCAGTCATCTAACATCTTTATCATCTAGGTTCTTTCAAAGTATGTCAGTGTATGTGTATGTATATATATGTGTGTGTGTGTGTATACAATATGTACAACACATGCACATACATATATGTGTATATATACATTTATGTATATATATTCATGCATGTGCATGCATATGTGTATGCACATATATGTATACCTACCTACCTATACATACATATATACACTGGAAGCAACTGCTTAAAAAATTCATGGGGTTTTATTTTGTTTTGATGGAGGTATGAACAAAAATGTTTGGAGATCTATTTTTGTATATATCTCTGCAGCCTACCAGGCTTGTATAGAAGCAGAAGTTTTATTTAAAAAGTATAATATGAAAAACAGATCTTTCTTCAATTTTTTTTGGAGGAAATAATCATAATAGAATCTACATTTTTTGAATGTTCTAGAGAACAGTGAGTTCAGTTGTTACTAAGAAACTCTTTCTTTCCTTTGTCTCTCTGACTCTCTTTCTCTCTCTGTCTCTCTTTCTCTCTCCTGTCTCTCTGACTTCTCTTCCTTTCTTCTTCCCTCCTTCTACTCTCTATTGATCCTTTCCTCTTTCCCTTAATTTCACTTTTGTGAAATCTTTTGTTCTTTTCTCATTCTCTTCTTGTTCCTCTTTTCTTTTTGTTTCTTTAAAATCTTTAATTAGAATTTGCTTGCTATTCAAGCCTGGTATGTATTACTTATATGATTTGGGTTTGAGTTAACTTATTATTTTTTAATGTCCTTGATATATTAGGCATGATTTCAAATAATAAACAAATATAGTTAGGTAGAAAACTTATGATTTTATTAAAACTACCAAGGGAATATTACTAATGGGATCTAAAGTGCCCCAGTGAACTATATAAAAGTCAGACAAGTCAATTTTAGGGTTTAAATGAATTGAGCTAAGGCAATATAAATGCTTCAGGGAATTCAAATTTGAATGAATTAAAATTAAAATGTTCTTCCAATGTTCAACCCAGTGACAAGATTTTATTCCCTAAGAACAAATTTTTTTTCCCTTTTAATCAGTTTCCATTTTCCAAAACAAACTATCAAGAATTGAAATTTGGAAACATATCTGGCAAGTGAAATTACCTTTTTGCAGAATGAGGAAGATGGAGGAATTTAAAAAGAAAGGAAAGAGTTTATGATACTAAAGGAAATCAAAGGTGAGAAAAACAATGTGGTGATACCTATCATAGGCACAATAAGCAAGCTTGAAAAGATTAACCAGGAAAATCCCTGCTTGCTTCATATGTATTTCTCTGTTTCCTCATACACATTTTCCCACTTTTCTTTATTTTAATAAATCTGCATTTTTTGGTCTTTCAATTAAAAATGAAGCTTTCCTCTGCTATTCAGAAAAATGGGAATGATGTGAACATATCCCTTTCAGTTCTGAAGTAGAATTATTTCATAAATATATACACTTTGTACCACAAAACTCTGGAAGGAAAAGATAGTCACAGTGAGTCAGAATTTATTAACATCCATAACCAAATCATGTAAGTATATGTGAAAGTTGTAATGAACTGTTTCACTCTCTTGGATTTCAAGGAGTTGTTGCTCAAATGTTTGTACTGTTAAATAAAGTCTGTATATGGGTAAGGCTGGATGGAATCTTCAAGGTCACCTAGACTAAACCTCAAACTTTCTATTTAATTTAAAGGAAGCTCAGAATCTAAGGAACTTAGACAAAGTGGCAAAGTTAGAACATCTCTAATTCAGAATTCTCTCTTTAAATTTTTAATTCAATCTGAAGAGATGTAATTGGAAGAGTTTCCTATGGCTTTAACTTCTTTCAGATTTACTGCTTTGTTCAGATTTACAGGACTGAGTTCTAGTCCTCCTTTTCATGTATGCTGGCTCTGTTAACCTGGAAAAGTCAAGTGACCTCTCAGTGCCAGAGGCAATTCTTTAATAGAAAAAAGGTGCACCAGAAAATCTTTGTGCTAAATTGATTAGGAAATCTCTCTACTCAGATATCCTAAATTAAATCAGGTCAGGATCAGAGGGAGAGAGAGACAGAAGAGAGAGACCCATAGTAAGAGAGGGGGGGTACAGACACATAGAGAGACACACAGAGACAAAGAAACACTGACAGAGACAGAGAGTTAGAGAGACAGACAGATACATACATAGAGAGAGAAAGAGACAGACAGACAGAGAGACAGTACAGAACTATACTGAGAGACAGAGACAGCTAGAGGTAATGTGAAAGAGAGAAATAGAGACAAAGAGAAAGACAAAGAAAATCTCTCTACATTTCTTAGAGACTTTTTAGAAATTCTTCTTCAGGTTGTTATTCCCTTCTTCATGATAATGTTCATTTCTTTCTCCAACTAAACAATATTGGTAAGGGAAAAAACCTTAGTCATCATTTAGTTCAACTTTCTACCTTTTGTAGATAAAGACGATCATCAATTTGGAGTTGGAGGCTTTGTTAGTCCTCACATTCCCATTTTATAACTACCAGCCTGAGTTCCAAATAAGTTAAGTGACTTGCCCAGTGTCCCCCAGCTGATTAGTGTCTGATGCTGCATTTGAAAGTATCTTCCTGACTCCAGGTGCAACCGTGTGATCAGTAGATTTCTATAAATGTTTTCTTTTTCAAACAGTGTTTGAGCACACATTCCATCTGTTTGAATTTTTTTGAGGTTATGGGTTGATCTTCCCTTAATATAATGAGGCAGCTACTCACTTCTCCGAATCTGGTGTTACAGTATTTAGCAGGAGACTTAATGTGTCCAGATTCTTTCCCCTTCTACTCTGACAACATGTCTTCTTTATATCCATATTTCACTACTCATATGACCAATGTTCAGATCCTCACCGCATTTCAACTAGATTATGACAATGGCCTCCCAAATTGAACTCCATTCCCCTATTCCCTCCTTCAATTCATCCTCTATACAATTGCCAAAATTATTTTGTTCAAGCGTCATTCTTAGTCTATGACTCCCCTACTAAATAAACTCCAGTAGCTCCTTATTGCCTCGAAATCCCATTCCTCATTTTGGCTTTTAACACACTTCAGAATTGATCTTCTAACTACTCAATTCTGTTACGCATAGTCCCTCTTTCTGTAGTCTGTAATTAATAGTGGTCTGTTTTTCACACATGACACTCTAAATCCTTGCCTTTTTATTGTGCACTGCCCATACCTGGAATGCCCTCCCTCTACACCATTTTCCAGGTAAGAAAATCCTTCTTTTCCTTCATAGTGAAGCTCAAGAACTCTTTTTGTGTGTTATCAAATCTTTGCCTGTATAGTGAAACCTATGAGGCCTTTCTCAGAATTAAAGTTTTAAATTACTGAAGGAATGCTTAATTTTATTTAGGGGTTGATGAAAATAAAGGTATATTTTCATTTTAAAGTTCATGAACCTCTTCATATATTTCTGTTGATCTCATTGTATTTTGTGCATTTCAAGTTTAAAATCCCTGTTTGACATGAAATCTTTTGTGATCTTCACAACTACTGGGACTTTCTTACCATAGATGGCTTATTTTACTGTAATCTGTAAATATTCATTCATTTACATACTCTCCTATGATAACATCTAAGTAGCCTAAGGATGGGGATTTAAAACAAAATTGGGGGTTTGAGTTCTCAAGACATTGCCTACCATATAATGTTTACTTGATAACTTGTTATCAAGTTATTTGTTAATTTATTTTTAAAGACATAGAAGTCTTCTGTGGCCTTTGAAAGATAAGATTACTCTCAAGTTAACATACAGATGTTTTATATTAACTACTTCTATATTCATCCTCTGATAGCTCATCCTAGAAATGACCCAAAGTTCTTAAAGGCCCATCGCAGCTTATATTTTAGCAGGACTAACCAAACTGCTATGATCTTTTGTATGGGCTACATGAAGAACAGTGTTGCCCAGGGTAAACTGAATGAAGTTGAGAGAGATCCATCACTAAAAACTACTGGACCATGACTTTTTGAATGAAGGCAGTTCTCAAAGAACATCTGCCAAATTATGGTGAAGTGATCTGTTTTGGTAGACTACCAATACTGACAAAATTATGACTCCTGAAATTGAAGAAAAATATTAGACTGCTGTTATCAATATGTAGCTACCATGAGACTCTTCCCTGCATATCCATCTTATTTAGAAGCCAAGGCCTTTACTTGGCACTCTGTGGAAGTGACATGGAAATCCAGTGTGGTTGTTGAGTTGAAATTGAATGCTAATAAATAACACACAATTAGATTTCCTTTTCAGATGGAATAAAATCACACTCAAATATAATATTTTTAATAATGATATCTTTAAGGATTAATGCATTTCTAACCTAATCAGATGACGAGAATATGCCAGGAATCTGTCAAGAAATATTAATTTAATCCTGAAAGTTATTGTTTTTGTCAGTTTTATTATCATTCATCTAATCACCCACATTTAAAATTTTGCTGTTGTTTAATTTTTGTCATTCTCTTATTCTTCACATCCAGAAATTTGTCAGGTCCAATCAATATTACCTACACATTAGTTTTCAAATTTATATCCTCCATTTAGTTTCCACTGTTACCACCTTTGTATAAGTCCTCATTATTATCTACCTGAATTAGTAAAATAATGTCAATATACTTTCTTTCTCTGTTTGATCCCCTTCAAGCCAATCTTGCTATGAGTCAAAGAACAATCTTTTATTAGCACCACTTATATTCTAAGTATTATATTATGTGCTAAGGAAACAAATACAAAGGAAAGCTCCCTACAGGGAGCTTTCATACAACTAGGAGAATGTAACAGCAGGGGCTACTGGCCAGCAGGAAAACAAAAAAAAAAAAGCTTTAATCTGGGCCAAGGTTCTGTACTTCTATAGCAAAAAGCTAAGAATGATTTTCTTACATTTAAAAATATAAAACAAATTCTCTGCTTTTGGATATATGGAAGAGAGAAGGGGTAGGATTAAGCTCCTGGGCCATAGTTGCTAACTTCTGGTTTAGGCAGTTATAAGGAATATAAATGGAATCATAGGATAGTAGATTACCAAGCACTTCCTGTAACAATGATAACATTAGCATGATTACTGTTACCTAAGGAAGAAATGAAAAGTTGGAATTGTTCACAGCAGATGACCAGATGCCCATGTTGGTTAGGCTCTGGCATCCTAAAGGAAAGCTGGATGAGATGAAACCTTAATGAGATAAACCTTAATTAAGCTGATCTTTCATAAGCAGAGATCTGATTATGTTAACCCACTGTTTAAAATCCTTTATTGTTTTTTTTTTGTTGTTGTTGTTGTTTTTAATGCTGGGTGAATATCAGATTATCTTTTATGAAAAACAATGCCCTCTGTATGCAAAGTTGGTTAGTGCCCTATCCTTTTAGTCAAACTTTAGTTTGAATTTTCCTGTTTTATAGCTGAACTTTCACACCATTGTTTGTCTACACATGATGTGCCTCTATGTTTTTGTCCAAAGTATTTACTTCGTTTAGAAATTTCCTCTGTTGCCCCTACCTCCCTTTATTGAGATGCTACCCACCTTTCAGTGGGCCATTTAGTCCAACTGCTAACTCTTCATGAGTAATCCTCCCCTCACACCCTAAAAGTAGTAATGCATCTCCCTTCTGTCCTACAAAATATTTTGCTTTGATCTCTTAGCTGCTGATTTTTCCCCTGAAACATTATATGAAGAATAGGCTTTGTAGAGTGAACAGATAATTAATGATATTTATGAGAAGTTGTAAAATCCCCAGTTAATTCTGGTGAGCATGAATTTGTAGATAACCAAGGCAGTGAACTTTCCTCAATTTTTCTACTCACTCAGTCATTCTGAAAGTAAACAGAAAAAGTACATGAGTCAGAAATTAAGAACCAGATTTAGAGATTTACATGACAGATAAACATTCAAGAGTTCAAGAATCTAGATTAACATAGAGACCAACTTTGAAATGAATCAGCCAGTCACCAAAGTCAGTATTGACTACTACTTGTAAAATAATCCTATGAAATGGGTGATTGCATGGTGCCCCCCAAAAAGAGATATTTGTTGTATAGTAGAAACTAGACAGTCAATGAGCTGGATAGTTATCATTATCATCATGATTATGATTATAATAGCTAGAATTTTCTTGATACTTTAAGGTTTGTTTTTGATACTTCTGCCCAGATTCAATCCATTCCCACTTTTTACTTCTTGCTCAGGAAACAATATTATTACTAGAAAAGACCCAATATCTTATTTTACTTGATTCTCACAAAAACACTGAGATAGATGCTTTTATCATCCTAACTGTATAGATCAGAAAATTTAGCTGACAGAGAAGAAATAGATCAGGCCAAGGTCACACACCTGATAAATATCTGAGAATGGATTTGAACTAAAATCATCCTCATACAAGATCAAGTGCTCCACCCACAGTACCTATTTATCTTGAGTTTCTATGCTAGGAATGCTTTTTATGCCTATGAAAGCAAAGGCCCAGTACCAATTTATTTTTGGTATCACTTCATGACTTCATGATCTTCCAAGGATCAAATTATCATCTTTATGCTGATGCCTTCCAATTCTATGTGTCTAGTCCTAGTTCTGAACTCCAGTTCCTCATCTCTAGGTGTCTATTAGACATTTCAAAGCTGGTATTCTAAAGAATTCTTAAATGCCAAATGTCCAAAGCAGAAATCATTATCTTTCCTGACAAACATACCATTCTTCCAGTGTTTTCTATTTCTTTGGGGGATGCTACTATTGTTCCTAGTGTTTAGGTTCACAATCTTGATGTTAACCTTGATTCCCCATTCTCTCTCACTCAAAATATAATAATTGATAAGTAGTTACTATTTGCAGAATTCCCACACCAGGAATTCTCTAGGTTCCCCCTACCCCAAATCCCTTACTTTCATATATACATTATTTATTTGTGTCTGTAAATATATATATGTATATTATATGTATCATATAAATATAAGTGCATATAGTATGATTTCAATAATTGTATTTGATTCTCCAGCATCCAGGATAGTTTCTGGATTATAGCAAGAACTTATAACATATTTGCATATCTATATCTATAAATGATGATTCACATTCTTCTTTTTTTCAGTTCCATTTGTTATTATACAAGAAAATTGAAACAATCATCTCTTAAATCCTAGGGTTTTTGTAGTAATAGTTGTTGTCGCATCCTGAAATAAGGGGTAGAGGGACCAATAAAAACAAAGAGAAGAAGAAATTACACTCTTGCTCTGCAGAAATGTCACTTTTAAAAATCCTTTAATTGTTAAATGCACTCATTCCAAGCAGACTAAAAATTATAGTAACACTTATCTATGGATATGAACATCATAACAGCATATTTAGAGAATTGGTCCAAGATCTGTTCTTTAAGGATGGCAAGAATGAAGTTTTGGGATTTCTCTAAGCCCAAATCTCTGTTTATAATCAGTATTTTCATATGGATACATGTTATAAAACTATAGAAAAATACACTGGGAAGAAGCCAAGAAACCTAGCCCGGAGCCCTGCCTTTGACACTTTGTACCTGTGTGCCATTAGGCAAATCATGCCAGCTCCCTGACACTCATTTTTCTCTTTTGTAAGGGGAAGAGGAATAATGATGTTTGTATTACCTAGCTCACAGGGATTGTTTTGAGGAAAGCATTATGTAAATTATATCTTATGAATTATTATTATCATTGTTATTACTATTTGTTCTGGGCTGAATTTGTGATCAATTGATAGAGTAAATTCTCAATTAGGATAAACCCTTTAGCAGTAGGGAACTGGCATCTGCTCTACAGCTTCTCATCCCAGAAAGTAGCCTGGGGCAGAGCTTAAGTAACTTGCTCAGGGTCACATAGCTGGTGTGTGTCACATGCAAGATTTATTTACAAAGTGTTTATTTCAAGGATCTCTCTCTCTCTCTCTCTCTCTCTCTCTCTCTCTCTCTCTCTCTCTCTCTCTCTTCTTCTCTCCCTCTTCCTCTCTCTCTCTCCCTCTCTCTTTAAAGCCCTCCCCTCTCCCTCTCTCTGTATTACCTTTGATAGAAATGGGTAAAAATATATTCAGGACATTCCAAAAGTCTAATTGAAATTTTAAGGATATTAAATATTAAAACATACATATACATTAAGACATACGTGCATACACACTTTAATAATATTGAGAGCTCACTGATATGAGAACTCCTATCCTACATCACACTTGAATTTATCACTTATTCTATGTGATCCATCCTTTACCCACCATTCCACATTGTCTTTTATTGGTAAACAATAAAAGATCAAAAGATTAAACCCCATCTTTGTTTTTTTTTTTTTTTAATGGACTTGTAAATATTCCATTTGCTACTACAGAAACTCAAAATCTTGGATCTTTAAATTTATGTTGATCATTACAGTAATAAAATGATCAAACATTCATCCTAATTTGTATATAAAGAATGCAAAAATTAACAAAGATTTTAAGGTTAAAATCAGCAAAGTCAGAATATGGATCCTTTCCCCTCCTTTATAATCTCTTTGGGATGCAGACCTAGTAGGGACATGGCTGGATCAAAGGGTATGCATAGTGTGATAGCCCTTTGGGCATAGTTCCAAATTGCTCTCCAAAATGATTGGATCATTTTACAACTCCACCAATAATACATTTGTATCTCAGTTTTCCCATATCCCCTCCAACATTTGTCATTATTTTTTCTTGTCACCTATTCTGGGAAGTATGATATGATACCTCAGAGTTGTCTAATTTTGTGTTTCTCTGATCAATAGTGATTTAGAGCATTTTTCATATGACTAGACATGACTTTAATTGTATCATCTGTTCATATTCTTTGAACATTTATCAATTGGGGAATGGTTTATATTCTTACAAATATGAATCAATTCTCTATATATCTTAGAAATGAAGCCTTTACCAGAACCACTCTGTAAAAAAATTTTTTTTCCAGATTTTTACTTCCCTTCTAATCTTGTCTGCTCTGATTTTGTTTGTATGTTTTTTCTTTTAATTTTATGTAATCAAAATTATCCATTTTTCATTTCATAATGTTCTCTGTTTCTTTTTTGACCATAACTTCCTCCCTTTTGTCCCAATGCTATCTCAAGCTTCCTGTGCAGTTCTGAACCTCACCTTTAAACACAGGGCCCCTTGAATTTATAGGGGGTATCTTTTCCTGCTCTGTTCAGGAATCAGCCTGATTTACTCCTCTACTGATACCAGACTGAGGGTCTTAATTGCTGATTTGCTGTGATTAAAACCTTTTCATTGCTCTATTTGAGCTGGGCTGAATAATAATAATTCATAAGACATAATTTACATAATGCTTTCCTCAAAACAATCCTTTTTCCCCAATGGTACTGATCTTTCTTGAGGTTTTTCCAGTTTATCTTGAGCTGGATAATGGCTTCATTCTCTCAGACCCTCTTCAGAGGCTTGGTTTCTTATGTTTTTTTGGGGGGGGAACTGGGAGAGGTCGAGCAGCTTCCTCACTTTTCTCTGCCATTTTGGCTCCCTCACCTCTTTTCCAATACAGGAATTTCCTAATCTGACTGGAACTATTAGACTGAAGAATTTAATCTCTACAGGTACTAGAATAAACAATATACCCAGGAACTTGTCCAGGAGTGAATGAAATTTCAAATCTTTGAACTTGTCTTACAACAATATACAAGAACTTTCAAGTTTTAGTGGTTATAGAACTTGGGAGGTAATTTCATTACATTCAATCAAATCCATGAAATCAATAAAGACACTTTCCAAGAGCTGAGTTCCCTATAGATCTTTGATCTGAGTAGAAACCAGATCCAAGACTTTCACAACATGGCATTGTCTAAGATTGAGTCTATCTGTAACATATATCAGTTTCTAACACCTAGCATTTTTTTTTCTGACAGAAGGACTGAATGGGTGAAACCATTTAAAGCTTGCAGGCAACTGAGCTGAAGCACATGCTTACCGGTGCTTTTCATTTGGGGATTGTTATTTATAAATAAACCTAAACATACATGATGTCATCCTTCATGAATGTAACATCATCCAAATGGGGGGGAAAAAAACTGATGCAGTAATTAATACTACACTAAAAAGTAGAGCAGAGGAAGGGGATTATCCATGGTGCTACTTCAACAGACTCTGATGGAAATAGCCCTGGACTGGGCTCAAGAGGGACTAGCTATGCTTTTAGTTTAGTGCCTTCAGCAATTATCTGGGAGGAAATTTTTATGAAGACACAGTCTGGTGAATACTTCTGCAGGTACTACAGCTACAGCTACTGAGGGAAGTTTTTCCACAAAAGTCTTTGACACTGTCAAATAGTTCAATAGGAGAAAGCAATAGGATCTCATCACTGTAGAAGACAATAAAGAAGAGGCATTAATATCTGCTTTGCCACACTGTACACTAAAGACAATTGGATCATCCCATCTGACTTGCATCTGATATCTTTTCTGTGTGTTCTTTCTCAGAACAGAATGTGAGCTTCTTTAAAAAAAAGTGGCTTTAAAAAAACTTTCCTATCTGTATCCCTAGCACTTAGCATAATTCTTTGCACAGAGGAAAATTTTAATAAATGCTTTATCTTTTATTTAAGTCTCTCTAGAAATCTGATTTAAACAACTTGGGAAGAAAAGAATGATATGGAAATGTTACTGACTTATTTCATGATAATCTGAGTTAATAACAGATACAACCTGAAAGAAAAACAGGTTGATATATTTTTTTAAAAGGCAAAGGAAATTCTTCTGAGAGAAAAAGAAAATATTAAATTCTAATAAAAAACAAAGGGAACTCACTGAGTTAAAATCTTGAAAATTAAGCTAGAGACAGATGATTGAAATTATATATGCCCCACCCCTTGGGAAGCTTACTGAACAGTTTAAAGATAGAAGGTCTAGAGTTGGAAAGTATATTAAAGATTCTATAATTCTACCCCCATCCTCTCAGTTTACAAATGAAGAAATCAAGACTCAGGGAACTGAAGTAACTTATTCAAATTGGAACAAATGGGGAGAAACAGAGCCACAATTTGAAACCATCTAATAAGACTATAGGTCTAAATCTAGAAGAAATCTTAGAAGTAATCCTCTGCTGTCCTTTCACATATACTAGATATGAGCTCCTTGGAGGTTAAATGCTTTCCCTAAAATCACA
This sequence comes from Sarcophilus harrisii, assembly GCF_902635505.1. NCBI lineage: Eukaryota > Metazoa > Chordata > Mammalia > Dasyuromorphia > Dasyuridae > Sarcophilus > Sarcophilus harrisii. The sequence continues at coordinate 259,196,570 of NC_045430.1, read as the reverse complement.
CAAGTAGTAAGTTATAGAGATGAAGTTGGAATTCAGGTCCATTCATCTTTCAAGTCTCTCATATATGTGATAGTTGCAGTTCTTCCAAACCCATTGATCTAGCTACTACAAGTTTTATAGGCTCATCATTTGTTATAACCTAGTTAAGATTTTAAAAAATCTATTATTTTCTTAAGTCTAGCAGACCCTCTTAGTTTACATTGAGCACATTTAACAAAGTTGCTATCTTCTTCCTTCTTGTTTTTTTCCCTGAACCCCATTTGGAAAAAAAGTAAATGTATATAAGAATAACTGTTTTCATTTTCAAGTAGAGGACCTTTATGAACTTTGGGCCTAAGAGTCCATCCTTCTGCAGCCAACTTGGTAAATGAGATGCTATCCTCGAATTTAACTAAAAGCTAAAAAAAGCCAAAGGACATAGGGAACATTATCAATCCCTTACTAAAATTCTAGATCAATCATAGCTACTGTACCTTTTCATCTTTAATAAGATTTTCTTTGTCATTGACCATTCTCTGGTCCTTCTCATTTAGGAAATGAATCTCATCATGAGTGCACACTAAATTTCTGGAGATTTTCAAAAATGAGATAGAATCCAGTGAATTAAAATTAGCCTTTGCACCATCCTTTCCTTCCTTATATCTGAGCTTTAATGTATATAGGGCAGTGGTATCAAACACATGAAAATGGAGAACACTAGTCTATGAAACCACCATAAGGATCCCATAGGCCATATATTGACTTAGTTTCAGAATGAAAAAAAAAAATTAAAACCTTTTTTTTAATAAAAGATTTTAATCTGACCTGGGTAGCATTGGTCAGAAGTGTTTAATGCCTCTTATGTAAGACATTAAACTATGTCCTGAGGATATAAGAGAATGTGAAACATGGTTCTCAACATTCAGGAGATTCACAGAAGAAATGCCTTCATTGGGGCGGTGGTGGTGTTTAAATATCCTTTTGTAGCTTATATAGGCATACACAGTACAATTAGTATTTAAAACTACCATTATTGTAAATTTTCAAGTTAAAAATTTCTCTATTTTTGCATTTGGGTTTCATAGTAAATCTTTGAAGAAGCTTTGCTATATCCTCATTTTTAGATGAGGGAACTGAGGCTCAGAGAGCTTATATGACTTCCCCAAAGTTACACAGGTAGAGCCAGTCTCCTTGATTCCATTGTCCTTAGAATCAGAGATCTAGATTCAAAAGAAATATCCAAGATTATCTAATCCAAACCTTTTCCTTTTATAGATGAGGAAATGAGTCCGGGTAGATTAAATGATTTATTAATGGCCACTCAGGTAGTAAATCAACTATGGAATTTGAACCTGCTATTATAACTTCATTGTTTTTCTTTTTTTTTAATATATTAAAATATAAATTAGATACACAATAAGTATACATGACCAAAACGTTATTTTGCTGTACAAAAAGAATCAGACTCTGAAATATTGTACAATTAGCTTGTGAAGGAAATCAAAAATGCAGGTGTGCATAAATATAGGGATTGGGAATTCAATGTAATGGTTTTTAGTCATCACCCAGAGTTTGATCCTTCTAAATTGCTAAACTTATTTTATTTCAATGCAATACTTAAGTTTTTGTATTTGATATAATTAAATAACCTATGCACAAGCATCTTGAGGGATTCTAACAAACACACACGTTCAAAGTCCAAGTTCAGGTCCCTCGGGAAAGCAAAGTGGTCGCAGATGCTTCTATTCACAGAGGACGTTTCTTGTGGTGTTTTATGACTCAGAGTTATATAGTATCATGGAGATTATTTTCTCCTAAAGATAGACTTTTTGTTTAGAGGAAAAAAACTTTCTTGAAATATATCATAATACAATACTTAAAGGAAGTAAGATTCACTGGGTAGAGTGTTGAATTTAGAATAAAAGGAGTTAGACTCAATTTCAGCCCATAGTATTTACTTAGTGGGTGAACTTGGATAGATCACCTGGAAAAGAATGTGAACCTCAGTTTCCTGACCTTTAAAATGGAAGTTTTATATGAGATGACCATTGAGGTTTCTCTTCACTCTAAATCTATGGACCTATGATTCTCTCTTCAATGTTTTCTCCAGTTTTCTATAGAAAGATAAACATAAAAGAGAGATAATGCAAATGAAAGATGTTCACTACTAGCAAAGAGATTGTCCAATGTTTAGTCCAAAAAAGAATTTCCTCTAGATAACAATGTCCATCAGATAGTTGTTTAGGGATGGCATCATGTTTATGATTCCAAGCCCCAGAATATCCAGAGAGTCTTAAATAACTCAAAATTACTTTGCAGAGAAATTTTTAATTAATTTAGACAAATAAGAATTCAAAACTCTGTCACTCAAAGTAAAAAAAAAAAAGTTCAGCTTAACTGTCCATTAAGGAAAAATCAAGAGAATAAAAAAGTACTTATCCTAGGTAAGGATTTTTAATCTTTTGCTTTTGTGGTGATTGCAGTGATGGTGGTGGTAAAGTGCAAGGACTCCTCAGAATTATGTTTTTAAATGTATAAAATGAAACATATGGGATATTAAAGGAAACAATATAATTTTTATATTTTTCTATAGTAAATATTTTTAATACACATTATGAATCGTGTTGGGAGAGAAAACTCAGATAAAAAGGGAAAAAGCATGAGAGATTAAAAAAAACAGAAAAAAGAAGTGAACTTTTTCTGGATGCAGATGTCATTTTCTGTCTAAAGTCTACTGGGATTGCTTTGGATCACTGAACCACTGAGAAGGACCAAGTTTTTCATAGTTGATCATTGTCCATTCTTGCTGTTATTGTGTACAGTGTAATCCTGGTTCTGCTTGTTTTGCTCATCATCAGTTCATGTAAATCTTTCAAGGTCTTTCTAAAATCAGCTTGTTTATCTTTTTTTATAAAACAATAATATTCCATTACCTTCATATAACATAACTTGTTCAGCCATTCTCCAATTGATGGGCATCTACTCATTTTCCAATTCTTTGCTACCACCAAAAGATCTGCTCAAACATTTTTACACATGTGGGTCTTTTTCTCTTCTTGGACTCTTTTCCCTTCTTGGTATACAAAAGGTATGCACAATTTTATAACCCTTTGGGCATAGTTCCAGATTGCTTTCCAGAATGATGAAATCATTTCACAACCAACAATGTATCAGTGTCCCAGTTTTCCCACATCCCCTCCAACATTTATCATTATCTGTTCCTGTCATGTTAATCAATCTGAGAGGTGTGAGATAGTACCTCAGAGTTCTCTTAATTTGCATTTCTCTAATCAATACTGATTTAGAGCATTTTTTTTTTCATGTAACCATAGATAGCTTTAATTTAATCATCTGAAAATTGTTCATAAACTGTTATGGGCCAGAACTCTAAACTTGAAACAGGGTACTAACTAAGTGGAATTGATGAGACAAAGGTTGTCTAGTTTAGCATGGTGACGAATAGTACTTTAAGTTCAGTATGACTGATTTAAGCTTACAACAAATAATGGTTTCCTGGTGATATAATGATTGGTTTATACTCAGTGTGAAGCCTATAAGCATGGTCTGAGAGCCACAGAAGACAAGCACATGAGAAGCTCTCAGAGGCAGAGAAGACAAGAGAACTGGAGGCAGGAGCATAAACTCCTGAGACAGACTTCAAGACAGAGACTGTGGTGGTGATCCTCCTGCCTCCCCTACAGAAACCAAGACACATTCAGGAAGACCTCCAGAAAGCTGGCCTGGGCCCCAGGTAAGGAGGCAATAAAGAATTTGGATTTTGGACTTTAACCCCTGATTGTTCTTGTGGTGATTACTCTGATTGAAACAAAGGCTGCCCCAAAGACCCCCAAGAAAACTGAAACAAAGAACATTAAGGTTTTCTTGGGTCTCTGGAAGCAGCCTTCTGTTCAATCAGAGTAATCACCACAAGAACAGATTAAAGTCCAAATCCTTTATTATCTCTTTCAAAGTCTTGATTCTTTTCCTGGGGCCTGGTTAGCTTTCTTAAAGGCCTTCTGGAAGCTTGGTTTCAGTGGAGAAAATACAGGAGGATAGGCCACCCACCAGGAGCCTGATTGAAGATGGAAATGAAATCTCTCTCCTTGGTTTGGAGAGCTTAAGCTCCTGCCTCCAGTTCCCTGTCTTCTCTGCCTCTGAGAGCTTCTCATGCACTTGTCCTCTGTGACTCTTAGTCCCTATTTATATGTTCCACGCTGAGTATAAACCAATCATTATATCACCAGGAAACCATTATTTGTTGTAAGATTAAATCAATCATACTGAACTTAGAGTACTATTCATCACCATGCTAAACTCGATAACCATTGTCTCTTCAATTCTACTTAGTTAGTACCTTGTTTCAAGTTCAGAGTTCTGGCCCATAACAATAAACTTTGAATATTTATCAGTTGGAGAATAACATGCATTCTAATAAATTTGACACAGATATTTATATATTTTAGAAAAGAGACCTTTATCAAAAATGCTGTCAGTAAAGATTTTTTCCCATATTCGTACTTCCTTTTCAATGTCATTTCTGGTGGTTTTGTTTATGCAAAAATATTTTAATTTAATGTAATTAACACTGTCCATTTTGTCTTTCATGTTGTTCTCTACTTTTTCTTTGGTCATAAATTCCTCCCTTCTCCAAAGATCTGATTATCACTTGTCTAATTTTTTTATGGCATCATCCTTTATGTCTAAATCATGTACCCATTTTCACTTATTTTGGTATGAGCTGTGAGATATAGGGTTATGCTGAGTTTCTGACATATTATTTCCCAGTATTCCAAACAATTTTTGTCAAATAGTGAGTTCTTATTTGAGAAGCTAGAGTTTGGGGGTTTATCAAATACTAGATTACTATGGGCCTTGATTATAATGTCTTATGTATCTATTGTATTCCCCCTATCTACCACTCTATTTCTTAGGCAATGGCAAATGGTTTTGATGACTGCTGCTTTATAATATAGTTTTAGGTTTGTATTGCTAAGTCACCATCCTTTGTATTTTTTTTTTCATTAATTCCCTTGATAATCTTGACCTTTTGTTCTTCCAGATGAATTTTGTTATTATTTTTTCTGATTCTAGAAAATAATGTTTGGCAATGCTCTTGGTATGGCAATTTAGAGCAGAATTGTCATTTTTATTCTTTTAGTAGAGCAATTAAGGCAAAATTGTCATTTTTATTATATTAGTTCAGCCTAGCCATGAACAATTGATATTTTTCCAGTTGTTAAAGATTTGTTTTTATTTATGTGAAAAGTGTTTTATAATTATGCTCATATACTGAGTTTGTCTTGGCATGTAGTCCCCCAAATATTTTATTTTGTCTACAGTAATTTTAAATGGAATTTCTCTTTCTGTCTCTTGCTGATAGGCTTTGTCAGTAACATATAAAAATGCTGAAGATTTGTGTGTGTTTATTTTATATCCTATAACTTTGCTAAAGTTGTGAGTTTTTTAGGAGGTTTTTGTATGATTTTCTAGGAATCTCTAAATGAATCATATCATCAGCAAAGAATAATAACTTTATTTCCTCATTGCCTATTGTTATTCCTTTAATTTATTTTTCACTTTTTATTGCCAAAGCCAACATTTCTAGAAAAATGATGAGTAATAATGGTGATAATGGCCATCCATATTTCACCCCTGATCTTATAGGGTATGCTTCTAGCTTGTCTCCATTACAAATAATGTTTGCTGTTGGTTTTAGATGTATACTAATTATCATTTTAAGGAAAGCTTCCTTTAACCCTATGCTCTCTAGTTTTAATAGGAATGGTTCCTGTATTTCATGAAAAGTTTTTTTTTTTTTTTGCATCTATTGAGATTATCATATGATTTCTGTTAGTTTTCTTTTTGTTATGGTTGATTATTGGTAATAGTTTTCTTGATATTGAACCAGTCCTGCATTCCTGGAATAAATGCCACTTAGTTATAGTGAATTAACCTGTTTTTAAGTGGCTATAATAAATTATTAAAATTGTTTTGGCTCTTCTGGGTTTAGCTTCAGTACGATATTTGTGTGATAGAATTTGGCAGTACTCCTTCTTTACCTATTTTTCCAAATAGTTTACATAGTATTGGAATTAATTGTTCTTTAAATGTTTGGTAGATTATCAGACTTGCTGCCATACAGTTGGGCAAAATAGTTCCTAATTATTGCTTTAATTTCTTCTTCATTGGTGATAATTTCACCCTTTTCATTTTTGATTTTGATGATTTGTTCTTTTCTTTCCTTTTTCTGATCAAATTAACCAAAGGTTTACCTAATTTTTTCCCATAAAATCAACTCTTGGTTTTATTAATTAGTTCAATTTTTTTAGTTTCAATTTAATTAATAACCCTTTTGAATTTCAGAATATCTAGTTTTGTATTTAATTTGAGGTTTTTGTTTTTTCTAGGTTTTTTAGTTGCATATACAATTCATTGATCTTGTCTTTCTCTATTTTATTCTTGTAGCTAGTTAGAGACATAAAATTTCCCCTAAGAACTTGCTTTGTCTGAATCCCATAGCTTTTGATATGTTGTCTCATTGTAATTCTCTTGGATGAAATTATGGATTGTTTCTGTGATTTGTTGTTTGATCCACTCATTCTTTAGAATTAGATTACTTACTTGGTTTTTAGTCTATTTTTCCCTCCCCCTTTAATGAATATAATTATCATTGCATTGTGGTATGAAAAGGAAACATTTGCAATTTCTACCTTTCTACATTTGACTGTGAGGTTTTTATGCCATATTACATTGCCAATTTTTGTGTAGGTGAGATGTACTATGGAGAAAAAAGGTGTATTTCATTCTGTTCCTATTAAAATTTCTTCAGAGAGTCTATCATATCCAGATTTTCCAGGATCCTATTAACCTCCTTAGTTCCTTATTGATTTTCTGATTATTTTGTATGATTCTGAGAGGGCAAGGTTGAAATCCCTTAGTAGTTTAGCTTTGCTGTCTACTTCTTCCTGTAACTGACTTAAAATTTTCTTAGGAATTAGGCTGTTCTTCCACTTGGTGCATTCCATTCTAGTATCACTACTTCTCCATTATTTATAATACCCTTTATCAAGATGTACTTTCCTTCCTTATCTCTTTTCATATGATCCATTTTTACTTTTACTTTATCTGAGATCAGAATTGCTACCCCTGTTTTTTGGTGTTGTTTGTTTGTTTGTTTTATTTCAGCTGAAGAATAATAAATTCTGTTCCAGGCTTACTTTTACCTTTACTCTGTGTGGCTCTTTCTGGTCAAATGCGTTTCTTATAAACAACATATTGCTAGGATTCTCTTTTTAATCTACTCTGCTATTTACCTCCATTTTATGGGAGAGTTTATCCCATTCACATTCACTGCCAGTTCTGTATTTCACTCTATCCTATTTTCTTCCCTGTAAATAATTTTGTTCTATTTTTCCACCTTGTCCTCATTTTTGAGTTTTTTATCTACCTCACCTATTACCTTATTTTCTATAGATCCTCCCCATTCTCTTATTAGTATTTTTTTACCCACTCCATCCGTTACCTTCTCTTCTATCACCCCTTCCCCTTCTCTTAATGTTTTTTTTAATCCAGTCCATCCACTATCTTTTCTTCTATCAATCCTTTCCCTTCTCTTATCTTTTCCTTTAGTATTTCTGCCCTTTCTTTTATTCTTTCTCTTCCTTTTCTTTTTCTCTTTCTCCCCCTACTTCTTTATAGAGTTAGATAAATTTCTGTACCCAACTGAATGACTAAGTTATTCCCTCTTAGAGCCAAAACTGATGAGATCAAGCTTTATAAAATGCTCATCCCCCTTCCTTCTTTCCCTGGATTGTAATAGGTCTTTTGCACCTCTTTATGTGAACTAATTTTCCCATTTTACCTCCCTTTTCCTCTTTTTCCAGTACAGATTTTTTTTTACCCCATAATGTCATTTTCTTTGATGTCATCACATCATCGTTCATTCACAATCATGCTCTCAGTCCATGTGATCCCCCATATCCATGACAGTTACAGATGTTGCCTTTTGGGGATGCAAACAGATTAACCTCTCTCTCTCTCTCTCTCTCTCTTATTAATATATATATATATATATATATATATATATATAGACATTGATTTAGGTGGACAATATGTTGAATTTTTACATTGATATGCTGAAAAGAAGTGAGGTTCACTGTGTGTCTGTTGGAAAAGGAGCAGTCTAGGATTAGAGAAAAATATCAGAACAGGCTAACTTTCCTTTGCTGTGAAATGTTTTTTGACAAGCCAAAGCTTCTTCCTAAGTGGATTGATTACTCATGACTTAGTTCAGTAGATGTATTTTTAAATCATCAGACAATTTTTATTTATTTATTTTTATTTAATAGCCTTTTATTTACAGGTTATATACATGGGTAACTTTATAGCATTAACAACTGCCAAACCTCTTGTTCCAATTTTTCACCTCTTACCCCCCACCCCCCCCCCCAGATGGCAGGATGACCAGTAGATGTTAAATATATTAAAATATAAATTAGATACCTAAATATACAGAAAAGTTATTTTGCTGTACAAAAGAATCAGACTCTGAAATATTGTACAATTAGATTGTGAAAATCAAAATGAAGGTGGGCATAAATAAGGGATTGGGAATTCAATGTAATGGTTTTAGTCATCACCCAGGTTCTTTCTCTGGGCTGCTGTTCGTTCATTACTGCTCCATTGGAAAGTTTGGTTGATCTCCTTGCTGAGGATGGCCAGGTCCATAGAACTGGTCATCATAAGTATTATTTTGGTAATTAAGGATCTCCTGGTCCTGCTCATTTCACTCAGCATCAGTTCATTAAGTCTCTCAGGCCTTTCTGAATTCATCTTGTTGGTCTTTCTTAAAGAACAATTTTCCTTATTCATATACCACAATTTATTCAGTTTCCCTGATGGGCTCCATTCAGTTTCCAGTTTCTACCCCCACAAAAGGGTGCCAAAACATTGTGCACATACAGGTCCCTTTCCTTCTTTTAATCTCTTTGGGATATAAGCCCAGTAGTAACACGGATCAAAGTTGACAGTTTGTAACTTTTGGCAAATTCCAAACTATCTGAATGGTTGGATTCGTTACAACTCCACCAAAATGCATCAATTCCCAGTTTTCCGCATCCCCTCAACAATCCATCATTTTTCCTGTCATCTTGAATCTGACGGTGTGTATTTAAACTTAGAGTTGTCTTTTTTGCTTTCTCTGATTAATAATGACTTGGACATCTTTTCAATGACTAAAATAGTTTCTTTCTTCATCTGAAATTGTCTGTTCATATCCTTTGACCATTTTTCGTTGGAGAATGGCTTTATTTTATAATTAGAGTTTTCTCATATTTTAAATAGGTTTATTCAGGATTTGACTGAAAATATTTTCCCAGTTTTTGCTTCCCCTTCTAATCTTTTGCATTAGTTTTGTTTGTACAAAACTTTTCAGTTTTATAGTCAAAATTTTCTATTTTGTGATCGTAATGATCTCTAGTTCTTCTTTGGTCATAAATTCCTTCCTTCCCGGGTCTGGGAGGTAAACTATCTTGTTCCTCTAATTTTTTAAAATTTCATCCTTTTCCTGGTCATAACCCATTTTGACCTTAACGGTGTACGATGTTAAGTGTGGATCAATGCCTAGTTTCTGCCTTAGTTCCAATTTTTTAAATTTTTGTCAAACTAGTTCTTATCCCAAAAGCTGGGGTCTTTGGGAATCCAAAGACTAGGTTGCTATAGTTGTTGACTTTTGTCCCTGAACCTAACCTATTACTGTCAAATTCTATTCCTTAGCCAATCCAAATGGTTTGGTAACTGCTTCTATATTAATTTTTAGATCCTGAACAATTTTTTCAATACAGACTACATTTTTCTAATTTGCTAATTGTCAGTTATGCCAATTGCACTGCATTATAACATCTAGAATTATCAAATTTAGAAAAAAACAAATGAGTTATCCTTTTATCAATACAGACAAAAACATTCAGGTAGAAGTATATTTGCTCATCAAATTCTAAAGTAATGAGAATTCAAGTGAAAATTATTCACCTCAAAATATGTCGGAGAAACTTTTCTAAGAAAACAGTTTTTTTGGAGAATCTTAAAGAAAATAGCAAAAAACAAAAACAAAATAAAGGACTATTTTTTTTTTGCTCATGTGAGTTTCTTCAAGCAGAGAAGCTTCTACATGAATAAACCACAGTTATTTAACATAGTGCTGTGTATGCATAGTCAGAATAATAAATATTTATTCAATTGAACTGAATTGTCAGGGAATGAACTATCTCACAGTCTTTAAGGTTATCCTTGTAAATACTGAAACTTCAAAATGAAAAATGTTGATAATTTTTGTTTTTCTAAAGTGCAGTACATACTTCCTTTCTTAAATGGAATATGAGTTCATTTTTTCTTGATTATTCAACCATTCAGAATCTTAATTAGTTCACATACTCTTTTGATGATATCTTAATTTCTAAATTTATAATGATTATATCCATAGATATGGAGTTTTCTATCCCATAATTGTTCATCTATTTTTGTACCTTGGGTGACCCAAGTCAACCTAACATGCATTAAGTTGAATTTACTTATTTATTTGTTTTTGTATCAAACTTCAGAGTTCTTATGGCAATAATCCTGGATTTATATAGGGTCCTGTATGACATATCCCCAGGAACAACTGCTAAAGTGCTTGTTGCTTAGTAACAAAATTTATCCTCAACAGAGATCACTAAATTGTCATTAGATTATTAACTGCTGACTTAGCCCTTTAAGTGCCTTTAAAGCAATATGCATAGAAAAACTAGGTTCTTCTTAGTTACACAACCAGTCTGAGCCAGAACTGGAAAAGCTCATTTCCAGAGTATGTCAACTCTAAATGGAGAAGAGTTTTATTAGCCATTAGAGACCAACCTGTATATTTTGCTGGAATATCACTTTCCCCCGTCTGGCATATATTAAGTGCTTAATAAATGCTTGTTGATTGACTGACTCCAGGATAGCACAAAGGTGAGAAATGTATTTGTTAGATGCTTAGATAAATTTTCAAACAGTTGGGTGTGTTGTTCAAAGTGAATAAATGCATTTAGTTTCTCACCTCCAGGAGTCAGCATGCTAGGAATTGCAAATGTTCTGATGTTCTCTTCTAGATACTTGTATATTTTGGCCATTACCCCAGAAACTGGAATGAAGATAAATGAACAGTGAAACTCTCATGATGTTAGAGCCAATCTTTAAATCAGTGAGTTCATGGAAAATAATTTAAACACACACACACACACACACACAAAGCTGACCTCACAGATCTTTCAATGTAATGTTTGTTAAATAGTTATGAATAAATATATACCTAAAATATACCTAAAGCCATATGTTTACAATAGGCAAAATAATTTTAAAATATTGAAACTTTATTTTTAATGATATGTACAAGAACATTTTTATTCAAATGATTGTCACTCTTGTAAATGTTCCTTATGGGAAACAATTTTATAGATCTGCAATTACAAAATTTCAGAAATGGAATGGACTTACCATTTTATCTGGTCCAACACACAAATATTTTTCATCTTCTACTATAAGGAACAAAGCCTTGTATCTATCCTTTTACAGAGAATCTTCTCTCTTTGAAGCTAAAATGAATCTTATTGGAAATTATCTCAAGATCACATGTTGGTTACTCTTTTTTTGATTTTCTCCAACTTATTGATATATTTCTATAAGTGCATTGTCCTCAATAGTCAACTCTTTACTCTAGATGTGGTTGAAATAAGGAAGAATATGGGGGCCTATCATTTCAATTCAACAGGTATTAATAACCTATTTTATGAACTTACAATTTTCTAGCACTGGACATCTACACTGGACTTGTAATACAGCCTAAGATTGCTTTCTTTTGTTTTGTTTTTAAGCTGTCAGTTGTCCTGGGTGATTCATATTGAGTTTGGTATCAACATCTTCAAATCTCAGCTTCTGTCTTTCTGTTTCTGTCTCTCTTTCTCCATTTCTTTTTCTTCCTCAGTCCTTTCTTTCATTTTCTTTCTCTTTTCTCCCTACCTTTTCCCCTTCTTTTCCATTCCTGATTTTCTCTGTGTCTCTTCTATCTTTTTACCTCTTTCTCTTTCTGTCTTCTTTTCCTGCACTGCCTTGAATGTGTTCTGTAAGGGAGCTATTTGCAAGAATTGAAAGTGAAGCTCAATTTCTCAGCAGTCACTCAACTTGATTTTCTAATTTTCAACCTCAAGTTCAGTTCTAATGGACTAATTCAATAGACTTTCTATTCAACAGCATTCTATAGTATAGAACAATATGTTTCTTTTTTCTATTTTGCTTTTATAGTGTGAATGAGTACACTGATCCCATCCTAATGGCTATGAATTTCATTGAACAGACCTTCTATCTTAGTCTTATATATAAAAGCAAGTAGACATATAGAAAGTATATGGTAATAAAAATTGTGTCAAGGCTTGGAGATCATATGTAGAAAAAGAAGAATACTTAGGCAGGAATGTGATATTCCTTGTCTAGAGGACATGTGTTTAACAGAGAACTTTTGTTTTGTATTCATGTGTTGCTATCTCCAACCCAAAGCCAAAAGTTTTCTTGTTTCCATAACACAAATCATCTCATCATTTCCATTTTAAGCTAAATGATGCCATTAACATCATTCACCAAAAAATGTTAATTTACTAATCAAGTAGACTTTGGGAGTGACTTTTAGTTAGGCTGACTTGATATAATATTTCTATACTAAATGTATTTTCAGAAAGGAGTTAAGACGTTTATTTTAAAAGAAATATCTTGCATTTTGTTCAAATGATTTAAAGTCAAGTGAACCCAACCCTTTTATACCACATATCAGGAACCTGAGACTTAAGGAGGCTAAAGGATTTCCTAAACATCCAGAGAATAAGATTAAGAGGCAGTTGCAAGAAAGTCCTTTGAGTGCAGTGTCAGGTCTCTTTGGGGTCACTTAATAGGAGGCAGAGTCCTACAACAGAAAAAGTATTGGACTTGAAATCAAATACTAGTTAAGCCAATGTTTCTTCTTTGCTTCTGAATTAACCAAGATGAACTTCTCCCCCTCCTGAGTTAAAGCAATTAATTTGGATGTATATCATTAGCCAATAACTTCTAGTTAAGACTTACTTATTGTACTGTCACTTAAGAAAGACAATAAGTAATTAAAAACATGAAGCCTTTTATTTCAATTAATTCTATAGACCTGGATGTTTTCATTAACTTTATAATTATACAAAAAAAAAAAGAAAACAAGATTTTTCTTTACCTATTCCTAGTGATGCCATTAATTTGTTTTCAAATATTTCCTTCCCAAATTATCTTTGTTGGGCCTTTTTGACTCATTTAAATTAGCTTGCTTGAATAAAAGCCTATTAGGCCTGATTAAGCCTAATAACAATAAAGGAATATT